>NC_062547.1:26651299-27294156 GCF_016906955.1 Phacochoerus africanus
ACAGTTAGAGTCTAGTCTCTTCCTCATTTTCAGAAGAAGAAACTGAGACACAGGAAAGCTCAAGTCGCTTATGAAAGGTCACAGAGCTAGGATGCAAACTTGCCTTATCCAACTCCTGAGTCAGAGCATTTAAACTCGTGAAAGTACTGCCTTTAACAGGACTTCAGAAAAGCCAAAAAGAAAAAAAAAAAAAGCCACCATTTGGGGAGGGAGAAAGCAGAGATTTTATATTCACACTCCCTTCTTTTTATGGAAATAGGGAGATAGCCAATCTGGCTATAGATTTAAAGAAAACTCTTTAAAATGTCTTCTAATGACTTAAGAAGACAGAACTACACAAATTCCCTGCTCCCAATACTCAAATATACTATACATTTAAAAGTACACATGCTGCTCATTATTCCAGCAGAAGCCCAATGATATTGAGACTACTGATGCCCTAAGCCACTGCTCTAGGAAGGCTGAGGACCAATTATTTAGTGTAATTCTTTACACTGCTTATGATTCTTCTGGGTGTGGATTTTTTTTTTGTCTTTTTGCCTTTTCTAGGGCCATACCTGCGGCATATGGAGGTTCCCAGGCTAGGGGTCTAATCAGAGCTGTAGACACGGGCCTATGCCACAGCCACAGCAATGCCAGATCCAAGCCGCATCTTCAACCTACACCACAGCTCATGGTAATACTGAATCCTTAACCCACTGAGCAAGGCCAGGGATCGAACCTGCAACCTCATGGTTCCTAGTCGGATTCGTTAACCACTGAGCCACGATGGGAACTCCAAGGCGTGGATTTTTTCTTTTAAAGAGGTCAGAAACATTGCTTTCTTGGAAACAAAGCAAAAATGTTTTGGGTAAAGTTATAGACAGATAACATTTAGAGAATGAAGCAGAGCTGATGCGGCCATGTTTAGGTGGTCTAATTAGCGTCAGAGTAAGTGAGAATTAAAATTCAGGACAAATCTATTAACAAGCCCCTTCATCCTGCTGGGAATGTGGGGTAATGATATGCATGTGATGTGCAGCTGTTTGCAGAGCTAAGCAAACCCAGAAACCAGGACATTGAGAACCAGTCACGTTCCAAGTAAACGGTCTCCAGGGAGGCGAGGGGAAGCTTTTTACACAGACAATGACGGCGGCTAGCAGGACACAGTTCTCTCAGGAAACCTCTTCCGACTCTATCTCACCAGAGTCACGCCCTGTGCTCGCTATCAATTTGATTTCATTGGAAGGTTCTGTGATTGACTTTGGAGCTTCTGAGCCATGATTGAGACCCAGTTGGTTGCTCTCATTCTCAGCCCTCAGGGAGAGTCCAAGTTTTCTCAAACTTGTCTCTTTTCTCAAAGAGATGGCAATGGGGCGGCTGACACACATCCTGTGGAGATGTTGTGCCTCTCTTGGTAATTACAATTAGGGAGTCCCTATCCATACTCTTCCACTAGTGGGATAAAAAGAAACAGAACCATCAGAAAATGCTTGAAAGTTCTAAGACATGCAAAGAGGAAAAGCTCTGAAGGTAATTGTTTCCGCTGTGTGGCACCAGGCGAGCCATCACACACTCTCAGTCCCTAGGGCAAGTACCATTTGATAAAGCCCAGTCCAGACAGACAAAAGGTAATTTACAAGTTCCTGACCAGAGACTCTGAGAAATTAAAAGGATTCTGATCTGCAAAATCTCACCCATATCCAACATGTCTCGTGACCACTTTTCTTTTCTCCCAGTTTCCTTACACTACACAGTCGAGCACCCTCTTCCTGAAATTTCCTGGAACTCCTCGTTATGATCATTTGTTCAGAACATAGTCACTCCCTTCCCCCAATTGTGGGGAAGGAGACTTCCCGCCCCGCTGATGTTGGCCTGGGCCACATGACTTGCTTTGGCCAGTAGGATACTAACAGGTATAACAGGCGCACAGGCCTTAAATTTGCCTGTGGGTTTTGGCATGATGACCTCGTTTCTCTGGTGATCTCACATGAGAACACACCCTGGGCTATTTTCTCCTCATTCCATACAGGCCCCAGGTCAAGCACAGGTGGGGCAGACCTGAACCCCTTCACAGCCCGGAGCTAAGCCCAGTCAGCTCACAACCTAAAGCAGAACCACCCAGCTGAGCCCAGCCACCACCAGGGCTACTTGTAGCCACTACCAGATCCTGTGCATTATTGTTGGCCACTGGGTACTGGGTGGTCTGTCCCTGGTCAGCGTGTCTCTTTGTGCTTTTTTCCCCTCTCATTCCTACTAATTCTAATTCACAAAAGCCCCAAAGAAAGGCAGCACCCCTTCAGAGGAGAAGGGAAAGAAATACAGTTGAGCAAAATGAGACTCTTCATTAAAACACAGAGGGAAGAAAAAAGGCTGAAACTATTCATGTGTTGATAATTTTTGAATTGTCATGTCCATGATAATAACTACCATTTATTCGTTCTGTGACAGGCAGAGCGTTAAACAGAACGTTAAAACAGTTATAAACCTGAACACATTTAATCTGTACAGTATCCCAAAAAGTCTGAATAACTATCAACATTTGATGGAAAGAAATTTGATGCTTAGAGAGGTTACGTATCTTGTTAGAAGGTGCCAGACCTGGGATTAAAACTCAGGTTTAAGCAAATCCCAATAATTACTGAGCAACCTAGGAAGTGAACCAGTCTTAAAATGAAGTACCATTCTTTAATGTAACAAATTGGCAAAGATTAGAAACACTCTAATACTGACTATTGGCAGGAGAAGGCATCTCACAAAATACAGGTGAAAATGTAAATTGGTGCTAACACTCTGGAAAGCAACCTGGCAATATTTATCAAGAACATGAGCATTTGCATACCCTTTGAACCAGTAATCCCACTTCTCTGATTATATTCTAAACAACTAATCGGCGATGAAGCCAAAGACTCATGTACAAGATGGTTCTTCAAGGCATTGCTTATCACAGTGAAACACTGGAATCAACTGAAATGTGAAATGGTTGCGGCGTGGTTAAATAGTTGGTATTGCTACAGGATGGAACCATATGCAGCCATTAAATATCATATTTTCATGATGTGAGAATAAGTTTGTGCTACGGTCTGAAGGTTTGTGTCACTTCAAAATTCAAAAGTTGAAATCCTAATCCCCCAAGGTGAAGGTATTAGGAGGTGAGGGTCTTTGGGAGGTGATTAGGTCATGAGGGTGGAGCTCTCATGGATGGGATTAGTGCCTTTATAAAGAGGCCCCAAGAGAGCTCCCTTGCACCTTCCCGTATGTGAAGGCACGACAAAAAGATGCCATCTGTGAATCAGGAACTGTGTTCTTAGCAGACCGTCAGTCTGCAGGTACACTGACCTTGAATTTCCCAGCTTCCAGAGCTGTGAGAAAGAAATTTCTGTTATTTATAAGCCACCCTGGCTCAGGTATTTTGTTATAAGCAGCCCAAATAGGGATTAAGAGTTTGCAATGCACTCTAAACGGGGAAAAAAATGACATAAAATTGAATACATAATGGACACACACATATACGTGTGTGTGTGTGTGTGTGTGTGTGTGTAAGATAATACAAAAGCGAGTCATCACACATTATTACTGCATGGTGATGATCATTTTCTGTTGGATTTTTTTTTTCTATTTTCTAAAAATTTTGTATATTTCTCAAATTTCATAGAATAAGCAAATATTACTTTTGTTCCTAGGAAAACATACTTAAAATGATTATTTGGAAAAACCAGCAACTATTTTCCCTATGGAACATGAGGCTTTACCTGTTCACTGATGTATGTCCAGAGTAGCACCTGGCTCCTAGTACGTGCTCAGTAAATATTTGTTGAGTGATGGGAAGATAAACCCTGCAGCGTGTGCAAATCCAGTGTGGATGCCGAGGTTCTCTCTCAGTGCAGAAACAGCCTCCCCACAAACCTCAATCACTTTAACAGGCTCAGGTGTGGAGCCATGGAGAAGACTTCAGACAAGGACCACTTACCTCTCTCTCCATGCTGTCTGGGCTTTAACGAAGAAGATGTGACTAGCTGGAGGTGACAAAATGTTAAGAGCAGGCAGTGAGTTAAGGATCTGGTGTTGTCATTGCTATGGTTCTAGTTACAGCTGTGGCGTGGGTTCAATCCCTGGCCCAGGAACTCGTGCATGCTGTCCGTGTGGACAATAAATAAATAAGTAAATATAATGTTAGGAGCAGGATTCATCTGGAGGCTTCTTCCCTCAGAGGTCTGGCACCTGAGTTCCCATTCATGGTGTCAACTAAAGCATCTACACACACACACACACACACACACACACACACACACACTGTATCTCCAACCAGCGTGGGCTCTACATGAGCAAGAAATGAACTTTTATTAAGCTAAATCACTAGCACTTTGGGATTTATTTCTGTCGCAGAGTCTACCTTATCCTAGACTAACACAATTATTTCCAAATAGAGAGCTCTGTCATATTATGAAAGATACCTGAATTCACCATGTCTTCTGGTCTCTGTCAGCCTGGAGGCCAGGCTGAGGAAAGTCCTTCTGTTCCATCACAGGTGATCTGGAAAGCTGGCCTTCTGTTCAGTGTGGCATTCGAGACACACACAACTCAGACCAAAGGTGCCAGCCCTGCCGTGCCATTTACGGGCCATACGCGTGGCCTTGGATAAGTTACAGTGTCTTTTTGAGTCTGTTTCTTATCTGCAAAATAAGAACGATGATTACAACACTGTCCCAGGCTTGCTGTGAGAATTCAATGCGATAAGGTGTCTATTATGAGGCACTCGGCAGAGCATAAGCACTTAGTCAATGTTAGTTGTTGAATCTGTTCTATTTGTATCCAGTGTCCATATTTTTTTAAGTCACCATATCTAGAGAGGATCGAGCATCTTTTGGGTGTGATTTGGGCTGAGGGACAAAAGACAAAAGAAGGGTGTTGAACTCCTAAAGCCATAGATAAGAAGTGAGGAGAAGGACCTGCTCTTTTGACGTATTAAATACCTACTTACTCATACACCTCCTGGTTCCACAGGAGAACAGAGAAGGCAGATTTCATGCCGTGTCATAATTTGGAAACAAAAACAGATACTAAAACAGGAATGGGGATAGAAAATAGAAGCAGAAAGTAGCTCCAACAAATCTTACCAAGGGAAGCTTCCTGCAGACTTTGGCTGAGTGCTCAGCTCTCCAGCAGACTGTGCCAAAGGGCCTCGAGGGGGCTGCCTAATGCAGCTCTTCCCTGCCGGGTCACACCATTCCCAGGGGAGGGCTGCAAGGTGAACTGCTGGCCAAGGTGATTTGAGTGACTTGTGGGTACCCTGCCCAGCGCTGTGTCATGCAGGCTGGGTCACCCCGGTAGTCCAAGACATGGCTGCCAGGCCCAGAGAGGAAGAGAGAAAAAGAAAAAAAAAAAAAAGCCATGAAGAGAAGCATCCAATTTTTGTGTTCATTACCATCACTTAAGTTCAGAGGAGAGAATGTCTAAAAAATTCTCTCTGGCTTGCACTTTTTAGGCTGTTTAATTTTTTATTGTTGAGCATGAACAATGAAACAGAGTGGTTTCCTGTTTCTCGGGGCCCCTGCTCCCCACTGCTGAGGAATTTGGATTTAAACTGCTGGAGAGGAGAGGAACATTTAAATTCTATAAATTAGCTTCACTAAAGATGCTTAAGCGCTTATGAAAACATTCCCGTTCTAAACTCAGCTCTATAAAATCTTAAAGAAAAAAAATTCCCAAACTGCCATGGGAAGCTAAGCTGGCAGAGAACGATCCTCTCAGTGCAAACATGCCAACAGCTTTACAAATGAGGAATATGCAACCGGGATTAAGAGCCTGCAGATCATTTATCAGTGACGGAACAAAGATTCTTAGCCTCTGTACTCCCAACCTCGGAAACTCCCACAGGCTAAGTAGTGCTCGGAAGCAGTAGTCAGTATTAACTCATTTACACCCACGTTAAGGCAGGGAACCCCACTGCACCCCATCTCGGGTACCCCAGACGAGTATTTCGGTGTAATACAAAGAGTGTGGCTTCAGGGAGACTTGGTGTATATCCTGGTTTAGCTACTAATCAGCTAATGACCTTGGACAGTGGACTTGATCATTCACAGGCTCGGTTTTCTTCTCTGAAAACAGAGAACAGTCACAACCAATTCCCTCGATAGCTCCACTACTGGACAAACAGAATAAAGAAAGCAAAACTACAGAGGCATTCCGTCGTGTGGACATTCAAATAAAAGTGTTGGGACACCCATCCCCCTACCATCATGAAAAAGAGAGTGTGTCAAAGAAAGAAAATGAGAAACTCTGGTTCGTTTCCCCTGTTATCTCCTTCTCATATTTTTTTCCGATTACACCTGAGCCTTCTCTTGCTCTAGGGAGAAGAGGTCATTGCCAAAATCAGAGACTGAAGAAATTAATTTTGGCTTGTGATTCTGAACGTGTTGGTTTAAGAATAAATTTTGACTCTCGACTTTATAGAAACTACCCCTTAAGTATTTACTTTAAAATCTGTGCGCTCCCCGTCCCACAGCCCCCGACCCCCTAAACAGACCGTTCTCATTACTCTCTTAATCTCAAGACAGCAGCCCGGGAGGACAAACACTGGTGTTCTCTGGCTATGAGCCCTAGACCCTGTTTCCTAGCTTAGCTTCTTCGGTCATCAGATACCAGACCTCTAGAAAGAGGGGGTGAGAGCTGACATGGAAGCCCTGTTCACTAAAACTTATTAAGACATCCTAAGTGTTTCTACCTAGTTGACATTTTTTTGTCCATTCATATCAGATGGTCACCCCAATGGATGAGCATCACCTCTGAAGCTATACCCTGAGCAGCACTTAGAGATTAGAATTTCCAAGGATGGAGTTCCTATCACGGCTCAGCAGTTAACAAACCCAACTAGCATCCATGAGGATGTGGGTTCCATCCCTGGCCTCGCACAGTGGGTTAAGGATCCAGTGTTGCCCTGAGCTGTGGTGTAGGTCACAGATGAAGCTCAGATCCCGAGTTGCTGTGGATGTGGCACGGGCCGGCGGCTACAGCTCCGATTCCACCCCCAGCCTTGGAACTTCCATGTGCCACAGGTGTGGCCCTAAAAAAACAAAAAGACAAAAAAAAAAAAAAAGAATTTCCAAGGATGAATACTTTATTTAATGACCATCACTGCTACCCACAGCTATCACTATTTGCACAGTTTTACCTTTACTATGACACACGTATTTTCACTACAGTCTCAGTGGACAATGGCCTAGCAGAGAGGGATTCTCATTCTCAATTCCAATGTGTATTTTGTGATGGGCTAGCCCAGCACTTTGCAGTAGAACTTTCTGGGATGATGTAAGTCTTCTCTACCTGTGTTGTCCAGAAAAGTAACTACTAGCCACATATGGCAATAGCATTTGACAGGTGCCTTGTAAACTGAGGAACTGAATTTTAAATTGTATTTAATTTTAGGTAACTTAGATTTAAATATAACTGTCATGTGGGACTATATGTCATCTTATTGGCTAGCATAGGGCTTGGTACTACCCACTTAGGACTTGTGCTGCCCAGTGGAAATAGCGTGTGAGCCACATATTTAAATTTTCTAGTAGCCACACTAAAAGAGAAAAAGAAAAGAAAAAGCAACGAAATTAATTTCAATAATTCATTTTTAATTATTGACTATTCAAAATATTATTTCGACATATAGTCAATGAAATTGTTAATTAGGTATTTACACTCTTTTTTCACTAAGTCGTCAAAATGTTTATAATTACAACATATCTCGATTTGGACTAGCCATATGTCAAGTGCTCAACAGCCACATATGACCAATGGCCTCTGTATTGGACAATATGATGCAGATATTAGAGACTCTGAGGCTTGCTTTTCTATCTGTTTACAGGAAAGTTTACAGCAATTATAATCAAAAACATTCTTGTGTTTAAACTAGGGATGTCAAAGAATTTTCAACACAAAGTGTTAAACACAAACACCAAACTTGCTATATTTATTTTTACCAAAGTATACATAGCAGTGCAAAATACTTGGTGTTTCCTTTCCTTTCTAAAGATGTTTCTTGTTCTTTTACTTTGAGTTTAATTAACTAATTTCACTGACATGTCAATATTTACTGCTAATTATACAGGAACAATTCTACCACTTGAAGAAAGGCATTGGTATTGTGTATCATAGAATTTATAAGCTCAGTGCCTGGTAATTTCCATATCAATAATTTCCATTAGTGTAATGGAACACAATAGAAGCTGCTCCAGAAATAAAAATGTGTAATAAAAAAAAGCAATCATAGAGAATCATTTGGCAGCAAAGTAGATAACCAATAAGCCAATGACCTAATCAATAGGTATTAGATACATTAAATGCAGAAGATAATTCAGAAGAATCCATTAGCAGAAATTCTAGCAAATAAATTACATAAAAATAACCAATGCATCTAGCTGACAATGTAACTGATAACAGTGGATCCGGAAGCAATTTCAAAGATTTGCATTGCTCACATTTGCATACCTTTTCAAGTTGTACATTGCAAGGTACACCTCCTCCCCCATCTTAAGCCCCTTCCTTAATCCTTCTTCTAAATTAGCTTGTTGTTTTACTATGTGGTAATGAAAAATGGATAAAGGCAGTCATGTGGGTTTTCTGTCTCTCTAGAACACATCTTGATGAAACATACTCAATATCTGCTACTGGCTTTGGAGGCAAAAGCTATGACGGAAGAGTCTTTGCTTCTGAAGGCAGAGGCAAAGAAAGAGGGAACTTGGGAGGGAGTAGCACTGGGGGGGGGTGAACTAGGGAGACTAGTTATAAAGATGGATGGATGGATGGATGGATGGATGGATGGATGGATGGATGGGTGGATGCCCTTTAAAGTGGGCAGGAACATCCTTTTGTTATGACTGTCCAGAATGTCGGCCTGCCTTCTGATTGGAGAAAGGGAAGCAAAAGACAATTCCTGTGGCCTTCTACTCTACCAGATTGATCAGAATAATTTTTTCTGCTTTACAACCATTTATTTAGTTTGATTTTGTACACCTGAAAAGCATTTACACATTGCAAAGTTAGCTGACTGGGAGAAGACGAGATACTAATAGAACTATTATGTATTAAGTAACTGCTGTAATGCTTTCATTTTGATTTACTTAGGGAAGCAAGTAGGAGTGGGCTATAAGCCATAGTCACTCATGGAACTTGCTCCCAGGACAAGGCACAGAACCCATGTCTTATCTCCCTTCACTTATCTCCCTTCACTCTTCGAGGTGTGGCTGGAAAGGAAGCAGAGGCTGCCATTTAGTGAACACCTACTACATATCAGGCACCATGCTTAGCACAGGTAGGTAATCTCCAACTTTATTGACTACTTTTCCCCCACAAAGTCATTGTTAGTGATGAGAAAAGTGCATCATTTTGGCAGGCAGCTATGCTCACCACTATACACCAACACTGCACAAAGTGCATCATTTTGAACACAAAGAGGAGAAAATGCTCTGCCCATCCCTGTAGAAAAATCCTAGAATCCCATGATTCCAAACGAAAATATCAGCAGAGCCCTTTGATGCTCTTTGTACATAACAACGAAGTTAAGCCGGGGATGGTAAGATGGGGCTGTTATTTGCCCCTCTTAATGCCAAGGCAATAGTAGTGGCACTGGGCACCAGGATTAAGCCACTTAAAGTGAGATCAATAAAATCTAGAAACATCATCCTTTCAAATAGTCTTAGGTGTCAAGAGATAAAATTTGAATACTTCTTTGGGATGATCACTGGAAAAGAGAAGGAGCCTTTTAGTGATGCATGTAAAAGTAAGCCACACAACCACTGCTTTAAGAAAAACTATGAAATAATTATTACTATAAAAGTGATGATGCTGAAGGATAAAAATTTTAAAAACCTGATTAATGCAAATATAAACGAACACATGTCAAGATTTTGACTCATTCACTAATTAATGAACCAGTGAGATGATACAATGGGTTTAAGGGAGAATTTAAAAACCAGACACATAGGATTTCCCATCGTGGCTCAGTGGAAAGGAATCTGACTCGTATCCATGAGGATGCAGATTCAATCCCTGGCCTTGCTCAGTGGGTTAAGGATCTGGCATTGCGGTGAACTGCAGTGTAGATCACAGATGCGGCTCAGATCCTGCGTTGCTGTGGCTGTGGTGTAGGCCAGCAGCTATAGCTCTGATTTGACCCCTAGCCTGGGAACCTCCATATGTCGTGAATGCAGCCCTAAAAAGACGAGGGGAAAAAAAAAAGCAGATACACAGACATACAGACTGATATAAATGTGATTGATAGATGGATGCAAAACTGGCCTGACAGAGGATGCAACTTTCAAAATCCATGTACATGCTGTGGTAGGCAGAATTCCGAGCTGCCTGCCCCCTGGTGTGTACATCATGTATAATCCCCTCCCCCAGAGTATGGGCAAAGCTGTGACTATGATGGATTTCTTCTCACGATCAGGTTACGCTCGATGACAAAGGTGAAGTGTGGGGATTTTACAGGTGTAATTAAATCGCTGAGACTCTGAATTAACCAAAAAGGAGATTAGCTGAGTGGGTCTAACCTAATAAGATGAACCCTTAAAGCATACTGGACCATTCCTGAAGGAAGAGATTTAAGCAGGAAAGGCCAACAATGGCCTTTGAAAAGCAAGCTGCCAACTAGGGGAGGACCACGTGACGGGGGATGGCAGGCAGCCTCTGGAATCTGAGAATCAAGAGCCAGCAAGAAAGAGGAACCTCATAATCGCAAGATGAATTCTTCCATCCACCAGGAACCCTGGAAGAGGAACCCAAAGCCCGAGATGAGACCAAGTCAGCACCTTGATATCAGTCTGCTGAGACCCTGGGCAGAAGACCCAGCTAACATGTGCCCGGATCTCTGACCCATAGAAAATACCAGATAATAAATTTACATTACTGTAAGTTGTTTAACTTATCGTAGTTTGTTAAGGAGCACCAGAAACCTCTTAGGCAGGTCCACAGAAAAGAATGTTTTGCATTGGTACTGATTAGCTACCACTTATGAAGCTGTAAAGCAGCTCAAGGCAGTGAAAGGTACAGAGACCCCACAGAATCAAATAACCTGGAAGATAACACCTCGATTTGTATTGAAAGTATCCAGTAATCCATTTGGTCCCTACTGTGAGAAATGTTTCATTTGGCAAAATGCCTGTTTCACAGGCAATATTGCTTAATTTTGTTTTTTATTTAAAGGAAATCTTTTTCCCCCAAAAAAGATTTAGACTGCACTTTAATTTGTTTTTCTGGGCATATGAGGGGATGAGGGGTGGCTTGCTATTGGGAATTACAGAATGGAGACCCCAGAAGGCTGCAGAAAGCACCAGTCACCGCTGAGAAAATGGAACTGGGCAAAACCCAACTTGGACCGTGAGGCTGATGCTCAAGGTTAAGTAAAAGTCAAGGCTGCCTCCATCCAGTCATGCATTTATTTCCCTCAATGAACAAACCCAGTGCCTCCCTGGTTCCAGACAGAGGTACAGAAGTGAACAAACACCAGCAAGTCCCCAGTCTCACAGGATTTACATCCCGAAGGAGGAGCAATAACCCAGATTTGGAGATCAATGATGAAAAGTTTCAGAATTTGAGAACTATACTGATATTTGACCTTTGTGCTCAGCCATGAAGAAACTTCTGGGGTTAAAGGTTGAGATCATACCTCTGTGGAAAGTGTTTTGAGAAAATTCAGTCCTTAGGCATTCTGGTAAGAGGCAGATCCAAGTAGAGAAAATGAGGATAATGATGATGGCGGGCTCTTAGACGGAGGTGAGGTTAGATACACAGGCGCCTACTCTGATGTGGTCCAGCTTCCCAAGTAAATATAGACTAAATAAGGAATTGTCCTCTGGGGGGGGGGGTCAGCCCTTGTCTGCCATGTGGAGGTTGCCCTGGATGAAGCCCTGGAGGTTGCCCTGGACTCTGGATGAAGAAATATAGAAAATACAATAATAAATTAAGGTTAAATTGCTACATTTAATTCTGTGGTTAGTGATAATGACAGCTAATACATACAAGTACTTACTACGAGCTAGTCATCGTTCTAAGTACTTCACATACAATAACTTATTTAAGGCTTACCATCAACCAACGAGGTAGAAACTATTATCATTCCCATGTGACAGATGAGGAAACTGAGGCAGCGAACGGTTAAGTGATTTCTCCAAAGTCCCACAACTAGTGAGAGTGAGAGCTATGATTCACACCCAGACAGTCTGGCACCAGAATTCTAGCTCTTAACTCTCACTGAGCACCATCTTTGTAATAAGGGTTCCCTCAGACATGGGCAGGAACAGTTCTGAAGTCTGCTCTGCCTTGTAATTTACTTCTATTACTCAAACGCTTCAGTATTCTCAATAGCCATAGTCCATCTTCAGCCGCTCTATAGGAAATAAAGGGATTTTTATATCTTCTTCTGGTCTCAGTGTGGGTGCCTGCTGATTGTACAATAAGTAAAACTAGCAGTTATTTTTACCATTCTGGCAAATCTGTCACCTATTAAAAAAAAAATGCCTCTTTCCTCATTTCTGAACTACATTTCTCCTTTCTCTTTGAAGAAATGCAGTTCTCCTCTGGGAGTTCTGCCTTAGAAATCTATACTGCTCATCTCCCCGCTAGGATTCAACTCCCCAGCACAAGCTCTGTGACTGCGAATCCCTGCAGCTGCCGGCAAACAATAAGTAATACAAAGGAGAACTGAGGGTTTCCAGTTTCCTGTTTACAGCCTCCATGCAATGGGGATCTCTCCGAGAGACGTGTAAGGCCGGCAACAAATTAACAAGGGTTTAGTTATTTTACAAGGGGGAACAATGGTTCCTCTGATCACTTTTGAGTCATTCCATCTCTGGTTTCCATGGAGCATCATAAAAGGATCAATGTGTGTCAAGACGGGAGAAAGAGAAGTGGCCTGCGGCGCCCAGGGGAAGAAGCATCCGCCTCCTGAGGCTCCTGCGAGAGTGTATCTCCGACACTTAGTACCCAGTTCCGGTCTTGGGCTGCTCTGTCTAGGGAAATGGCAATCCGATCCGGTATCACAGCCCTCATTCCAGCAGTCTTATTATTCTTTTCTCAGGCGATCTCTGCCCCTGGGTTCTAGTCCCTTTTTAGGAACTTGCCTCAACCCTTCCCCTTTTTTCTTCCCTTTTTATTGCCACGAGTTGAAAAGCTGTGTAGGAAATTACACTTGCCTGCTGAACTGCCTCTTAAAGGAAACTGTTGAATTTTCCAGAGCTAACCCGGGAAGTTAGGGGTACCCTGTGGCAAACATCCGAGGTTTTTGGGGCCACACGGAGTGCGTTCCCCTTCCTTTGGACAACTTCACCAGCCCGTTCCCTTCTCAATCACGTGATTCTAGAAAATGTAGACCGCAGGCGGCCAGAGAAGAGCATGTGATTTAGGCCTAAGCCAATCAGAGAATTCTATTTCCTTGGCTGCCCATGTGGTTCACTGATAATCATGTGAGGATGAGATCCAGATAGAGAGGCAATGAGACTGCCACTCTCTCCTTGCTGGACTTGGATGAGAGTGTAAGACTGGATACTCTGCAACCATCTTCCTACCTATGAGGCATGTGCGTCTATGGTACTGCCGAGCTGGGAAGAGAACAAGACGCTGGATCCTGAGGAGAGAGCAGGAGCCCCAGAATCATTTTATTTCTGAAGCAAATCCTGTTACCAGACACAGGATTACATGATTCAGTAAATTTTGTCCGGCTCCTACAGTCTTGGGTTGGATTTTGTTGCTTGCAACAGAAAGAGTTGTCTATTTTCCACTAGGGGACATTGAAAGGAAACTCCAAGAATAAGAGCTGCCCAGGCCAGGGGTGGGCAGATCACAGCCCTTTAGCCAAGAAAGTAAGTTTTACCTGAGGGTATTTGTCCCTTCACATTTATCATGAAAAGGCAGAACCTGCAAAATATGTTTTTAGAGCTATTAACTTTTCCATTCCCTTCCACCTAACACTGACTTTTTTAGGGGAGGAAAATCTATTTTTAGGCAGGAAATAATATTTCCAGTTTATTATTCAAGTAATTGCTAGGCCTGCCTTAATGTGAACACAGACATGGGTTGAACTCAAAAAGTCATGTTTTTTTTTTTTTTTGGTCACTACACCTTTTAAGTGCTTACATTACCATCTCCATTATACTATCTTTTTAGCTAAGAGATGGTATATGAAGACACTTGGCCAGGGACCCAGAATCACCAGAATCCTGTCGTGGCCTACCAACCCCATATCTCTGCAGTGCCCCCTGCAGGCAGTAAGAAGCACTTTATTTTCAGAGAACTTGGGTCCAAAACCTTAAGGCAAATTCAAGTAAGAAAAGATGGACCTCATGTTTTTTTTCTCCTTATTGTTCAATTCCAATTCTCAGATATAACCAGCTTGGATATCTGGTTCCATATTCTCTGGCACTGGTTGATGTGTGTTACATCAGGTTTTTATTATTGTTGCTGTGGTTTAGTTTTGATTTTTGGTTTGTTTGTTTGTTTCTTTCCTTTTTTTTTTTTTTTTTTTTCCAGCCAGCCTGAAAAGGCATGCAGAAGTTCTTGGGCCAGGGATTGAACTCATGCCACGGCGGAGACCTAAGCCATAGCAGTGAAAATGTTGGGTCTTTAACTGCTAGGCCACCAAAGAACCCTTGACTTTTGATTTTTGATAGACACCAAGAAAAGAAAATAGGACACTGTGCCACCATTGTCCAGGATATTTTCCCAGTGGCTGCCCAAGCCCTGTGTTGACAAAATTCAACTGAGTAAATTTTAAAGATCGTATTGGCTTTATTCAGCCATTCTGGAATCAGGCAGCACCCAATTTAGCAGCTGGAAAGGAGCTCCAAAGTGTTGTACAAGGCAAAGGATTTTTTTATAGACCAAAGTGAGCGGAAACAGGGAAGTTATGCTGGACACTTATTGATTGGTTAAAGCAGGGTTGCTTTCCTTATATGGAGCAAAAGGAAGTCTTGGAGCAGCCCTGATTGGTTGACCTTGGCCTTCCTTTTCCAGGAGAGCTAATCCTCAGAACTTAGTTTTGGTTTGCTGATGCAGGGCTTAGCATGAGTGACTCCATCTTGGGCCTCATTTGGCTACTTTAGAACCTGTCAGGCTGAGTCAAGAATTCTGAATCTGCTTCCAGGTGGGAGGATGAATGAGTGTCCAAGAAGAAAGAAAATGAAGGGGTGGGAAAAGGGGAGTGGAGGGCTGCCCTGCCATTCTGGCCACAAGGAAGAGAGAGAGAAAGAGACTATACCTATGGTACATGTGCTACAACCTGATTTCTGTTAAAATATCACCTTTAGAAAATGTGAACCAAAAGTGTCTTGGAACCAATCAGATCGATATTCACCTCAGAAGAGAACAGGCAGGAAGTGAAAAGAATTTCTGAAAGCTTGTTCTTAATAGTTACCATTATCATTTTAGTTAGGATAATGCTGGCTACAATAGCGGGTCATCTCCAGAATTTCAGCAGCCTAACATAATACAAGTTAATTTCTTCTTCATATAATAAGTTAAAGTGGACACTTCTCACTGACAGACTGCTTTCCTAGACGTGGTGATTTAAGAACCCATGTTCTTTCCATCTTAAGGCTCCATTTTAAGGCAATAGTTTTCAACTTTTAACTGCACTTTGTAATTACTTAATGAGCTTTAAAAATGCTAATACATGAGCCTCATCCCGGGAGACTCGATTTCACTGGTTTAAAAGACAGCTTGGCCATCAAAATGTTTAAAATACCCCTTGGAGAAATATAAACTGTAACCAGTATTTCACTGAGGTATTGCTCTGGGGCAGTGGTTTCCAGGGCATGGTCCCCAGGCTGGCAGCTTCAGCAGCATTTGGGATGTGTAAGACTTGCAAATATTCAGATCCCAACCAGATCTGCTAAGTAAGACCTCTATGGGGCCCAGCAATATGTCTCTTAACTGCCTTCTGATGCATATTCAAGTCTGAGAATCACTACCCTAGAGCCCCAAAGTTCCCTGCATCCAGGCAGAAGGGAAGAGAATGAACCTGAAGGAACATGCCTGCTGCTTAACTACCTCACAGTCTCTTGGCAAGATCTAGTTCCA
The DNA here is from genome assembly GCF_016906955.1 of Phacochoerus africanus. NCBI lineage: Eukaryota > Metazoa > Chordata > Mammalia > Artiodactyla > Suidae > Phacochoerus > Phacochoerus africanus. The sequence goes on from NC_062547.1 coordinate 26,667,344, forward strand.
TGGGCCCATCCTGAGGCAATGGGACCCTAACTGAGGAGCCTGTGTCTGCCACAGTCATACACTCTAGAGTTGTTGACACTGACCCTGAATTCCACACCAATTCAGGATTGAAGGAAAATGAAAACACTTTTAAGTTCTAGGTGGAACACAGATGGTCAGAGCTCCTGGGTCCTAGGAGTTGTGAGACGAAACGTTTAAACTTGTAGGAAGGCACATGCAAAGTATTTACGCTGATGTAGAATGGAATGGGTTCATTTCGATAGAAAAATTAACACATAAAAATTGCACAAATTTGTGAGCACATTTACACCATGCCTTGTAATAGTAATTTTTTCATCCAAGTGACAAGATCCCTTGAGTTCTCATTCTGCCTGGAGCTCTCTGTGATTCACCCTTTCCCCATCTCCTTTCCCCTAACAGCTCAATAGCAGCTCTGAGGCAGAGAGGGAAAATTGTGCATCTGTAGGGCCAAGGTTATTTCAGAAGGCAATCCAGAAAGAATATCCCAACCCCGGACTCCACTGTGCTATGACAGAGAGACCAGAGACCTTAAAATGACACTTTGGGGTTCATGTCCTGGCTTTGCCACTTCTTCCCTGTGTGGCCTTGGGTGGGACACTTAACCTCTCTGGGCCTCAGTTTCCTCTTCTCTGAAAGACATAAAGCGTCCTGGCTTATAGAATTTTTGGAACAACCATATGAAATAACACAGGTAAAGGTAGTTTAAGAATATTAACTGTTTTAATCCCCATTTTGGCTGCTTTGTAATGTCAGGCCATTCTTACCCCTGACAAGCCACATGCAGGAGAAACAGTTAAGATGCTTTGAGACTGTCTGAGGGTGGCTAAGTTCAGCCCATTCTTATTAAAGCTATTTACAGTGAGAAGCCATTCAGGTCAGGCCTGCCTTTCCAGTCAGCCTCATTGGCAAGGCGGTGGGCCCTGGGCTCTGTCTCTTATGTGTCCCTTGTGGTTTCTATCTGCTCTGGCTTTGGTGGTATGTTTCATTCAGACTAGATGCCAAGAGGACGATATGGCCCAGGGAGCTAAGAACAGACTGGACATCTGAGTACTTTGTGCTTGTCTGTACCACTTCAAACACTGACTCAGTTAGCCAGTGATTGAGAGAAAAAAGAACACATCACCTCCCTAAGGGCAGAGGCAACTCAGGCCTTCTAAACACTTGAAATATATACCAGCCTCTTGAAAATTAAAGGCTGATTTGGGCTCCATGATTCTTTAGAGTCTGAGTGGCCAGGGGGTGTTTAGGGAGGGCCTGGCACCAGGCAACTACTAGCACTTACAATTTGGGGCATCCATAATAAAATGGATAGATTCTAGATGTTTTAAGTCCGGGATCTCAGAGGCAGTTCAGAGCTTATAACAATACAATGACAACTGTCATAAACTCATGTATGCACAGTATTTTCCAATTTATAGACCATTTCATACACTGTAGGAGAGCTGATTCTATCCATCTCCTGGGAGCACATAAGTATCACACTTACATGTCTTTGGTGGCGCGGAATACAGACTCACTCAAGGTACCAGTTGCATGTGTGAGTCAGATGTCATCACTGTACCTTTCTAAGTAATACAGCCCGGCATCCAAGTGGTGTTTTTCCTCCCTAATCTTGCCTGAAGCTAAGGCTTGGCAATCAGTTCTGGCTGCCATGTTTACAACATGGTCGGGATGGTGTGAGCTCTACAGAATTCACAGGAAAGGTAATCCACATTCCTTCTCTTGCAGCTGCCCTTAAATTTACAAGGACACATTTCTTCCTGGAGTCTCTGGATATTGGACTAAGATTGCCACGTGTCATTAACACAGTTCAATTCTGCAACTGCACTGATTGGAAAACCTGATTCAACTGCGAACTTGTTTTTGGCAATTGCATCTGCATCATCCCAAAATATATCAGAGCTGCCATTGACAGATGGTCTGAGATGGGCCTAGGGAAGCTGTTGACAGATATCTTGAGATGGATCTTATTACATTGACGTATCTGAAGAATGTCCCGTGGGAAATGTCTTCACAGGCCTGGAGGCTGACAGAACAAGATGGAAGCCCTTCAAAAGAATTGCCAATAAAGAGACTGAAAATGGGCACCACCTTCCAGAGGCAATTTGGCAATATGTATTGAACCTTAAAATATTCATATCCTTTAACCCTGTATTCGTCTTCCCAAGTTTTAGCTGCAAGTGCTGCTGAGATGTGTGTGCAAAGATTTATGTATAGAGACTTCCACTACAGCATTAGACAGAAAAATCTGCTTATCCAAACAATTTAACTCCTCCCCCTTCCATAGCAAAAATATCTCTGTAGGCTTAAAATCAGGGATATAACACTAACTCCCAAATTTCACCAATTTAGCGGATTTTTTTTTTTTAAATCTACTGACTATTCTTTAAGAACATCTACTTTAAATGTAACTCAGTCCACTGGAAAGAGGGAATAAGGGATTCAAAAACAGTGAGTGAGTGAAAAATCTCTTAAGAATTGGGAAGCAGCAACAGTAGTAAAAATATTTCTGAGATGGATGCAAATATGAAATTGAAGATGACAGTACAACACGAGAGGCTGTGGCTAAGGCACTGACTTGATGTCCATAATGACAATGACCTCAAAGGAAATGTAGGAGGGTATGAGAATTTGGTATTTAAAAATCAAAGTCATGATTGATTCAGAAAACAAATCCACCGCCTTCTAAAAACAATGCCAAACCTACAGTTTTGTTTTAATGAGGCCTGCCTCACACAATTCACATCAAAATATTACTTTCATCATGAGACTTATTTTTGTTCTTTCACGAAATAGTCTAAGAAATGTGCTGTGAAATTACTTGCCAAGGTCAAGAAAACTCATAATCTTGATAACGGGAGGGGAAAAAAGAATAACCGTGTCTCTGTCTAGAGTAGTCGTTCTCAGCTGGTGCTGGGGGTGGGGGGCTGGGATTTTGCCCCCTGGGAACATTTGACCCTATCTGGAGATATTGTCAATTGTCACAACTTGGGGGTTGGCTGCTGAAACTGACAGCACTTATGCTTTGAACCGAGCCAAGACCCAGATTGGGACCTGAACCCAATGTTTTTAAATTAGACTCACTCACCTGGTGTCTGGACTTACTGAGGTTCAGGTTCTTTATGCCTCTGAGCAGAAGGAATTTAGCAAGGGACAAAGTGATAGGTAAGAAAGAGATTTATTAAGATAGGACACCTCTGAGAGATGCAAGCAGGCAGGTGAGGAGGCTCTGTCCTGAGGATTAGGTGGGCTACAGTTTTATCATCCAAGGGGAGTGGGGGAGGGGAAAGACCACCTCTTCCTCTTTTTTTAAGTAGTAGCTCCTCCTTGGAATCCAGTAAGAGAGTATCTGACCCTATAAGGTCAAACTAGGACTATCACGGTGCTTATTTAAATTAGTAAAAGAGTGATCCTTAAACTCCTGCCCTTGGTCTGAACCTGAATGCAGGCTTCAGCCCATCCCCCACCCAATGACCTGAGGCATATCTCATGCCTCCACTAGTCAAGCCGGCCTGGTTCTGATGGCTTTCTTGAGCAATTATTATCTTAGAGTGGTCTCACAAAGTTCCCTAGGTTTCCCTCTCTAACTACCGTCCCTTATTGGGACTTCTACAACTACCTGTGTAACTATCCTTCTCCTTCCCTGTCACTACTGGCATCTGGTGGGTAGAGACCAGAAATGCTGCTGAACACCCTACAGCGCACAAGACAGTCTCCTACAAAGAACTGTCTAGCCCAAGATATCAGGAGGGCCAAGGTCGAGAAACCCTTGTCTAGACAGAGACAAAATGATCTGGAAAGAAATGACCAAATGCAGAACCCCTGCTGTTCCGTGCTGTTCCTACTGGGGGTGGGGAAAGGGGAGGGGTGATGATAGGAAAGACTCCCAACTCCTGAGAGCTGAGTCCTTAGTTGCATCCTTCATTAGCACTAAACCAAAAAATTGAAATCTAATAAAATCTTGATTGTACTGGAATTTGTATAGGCAAACTCCTCAGTTTTCCAAGTTTTTTTTTCCCCCCTATATAAGGAAAAAGGAATAAAATACATGAAAGAAGAAGCTTATTCAAGGAACTTCAAAAACATGTCCTAGGGTCAAGCACAACTTGTATCCAATCTCCTGTTTTGTTTTCTAGACAAAGAGAGTTGGGGTCCAGAATGTTTAGCCTGAGGTCCAGCCTGACCCTAAACTGTCAGAGAAACATTAAATCACATTCAAAGTAAACTATGCTTCTTAGGGCAGGAAACTTGACTCATACCTTTCAGTAAGATTTCAACATCCAGGGTTGATGTGAAAAAGGATTTTCTGGGTAAATTCGAGATAACCTGGAATCTCCCATTCCCGGGGTATTTTGACTAATTGGAATTTTCCTGTAGTTTCCATTCCTCAAGATGTTCTTGACATTGGCAAGATTTACAGGAAGGGCTACTGACAGCATTACAAATTCGCATCTACACTTTCTACAATTTATGTCTGTAATGGAATGTATCAAAATAAGCCTGCGACATTTCTTTGCAAGGAAGACAAACAGGTCAACCACTTTATTTTTTAAAATCTAAATAAAACAAAGAAAATATTCACTAGGCTGAGAAGAATCAACTGGCCTTCAGAATAGCAACAGGAGGAGGTAAAAATTTGGTTCTGATTTGCCACATTTTCCAGGGGGGCAGCTTTATGTGCCTGTGATCATTTTGAGGAGTTTGGAAAGTACAATCTAAACACTTGTCTTGCTGGGAACAAAGCACATTGAAGTGTACGGTTTTGCCTGAATCTACCTAATCTCATTCTGACAGGTTCCCACACAAGCTGGGAACAGCCAGGACGAACTCTTTTCCAACATTATTGCTAATTGGCAGCAGCAAGACAGCATGTGAGTTTGAGTGTGTGAAAGATGGGAGAAAACAAAAACAAAGCCAAACTCTAAAATTCCAATCAGCCTTAATTAGTGGAGAAAAACCAACTGCTTAAGAAGGCACACCTACTGAGATAGTCAGAACCAGATGGCTACAAACTATTTCTAAGACCATCACTTACCTTCTCTGGCTTTTGGGTATTCCATCCTTATGAATAAGGTGTGAAAAATTATTGTCCTCTGCTCCTACCAGATGTAGCAAAGATTAATTTAGAAAATGCAGAAATATCCTTAATAGATCGGGTCTAACAGGTTATCCTCCCTGTACCTGAATATATAAAATATTTGATGTTAGTATGACAGACATTTAACATAGCCAAGGTCAAAAGCCTGTTAATCAGAATTTACCTAAAGGATATCAGATCAGTCACAGTTTTTGTTTGTTTGTTTTGGTATCACAATGTAGAGTAGTGAAAACATCATCATTAGCTTTGGTTCTCTGCAGATCTGGGTTTAAAATCTTCCTCCATGGCTTTCTAGCCCTATGAACATTAAAAAAAAAAAAAATCAATGTGCTTCTCTGAGACCTGGATTCCTCATTGGTAAAATGGTTTATAGTGATTGCTACATAGTATGTGGGGAGGATGGAAGTAGGCAATACACAGAAAGCAAATAGCTGGAACTCAGTATGTAGGAGTCCCATTCTCTGGTTCTCCAACACACAACACAACACAACAGACACCACTCAGCTGATAGTTGTCCTTACTGTGAGGTGTTTAATTTAAATACATTTTTAAGGAAAAGAGTTAAAGCTTTAGGAACTGAACCATAGAGAGGATTTACATGGAACAAAGGCAACTTTTGTAGCAACTTCTGGGGTGAACTTATGACAGGTATGACTCATTGTCCTTTGTTTTCTGCACATAGAGTTATGACTAATGAGACTGGAGGTTCTTAATGATAACCTTAAACTGTTGCAGAATCCTTAGTCACTCTGGAAAAGGGGTGTTGTGTTCCTAGGTATGGGTTAGGACTCTTTGGTTGCAAATAATGTAAACTTCCCCAAGCTCATTTGGATCTGGATATAGGTGAGTGTGTATGGGGACGGGGGGAGGTGGATGTCAAGGGGACTTATGGAGTGTCTGTCTCTCCATATATCTATCTTACTTGTACTTTCCCAAATATCAGCTTTATCTTCACATTCCAAATGGCAGAAGAACAGTTGCCTAATCATTCTGGAGATTTTGTGTTACAGGCCCAAGCACATGAAGAAACTGATGCAATCAGATGGTGTTTCCATTCCAAATTCCTAGGGAAGAGAAGCTGATCAGTCCAGTTGGGGGTCCACCGTCCATACTTCAGCTCCAATCATCTATGGCCAGGGAGTCAGGAGCCCATTGTACAGACATGGATGTCGAGGCTCACTCCTGCCTACCTGAGGATGGGGATAAAAGAGGAGATCTCAAAGGGCAGGAGAAGAGGAGTGTCATGGCCTGGAGTTACCAAAGGTGTCATTCTACTTTACATAGTAGGGGAGAAAGGAAATTAATATATTTTAGAATAATTTTCAGTAACCAGTGTCACCACCTAAAAAGTTTTCTGCATATCCCATGGCTAAGACAAAATTCAATCTAGTTAGATAAACACATTTTGCCCTGCATCCTAATTTTAGCAGAAACAGATGGTTGCCTACCTAACAGCTTATTCCCCTTCCTTCTTCGCTGGCAGGATCCCACACATATTTGGGTGTCCATCCCTCCCTCATATCAGTCCTAGAAAGGTCACCTTATCCTTGGGTTTAGAAGTAAATTAGTCAGACACAACTTAGAATAGATTTACAAGGAGATCCTGCTGAATAGCATTGAGAACTTTGTCTAGATACTCATGTTGCAACAGAAGAAAGGCTGGGGGAAAAATGTAATTGTAATGTATACATGTAAGGATAACCTGACCCCCTTGCTGTACAGTGGGAAAATAAAAAAAATAAAAAAAAGAAGTAAATTAGTCTAATGGTTATATTGTGATTGATCCCTTTTGGTTTAGACATGGGCATATGACACAATTATGACCAATAAAACATGATGAGGATCTTTGCCTTCTACAAGGATATTTTTCTCATTGATAGAAAGAAACTCACAGGAACACTTCCTATTCTAACATTTTAGTATCTGGGTGCGATGCTTGGAACTGTTGCAGCCATATTACGACGGTGAGGGGACCTAGTATGAGGATAAGAGAACTGAAATATGCAAAGAATTGGCCCTTTGATGACCCATTTGAGCTACTGAGTTAACCCAACTGGGACTGCTTTACCTCTGGGATTCTTGTTTAATTAATTAATTTTGTATGGCTGCACCTGTGGCATATGGAGTTTCCTGGACCAGGGGTCGAATCCGAACTGCAGCTGCAACCCATGCTGGATCTATAACCCACTGCACCACAGTGGGAACTTCCTCTATTTATTTATTTAAAAATTGTATGTATAATTGACCTATAAATTATATTGATATCAGGCATGCAACATAATGATTTGATAGTTGTATATATTGCCAAATGGTCAAAATAAGTCTATTTAACATCTGCCACCATATACAGTTTAAATTTTGTTTTCTTGTAATGAGAGCTTTTAAGGTCTACTCTCTTATTGACTTTCAAATATGTAATTTAGTTTTATTAACTGTAGTTACCATCTTGTACATTACACCCTAGATTCTTGTTACTTGATGAAAGAAACATTAAGTCAGCTGGGTTGATTTTTAATTTTATGTTACTTGCATCCCCATACATCTTAGTTGATATACCTCCTAATTAATATATATCACAAAGCCACAAAAAGACATGCTTTGATAAAAGCTGAATTTAGAAACTAGAGAATAATTCTGAAAATGCTCAGGAGAAGGTGTCCCTTAGGCCATACTGGTATAGAGAGCTAAGACATCATGAAACATTTCTCATGTCCCAGAGCCTCATCAAGACACAGAATTTTGCAAGCAGACCAACTTTATTTCTTTAACATTATAGAAAGCAACTGAAAGAAATTATTTGTTTAGAGTAGCTTTTTTATGCTTCAAAGTCCTTGCTCCTTTAGACGTGGAGTTGGACAAGTTTAAAGTAGTTTCATTGTGCGTTCTGCTTGCTCAAGTTTGATAGGCTGTGTTTGCATGACAGGTCTGTCCCTGCAGTGAGTGTTGGGGATGCTTTGATGTGGGCTGCATTTGGACAGCCTAATACTTGGGGAAAAATGTGCTGAAATTGAACAAGATTGCTTTTTGCCCAGCTGTTCTCTAAAGGCTCAGACATTTTTAGCACTGAGCAAAGAAGCTTGTATTTGTTTTGACAGTCTTGGCAGGCAGAACAATGGTTGATTATCCCAGCACGTTACTAACAAATAAGCCTGCCTCCAGCAGAGATAAAATATGGGTCTTGACTTGATTGCATTTCATGTCCAAGGGAATTATCTTCTACTCATTCTGATGCCCTTTCGTTATGCAATGTACCTTTTTCTTCCTTTATCCTTGCCCTGCGTGGTAACCCATGGCTTTCACTCTGAGAAGGCAGCTTCCCAAAATCCCCATGGGCAGAGTGGTTTGATTATCATATAAAACATGTATTTTTACTTCTCCAATTCGATTTCTTAGAAACATTTTGTTTGTTTTTGGTTCTCCAGATTTGTATGGCTAGTTTTGTTCAATTTTCTGTCTGTTCTTCTTTGGCATTTGTTTATGTTGCTGAGACTGGTGTAGCATGTAGAAGTCTCTGATTTTACATCATAACTGCATTTAAAAGGTCTACCCCAGGTGTCTTCTTCACCCATACAGAGCAGTGCTTTACACAGAGCAATTTTGTCTTCTTCAAAACAAAGGGACTTTTAGTTTTATGACAACATTTCTATTTTTTTCTCTGTTATTTGCCTTCCACAAGATTTTAAGAATTAAATGTTTTATAAAGTATAACATATTCAGGTAAGGGTACGGCTCAATGGATTTTCACAAAGTAAACACATAGATGTGGCCAGCGACCCCTCATGCCCCCTCACAGTCACCATCTCCCCCCTCTATCACCACCTGCCTCTTCCCAAAGGTAACAACTGTTTTGATGTCTGCTGTCACATGCGTTTTTCCTCCTTTTGCTCCTCAATATTATGTACTGCTATCACATTTTTGTGCATGACTTTGGGTGAATACACAGGTACTTTTAGTTCTGTATATTGAAGAGCAGAATTGTTGGGGGACAGGGCACAAATATCTTTACTTTGTCTCAAATTATGCTCTCATCAAAAAGGTGTGAAAATTCAGTATTAATTCAAATCCTTGCCAGAACTTGATATTATCGGCCTTTTTCCCTTTTTTTAGGGCCATACCTGTGGCATATGGAAATTCCCAGGCGAGGGGTGGAACCACCGCAGCAGCTGCAGGCCCACAGCACAGACACAGCAACGCTGGATCTGAGCTTTATCTTCGATCCATGCCACAGCTTGCAGCAATGCCGGATCCTTAACCCAGTGAGAGAGGCCAAGGATTGAACCTGCATCCTCACAGAGACTATGTTGGGTCCTTAACCCCCTGAGCCACAAAGGGAATGCCATAGCCTTTTAATTATAATAATTCTGTTAAATGTGTAGTGGCACTCATTGTGGTTTTATTTTGCATATTCATGGTAATCAATGAGACTGAACACCTTTTATCTTCATTGGGCAGTTAGAGTGTCTCTTCTGTTAAGTAACTCGAACAATTTTTGTCCTTTTTTTCTAATGTGCATAGTAATAATATATATATTTATTATTAATTTGTAAGCCTTCTTTATTAAGGAAATGAATTCTTTGTCAGGTATGTATATTGTAAATATATTCTCCCATTCTGCAGGTTGCCTTTTTATCATATCATGGAAACTTTTGATAAATAGAAATCATTAATGGTTTCAAACTTTTCAATTTGAAATAACTTTAGACTTAAACTTTAGACTTGCAAATAGTAGAGTTCCTGTATATCCCTCATCCAGCTTTCCCTAATAGTAACATATTACATAATCATAGTGCAATTACTGAAGCCAGAAAACTAACATTGTCACAATACTATTAACTAATCCACAGACCTTAATCTCATTTTGCCAATGGTCCACTACCACTTTTTTTTACAGGTCAGGATCCAGTCCAGGATCCAACATTGCCTTAGATTGTTGAGTCTTCTTGGTCTCTTGCAATCTGTGGTAATTCCTTAGTCTTTGCTTTTTTACGACCTTGACACTTTTGAAGAGTTATTTTGTAGCATGTCCCTCAGTTTGGGTTTGTCTGATGTTTTCTTATGATTGGAAACACTATTTTAAGCATTGTAACTATAAACATGGTATCTAAGTTTTGGTTTTCTGGGTACTTTTTTTGTCATCCTTTTGAGCATTGTGTTCTGAATTTTGATAAATATTTAAAGTCATGTAACCACTACCCCAATCAACATATAAAACAGTCTTATTAACCCCCTAAAATTCCCTCATGTGCCTTTGTAGTCAACTTCTTACCCTCAACCCCAAATCCTGGCAACTACCTATCTGTTTTTTATCCCCATAGTTTTGTTTTTACAGAATGTCATATAAATAGCATCATACAATGTGGAGCCTTTTGAGCCTGGCTTCTTTCACTTAGCATAATGCATTTGAGATACATTCATGTTCGTTTATCAGTAGTTTGTTCCTCTCCATTGCTGAGTAGTAGTCCATTGTGTGGATGTACAATAATTTGTTTATCCATTTACCACATGGTGGACATTTCAGCTGTTTCCAGTTTCTGGCTATTACAAATAAAGTCATTATAAAAGTTTGTGTACAAGTCTTTGTGAGGGCACAAGCTTTAATTTCTCTTGGAATACCTAGGCATGGAACTACTAAGTCGTATGGTAAGTGTGTTTAACTGTGTGTATAAGTAATTGCCAAACAGTTTTTCAAAGTGGTCGTGGCAGTTTGCATTACCACCAGCAATACAGAAGAATTCCAGGGGAGTACCTGCTGTGGCTCAGGGGTAACATATTTGACTAGTATCCATGACAATGTGGGTTTACTCCCTGGTCCTGCTCAGTGGGTTAAGGATCTGGCATTGCTGTGAACTACGGTGTAGGTTGAAGTTTCGGCTCAGATCCTGCATTGCCATGGCTGTGGCGTAGCCAGCAGCTGCAGCTTTGATTTGACCCCTAGCCTAGAAACTTCCATATGCTGCAGTTGCAGCCCTAAAAAGCAAAAAAAAAAAAAGAAAGAAAGAAAGAAAGAAAGAAAGAAAGAAAGAAAGAAAGAAAGAAAGAAAGAAAGAAAGAAAGAAAGAAAGAAAGAAAGAAAGAAAGAAAAAGATTTCTGGAAGTTCCCTGGTGGCCTAGCCATTAAGGATTCAGTGTTATTATTGCTGTGGCTTGGGTTTGATCCCTGATCTGGGAACTTTCTCAGCATGGCAAAAAAAAACCCCTCAAATGATTCTGGTTTCTCCATATCCTCAGCAGCACTTGACGCTGTCACTTGTTTTGCACAATGAGTGGAGGTTACGCATTTGTGGGGGTGGGGGTGGGGGCAAGAATACTATGGATGTGACCTTTTGTTTCTCAGTGCGTCACATCAGAAGGTACATTTATTGATAAGTTCTTATTATGTCCAGGTTGACTTTGATCATTTCAAAAGGTGGTGTGGCTTCTCCTAAATAAAGTTACCATTTTTCCCTTTGTAAGTAATAAGTATCACCTGGGGAAACACTTTGAAACTACACAAATATCCTGTTTCTCATTATACTTTTACCCACTGATTTGGGCATCCCTTGATGATTCTTGCCTGCAATAATTATTACTATGTTGTTTGCCTAGTAGTAATTTTCTACTTGCATAATTCCTTCCAAATTTATTAACTGGAAATTCTGCTATAAGGAAAGCCTGTCCTTTTGCTCCCATTTATTTATTCAATTGTACCAATATGGATTCATATACATTTATTCTATGGGTTATATTCCTTTCTTTCATATTTATTTTGTTCCTCAAATTATCCCAGATTTAATCAAAGGGGAGCTCTTTCAAGTTGGCTCTTGTGACCTTTCAACCTTACCCCCTTCTCCGCCCCCCTTCTTTGTGGCAATTCCTTCCCTTCTGGTTCTATACAGCACTCCACACTCACCATCTATTTTCCAAGTTCTAGATTCAATAATTTTCCCAAGAATCCCTGGTTCCTTGAATATAGGTTGGGATTAAGAACCCAAGATCTTGGTGCTAAGTGTGCTCATTGCTACTAGGGTGTCACTGCTTCAAGGTCTTTTCAACAGAAAGAAATAGCAAGTATATGTAAGTATTTACACATCATATATACACTTATGCATTTGTGTGTCTGTATATGAAAAGTCACGAATTCATGCTGATGCAATAGATTCTATTCAACACTACAGGGCTCATTTGACCTTTCTCTTTAATTTTTATCTTCTTTCTCTGATAGTGAAAAACGTGGCTGTTGTGATCTACAATATATTTATTTATTTGTTTAAATGTATTCATGCATAAATTAGTTTCAGAATTCTTAACCCATACCTTTATGAGAAACATATTTACTTAACCAGGGTACAGTATTTCTACACAGTTATTTCTGTCTTTAGCTTTACAGGATATAACTATAATCCTATTTTCCAAAGAACTTTAGTTCTTTTCTTCCCCACTCTCTGTGATTATGTTATTCAAGAAATTGTTAAAATAGTCATATTTATTAGTCCACCAGGAATTAATTTTTGGTAACTTTTTTTTTCTTTTTATGGATGCACCTGCAGCATATGGAAGTTCCAGGGCTAGGGGTCAAATCAGAGTTGCCAGTCTACACCACAGCAATAGCAGTGCTGGATCTGAGTTGTATCTGCAACCTATGCTGCAGCTTGTGGCAACACCAGATCCTTAACCCACTGAGCGATGCCAGGGATTAAACCCACATCCTCACAGACACTATGCCCACTTGCAGCTACTATGTACTCATTATAGTAACTACCATCTAACTTCTAACACAATATTTTATATAAATAGAATGATGTACTATGCATTTTTGTGTTTTCTTTTGCTCCACATGTTATTTGTGAGATTTATTCATGTTATTGATTATACTTTGTTCGTTGCAACTGCTCCTTAGTATTCCATTGTGTGAATATATAAACTTTTATTTACAATTTTGACAATGATAAGCGTATGACTGACTTCCAATATGACACTGTGTGTGGGCTAGAATCACAGCACATTCTTGCACATGTTTTTCTGAGGAGCATAAGAATGCATTTCTTTTGGACATCATAGCAGTAAATATGCTGGGTTTTAGGGTTGTATGTGTTCAAATTTCATAGACACTTTCAGTTTGCAGGCCCATAAGCTTCACATCTTAGCCAGCAATTGGTATCATCTGGCTTTTTGGTTTTGCTAATTTTGATAGATGTGATATCACATTACAGTTTTTGTTAGCATTTCTCTGATATCTAATAATAAAAGACCACTTTTTCATAGGTTTATTGTCTATTTGGCTAATCTCTTTCGTGAAGTGCCTATTTAAGTCTTTGGCCCGTTTTTCTATTGCTGATTGAATTGTATGTTTGTTTGTTTTCTTACTGATTTGTTGGAGTTCCTTATATATTCTGAATACAAGACTTTTTTTTGGAATTATGTACTATACATATCTTATCCCACTCAGTGGACTTCCTTGGCACTCTTTCAATCATGTCTTTAGAAATATAAAAGTTCATTTTAACATAGCCTAATTTATCAAAATTTCCTTTATTAGTGCCCCCCCTTTTTTTGCTTTTTAGGGATACACCCACAGCATATGGAGGTTCCCAGGCTAGAGGTCTAATCAGAGCTACAGCTGCCAGCCTAAACCATAGCCATAGCAACGCCACGTCTGTGACCTACACCACAGCTCACGGAAATGCTAGATCCTTAACCCACTGAGCAAGGCCAGGGATCAAACTGGCAACCTCGTGGTTCCTAGTCAGATTTGTTTCCACTGTGCCACAATGGGAACTCCCTTTATTAGCACTTTTTAATGGCCTATTTGAGAAATAGTAACTACACCAAGGAACAAAGAGATTCTCCTACTTTTAATTTCTGGAATCTTTTTGCTTTATTTTTCAGTTTAGAGTGCAATCCTCTAAAACTGCTCTTTTTGTGTAATGTAAAGTAGGGATTGAGATTCATTTTTTTTCCCTAAGAGATTTATAATTGCCCCAGAATTATTTATTTATTTAAATATTATTAATTAATTAATTAATTTTGCTTTTTAGAGCCACACCCATGGCATATGGAAGTTCCCCAGGCTAGGGGTCAAATCAGAGCTGTGGCTGCCAGCCTATGCCGCGGCCACAGCAACGCCAGATCTGAGCCGCATCTGTGACCTACATGGCAGCTCACAACAACACTGGATCCTTAATCCACTGAGCGAGGCCAGGAATTGAACCCACATCCCCAAGGATACTGGTTGGGTTCATTACTGCTGAGCCACAATGGGGATTCCCCAGAGTAATTTTTTTTTTTTTTTTGGTCTGTTTGTCATTTTCTTGGGCCGCTCCCTCCGAATGTGGAGGTTCCCAGGCCAGGGGTTGAATCGGAGCTGTAGCCGCCAGCCTACACCACAGCCACAGCAACAGGGGATCCGAGCAGCATCTGTGACCTACACCACAGCTCACAGCATCGCCGGATCCTTAACCCACTGAGCAAGGCCAGGGGTCAAACCCGCAACCTCATGGTTCCTAGTTGGATTCGTTAACCACTGAAGCACGACGGGAACTCCTCCCCAGAGTAATTTATTTTAAAAAAATCTGCTCTTCAAGTTTATTATAAATTAAGTGACCATGTATGTGTGTATCAATTTCTGGACTCTAAATTCTATTATTTTGGTCTATTTGTGTATTTTTACAATAATTCTACACCCTATAAATATAAATTTATAAGTCTTGATACCTGATAATGATAGTCCTATAGCTCTGTTCTTCCTCAATATTATTTTGGCTATGATTAGCTCTTTGCATTTCCAAGTGTATTTTAGAATCAGCTTTCCAATAACTACCAAACACATACTCTCACATAAAACTGTGGGAGGTTTGCTTTGGCTTGCACTGAATGTATAGATCAATTTGCGGACATTGTCTTCTTTACAAAATTGTGCCTTCCATTCCATGAAGATGGTATACCCCTCCATATATTTAGATTTTCCATAATTTTTTCCAATTGTGTAGTTATCTTTTTGTTATCGATTTCTAGTTTAATTGTATTGTAGGCCAAGAACATACTCTGTGTGATTTAAATTCTTTTAAACTCATGGAGATTTGCTTTGATCATGTATACTGCCAGTTTGGGTAAATATTCCATGTTCGCTTGAATACAGATTATATTCTGTAGTTAGGGAATGGACTGGAGCCACAGCAGTGACAACACTGAATTCTTCTTCTTCTTCTTTTTTTTTTTGTCTTTTTGCCTTTTCTTGAGCCACTCCCTCGGCATACGGAGGTTCCCAGGCTAGGGGTCCAATCAGAGCAGTAGCCACCGGCCTATGCCACAGCCACAGCAACTCGGGATCCGAGCTGCGTCTGCAACCTACACCACAGCTCACGGCAACGCCAGATCCTTAACCCACTGAGCAAGGCCAGGGATCGAACCTGCAACCTCATGGTTCCTAGTCGGATTTGCCAACCACTGTGCCACAATGGGAACTCCTGACAACACTGAATTCTTAACCCCTAAATCACCAGGGAACTTCTGAATGTTCTATTAATTGTATTGTTCTACTTACTGATTTTTTTGGTCTACTTCCTGTATCATTTTCTGAGAAAAAAATTTACCTACTTCTCTAAATTCAGTTAACTTTCATTTTACATATTTTAAGGTTATTTATTATGTGCATAAAAAATTAGCAGTGTTATGCTAAATAGAGTTAAATCAATTCTGGTGGATTGACTCTTTTATCATTATCAAATATCATTTTCTTAGTAATAATTTGTATGTTTGTAATATTTAGTTTGTTATGTATAATGACACTATCCCTTAATGTCTGTATACTATATGACACATTAATGACACATTCCCTTAATGTCTGTATACTATATTGTGTTCTATCCTCAACATTCCTATGTCTTTATATTTAAGGTGTGTTTCACATAATTAAGTTTTTAAAATTCAGTCTCAGCATCTTTAAAT
Organism: Phacochoerus africanus; assembly: GCF_016906955.1. Classification (NCBI taxonomy): domain Eukaryota; kingdom Metazoa; phylum Chordata; class Mammalia; order Artiodactyla; family Suidae; genus Phacochoerus; species Phacochoerus africanus. The sequence continues at coordinate 26,683,386 of NC_062547.1, forward strand.
TTTAATTGAAGCATTTGATCCATTTACACACCAGCGTAAATACTGAAAATTATATATTTGATTTATATCTATATCTTGTAATTTTTCCTTTGTTGCTTTCTTTCCAATTATTCAAGCATTTTTAATAATTTCATTTTTACCCTCTATTTTCTTTTTAGATATTACATTATTTTATTTTATTTGTTAGTGGTTACCCTAGAAATCATACCATACATTCTTGGCTGAAAATAGTTTAATAAAAATTAATGCTTTTGGACACATGCAACCTATGTTCATAGCAGCACTATTCATAATAGCCAAGATACGGAAGCAACCTAATTGTCCATCTACAGATGAATGGATTAAGATGTGGTAAATATATAAAATGTAATACTACTCAGCCATAAAAACAGAATGAAATAATACCTTTTGCAGCAACTTGGATGCAACTAGAGATTATCATGCTAAGTAAAGTAAGTCAGAAAGAGAAAGACAAATACTATATGATATCACTTATATGTGGACTCTAAAATATGGAACAAATGAACCTATCTACAAAACAGAAACAGTCTCATAGACACAGGGAACAGACCTGTGGTTGATAAGGGGTTGGAGAGAGGGAGTGGGATGGACTGAGAATTTGCAAACTATTACATTTAGAATGGATAAGCAATGAGGTCCTACTGTATAGCACAGGCAACTATATCCATTCTCTTGGGATAGACCATGAATGAAGATAATATAAGAAAGGAAATGTGTGTGTGTGTATGAATGACTGGGTCACTGTACAGTGGAAATTGGCACAACGTTGTAAATCAACTATGGTTTTTTAAAAAACAAATTAATACTTTTGCTACATCCTAGACAATGAATGGGCTTTAGTAGAATACTTTAACTCCATATATTTCCTTTCACTCGGGTAGGTTTTGGAAGATAGGTTTGAAGATAAAACTTCTAGTTTCTTAGGTAAAAAAGGCAGGAGGAAGACATTGAGAACAGTAAGTCTGGGTGCTGACCTTGCCCTCTCTCCAGACATGAAGGAGAGAAAAGTAGAGGGTATTCAGAGCGAGGAGCATAGTTTTTTTTTTCCTTCTTCTTTTTTTTGTCTTTTGTTGTTTTTATTATTGTTGTTGTTGTTGTCCTTCTTCTTTTAATGGCTGCATCTTAGGATATGGAAATTCCCAGGCTAGGGGCTGAATTGGAGTGGCAGTCTGTAGCGGTGGGACTATACCACAGCCCCAGCAACACTGGATCAGAGCTGCATCTGCAACCTAGCCACAGCTTGCAGCAATGCTGGATCCTTAACCCACTGAGTGAGGCCAGGGATTGAACCCACATCCTCATGGACACTATGTGGGGTTCTCAACACACTAAGCCACAATGGGAACTCTGGGGAGCATAGTTTAATGTGCTCTGACCATGGAGTTAAGGTGAGGGAGGCCGAGAAACAAGCCTGGGAGTAAATACAGGGATTTATCATGAGGGTCCACCCATCCAGTCTGGATTTCACTCTGTGGGCAGTGGGATTCATTGGCAGTTTTTAGAGTTAAAACAGTGACATGGCCAGAACTACCACGTACAAGGGTCACTCAGTGCAGCAGAATAGAGGAGTGACTGGGAAGGAAGGGACTGAACGCAGGGAGAGTTGTCTGGAAGCAGTTGCAATAATATTCCACATCCAGTGGCTGCCTGCTGCAGATAATCAACCCCAAACTTCTAATTGTGGTCTACAAGGCTCTGATTGATCTGGCCTCTATTTACCAGTCTGATCTCAGCTATGTCGTCCCCTTTGCTCACTGTGGCTTTGTCAAATGATCCTTTTCTCCCCTGTTCAGTTAATGTGTCAGGCTCCTTAAAACCTCGGGGCTTTTGCAATTGCTCTTCTCCTATTTGGACATATTTCCCTTCTCATCATTCAGGCCACAGCTCAACAATATGTCCCAGAGAGGACTTTAACAGCTACCCTCTTTAAAGTGACTTTCTCTGGAAGCCACATATTACTGGAGCTTTTCTCCTTGTAGGACTTATTACTGTCTGAAATATTTTCTTTATTAGTTGTTTACATATGTATTATCTACCTCCCTCTACTGGAGTGTAGAGTTCATCAGAGAGGGATGTTTTCTTATTCACCAGTATAACTTATAGCACCTAGAACATAGGAGATGCTCAATTGATATTTCTTGAATACATGAATTAATAAACCTATTTTTGTGTTTGGCTCCCAAACATTACCCCCTTCTCCATATATACATTCAATCCTTTATCACCTCCATGACAGCCTTAACTTTCATCCTTAACTTTCCAACAAAATAAGGACTTCTTTGGCAAAGACCATCACTGTTCACGATAAAAGATGACTCTATTAGGGAAAGCTTTCTGAAGACATGTAATCTGACAGGGTCTTCAAAAAGAGGCACGAAGCCTGGATGTGAGAAATCATCCAGCAATGAATTCAAGTCTTAGAATATCAAAAGCCCAACCAAACCAAAACAAAACAAAAAAAATCCAGATCAAAACATTCACAAATAAAAGTGTTTAGATTAATTTCTAGTGTAACAAACACTTGGCAGCTTAAAATAGTATGTACTTACTGCCTCATGATTCTGTGGATGGAGAATCCAGGCAGGCACTTCTGGGTTCTGCTTAGGGTACTCCAAAGTTGAAATCAAGGTGTCAAGAGCTGAGCTGTTATCTGAAGGCTCTGGAGAAGACACCACTTTCAAATGCACTCAGGGTGTTGGCATAATCTAGTCTTTGTGGTTGTAGGACTGACATCTTTGTTGTTGGCACTGTCAGCTTCCACCCATACTCATTCTTACATAGCTCCTCCATCTTCAAGTGAGAAATAGCATGCTAAATCATTTTTCCTCTTCCGATCTGACTTTCCCTTCTGCTTTCCTCTTCTACTTTGAAGAGCTCATGTGATTGCACTGGGCCCACCCAGTTAATTCAGGATCGCCTTCCTATTTTCATGTATGTATGTATGTACGTATCTATCTATCATCTATCTATCTATCTATCTATCTATCTATCTATCTATCTAATCTATCTATCTATCTATTTTTATTTTTAGGCCCTCACCTGCAGCATATGGAAGTTCCCAGGATAGGGGGTGAATCAGAGCTGCAGCTGACGGCCTACACCACAGCCACAGCAACAAGGGATCCAAGCCACATTTGTGACCTACATCATAGCTTGCAGCAACAACCAAATCCTTAACCCAATGGGCGAGGCCAGGGATCCAATCCACATCCTCGTTGGTACTGTGTTGTGTTCTTAAACTGCCGAGCCACAATGGGAACTCCTGGCTTCTCAGACAAGAACTCCCTTCATCTCTATTTTTAGAATTTCATTGCCTTATTGTTGGAATACAAAATATTATGTTCAACCTGTTAGAGATAACCAGGATCTTAGTAATTTTTAAAAGGTGATGAGTATGGATTGAGGCCCCTCACTAGGATGTTTTTCTCAGCTCCACTTGGAGTTCTTGTTAATCCAGGGCTAATGGATCTGCTCTAAATGACAATTTTCTCTCAGCTTCTCAAATTGTGATCAATAGATGGCTTACAAGTTAATGCAGACTCACAGAGGCGCCCAGCGAATCAGAATTGCTGGTGTAAAACTGCAGTCTGTATTTCTAGCTCAGTCTCCAGGTGATCTTTAAGCCCTCAAGTTGGAACCACACAGCTCTCTTCTGCCCCCTGTATTGTGGCAAAACTCAGTTGTGCCAAGTACCAAGAGGAAGTCCCAGACCATTTTCTTAGAGAAATGCAAGGAGAGCTAACAGTTTCTAGTTCACGAGGAATTCATCTTGGCTCCATGTTAAATAAGTCAAAGGGGGTCTCACAAACCCTGGGGATAAATCCTTGAGAAGGAAGAGAGGGGCATGAGGAGGGAGCTAACAGAGATAAGTGAGTGCATTCTGTGTACAGGGAAGCAGGTTCTCCACCTACACAGACAGGTTGGTACAAATGTCCCTTCTTTCACGATGTGTCCTAAGCTGCCCTGGCTTCACAGATGGGGTTCTTCCCTCTCCTGACAGTCTTTTCTCTCATCTCCTTGGAATTACTGCTGTATCCCAGCAAGTCAAGCCAAGCCCAGTGGCAGCTTCAGCCTCCAGAATGTCACAAGCACAGGTGCCTCTGGATTTATTGGACTCCTGCCTTGAAGACAAACCGGCTGGGTTTTATTGCATCCCATTTATCCTTCTTCCTCCCTGCCTGTTTTGCCCACTCATCTCTTACCCAGGGTTTGCAGTAAAGCACACTGGCATAGGTGTCGGCCCAGGGAACAGCTACTGGGAGGTGCCTGGGGATGTGTGAATTTAGGGCTGTCACCCCATTCCCCATTTGGGCAGCTAGCCAGCCCCTGGGTGATTTTTCTGGATTTGCCAAGAACACGTCTGAAGCTGAAAGCAGGGAGAGGGTGGTGGAAACAGGCAGGCAGCTGGATGCTGTGAAAAAAAGGACTTTGGAGGCAGCTGGGCCTAGACTTTGAACATACACCTGCCACTTCTTGTGTGACCATGGGCAAGTCACTTAACCTCCCTGGACCTCATTTTTTTTATCATTAAAAAGACAGGGCTTTGATCTATTCCTTGTATATTTGGTTTCGGATTAAATGAAATACTATTAAAGTGTCTGTTAAGATGCTGGTCATAGTGTAGGCTTTCATTATGTTAGGGCCTTTCTTCCAATATTAAAAGCCTGCTTATTAGGCTAGTTAAGTGCTCAGTGCTTCAGTTTCCTCATTCATAAAGCGGGGACAATAACGGTCCTTCACAGGGCTGTGGTAAGGCTTACGTGAATTAATATTTGCAAAGCTCTCTAGCACAAAGCTAAGCATATAGAAAATTTTCAAGCAGCATGAATGAGATGGCATGGTTACATTGTGTTCACAGCTCCTTTGGGGTTATAGAGAGATGCTATGGAGAAAGCTGGAAACCTAGGATCCTATACAGGCCCAGTCTCCCTAGGGATAAAAAAGTATCTACCCTTCTGATTTTGCAAACTCTGTTTTCCTCTCTGGGGTGGGAGAGCCCTTCCTTGCAGAGGCGGCCCAGCTAACGCCTTTGTCTTTCTACATATATTCAAGTGTGCAGACAAATTCTATTAACTATCTATTACCCCAAACTGTGGTTTTAAACAAACATTTATAACCTGTCGGTTTCTGGGGGTCAGGAATCTGGGAACAGTTTAGTTAAGTGGCTGTGGTTTAAGGTCTCTCATTAGGTGGCAGCCAAGCTTTTGGCCAGGACCACAGTCATCTGAAGACTTGACTGGGACTGATGAGTCTATTCCCAAGATAGTCACTCATTTGGCTGTTGGCAGAAGGCCTCAGTTCCTTGCCATGTGGTTCTCTCCAGAGGCTGCTGGATCATCTTAACACATGGCAGCTGGCTTCCCACAGAGCAAGGGGAAGAGAGAAAGATGGAAGCTGCAGGAGTTCTCTCTTTCATGACTTAGCCTCAAAAATAACACATCAGGAGTTCCCGTCGTGGCGCAGTGGTTAACGAATCTAACTAGGAACCATGAGGTTGCGGGTTCGGTCCCTGCCCTTGCTCATGTGGGTTAAGGGTCTGGCGTTGCTGTGAGCTGTGGTGTAGGTTGCAGACGCGGCTCGGATCCCTCATTGCTGTGGGTCTGGTGTAGGCCGGTGGCTACAGCTCCGATTCGACCCCTAGCCTGGGAACCTCCATATGCCACGGGAGCGGCCCAAGAAATAGCAAAAAGACAAAAAAAACAAACAAACAAACAAAAAAAACATCATCATTGCTACACTATGCCATTCGTTACAAGAGAGTCACCTGGACCACCACACCTGCAAGGGGAGAGGAATTAGGTCACATCTTTTGAGGGAGTGTTGTCAAGAATTTGAGGATATATTTTCATCTTTTCCATCAATGGTTGTTCTTCAAAGTTCCTTTGGTGGCTCATTGGAAATGAATCTGACTAGTATCCATGAGGACCCAGGTTCAATCCCTGGCCTTGCTCCGTGGGTTATGGATTTGGTGTTGCTATGAGCTGTGGTGTAGGTCGCAGACACGGCTCGGATCTGGCATTGCTGTGGCTGTGGAGTAGGTTGGCAGCCACAGCTCCGATTCGACCCCTAGTCTGGGAACCTCCATATGCCACTGGTTCGGACCTAAGAAGACAAATAAATACATAAGTGGTTGTTCTTCATATAGTTGTGATTTTGGTTTGCTCCCAAGAGAAGGTGAGCTCAGGGTCTTTCTACTCAAGCATCTTGGTCACTCTTTCTGAGGACATATTTTTATTTTTTAAAGTATAATTGATTTACAATGTTGTGCCAATTTCTGCTGTATATCAAAATGACTTAGAATATATATGTATTCTTTTTTACTTATGTTATCTTTCATCATGGCCAAGGACATATTTTAAAACACTCTCCTATCACATGAATGATGGTAGGTACATGGCAGATTAGAAAGCTGATTTCCAAATGAACAAATGTCTTTGTTCTTTGTCCCTTTAATTACCCAGTTTACCCCTCCTGGAAAAAAGATTTGAAATTTCCAAATTTCTTGATAAGAGTTGAAAACAGGCAAAGAAATGGAACAGAAGATGGTTATGATTCAAACCACGAACTCTTATCAAGTGCCTTCTATATGCCATATCCTATGTTGTGCATTAGAAATAAAGAAGTGATTAATATAAATCTCTGCTCTGGAGAAATTGCTGTCTGTTGGAAAGACACAGAGGTAAAGAGGAAGTTCGAATAAAATAGTATAGGACGTCTGTACACCACTCCTTATTTTCCATGTCTATATCTTCTTCTTTCCCAGTACTTAGCACAAATTTCTCCCCCCCCCCATATTTGCTTGTTTTACTTATTACTGTTTTCTTTGCACTGTAACCCCAGGGCCTAGCCCAGGGGCTGCTCCGTAAGCATGCTCTGTACTACTTGTCAATGAACAGCTGTGATGTGATAAGCACAGTGAGCTATGGCAATGAGTAGTGGGACACCTCAGCCTGGAAAGAAGGCTTCCTGGAGGAAGCAATCCGTGTTGAGACTGAAGTACGAACAGGAGTCCGCAAGGTGGAGCACGTGTGGATTCTTCCCGTCCCCAGGAACAACATCCCCAGCTGAGTCCCAGGAGTCCAGTGCATTTAAGGGACTGCACACACTTCCGTGTGCTGGAGGTGAGAAAATGACAAGAGTTGGGAAGGGGAGTGGAGAGAGGATTATAGAGGGAGCAATGAGAAAAAACTGCAAAGCTACAGTAGAATCAGGTTACTGAGAATTGAAAATCTCAGTAATATGGAATATGGTCTGTATCCTAAAAGCAAGGAGAGAACTATTGAAGGTATTGAAATAGGGGAATGATAAGGTCAGGGGTCTTTAACATTTTAGCAAGGATTTGAAAGGCCACCTGAGACCCCTGGTTTGAGAGTGGGGGCTACAGGTGTCCCAGGAGCCAGAGTTCAGAGGTTACACTGCAGAAGTTATTCTAGACCATCTTTCTGCAGAAGGCACACCCCCGCCCCCATCTGCCCTGGGGGCAGGGACAGGAGTATGGAAGAGCAGCTTCCTCAGGCCCATGAGGACAGGCCTTGCTGGGCCCCCACCCATTGGCTTTCACAGCTTCTGGAAACCAAACCAGCTCCGCCTCCTTCTCTGGCTCCCTTTCAGAAGCGGATTGGAGTGGGCGCCCCAAGCCCAATTACCAGAGCACAGAGACTGTGAGTTGGAAAACACATTTTCCCTCCAACAAGAGAAAACGTGCTGCTTCCTAGGATCCCCCCACTGGAACCATCCATGGAACGTGCGGAATTACAGAAAAGCAGTTTTTTTCTTGGAAACATATGGAAAACAGTTTGTTTGCTTGGAGGAAAATTACAACTTGTTGTTTTTTTTTCCCCCCAGAGGAAAATTAAAACTCTCACACATTTAGTCTTTTCAATCCCTTGTTTGTCTTGTACTTTTGAACCAAAATGCAGGCCTGGGGAGAGTGGTGCTTGTTAGTGAACAGGAAATCTTAATTAGAGGGTTAGTTCCACTGGCCAAACTATAGGAATTCCAAACTCAAACTGTCCATTCATTGTCTCTAAGGCAAGAAGGGGGTCATTAGGCCACAAAGCTAAATAAAACATCTTTTGCAGAAGGAAGGATGACATTGATTATACAGTGTGTATATGGGGTGGGGGTGAGGTGAGGCACAGAATGATAGGTAATAGTGACGTGTGAAAAATCCAAAGGTAAGGTCCAAAGCAGTTTTGAAATAATCCTCCCTTTGGAGACCTGATCTTCCCAGTCAAGATGTAAACAAAGGAAAACGGCCTGTTTTTCATCTGGTTCACTGATCTAGAAGATGGGCCTCGGGAAGATGAAGCACAGCTGGGGTATTTGAGGTGAATAAAAACAGCCGGGAGACATTCTTTGGGGATTTCTTTTTCCCAAGAGCCTCCTCCATCTGGTCTTTCCCTCCCAGGAGGTCCCAATGGAGCTGCCTTCAACATCTCTCTGAACAACCTCAGAAGCTCTTTTCTTGGTAACATGAGAACCCAATGCAGGGCTTGAAGAATACATTCTGAATGATGATGTCTGCTAGGTTATTCACAGCCTCTCCTTCCCACCAATAATTCTTCAAGAGAGCATTTAGCTGATTTGGAAAAACTACATCAAATCCCCAAGAGAACAGTGTGCATCTTAGCTACGGATGAATGTAATTCTGATCATTCTCTGAATGCCTGAAGCTTTACAAACTGAGTAAACCAAATGTGCAAAAAACTGCTTGCCAGCTTCTGAAGAGAAAGTTGATTACCCTGAGGGGAACTGGAAGTGGGTGGGGGAAGTGGAGATTGATTCTCTGAACAGGCCATTTGAATAGCCTTGTGGGTATTTCCAGAAGTAGCACTTAAATGAGCCAAATTAATCATGCTCTCCTCCTTAAAAACCATCTTACTAAGCACCTAATGTGTGGCAAGTGCCTTACTCAATGCTTGTAAAGGTTTATAAAAAAACACAGCCAGTGAAACTTAAGCAAAAGAAAAATATGAAGTAAGTCCCACATTTAGTCTAGCTTTCTGACATAGGACACATTTCAGATGGCAGCATGAGAAGTAGATGTTAAAAGACAGCAGTGGTTTCCCTGGGTGGAGTCAACACAGTCTACAGTTCTGGCTGCTGAGAGGTTTGGAATTGATGAATAAAGAACAGAGAATTAAAGAATAAAGAACAGAACAGAGAAGTTGCCCCAGATATCTGTATCCATATTCCCTTCAGGTTCTGGCCAAATACAAAGCTGTGCATGTGCAAGGCAAGACCCTGCATGGCTAAGCACAGACTAGGCACTGAAGGGCAATGAACTGATGGAGATTCTTGAGGTTACACAGTGATGGAGGACACTGGGCTTCTGGCCAGTCTCAGTATAGATATGTTACTGAACACTCTGAGGGTTTAGCTGGACCCCAGAGAAGTCAATCCAAAGAATAGGACTACTCCAGCCCTAGCACATGGACTATTCTTGGCCCACCTTAACAAAACTGAAAAACAAGCTTCAGTTGGTTTAAGTGAGCCACAAATAATTAAATGCTTGTTAATTAATACTCAATACCCAACACTCAATACTTAACATTCTTTAAAAGAACACAGCAGAATCCAAACTCAACACTGTGGTGTTCATAATGTCCAGCATTCAAAAAAATTACTAGATGTGCAAAATAGCAAGGAAATATGACTCATAACCAGGAGAATAGAATCAATAGGAACAGATCCAGAGAGGATACCAATGTGGTCAGTAGCAGACAATGGTTACAAAACAGCCATTACAAATAAGTTCAAGAATATAATGGAAAAAAATGGACATCTCAGTACAGAAATCTCAATGGAGAGAGACTATAACAATAGATAAATGGAAAGTGTAGAACTGAAAAACACAATTTATGAAATGAAAAATTCATTATATTGGACAATGCAGAAGAAAAGATTAGTGAACTTGAAAATAGGTTAACAGAAATTATCCAAACTGAAGCAGAGTTAAAGGATTAAGAAAAATGAAAAAAGACTTGATGACTTGTGGAAAACATTAAGTGATATAATAAAGTGGAGTCCCATTAGGAGAGAGGGAAAAAAGGAAGCAAGGAAAAAAATGGAAGAAATAATGACCAATATTTCCCTAAATTAGGCAAAAAATGTCAACATTCAAATAAAAAAAAAAACTCAATGAAAACATATAAGCACAAAGAGAAACACAGGTAGGCATACCATAATTAAATGACTGAAATACAAAGATAAATAACATCTGAAAAGCAGCCAGGGGAAAAATAGCCAGGTTACATACAAAGGAATAAGGATAAGAAATACTGCTGATTTCTCATCAGATATAAAACCAGTCAGAAAATATGGGGCAACATCCTTGAAATGCTAAAATAAAAAATAAATAAATAAACACAACTAAAAGTTCCCAGTCAACTTAGAATTCTGTGTATGGCAAAACAGCCTTAAAAAAGGTCAAAGAAAGACATTTTTAGATAAGCAGAAGTTGGATTAGTCACTTAGAATTTTGTGTATGGAAAAAAGCCTTAAAAAAGGTCAAAAAAAGATATTTTCAGATAAGCAGAAGTTGGATTAGTCACTAGCATACATATACTACAAGAACTACTAAAGGAACTTCTCCAGGCAGAAAGAAAATGATTCCATATGGTAATAGAACTACACAAAGAAGAATATGAGAAATAGAAAATATATGGGGTCTGAATATAAAAGATAGTCTCCATATTTTAAAAATTTCTTTAAAAGACATTTGACTGCTTAAACCCAAAACAATATCAAAGTATTGTGAGGTGTACAATCTTTGTAGAAGCAAAGCATACAGTAGCAGCAGCATAAGAAATGAGAAGGAACAAATGAAACTATACTGTGTGAGGTTGTTACACTTGCTGTGAAGTGGTATAAAGGTAATTCATTATCACAGGTAGACTGTGTTAACTAAAGTGTGCTTATTTTAATCCCCAGAGCAACTGCTGAGAATTAAAACAAAGAAGCATAGCTAAAATACCAATATAGAAGATAGAAGGGAGACTAGGAAACATTTAATTAATCCTAAAGAAATAAAGAAAAGAAAGAAATGAGAGTGCATAAATGTGGCAAAAAGAAAACAGATGGCAAGCTGGTAGAATTAAACCCAACCAAATCACTATACATTATATCTAAATAGACAGTCTAATAAAAAGCACAATACCACCCGATAGGATTAAAAAAGTGAGACTCGATTATATGATGTTTATGAGAGACACATTTTAACTATGAAGACACATACAAGCTGCCAGGGAAAAGAATAGAAAAAGACAACTGCATAATGATTAATTGTGAAAACACAGGAGTGGCTATATTATCAGACAAATCAAGAACAATTACAAGGGATAAAGGGAGATATTACATAATGACAAGAAAGTCAATTCATTAAGAAGACAAAGAATTCCTGAATGTGTATAAACTCAATACCAAGCTTTGGAATACATGAACGCAAAACTGATAGAATTGAAAGGAAAAACAGACAAATCCACAGTAAGTGCTGAAGAAGTTTACCTTCCTTTCTTAAGAATTGATAGATGTTATACAAACATATAACATAAATATATAAACATCAGAAAAGATATAGAGGATTATCAACAAACAACGTAATCAGTGGAATATGTATGATTTTCAAATGTACATAGAACATTCATTATAATAGACCATAATGGGCCATGAAACACATCTCAGTGTTTCAAAGGATTACATCATAAAGAGGGTACTCTTTGACAATAAGAGAATTAAAATAAAAACTAAGAACAAAAAGATTTCTGGCCATTTCAAACATTTTGAAATTAAGCCATACATTTCTAAATAATCCATGAATCAAAGAAGATATCACAAGAAAAATAAGAAAATACCTTGACCTGATGATAAAACCATAACATATCCAAAATTGTGAGATTCAGCTAAAGCGCTATTTAGAGTAAAATTTATGGTCTTAAGTGTTTATGCCAGGGAAGAGGAAGAGTTAAAATCAATGATCTATGCCTCCATCTTAAGAAACTAGAAAAAATAAATTATACATGTAGCAAATAAAAAATGATAAAGAGTATAATAAAAAGTAGTGAGTAATACTTTTTAATAATAATCGGCTAAATAAAAAGTAGATAAACAATAGAGAAAATTCATAAAACCAAAGTTTTCTTTGGAAAGAGTAATAAAATAGATAGGCCTCTAGCTAGACTAATTAAGAAAAAAAGACAACATAAATTGCCAATATCAGGAATGAAACATCGGACACCACTATAGATTTTGCAGTTGTTAAAAGATGAACAAAAGACTACATCCAACAGTCTCATATCAATAAATTAAAAAGTTTAAATAAAATTGACAAATTCTTTAAAAGATACAAATTATGAAACTCATAGAATAAGAAGTATAAGATATGAATAACTCTATATCTGTGAAAGAAATTAAATTTGTGATTAAAAGCCTTGCCACAGGAGACTCCTGGCCCCATGACTTCACTTGTGAATTCTAGCAAACATTTAGGGAAGAAATAATATCAATACGATACAAAATTTTTCAGAAAATGGTGGAGGAGGGACTACTTTTTAATTCATTTTACAAATCCTGCATAGTTCTTTTTTTTTTTTTTTGTCTTTTGTCTTTTTTGTTGTTGTTGTTGCTATTTCTTGGGCGGCTCCCGCGGCATATGGAGGTTCCCAGGCTAGGGGTTGAATCGGAGCTGTAGCCACCAGCCTACGCCAGAGCCACAGCAACACGGGATCCGAGCCGCGTCTGCAACCTACACCACAGCTCACGGCAACGCCGGATTGTTAACCCACTGAGCAAGGGCAGGGATCGAACCTGCAACCTCATGGTTCCTAGTCGGATTCGTTAACCACTGCGCCATGACGGGAACTCCCAAATCCTGCATAGTCCTAATAAGGGGTTGTGGAGCTTCAGGACATTACAAGGACATCGCAAGCAAAGAATTACAGATAAATATCTTTCCCATGCCTATATACAAAATTTCTTAACTAAATTAAGTAAATGTGATATTTCAAAAGGATATAATACATCTTTACCAAGTAGAGTTTATCCCAGCTAGGTAAGATCTGTTTAACACTAGAAAGATTGCCAGATACTAGGTCAATATACAAAAATCAATTGCATTTCTGTAAAAGAACAACAAACAGTTGGAAAATAAAATAGAAAATTCAATACCACTTAACTTAGCTTTAAAAAAATGAAAAACTTAGGGACAAATGTAATGAGAGATATTTAAGACCTTCGTGTTGAAAGCTACAAAACCCTGCTGAGAAATATTAAAGATCTGAATAAATAAATATTTCATGTTCAAGATTGGGAAGCTTCAACATGGTTAAAATGTCAGCTCCCTCCAATTAATCTATAGAAATAGCACAATTAGCACCTCAGTAGTCTTTGGAGGTATGGAGGGTATTAACTGACAAGCTGATTCTAAAATTTATGAAATGCAAAGGTCCTAGAATGGTCAAGTAATCTTGAAAAGGTATGTTGTTGGGTGACTTATATCACCTGATTTCAAATCTTACTATGCAGCTACATTAATCGAGATAATGTGGTATTGGTGTAAAAATAGAAAAACGGATCAATGGAACAGATTAAGGAATCCAGAAACAGATCCAAAGATATATGGTCAACTACGTTTTTATATTAGGGCTAAGGCAATTGAATGGAGAAAGAAAAAAATCTTTTTTAAGGTGCCAAAATAAGTGGGTATTTATATGGGGAAAAATGATACTGACACCACCTTTCAACAGATGCCAAACTTAGTTCACTATAGATCATAAGCCTAAAGTTAAAAGCTAAACTTCTAAAAAATAATCGAATATCATCCCTAATTTGAGAAAGGCAAAGATTTCTTAGAAAAGACACAGAAAACACTAGCCATAAAAGAAAAATTTAATCATTTGGATCTTATAAAAATTAAAACTTTTGCTCATTAAAGATATCATTTAATAAGTCAATAGGAGGAGTTCCCTGGTGATTCAGCAGATTAAGGGCCTGGCTTCGTCACTGCTGTGGCTAGGGTTCAGTCCCTGGCCTGGGAACTTCTGCATGCCATGGACACAGGTGAAAAAAAGTCAATATGAAATTCATACACTAGAAGAAAATATTTGCTTATGCAATCTGACAATGAATCTAGAATACATAAAGAATCCCTACAATTCAATAAGACAATCTGGAATTCCCATCTTGGCTCAGAGGTAAAGAACACTAGTATCCATGAGGATGCAGGTTTGATACCTGGCCCCACTCAGTGGGTTAAGGATCCAGTGTTGCTATGAGCTGTGGTGTAGGCCAGCAGCTGCAGCTCCAATTCGACCCCTAGCCTGGGAATTTCCATATGCCACAGGTGCCCTAAAAAGCAATAATAATAATAATAATATAATCGACCATAAATAATAGCCAAAAGACTTAGCCACTTCTCAAAGACACAGAAATATCTAAGCACATGAAAAAGAACTGAACCTCATTAGTCATCAAGAAAGAGCAAATTAAATCCATAATGAGCTAACAGTGAACGACCACTGGAATGACTGCAATGTGAAATTTGACAATGCCAGTGTTGGTAAAATTGTGGAACAGGTGGGACTCTCATACATTCCTGGGAAGTGCAGAAAATTGTACAAGAGTCCCTCCCGACCTCCCCACCCCCACCCCAATCTCTCTCAACTCTGTCCACCTTGCAGACTTCCAGAGTGAGTATTTTAAAAAAGAGATCTGGTGGTGTAACTTCACTACTTAATGTATTTCAACAGAATCCATTGCCCTTAAGATAAAAGTTGAACTTAAGAGAATGAATGTGTCCTTAAGGATTAGTTCTCTGCTTACCTCTCTAGTCCCTGCTCAGCCTTCTTCATAGTCACCACGATATCCCTCAGCCCTGGTCCCAATAATCCCACGTAACAAACCACCCTCAAATTCAGTGGCTTGAAGCAGCGATCATTTACTCTCACTATCTGAAGGTCAGCTGGAGCAATTCTGCTTTAGGCTGTGGTAGCTGGGGGAGGGTTGGGCGATCTAGACTGGGCTTGACTGAGTGGCTCTGCCTTTAGATAGCATTCTGGAGACTGACCTGAAAGCCCTGCTCCATGTGTCTTTCATCCTTCTTGGACTAGCAGAGAGCCTGGGCATGTTCTTATGGCAGTGGCAGAAACTCATAGAGGCGAGTAGAACACCTAGTGCCTAAGACCTAGGCTCTTAAGATGCCTCTTGAGATTGGCACACCCACCCGTCCACCAACTTCATGGCCAAGTCAAAGTCAATGCAGAAAGAAGTACTCTTCATCCTTTTCAGGGAAGACTGAGCCTGTAGAGAGAGAAGCATTGGGGCCAATCATTTAATCCAAATCCCTATGCTCCTGACCACCTGAACCACTTTGGGCACCCCTCCAAGGTACCACGTACTCCTCAGATGCTACCCAGATGTCCTGCCCTCAGATATCCCACTCTTCCTTATAGACTTCCAACTTCTCACCCACCCTTGACTCCCCTCTTGCCACTCCCTGAGTCCCATGTCAGGCCAAGTGCCCATACTATGTGTTCCCATAACACCTTGAGCTTCCCTCTCATGGCACTGACTTCACAGTGCTTGGCCATTCACTTGTCCATAGCCCATGTCCTTCAAAGGTGTAGGTATGTGAGGTAGGGATAGGGAAAGTTTGTTCCTGTGTATAATCTTTAGTTTCTGGAAACAGAACGTGGGGATTTTCATGTGTTAAGTAGGCCTAACCTTTGGAAGGCATACACTTTTCTTTAGGTTATAGACAGAATCTAAGCATAATGAATTCCTGTTGCTTTTGCTTGCCCATACATCTTAGGCCTTTTAAAAATAATAGCAGCTGGCCTTTGGGGAATAACTCCTGTGACACTGTACACAGACTTGTGTCCCTTGTGTTCTGTGTCCCTGGGGTCAAGGTTGGCCTAATCAAATGTTCTCACCCAGCAATTTGAATCAGGTGGAGAAAACTGATGGGAAAATAATTTGCAAAACCCTTTTCAAAGGCAATTCTTTGATGTACTGGCTATTTCCCAGAGCTACTGGATTCCTACTCCCCAGATTCCCAGAGCTATTGGGGCTCCAACTCTTGATGAAATTCTTATGTGTAGCTTTTCCCAAGATTTTCTATGTGATCACAAATCCTTTCAGTAAATGCATTTCATTTGAATTAAATTAGCCAGAGTCAATTTCTATTACCTATTATTTTAAAAATTACAGTTGATACTATCACCAGATGCTCAAAACGTCCAACTGCACTGTATATCCTCTCTTTCCTTATGGTTCACCAGGCAGGGAATTTGCCGGCTCTTACTTAGGATTAACTGACCTTTGAGCTCTCATAAAGCTCATTTTGAGAGGCAAATCTCTGGCTAATTTAAGACTGTTAGTAGCTGGGCATCTCTACATGTATGCACCTTTGCTTTGCCAAGGAGAGAAAGAAACTTCCTGTGGCAGCTGGAGTAATACACTGCAGTGGATCAAGTCCTACATGTTAAAAACTTACTCCCCTAACTACTTGCAGAGCAGGTCTTTTTAGCATTCTCAGAGCTCTGAGGAAGAGAACAGTCACAGGAAATAACCAGGGTTAGTGAGCTAGAAGATGGCCTGGGAGCCATTGTGTTGCATATTCAAATAAATCCTGGTGAGGAGCTGTTCATTGATTCGTCTGTCATCTATCTATCTATCTATCTATCTATCTATCTATCTATCTATCTATCTATCTATCTATCTATCGTTAGACTTGACTGAACTTTTATAGACCCTGGGCATTTTCACATATTCCATAAGCTAAACAGCGTGTAACATGGTACTTAGCCCAGCTCAGGGAAGAGAAGGCCTGAGGCACAGCCCATGTGGGCTGATCCTCACTCTGACGAAGCTCTCACTTGCTGGGTGACACTGGAGAACAAAAGCATCCACCCATTAGTTCCTGCATGCCAGAAACTTACTCTGTCCATATGAAAACTATGGAATCCTGTCCTTATTTGGGAGCGAGGACACGTCTAGTTATTTGATTCTTAACTGTCCTTCTATGCAAATTTTTCTTTTCCTTTCTAATTTGTCATGTGAGAAAAGTTAAATTAGCCTGAACATGTGGCAACAGACTCTACTAATTTTGAGATCTTCACTTCCTTCCCTTAGGCATTTAATCAGTTCTATTTTTTGGAGAAGATTTGTTTGGCAAGTCAAAAAGATAAGACCGGGGGATGGGAAGGTAGGTTTTTAAACATAGAGAAGTACAAAAAGAGCTGCCATCTAAAGCTCAAATTAGGATGTAAAGCACATTCTCTGCAGCTATATCTTACCCTAATTGAAAGTTTAAAACAGAGTGGATTTGATTTGAATCAAGAGGCTGCAATTAAATTTATTTTTCTAAGAAGTGTACTCTTAGTACATAATGTAGTCTTTTTTGGTGGGTGGGGGGGTATACATGTGGCATGCAGAAGTTCCAGGGTAGGGATCAAACCTGACCACAACAGTGACCTAATCCACAGCAGTGACACTGCTGTGCAGGGAACTCCAGTATATAATGCAGTATATAATGCAGTCTTAATGCTTGCTCTTCACAACTAACTTGGAGAAAAGGGTATATTTCATTTCAAAAAGAATATGTTTCTGGAGTCTCCATTGTGGCTCAGCAGAAACAAACCCAACTAGTATCCATGAGGACACAGGTTCAATCCCTGGCCTCACGAGGTGGGTTAAGGATCTGGCGCTGCCATGAGCAATGGGGTAAGTTGCAGATGCAGCTCAGATCTGGCATTACTGTGGCTGTGCTGTAGGCCAGCAGCTGCAGCTTGGATTCAACCCTAGCCTGGGAACTTCCATGTGCCATGGGTGTGGCCCTAAATAGCAAAAAAAAAAAAAAAAAGTATATTTTATTTTAAAGAGTATGTTGTGTTAATGTGAAGATTTTTAAGAGGCAACAAAGTACAGTGGGAAGTGCATTAGTTTTTCAGAAGACCTGTATTCTTGCTCCTTTCCCTGGTTCTTATCTGCTGGGGAATGCTTGGTAAATGTGAGCTGCTCATAGAATTTTCAGGATGGGTTAATTGAGGGCAGGGTCCACCATTTGCAGCAGCCACTGACCAAGTTGACTTGGACAGGTTCAGGGAATTGGACAAGCCTGGAATGATGTAGGAACCATAGCCATAGGTTCATCTGGGATGGGCTTCCTGGCTCCACAGCTCTACAGTATGTCACTAAGTACATAGTAGGAGGTATGCTGGCATTACTTTTGGAGAGCAGTTTGGCATTCTTCATTAAAATTGACAGAGTTACACTTCTAGGAATCTATCCTTCTGAGATATCTGCACAAGTGCGTAAGATACAACCATAGTTGTTATTGACAATTACTGATTGCCAGGTCCTCAGTTCTATACAGGTATTAATTCATTTAATCCTCAGGACAACCCTCTGAGGTTAGTATCCCCATTTCTCAGATGAGGAAACTGAGGCTCAGAGAAGCAAAGTAACCTGCCCAGTATTACAGAGATGGTCTTGATCTTGAGCTCCTATAACAGAACACTATAGACTGGATAGCTTATTAGCAGTACAAAATTTATTTCTCACAGTTCTGGAGCCTGAAGCCCAATATCAAGGTGCCAGCATGGTCCAGTTCTGATGAGAGCGCTCTCTCTCATTCATAGATGGCCAGCTTCTTACTTTGTCCTCACATGGTGGGGGAATTTGGGGGAACACTAACATTTAGTCTATAGCAATGGCTCACCTGAGATTTGATGCTGTACAGTCTGGCCCTAGACACTATATGTTCAGCCCCTAGGCAGATATGAATCCACATTTTGTAGAGTTTGAAGCTTATGCAATTTTAGAGCATCTCTTTAAAAAAAATTACAAATACAAGTCAGGCACAAAAGTGAATATTTACAATGAGAAAAGAAATTACAAAAATTACGAATTCTAAAAAGCTGATAAATACCATAAGAATCATGAAATTCAGAAAAGTAATATAATTTTTTATTAATTTACTGCCTGATGTGCCCTATAATGTTTTTGCCCAACATGTCATTTTTGGCTGCATAGTCTTTGATCATTCCTTATTCATATGACAATTTTGAAAATTTTTTTATAAAGAGAATAAGATAATTGTCTTTCCTATAGCATGGTGAATTGAAATTTGTTCCTTTATTATTATTGACGGCTTTGATGCATAAAACATGCTACTTTCCACAAACATACTATTTGTAGTACTTGCACACATTTGTGCCCAGCAAAGACAGAAATATTGATAAATCCTATTCCCCATGATCCCCATGAAAAAAGAAAAAAACACACCACATTTATAGTTGTATATACATGCTGCATTATCAAGTAGGTTTCTGACAGATTTTGGTGAAGAACAAAACACTTTTCATGCCTCTGTTGATTGGAAGAACTTTTTGCTGACAAGCTCCTGGCTCTCTGCATTTCAGACCATTTTCCTTCCACTCCCTAAATAATTCTGTCCCATTACCCTCACACATTCTTTTAATGAATCACGATCTATGACCCTGTGCTTTTGTATCTGGACCCCTGTGAGTTGGCACTGAAAGGAGAAGGAGTGTTTCTGGAAGCTACTCTTAGACCGTGCAGCTAGCAACTACTTATATACCTTCCACTAAACCACCTAAATGTGTGCCCTGGAAGAGGTCTGGGTCATGAGGGACCAGAAGCACCAGCTTCTTCAGCATTGAAGATTTGCCTCACATAACTAAGAAGGATGCTCAGCACTACTTATTTTTAATGGGGAAAAACTGGGTGAACCTAAATGGCCAACAGTAAAGGACTGGTGGGAATATAGGATGTCCATGTGGTTGAATCCTTTGAAGGTCTTAGGAGAAATGAACTAAATGTCCACTTGTGGTGAAGGAAGGTATCCTTCACCTCATAGTGAAGTAGAAAACACAAGTTGCAGGATACTATAGAGAGAATATATCTTCAAAACTTGGTATATTTGTAAATGCACAGATACATTTTGAAAACATGTGTAAGAAACTGTAAGGAGCGACTGCCTCTGGGGAGCTTAAACTGAGAATTGAGGGGGTAAGGAGGAAACATTTTAATTTTCACCTTACGGTATTCTATTCTGTTTGAGTTATTTGACTTTATGTTATTAACATACACCTTCACTTACAGATGAGAGAACCCCAACTCAAGAGCTTAAGGGAAAAAAGGGAAGTATGTTAATTCATACAACTGTTTGGCTAAGAACACCAACCAGGCAGCGCTGGATCCAGGTGCACAAAAGATATCAGCAGAAATCTGTCTTTCTGAACCTCTTGGTTCATTTTTCTTCTTCTTTGGCTCTATCCTAAGGCAGCCTCCCCCTTTGTAATGGCAAATGGCCTACAGCCACCCTAGACCTAGACTTTTCTGAGTTCAGCAATCCCAGTGAGAAGAAAGAGAATTCCTCTCCCCTAAATTTTCCAATAAAAGTTTTGGAGTTGACTCTCCTTCAATCAGTTCTGTGCACATGACCACCCCTGAATCAGAAATAAGCTGAAATCAACTTCTAGACTGGAAGGTGGGTCAGTTTCACCAAAACCACATGGGTCGATCACTGTGGGTGGAAAAGAGTAGGAATTCCACAAAGGACAATGAGGTGTTGTTACCCAAAGACAAAAGAATGGACACTGGCAGGCAAGAACAGCCATCTACCATGTAGGCATCCCATTTGCAATTTTTTATTTTTACTTATTTATTTATTTTTGCTTTTAGGGCAGCATCTGTGGCATATGGACATTCCCAGGCTAGGGGATGAATGGAACTGAAGCCGCCAGCCTACACCACAGTTATAGCAACCCCAGATCCAAACCACATCTATGACCTACACCACAGCTCATGGCAACACTGGATTCTTAACCCACTGAGCAAGGTCAGGGAGCAAATCTGCATCCTCATGGATACTAGTTGGGTTCTTAACCCACTAAGCTACAACAGGAACTCCCCATTTGCAATTTTAATGGAAGAGAATTTCAAAAGGAGACAGTGCAGATTGTCAGGGGAAAATCTTGGAGCAAGTGAAATCTCATTCATTTGCTAGTAAAGCAAAATAGAAATTATTGAAGACAATTGAACCCAGAGAGGAGAAAATTCTTCTTTTTGCTATCTTTGCAAAATAAGCTAAAGTTGCATTTGTTTGCTGGAGGAATGAGGCTGATTGAATAATTAGTGGTTAATATTGGGTTGAATTACATAAATTATAGTATATCCATATAGTGGGGAATATGCGGCCATTAAAATGACACAGTAGATGAATACTGATATGGAAAACTTCCCCACAGTTACTTTTCAGGAAAAATGCCTGTTTCAAAACAATATTAACAACACAATCTTGCACTTAAAAATATGCATATATGTATGCATAGTAGAAAGAGTCAAAACTCAAAACCAATGTTTCCTGAGTGGTTTTCTGGGTTGATATGCCATGAATGGCTTTTATTTTATTTTCTTTCCATATTTGTACTTTCTGAGCTTTCTCCAATGAATATTTATTACCTTTTAAAACATAATTTACATTTTTATCAAAGTCATTGCCTACTTTAAAAAGTCAAACAGTCTTATGAAGCTTATAATAGAGTCCCTGCCCCCTTTCCACCGCAGTCCTTGTTTCCAGAGGCAACCACTTTTAACCCTTTTAGATGCTGCTTCTAGCATTTACTTCTGTTTTTCAAAGTCACTTGTTTGTATTGTTAGTCTTGATTTTCCAGATTTATATATCATGACATGACTTCCTAGTAAGAAAGTTGAAGATTCAACTCCACTATAGCACTCCCACACACAATTCTTCTCCCACCCTCCCCATGTGTCTTAAATTACCTCTTTTATTAAATTCATATTTGTTGTTTTCATGATCGGCACCATGTAAATATTGTTTACTGCTTAGCCAAATAGCATATTTACATTTCCTTTCCTTAATACCCATTCCTTTGATAGATTTTAATTTGACACTGAAAACCCTGCCACTAAGTGAAAAGCTGTTAAATGAAAGAAAAAATTCTATTAATTTTCATAGGAAAAATACTGATGCATGCCAATGCAACCCAAGGTGCCCAGTCAATTCACCCAGGCAGAAAAATAAATCAACTGAACAAATAAAAGCAAGTTTTAAAAAAATAATACACAATAACTTGACAGTAAATACAGTTTGTATATGTATTTTATATGCATTTTATATATAATGTCTTATGCATTACATATAATGTATTATATAATTATATATGTATATATTACATAAAGTATATTATATTACATAAAGTATATTGCACACATACAATGTTTATAATGTATATATTACATAATGTACATATGTGTTATACAATGTGTATATGTATATATCATGTATATAATGTAATACAATATTACATACATATACATATATATCATGTACATGTAACATAGTGTGTATCTGTGTATATACATATACACACACACACACACACACACACACACGTATCATATATACAATGTGATATAATCAAGGCTTACTTCATTTACCCAAGGAGGAAGAGTATTTTTAAGTGCATGACTGTTTCAAGAATCTTTTTCTGGAACGTATGTTCTTGCTGTACCATTTTCTTCACCAAATGTTTTGGATATCTTTCACTCAAGCTGTACTTAAAGTTGGAGTATAGACTTCCTGTTGTGGCTCAGCGGGTTAAGAACCTGACATAGCTAAGAACCCACATGAGGATGTGGGCTCCATCCCTGGCCTAGCTCAGTGGGTCAAGGATCTGGCACTGCTGCAAGCTGCGGCATACGTTCGTTGCAGCTGTGGCTCCAGTGCATCCCCTAACCTGGGAACTTCCATATGCCATGGGTGAGGATGTTAAAAAAAAAAAAAAATTGGAGTATGGTAAAACCCTTCGAGGACTAAATACAGGCTGGAGATGAGAGTGCTTTGGAAACACAAGGAAAGAGTGTGCACACCTAATAGACTGAGGTGTTGTAGAGGGTCTTTCTTGCTTAGTATCCCTTGCAGAACACAGCCTCTGCGGCTCATCCAAACATAGTATCTCACATTGGTCCAATACCTTAGTCTCTGACTAGAAACTATTGAATCAATTGGCAAGTGTGCCATTGCCTAAAATTATAATGTCAAATTATCATGTCTTATGGCATATATATTTAGTATGCTTCTGAGTGAAATTTTGTTAGCCCCAAAGTAAAAATAAAAGACAGAAAATGCTTACTGTCTGAAAAGTGGTATAATTTGTCAAGAGATATTAGGGAGAGAAAATTTTAATAGTTCTTAAAGGAGGTAATTGTATGATGTTTTATTTTTCTTGCACTTAATTGCTTTTAAAATATTGTTTGGTGTTCTTCAAACTTTCCTGAAATCCTTCTGTACAACTATAGAATGTCCCTTTGCACAATCAAATGTGTCAGATAATCTACCACTTTCATTTTTTTTCCTCTAGAGTCACTCTGCCTAGATACTTCTCTTCTCCTACTCTTCTCCGAATTGGTTTTCCTCTTCAGCTACTGTACAGTTGGTTTCCTGGTTTTCTCTTTTCTATCCTCCTGAAAATTCCCCTTCTCCTTTGTCCTGTGCTGGGTGGATGACTTGCTAATTCCATTCCTCTTTCTCAATTTACTCCCTTATTTTGATGGAGCACATCCCATCCTTCAGTAACTTCTTTAAGAGGGTACATAGGAAGTAAGTTTTTAAGATGCTGCATTTCTGAAAATGTCTATTCTTTTTTTTTTTGTCTTTTTGCCTTTTCTAGGGCTTCTCCCACAGGATATGGAGGTTCCCGAGCCAGGGGTCTAATTGGAGCTGTTGCCACCGGCCTACGCCAGAGCCACAGCAACGCGGGATCCGAGCTGCATCTGCGACCTACACCACAGCTCAAGGCAATGCCGGGTCCTTAACCCAGTAAGCAATGCCAGAGATCAAACCCGCAACCTCATGGTTCCTAGTTGGATTCGTTAACCACTGTGCCATGATGGGAACTCCAGAAAATGTCTCTATTCTTTAAAAAAAAATTTTTTTTTTTTTTAATTTTTGGCTGTGACCTTGGTTTATGGAAGTTTCTGGGCCAGGGATCAAACCCACACCCCAACAACAACCTGGGCCACTGCAGTGACAACACAGGATCCTTAACCCACTGTGCCACAAGAGAATTCCAAAATGTCTCTATTCTATACTCACTCCTGATTGATAATTTGGCAGGTTACAGAATTCAAGTTGGAAATCATTTTCCTTCTGAATTTTGAAAGCACTGTTTTGTAATCTTTTAGTTGAAAGCCATTCTGATATCTAACTCTTTCTCTTTGGAAGCTTTTATTTTATTTTTTAGTTTGAAATTTTATTTTTGGAAAATCTGTCTGTGGAAGAAAATAACACAAGCACCTTATGTTAAAAATTAAACAATCCTTTAAACAAAGGAACTGAAAAGTAAATGTACTATATAATCTTAATGCCCAAAGGTAACCAAACTTAACTGGTATACATTCTTCTAGAATTTTATTCTATACATATACAGATCTATTTATCTTTATTTTTTAAATGCTGGGATTGCATTAAACTAGCTGTACTTACTTGGTTATTATTGTCATTTTTCTATACTACTGTATGTAAACATGCCTTATCTCTAGATTTGGATCATTCCTTTGACAGTTTTTATGATCCCTATTTCTAGCGATATGAAGTTTTTTGGGGGACAGGCTTTGATGTGAGAAGGCCTTCATTATGCTGGGTTCTTTGAAGGCCCCTTCCATATGGAAACTTACTTCCCTCAGATCTGGAAAGTGTTTTTCGATTACTTCTTCCTCACCTCCATTTTCTCTCTTGGTTATTTGGACTTGGACTTCCAGATAGGCCATATGGTTTTCTCTCATGTTCCATCTCTGTTCTTTTGTTTGAGTTTCTAGGGTGTGTCCTCAACTGTGTCTTCTCATTTACCAGTTGCATTTTTGTTTCTTTTTTTTTAATTACTGAATGAATTTTATTACATTTATAGATGTTCAACAATCATCACAACCAAATTTTACAGCACATCCATCCCAAACACTCATTACATCCCCCACCCCCCCAACGTGTCTCATTTGGAAACCCTAAGTTTTTCAATGTCTATGAGTCAGTATCTGTTCTGCAAAGAAGTTAATTGTATCCTTTTTTAATGTTATACATGTCAATTATAGCATTTGATGTTGGTGTCTCATTGCATGGCTGACTTCACTTAGCATGATAATTTCTAGGTCCACCCATGTTGCTACAATTGCAGTGATTTGTTTCCTTTTAATGGCTGAGTAACATTCCATTGTGTATATGTACCACATCTTCTTGATCCACTCCTCTGTCGATGGACATTGAGGTTGTTTCCGTGTCTTGGCTATTGTAAACAGTGCTGCAATGAACATTGGAGTACATGTGTCTTTGCAAGTCATGGTTTTCTCTGGGTAGATGCCCAGGAGTTGGATTGCTGGATCACATGGTAGTTCTATATTTAGTTTTCTGAGGAATCTCCATACAGTTTTCCACAGTGATTGCACCAATTTACATTCCCACCAACAGTGTAATAGGATTCCTTTTTCTCCATACCCTCTCCAGCACTTATTGTTTGTAGACTTTTTGATGATGACCATTCTGGCCAGTGTAAAATGGTACCTCATAGTGGTTTTGATTTGCATTTCTCTAATAATGAGTGATGCTGAATATCTTTTCATGTGTCTTTTGGCTATCCATATGTCTTTGGAGAATTGTCTGCCCATTTTTTGATGGGGTTGCTTGGTTTTTTGGTATTGAACAGTAGGAGGTGTTTATAAATTTTGGAGATTAATCCCTTGTCAGTTGACTCATTTGCAAAGATTTTCTCCTATTCTGTGGGTTGTCTTTTTGTTTTGTTTAGGGTTTCCTTTGCTGTGCAGAAACTTTTAAGTTTAATTAAGTCCCATTTGTTTATTTTTGTTTTTACTGTCATTACTCTAAGAGGTTGATTTGAGAAGATGTTGCTGTTGTTTATGTAGGAGAGTGTTTGGCCTGTGTTTTCCTGTGAGAGTTTTATATCTGGTCTTATATCAAGGTCTTTAATCCATTTGGAGTTTATTTTTGTGTATGATATTAGGGAGTGTTCTAATTTCATTCTCCTACATGCGGCCGTCCAGTTTTCCCAGCACCACTTATTGAACAGGCTGTCTTTTCTCCATTGTATATTCTTGCCTCCTTTGTCATAGATTAGTTGACTGTAGGTGTCTGGGTTTAATTCTGGGCTTTCTATCCTGTTCCACTTATCTATATTTCTGTATTTGTGGCAGTACCATACATTTTTGATGACTATTGCTTTGTAGTATAGTCTGAAGTCAGGGTGCCTGATTCCTCCAGCTCCATTTTTCTTTTTCAGGATGTCTTTGGCTATTCTGGATCTCTTGCACTTCCAAAAAAACTTTAAAATATTTAGTTCGAGTTCTGTGAAAAATGTCCTTGGTAATTTGATAGGGATTGCGTTGAATCTGTAGATTGCCTTGGGTAATATAGTCATTTTGATAATATTGACTCTTCCAATCCAAGAGTATGGTATGTCTTTCCATCTATTTGTGTCATCTTTGATTTCCTTCATCAGTGTCTTATAGTTTTCAGAGTACAGGTCTTTTGTCTCTTTGGGTAGGTGTACTCCTAGGTATTTTATTCTTTTGGGCATGATGGTAAGTGGGATTGCTTCCCTAATTTCTCTTTCTAATCTTTCATTGTTAATGTATAGAAATGCCATTGATTTCTGTGTATTCAATTTGTATGCTGCGACTTTGCCAAATTCATGGATGAGCTCTAACAGTTTTCTGGTAGAGTCTTTAGGATTCTCTAGGTATAGTGTCATGTCATCTGCAAATAGTGATAATTTTACTTCTTCCTTTCCAATTTGGATTCCTTTTATTTCTTTTTCTTCTCTGATGGCTGTGGCTAGGACTTCCAAAACTATGTTGAATAGTAGTGGCAAGAGCAGACATCCTTGTCTTATTACTGATCTCAACAGGAATTCTTTCAGCTTTTCATCATTGAGAATGATGTTCACTGTGGGTTTGTCATGAATGGCCTTTATTATGTTGAGGTAGGTCCCCGCTATGCCCACTTTCTGAAGGGTTTTTATCAGAAATGGGTGTTGGATTTTGTCAAAGGCTTTTTCTGCTTATATTGAAAGGATCATATGGTTTTAATTCTTCAGTTTGTTAATGTGGTGTATCACACTGATTGATTTGTGGATGTTGAAGAACCCTTGCATCCCTGGGATAAATCCCACTTGATCATGATGTACAATCCTTTTAATGTATTGTTGGATGCAGTTTGGTAGTATTTTGTTGAGGATTTTTGCATCTATGTTCATCAGTGAAATTGGCCTGTAATTTTCTTTTTTTGTGGTATCTTTGTCTGGTTTTGGAATCAGGGTATGGTAGCCTCATAGAATGAGTTTGGGAGTGTCCCTTCCTCTGCGATTTTTTGGAATAGTTTCACAAGGATACGTGTTAGCTCTTCTCTAAATGTTTGACAGAATTCGCCTGTGAAGACATCTGGTCCTGGACTTTTGCTTGTTGGAAGTTTTTTTTTTTTTTTTGTCTTTTTTGCCATTTCTAGGGCCACTTCTGTGGCATATGGAGGTTCCCAGGCTAGGGGTCTAATCGGAGCTGTAGCTGCCAGCCTACACCAGAGCCACAGCAACTTGGGATCCAAGCCACGTCTGCAACTTACACCACAGCTCATGGCACTGCTGGATCCTTAACCCACTGAGCAAGGCCAGGGATTGAACCCGAAACCTCATGGTACCTAGTTGGATTCGTAAACCACTGAGCCACGTCGGGAACTCCTGTTGGAAGTTTTTAAATCACAATTTCAATTTCAGTTCTTGTGATTGGTCCATTCATCTTTTCTATTTCATCTTGGTTTAGTCTTGGAAGATTGTACTTTTCTAAGAATTTGTCCATTTCTTCTAGGTTTTCCACTTTATTGGCATAGTTGCGTATAGTAGTCTCTTGTGATCCTTTGTATTTCTGTGATGTCCATTGTTCTCCTTTTTCATTTCTCATTTTATTGATCTGAGTCTTCTCTCTTTTTTTCTTGATAAGTCTGGCTAAGGGTTGATCAATTTTGTTGATCTTTTCAAAGAACCAGCTTTTTGTTTCATTGATATTTTCTATGGTTTTCTTTGTTTCTATTTCATTGATTTCTGCTCTGATCTTTATGATTTCTTTCCTTCTACTCACTTTAGGTCTTGTCTGTTCTTCTCTCTCGAGCTGCTTTAGATGTAAAGTTAGCTTGTTTATTTGACCTTTTTCTTGTTTCCTGAAGTGGGCTTGTATTGCTATAAACTTTCCTTTTAGAATGGCTTTTGCTGCATCCCATGTGTTTTGGAGTGTGGTATCTTTGTTGTAATTTGTTTCTAGGTATTTTTTAATTTCCTCTTTGATTTTTTCAGTGATCCATTGGTTGTTTAGTAGCATGTTGTTGAGTCTCTACGTGTTTGTGTTTTTTCAGTTTTTTTCTTGTTGTTGATTTCCAGTTGTATAGCATTGTAGTTGGAAAAGACGCTTGATGTGATTTCAATTTTCTTAAAATTACCGAGGTTGGATTTGTAGCCCAGAGAATGCTCCATGTGCACTTGAGCAGAATGTGTATTCTGTTGCTTTTGGATGGAATGTCCTATAAATATCTATTAAGTCCATCTGGTCTAATGCATCATTCAGGGCCTGTGTCTCCTTATTGATTTCTGTCTGGATGATCTGTCCATTGGTATAAGTGGGGTGTTAAAGTCCCTCACTATGATTGTGTTATTGTTGATTTGTCCTTTTAAGGTTGTTAGCAGTTGCTTTATATATTGTGGTGAAGCTATGTTGAGTGCATAGATATTTAAAATCGTTATATCTTCTTCTTGGATTGATCCTTTGATCATTAGGTAGTGACCTTCCTTGTCCCTTAAGATATTCGTCATTTTAAAGTCTATTTTGTCTGATGTGAGTATTGCTACTCCAGCTTTCTTTTGATCTCTGTTTGCATGGAATATTTTCTTCCATCCTCTCACTTTCAATTTGTGTGTGTCCCTAGTGAAGTGAATCTCTTGAAGACAGTATATATATGGGTCCTGTTTTTGTATCCATTCAGCCAGTCTGTGTCTTTTGGTTGGGGCATTTCTTCCAGTAACATTTAACATGATTATTGATATGTATGTTCTTATTGCCATTTTATTAATTGCTTTGGATTTGTTTTTGTTGCTCTTTTTTCTTCCCTTCTCTTGTTTTCTCCTCTTGTGGTTTGATGACTATCTTTAGTGTTGTACTTGAGTTGACTTCTCTTATTTGTTTGTGTATCAATTGTAGACTTTTGGTTTGCAGTTCTTCTAAAGGTTTTGGTTTTTTTTCTTTTTTCTTTTTGCCATTTCTTGGGCCGCTCCCACAGCATATGGACGTTCCCAGGCTAGGGGTCGAGTCGGAGCTGTAGCCAACAGCCTACGCCAAAGCCACAGCAATGTGGGATCCGAGCCGCGTCTGCAACCTACACCACAGCTCATGGCAACGCCGGATCCCCAACCCACTGGGCAAGGCCAGGGATCGAACCCGCAACCTCATGGTTCCTATTCAGATTCGTTAACCATTGAGCCATGATGGGAACTCTGCAGTTATTCTGAAGTTTTTATATGAGTCTATATATATATATATGAGATTAAGTTGTTGGTCTCTTAATTGCAAGTGCAACTCCATTGTCCTGCATTTGTACCCTCCTCTTCTCAAGATTTCTGATTTTGGTGGCATAATTGTGCATGGATGATTTCATATCTTTACTGCATATATACCTTTACTGGTGAGCCTTGTCATTTGTGGTATTTTTGTTTCTGGTTGTGGCCTTTTCTTTTCTGTCTAGAGAAGTTCCTTTAGTATTTGTTGTAAAGCTAGTTTAGTGTTGCTGAATTCTATTAACTTTTGCTTATCTGTGAAGCTTTTGATTTCTCCTTCGAATCTGAATGAGAGCCTTCCAGGGTAAAGTAATCTTGGTTGGAAGTTTTTTCCTTTCATCATGTTAGGTATATCATGCCACTCCCTTCTGGCCTGCAGTTTCTGCTGATAACCTTATCAGGGTTCCCTTGTGTTATTTGTTTCTTTTCCCTAGTTGATTTCAATATTTTCTCTTTGTCTTTAATTTTGGTCAGTTTGATTAATATGTGTCTTGGTGTATTCCTCCTTGGGTTTATTTTATATGGTACTCGTTGTGCTTCCTGGATTTGGGTGAGTGGTTCCTTTCCCATGTTAGGCAATTTTTCAGTTATTATCTCTTTGAATATTTTTTTCTGTCCCTTTCTCTCTCTTTTCTCCTTGTGGCACCCCTATAATAAGGATGTTGGTGCATTTAATATTGTCCCAGAGTTCTCTGAGACTCTCTTCATTTGTTTTCAATCTTTTTTCTCTTTTCTGTTCCACATCAGTGATTTCCGCTAATCTGTCTTCCACCTCACTTATTCATTCTTCTGCCTCCTGTATTCTGCTGTCGGCTGCTTCTAATGAATTTTTTATTTCAGTTATTGTGTTTTACATCTCTTCTTAGGTTTTATATCTTGTATTTCTTTGCTCAGTGTTTCCTGTAAATTATCCATCTTTGCCTCCAGTTTATTTCCAATGCTTTGCATCATCTTCAGCATCAAAGAGCCTAAAGTCTTTTTCCTGGAGGCTGAGAATCTCCTGATCACTTAGCTGTTTTTTTTGGGGGGGGGGGTTGTTTCTCCTTTATCTGAGTCATAGCTCTCTGTCTTTTCATTTTTATAGGTTTTTGGTGTAGTGTCCTTTTTGCAGACAATAGATTTGTAGCCTCTCTTACTTCTGGTGTTTGCCCCCCTTGTGGCTGAAGTTGGTACAGGGGCATGCTGTAGGCTTCCTGATGAGAGGGACTGGTGCCTGACCACTAGTGGTGGAGCTGATTCCTATCCCTCTGGTGGGTGGGGCTTAGTCTTTGGGTGAAATTAGAGATGGCTGTGTGCCTGGGGGGTCTTTAGGTAGCCTGTTTACTGATGAGTGGGGCTTTGATCCCACCTGGATTGTTGTTTGGACTGAGGCTTCTCAGCACTGATGGGTGGGGCCAGATTTTCCCAAAATGCCCACCTCCAGAGAAACGCATACTAATGAATATTCCCAAGAGCTTTGCTTCCAATGCTCTTCCCCCACAACAAACCACACTCACCCCGTTTTCCTAGGAGATCCTCTAAGAATTGCAGTCAGGTCCAACCCAGATTCCTATGGAGACTTTGCTTTGCCCTGGGACCCAGTGCATGTGAAAGTCTGTGTGCGCCTTTTAAGAATGGGGTCTCCGTTTCCCCCAGTCCCGTGGAGCTCCTGTGTACAATGCCAGATGCTCCAGGGGCTCATTCTCCCAGTGTCAGATCCCCAGGCATGGGAACTTGACGTGGGACTCAGAACTCTCACTCCTGTGAGTCTCTGTGATACAGTTAATTTCCAGTCTATGGGGCTTCCCACCCAGAAGGTATGGGGTTGCTTATATCGCATAATCACCCCTCCTACCTCTTGATGTGGCCTCTTCTTTGTTTTCTGGGGTGGGATATATTTTTGAAAGTTTCCAGTCCATTTGGTTGAAGACTACTCAGCATTTTTGTCGTAATTTTGTTGTTTTTAGGAGAGAAGTTGCACTCCAGACCTTCTATTCTGCCATCTTAATCCCCTGCATTTTTATTTCTGCCTTCACATTTTTAATTTCCAAGTGTCCTTTCTTATTCCTCTTCTCTTCCTATGAGTCCTTGTTCTTATTTCATAGTTGTAATGGCTTCTCATTATGGCTAGTAATTATACATCAGGGGCAAGTGTTATTTTGCCTCTTCCTTTGAAGTAATTGTCTTAATTTTCCTTCCTTCTTCCTATTTTCCTAGAAATACTCCTTTGAAGTAATTGTCTTAATTTTCCTTCCTTCTTCCTATTTTCCTAGAAATACTTCCTATTTCTTCTCCCCCCCCACTTTCCTCCCTCCCTCCCATTCTTTTCTTTTCTTTTTTTTCCTTTTTTCCTTTTTGCATTAGACCCTGTCTTCCAGAAATCTGTCCCTTAATAGCTAATGGCCATTTAGAGAGAGGTTCTGAACTTCTGATTGGACGTTCTCTGCTTGTTGTGTGACTTGCCAGAAGCTGGCCCTCACAGTAAGAAGACTGGGTAAGACCTGGCTGTCTTACTGGGACTCCTAGTTGTTCATATTTTAAAGCCACTTTTCTGGGCTAATTAAACCCTTGAGGCTCCTGCCTAGAATGGGAGGGTTAAGTTGGACAGTCAGCTATATAGGATCCAGGTCAGGGGCTGTGGTTTAAGGGCCCACACCTTCAGAATGTAAATCCTGCATTTAGTAAGCACCTTCTCCTACCCTCAGCTATGCCCATGTCTACAAGTTGACTTCACCAGAAAGCCCATCTCCCAACTCTGCCAGGGTGAAGATGGAGTAGTTGCTGGACTGTAAGAATTGAGGCTGGAAAACTGGGAGTCTAGAGGCTCCCTTTTAAAAGTTGATCTTGTTTAACTGGACATTACACACTATGTTTTAATGGAAGAAAAAACATTATTTTAATAGGGAAAGGCAATCATGCTCCACTTAAATAATCTAACCTCACTTCATTAAGACCAAATGATTCTAAGAGCACATACATCTGGGCACTGAGAGATATCTGATTGCTCACCAAGAAAATGCCCAGTAAGCAGAGAGCCATGACAAACTTCTGAAGCTCTGGGCTCTAAAAATTCCCTGAGGGCATCACATCCCCATCACCACAAAGTTGCCTCATATTATTACCATGGCTACAACTTCCTACTCTGAAACTATTATGTCAGCCAGAGGCTAGGTGGTTGTCCTCTGGTTAACTGAAAGTAGGATTAATAGACCTGATTTTTGGCCACCATGATTCAGCACTTACTAGATGCCAGGCTTTGTGAAGGGTGCTTTTAACACAATATTTCGTATACCTACACAAACCAAGGGCCATCGACAACTTTGTAGGCTTATGGTGGCCACCTGGATTTATGCAGTGCACAACCTGAGCAGCAATACATGATGGTTTGCCTTAAATCCTCTTACCAATTCAATAAGGGAGTTACTATTCCGATCATTTGATAGATGATGAAACTGTGGCTCTGAGAGGCTAAATAACTTGAAGTTCTCCCAGCTACTACTAAGTGTCGGAGCTAAGATTCCAGTCTTCAGACTGCCTGATTCTTAAGCCAGTGCTCTTTCTAGGACACTATTTTCACTGTGGCATGGGGGGCAGGATGGGGTGGGTGGGAGAGGCTGACCAGCTGTTCTCTTCAGGTGCTTCCCTGCCCTGGAAGCTGCCTCCTGGTTTGGACCTTGGGGTGCCTTGCTGTGGAAGTGGAGTCCTTGGGAAAGTGTCTTTTAAACTCTGGTTCCATGATCCTCCTGCTCAATATGTGTCTTCTCTCCATGATGCCTGAGGCTGGGACAGGTATATGTTCACACAGCGCTTTCACTCCCCTTTGCAGCCAGACCACTAAAGGAGTTCTGTGTCTCGAAGGAGTCCCTTCAAGAAGACTCAGAAGGCTCAGCCTGAGGTTTTCAAGAGGGCCAGGGAGGAGGAACAGAGAGCCATGCTTGGACTGGGGACAGCATCTAGGAAGAAACTTGAGCGCAGTTGTGTCCGTACAGGTGCAATATCTCTCCCAAGTCCTCCAAGCCACAAACAGTGAAGTAGCTTCCCTGCTACAGAGCCTCTCCCTTGGGGGTGGGGGTGGGGGTGGGGTAGAGGGACCCCCTTGTATGTGCATGTAAAGGCTTGAGCACCTGTATGTATGGTGTTTACAATACTTGTACACACAGACAGCCAAAGACAGAGCTTGGAATAACTGATGGGGATTAAAAATCCATGAAATCTAACTTCCATATGAATGGGATGCATGTGCAGATGTGCTCGCACACACATGTACACATACACACAAACTTGGGCTGAACCCAGGCCTCTTTGCACATCAGGTTTGTTTTGTCCCCAGTCCCCAACATAGACAGATTTGAAGGTTTTCATTTTTCTTTCTGTTTCCGTTAAATTGTTCTCAAGCTTCTGGGTAGTAACAACCACTTATGTTTTTGCAATAGTGAGATTACTGCTAGTTATGTTTTTCCTACTCCAAACCAGACACTGTGCTCTGTCTTTTACATGCATTATCTCATAACCCTTCCCTATGAAAAGATACTGTACCCAATTTACAGATCAGGAAATTGAGACTCAGAGAAGAGAAGTAATGTTTCTAATCAGCTGAACACACATCCAAACCTGGATCCAATTCCAAACATGGGCTCTTTACAGTGGATTAATTAATTCAACAAATATGTTTTAAGCATTTATTTTAATTTATTTATTTTTTTGTCTTGTTGTTGTTGTTGTTGCTATTTCTTGGGCCGCTCCCGCGGCATATGGAGGTTCCCAGGCTAGGGGTTGAATCGGAGCTGGAGCCACCGGCCTACGCCAGAGCCACAGCAACGCGGGATCCGAGCCGCGTCTGCAACCTACACCACAGCTCACGGCAACACTGGATCGTTAACCCACTGAGCAAGGGCAGGGACCGAACCCGCAACCTCATGGTTCCTAGTCGGATTCGTTAACCACTGCGCCACGATGGGAACTCCTGTTTTGAGCATTTAAATGTGCCAGGCACTATACAACCAGGATCTGGTTGTAGAGAGGGGGGTGCTGACTGGTGGGGATATAGCAGTGAATAAAATAGAAAAAAATCCCTGATCTCATGAAGCTTACATTGTATAAGGGAAAGAGATAAACAAGTTAAACAGTCAAGTATATCAAGTGTAAATAATAATCAGAGATAAAGAGAAAAAAAAAACCAAAGAAGGAGAATAGCAGAAGTTTGGAGTGGCTGAAACTTTAGATACAGTGGCCAAGGACAGCCTCATAGAAAAAAGTGACATTTGTATAAAGACCCAAAGGAAGTGAAGGAGAAGCCTTGCAGTTTTCTAGGGGGGAGTATTCTAGGCAGAGGAGGCACCCAGTGCAAAGCTTCTGAGGTGGGAGCATGCCAGCTGTGTTGAGGAATATTGAGAAGACCGGCACAGGGAGAGCAGAGGCCGCCTACGGGAGAGCAGGGAATATCATGCTTCTTCCCATGATGAAATAAACACCTGTGGGTTATCACTGCTGATCTCTGACAATGCATTTTTACCACATTCCCCATTTCCCCCCAGTCCACATTCCTGGCATCTTTCACTAAAGTCTACAGAAATTGGAGGCTGGGTTATGCCCCTAGGGAAGAAGGGAGGAGAGCTCTAGGTTTCCATGGATGTCCACTTTGGCCAAAGAAACCTTCAGGTTAGTGGGTGGAGGGAAGGGCCCGGTGGGGGACGGGAAACCTCAGCCCTCGCCTTGCAATGGTGTTGCCCTCAAGTAACTTGGCAGCCAGCCCAGCAGCAGCCCTGCAGGTCCCTGCACAATTAGACCCCTGTAGCCCTGCCCTTCTCTTTGTTGGAGCCAAAAGAGAAGCTCTGTATAATTCTTAAGACCACATATTTAGCTAACCTGCTCTGGCCTAAGTGGTGTTTTATGAGGAATTAATCTAACGGCTGATCATCTTTCACACCCTGACAGTGGTTAATGCGTCCCAGGGAGGCTCACGGCGGAGCCAGCCTCTCTGTTCTTGGCTGGGCCTGGGCTGGGCTGGGCTGGAGAAAGGGCTCCAGATGCAAGCTGAGTCGGGGGTTTGGGAGGTCATAAGGAAATTGGGGCCAGCCCAAAGGAAATCAGACACAGAGAGCAACACTGAATTGTTTGAGGAAAATTGCTTTTTGCCTCTCATGCCCAGAGCCCTTTAATTTTGGGGGTGGGGTGGGTGGGTGGGGCTCTGTATGAGTTAGTCACAGGCAATCCACTCAGTATTTTCCACCCCTTAATCAAGACATGTTAAATATTAAAGAATCCAATCCGGGGACGACTGGTGGGACTAGATAGCCGCCGTGCTAGAATGCGGGCTGTGCGTCCACCTCTTTTCTGGGAGTTGCTTCCCCTAAACTGCCCCTGCTTGTTACTCCCATCTCTCTGGTCATCAGGGGACTGGGCATCTCACCTAAGGACAGCCAGTCCATACACTAATCCTCACCCTATGAGGTGGTCTCGCATCTACCAAGGTCAAGGGTAGCCAGACAGATTCTTTCACTGGGAGAATGTGACCTCAAAACCTCGTTGCAGGAGCTAAAGGGACAAATAGAGAGGCAGAGACAGAGGAGCTGACCTGGATTAGAGGAGGTAGAGGAAAGCAGTTACAAGCATGTGCTGGATTCCGGAGGGCCTCCCTCATCCTTCCGCTGTTCTCTTTCTAACCATTTATTTTGCATCGTTTCCTCCTCCCATCTCCAAAATTCTGCTTCCCTTAAGGTATCCACACATACAAGTGGCAGAGGGAAGAAGAAGATGAGGGAGGTCTGCTCCCAAACTAGGTAAGCTCTAGGCTTACATCACTCTAGCTGGAAACTCCAGCACAGAGAATCGCTTCTCTTTTGGAGCACATATGGCAAATCCCAGGAAAGGCCCCTGATGGGTCTGTGTGGAACACATGGCCCTCTCACTTGGCAAATTACCGTGTCCAGGGGGTGGGTTATTTGATTAGTCTGCTCAGGTCACATGCCTAGACCAGCAGCCAGGCAGGCAGCCTCCATGAATCACATGAAACGGAAGATGGGCACAATTAAAAGAACCCATCTCCATTGTTGGAGTTACCAGAAGAAGAGGCTAGGTGATGATGGCCATACACAGACCTACATCCCGCTGTCCATGTCTCATAACCCACTTTGTTCTGGCCATCTGTGGGAAAGGTACTATAGGTACAGCCCTCCCCCATACTGAAAAAGATGGCAAGCTCAACAGAGAAGATTATCAGTACTTATAAAGCAACTAGAGAATTGGGATTCCTGAAAGTTAAGGGTGTTATCTAGTCATTAACTCGGCTCCATGTCACTTGCCCCATTTGATTCCAAAAGGTCCTGCTCAGTGCTGTGTGGAGAGCCTGTGAGAGAAAGGTCAAGACCACTTCTCTATTGCCCTTGAATAAATTCTTAGGCTGTTGGTTTCCTGACAGTTTGAGAAAAAAAGGCAGGTGGTGCAGAGGGAAAAGGGTGCTGAGATACACTGTCCTCATGGAAAGCCATCTAGGAAAGGTCAGCTGACCTAGTGGACTCTGGGCCAATGGAAGGTTGTCTGCAGGGGTAGCCTTACCTGGGTGGGGGTAGGTATGAGGAAGAGCCTCTGAGAACATGGGTCAAATAACCCAGGATCTTGGACAAGGGAGTGAGGTGGAGGTTCCCTTGCCTGGACAACGTCATTAGTGCAGACCCCTAACGGTGGGCCCAGCTCCTAGAAAGAAGGGCTAAGCTGAAGATGAGAGGGGCAGGGCTTCAGCTTTGTGGGTGGGGGATAAAGAAGGCAGGGTGGGCACAGGGCATGCAGAATAGTTTGGCAAGAGCCACCCTTGGAGTCAGAGTTGAAAAGGGCTTATAGATAAACCTCAGAGGCTGTCAGGAGCTAAGGCCTGGAGCCAAATGACAGAGGAAGAGCAGCATTCTGAGGGAGAAGGAGGACTCTGGACTGAATACATTAACAGGAGAACAACAGATATCACCAACACGAATGAGGGCCTCTGGAATAAGTGACACCCAATGGATTGAAGACAACAGTACTTGGATATTATTAGGAGGAAGGACCATGTTATTAGGTCTCAGATGAAATGGAGGAGCCATTTAAAGTGGGAAGACTGGAGTTCCTGTTGTGGCTCAGTAGGTTAAGGACCTCCTGTTGTCTCTGTGAGGATGTGGGTTCGATCTCTTGCCTTGCTCAGTGGGTTAAAAATCTGGCATTGCTGCAAGCTGCTGTGCAGGTCACAGATGTGGCTCAAATCTGGTGTTGCTGTAGCTGTGGCTGTGGCATATGCTGGCAGCTGCAGCTCCAATTTGACTCCTAGTTTGGGAACTTTCATATGCAGTAGAGGAGGCCGTAAAAAGAAAAAAAAAAAAAAAGGTGGGAGAATTGAGAGCCAAGCAGTCTGAAGAGGTCCACACTTGGGGCTGCAGACCAGAAAGGTCTCTGACCTAGAAACTTAAAATAAGAACTCATACAGAACATCTTTTACGTGCCAGGTTTTATACCTTCAATTAGTTAATCGATGTACGTGTGGGCCCCCGATACAGCCCAGGAGAAAGGCAGCATTGGTTATGGGGCAGTGGTGGGGAGAAGAAGGCCAGGCGGGCCTGGAGTACCAGGGGTCAGTAAGCAGACAGATGAGGACTTGTCCTGAGAAGGCATGAAGGTGATCAGAGGGGGACTATGCATGAACTTAGCTCCAAGCCTCACTGAAGTGAAGACCTATTGGCCTTTTACCTATTGGCAAATTAAAATATAAAGTTATTAAGAATCTCAAGATAGTAACTGAATAGCATCAAATGCCAGGCATGGCCCTTCTGAGCATGGTTTTCTGTGTATGTGCACTGGTTGCAGGCCTGGGAAGCTGGCCAAGGTCAATTACAACAGAGGTGAGAACTGTAGTGCCTTAGAAGCTGGCCCCAGAATTCCTCTCGGGGAATGAATTATATTTGACGTGGAGGCAACATCCCGGGGCGGGGGGGGGGGGGGGCGGCGGCAAGGGCGTTGGCAAGAACCAAGGTGACAGAGGACAAAGCTAAACTGTTCTGAGTTCAGGAGAGTAATGATTCCTTTGTTGCAGAGAGGAGCAAGGTGAGGTGTGGCCGTGAGAGCGTTTGATGCTGGCGACCATGTGAATGTGTGGGGAAGACAGGTGGAGACAGGTTCCTGGTAGGATGGTGGCCGGGGGACCTTTCAAGCACTGAGACGTGTAATTTGAATCTGAAGTTCTGTACAAGTCTGTGATTAAAACTCTTTTCCATCTCTTCTCTCCAATTTACCCCGATTGGGGAAAATCTTCCCCACAAATGCTTAAGAGGGGGGTAAGTTTATGTGTATGTACCTGGGTAGGGTGAGGAAGAAATTGAGTTTCACATCAGATTCAAAGTAATACAAACCAGAAGAGGCAAAACAGAAGCAAGAGTCTCGACATGGAAGTAACCTAAATGTCCAATGACAGATGAATGAATAACGAAGATGTGGGGCATATATACAATGGAGTATTACTCAGCCATAAAAAGAATGAAATAAGGCTATCTGGATGCATCTAGAGACTATCGTGCTAAATGAAGTAAGTCAGATAAAGACAAATATCATGATATCACTTATATACAGAATCTAAAAGATGATAGAAATGAACTTACTACAAAACAAAAATAGACTTACAGACTTAGAAAATAAACTTATAGTTACTAAAGAGGAAAGGTGCAGGGAGGGAGAAATTAGGAGTTTGGGATTAATATATACACACTACTATACATAAACTAGTTAAGTGACAAAGACCTACTATATAGCACAGGGATCGCTACTCAATATTCTGTAATAATCTATATGGGAAAAGAATCTGGAAAAGAATGGATATAGGTACACGTATAACTGATTCACTCTGTGGTACACCTGAAACTAACCCAACATTGTAAACCAACTCTACTCTAATATAAAATGAAAATCACACAAAAAAAGAGACATAGACAAAAAAGAAGCAAGAGTCTTAAGAATATAGCTTCTCCTAACTCTAGGAATCTGGGAAGTCCTAGGGAGGGCTTTGAATTTACATGGTATATTGAAGCAGGAGACGGGGTGTCCAGGCCAATCCTGTACAGATCTCCAGGGGCTCTAGGATATGTGGGCCAAACAAATCTTTGTAGTCTAGGATCAAAGTAATCCCAGACTTCTAAGTAGTGGTGATGATGATGATGATGACAGTGACAATGATGATGATGGTGATGATGCTGACTGGGTCAAACATTGTCCAATATAATTCTCATCTTGCCCTATCAAGAAGGGACTTTTTATCCCTCTTTTAGAGATGAAGGTATTGAGGCACAGATAGGTTTTAGGTAACTTGTCCACAGTCATGCATCTAGTAAATAAGACAAAGTCCCTCCTGACAGACCTTGGAGGGAGTGAGGGGGTAGGAGAGATAATTCTGTTCTTGTGGGTTGCCTGCAGGATGAGCTGTGGGCTGGTCCACCAATACTGCTGTGTACTACACAATCCAGGGGAGCCATTACTATTTTAATGAATGTCAGTGCCCCCTACAGGTGTGCAGGGAACAGCCCGAGTGGCTAGAGCAGAAAAGCATGTCCTTCATATCTCAATGATGAGGTTAGCACCCTATAGCTAATGACTCATTCAGCAACAAAGGTGTATGGCGACTAACTGTAGGCTAGAAACAGTGCTGGGCCCTGAGGATCCAGATTAGGTGGTATGGTTCCTGGGGAAGGTCATCACACAAGGCTGTGTTTGTATAACAGTCCAAGTGAAGGGGAAGAGAGAAGGGAGCATCTCAATCTGTCTGCAGAGGGTCAGAGAAGGCTTCAAGGAGGAGGCCACACTTGTAATGAGCTTTAAAGGATGAGGAGTTCACCAAACAGACCATGTGATGAGATGGCCCATTCCGGGCTGAGAAAATAGCACAAAGTCAAAAAATGATTGGCTCATGCCCCACCTAAGGGGAAAGTAGTTAAGATGTTTTCCTTTGCAGTGGGGATAGAGTAGTTTATGTGCATGGTTGAATAGGTAGGTGACAATGTGGATTCTGAAATGCTTTTCATGTCATGCTAAGAGGTTAGATCTCCATACTACAGAGGTGAGCAGTGAGGCAAGGACCTCCATCTCCACACTCTAAGATTTAGATTATGACACTGGAAGTAATGAGAAGGGACATGGAGAGCCTCTTCTTAGGGGCCTGAGGGCAGAGTCACCGAAGGAAAAAATGTACCATGTGCCTGCTTAATAAAGGGTCTATATTCATTAGGTCTTTTGATGAATTAACAAGTGCCTACTTGGGCATAGATAATGTCAAAGAGTGAAGCTGGCAGGTGCCAGAACTAATGTGGCATGATGCGAACTCTAGTGGACTGAAGCCTGCATGTCCCATCAAGAGGGGAAGCATTTCTTGGTTTCATTCAGTCAGTTGTTGCCATGAAATGGCCTTGGCCCAGTTTTGCCAGAGCTTCTGATTTTCCAGGAGAGGCTAGAAGTCCAAATTTTTAGGTACATTCTTCTGTGCTTTAAATGAGAACAACTAATTCAAGTTTCATTAGATGAAATAAAACATAAACATGAGCAGGATTTGGCTAGCCACCTAGCTCTCTTATCTTCCCATTCATCACTTAATCATCCTTTCACCTACACTTCCATTGGTTCATCCATCCCTCTGTTTTTTCCTAGTCACTTGTCCATTCATCTACACTGTCCACCTATCCACCACCACACACTATCCATCTCTATCCATCCATACTACCCCTCTGCCCATTTATTCCCATCCACCTATACATCCACCCATATGCCTACCTATGCATGCACCTACATAATGACTCACCCCCCACACACCCATCCATCCACCAACTTATCTATCTACTTACCCATCCATCCATCCATCCATCCATCCATCCATCCATCCATCTCCCTGTCACTGCTGAAGTATACTTCCTCTTAAACATTTACAGGATAAACATTTACTCATTTTGTTCTACCTGCTATTGGCCCTTGAAAAGTCCTATTTCCCCTCCAAGTTCAAGCAAATTATAAGTTTGTAAAGTGATGCTAACATGAGCGAGCCTGTGCCTGCCTCCTTTTACAGGGAAATTTTTGCTCTCTCTTTATGTCCTTGCTGTGCTGCCTGAAGTAGGAAGGCATTTTTTTCTCCCCTTGGATTTGAGCTTTCACAAGTGTTCCAGGACAAAATTAAACCAGGAAGAGAATTAGGTTCCCTTCCTTTTCTTGGAAATATCTTGCCACTGGGCCATGCTCACTGGGAATTAAATAAGTCTTCAAAAGGAGATCAGAAATAGATTTCTCAGTGGGGGTTCTAGATGTCAGTAAATGGATTTATGGGAAGTGGATTAGGTTTGGCAAACTAAATTGCAATACGATGAATGTGCAATATATCTGTAAAATATACCTTTTTTTTTTTTTGGTCTTTTGGCCTTTTTCTAGGGCTGCTCCCACACCATATGGAGGTTCCCAGGCTAGGGGTCGAATCAGAGCTGTAGCCACCGGCCTACGTCAGAGCCACAGCATCTCCGGATCCGAGCCGCGTCTGCAACCTACACCACAGCTCATGGCAACGCCAGATCCTTAACCCACTGAACAAGGCCAGGGACCGAACCCGCAACCTCATGGTTCCTAGTCGGATTCGTTAACCACTGCGCCACGATGGGAACTCCAAAATATATCTTCTTCTTCATTTTATCCTTCTCTATATCTAATTGGAACTCCTCCTTTATGTTTGGCTTCAATTGTCCTTCCTTCCATTACCTAAATATCTCTTCTAGCTTTAAGCTAGTGGATTGGGAAGAGGGAGGGGCCGATGAACAATATTTATTGTACTGTACGCTTGATATATGTGATAGCACTTGGATTCCTGATTTCAGTGGCAGGTAATTTGGCATGACCTAAAGAGGAGGGCATTACTACATTTATAAACTCTTTGTGCCTCTGTTTCCTCATCTGTCAAAGTGGAACAAAGCTTTCCTATCCCCACTCCTCACCAAATGAAGTATCTTCAAAGGGGCTGCCAAGGTGCCCTCGAAAAGACCATTGGGATTCGTCTACTGGCAAAAGAATGAAAACTTTGCTAAAATGTAAAATGTTCCCTGGGAGCTCTTCCCACGGTCAAGCAAGCTTTTATTATTAATTAATTCAAACATCTTAGTCAGATTAGGAGGCCATGAGGATAGGCAGCACAGAGTGGGTAGCGTTGATGGAGTATAATGGAGCCAGAGGGAGGGCTATACAGGCTGAGGAGGGAACATGGGCAAATCACGATCCTGAAGATCCTGGGAATCTCAGGGGCAGATTGAATGTTGTCAGGGACCCCTTCTTTTCCATCTCTGGGCCATTTGTTCTGCTACTTTCTCAACTGGAACCCTTCCCTGGCTGTGAGGCATCATGATGTGTCAACAGAATGGTGTCATGGAGATGGCTGAGCACTTCCCATCATCCATGACCCGCTGTCTCCTTTTCTATCAGACAGTATTGCTGTGAGCAAGTAAACGAGATGAATCAAGTTGGTGTTTGCCTTCTCATCCAAGGGGCTGCTTCAGATCAGGCTGTCAATCTGGGGTTAAGCCTCTCCTAATACCAAGGACAGGAAGGCAGTGGAGGGTTGGGGAGGATCTTGCACACCTGGGACCAGGTGTGAGGGCAGGACAGGTGACCTGACAGCCCTACTCACCTAAAGACTTGGGGAGTGGGAGGGGTAACAAAAGCATTAACATTTCATGTTTATTTGGTGCCAAGAAGTTTAAAGATACTATTTCATATAATCTTTCAACAATCACCAGAAGTAGGGACTTTTTTGAGTCCCATTTGATAACATGGAAATGGCGGCACCACAGGGGTTAAGTAATTTCCCCAAAGCCCCAAGGAGTAGGGTAACAGGACAGAGTAGTAGCGACAGAGACCATATGGCCCACAAAGCCTCAGATATTTACTGTCTGGTCCTTACTGTGTGGAGGCTGCTACAGCAAAACAGAGCTACTGACCAGGTTCTCCCTCCCCTAACCCTGTTCTATTTTCTTCAAAGCACTCATCCTTACCTCACGTTACATGTGTGCTGTATACACGTGTATACAAGTATAGTCAGCATGTATTTTATATGAAGTATGCACATATGTATGAGTATATATATATATACATGCGCTGTGCACTGTGTGTCATTTAACACCTCACACCTACCCTGTCATCTTACTCTTCACTCTAACCCTTGCACCTAAAACTCCAACCTGCTCAAATCAGGCTCTCAGTACATGCTGGGTGAAGGAAGGAGTGAAGTGCTTTTAGGTGCTTTTAACAATTTATTTTGTAGCCCCCTGTTGTGGACTGAATGTGAACTCTCTGCCCCAATTCCTATGCTGAAATCTAATCCCTAGTGTGCTGGTTTTAAGAGGTGAGGTCTTCAGGGAACCTTCAGGATGGGTTAAGTGCCCTTTTCATGAAAGAGGCTCCAGAGAATTCTCTCACCCTCTCTGCCATGTGAAAACCCAGAAGAGGACTTTCACCAGAATGTGGCCATGTGGGTGCCTTAATCTCAGCCTTCCAACCTCCAGAACTCTTGAGAAACAAATGTCCCTTGTTTCTAAGTCACACGGCCTGTGGCACTCTTTACAGCAGCCCGAACTCAGACCCCTGACTGCCCAGCCAGAGCAGCGCTTTGGCCACCACGGTCCCGGGTGAAAGCAGGAGTTTTGGATGCCCGTTTAGAAGCACATCCAGGCCTGAGACCCCCTCAGCAGGGGAGGGGCCCACACTCTCGCCTAAGTAAATGATGCCCTTTGGCTCTGCCCCTCACCCTGGTTTGCTTCCCCTTCTTTGATGAGCTCACCCTCCTCATTTCCTCATTTCCTCTCCCCGTGGCATCAGGAGGCAGGTGAATGGGGACAAAAAGCTGCACTGCCCTCGAGCACCAAAAGCAGGGAAATATGTGCAATTTTCTCAGGAACACGCAGTGCGGTTCATAAAGGAGAGGAGAGAGGAGTTAGGAGGCTGGCTGGCAGCTGGCTGGCTTCATGCCCTGGGGACCCCGGCAGCGGCAGAGCACAAGGGAAGTCACAGCAAAGGAAGTCCTCTCAGGCCCTCTGGCAGGAAGCGTTTGGATGAGGGCTGAAGTCTACCTCCCCCCATGGGTAGCAAA
This sequence comes from Phacochoerus africanus, assembly GCF_016906955.1. Classification (NCBI taxonomy): domain Eukaryota; kingdom Metazoa; phylum Chordata; class Mammalia; order Artiodactyla; family Suidae; genus Phacochoerus; species Phacochoerus africanus. Next base: position 26,728,146 of record NC_062547.1, read on the forward strand.
GCGCCCCCCTGCCTTTCCGGGAAGCTCTCCTTAGCTGCTGTGGTTCTCAGGGTTTACCAGCAACACCTCTGCATCTGAAACACCTAGGAGCCTATTACAGCCTGTGAAGCTCAGGCTCCTTTTTCTAGCTACTGCTTCAGCTGACAGGCCTATTACAGTTGTAGCCAGTCCCCAAATTGCCCACACTTCTCTTGGGGGTGCAGAGAAAATGTAGTTTCTTTATTTATCCATATCTACTCGGACTTTTTTCACAGGCCCTCAGCTGCTGGATAAAATATTTTCGAGTCCAATCCATCAAACGTAGTTCAATGCCAGTTTTTAGAAGTCGTGGTTCATCTCTTTAAGCAAAACAAGCAAGCAAGCAAACAAAAAACCTCTCAGACCCTCATACATCCCCCTCCTCTCAGAGACAGTGCTTTGGCATGTGCAAAAGGACTGTGGCCACAGGCATGGCTGCAGGGGGAGGTGGTGGCCTCCGCAGCCTTGTACTAGGCCTACTGGGGTGACCGTCCATGCCTGGCCCCAGGTGGTGGCTAGGGAAGCCTGTGGCTGGGGAACTGTCCCCTGGCCTCTCTTGGCTTGGTCAGGCCCTGGGCGTGCTCCCTGCCTGTATCGGCCCCATCTTGGTTTTCACCTTGACCACCTGCCAGTTTCTCCATCCAGCCCCTGGTCTGCAGAGCCAAGAACCAGGTCATAGCAATTTCCCCTTTCCAAGCTGTTGTTTTCTTTCATTATGATTCTTCTATGGGAAATTTCAAACATGTGCTATTTCAATGAATGTCCTGACCAGAAACAAATGTTACACTCAAAAGGCATTTAGCCCAAGAGAAGTGAATGAAGGAGGGAAGGAAAGTGTGATCAGGTTCCCAGAACCAGAGCAGGGAGGTGTGGCACCCAGGGAATAGCAACACCGGGAAGCCAATACCACCCTTTGGCCCGAAGGGCAGAGGTCATTGAGATGTGAACACATGAGAAAGGGGCTGACCAACAGGGGCTGTTGTCAGATGCAGGGGTCACTGGACTATGTCTCATGGGCCAAATCTGGCCTGCCACCTGTTTTTGTAAATAAAGTTTCATTGGAACACAGCCATGCTCATTTCTTTATATCTTGCCTGTTGCTGCTTTACTCTATGATGGCAGAGTCAAATACTGGTCATAGAGACTGTACTGCTCACAAAGCCTAAAATATCTACTCTCCGACTTATTACAACAAAAGTGTGCAGATCACTCCCGTTATGGGCTGTATTGTGTCCCCCCTAAATTGTACTTACTGAAGTCCTACCCCTCATACCTGAGAATGTAACTGTATTTGGAGATAGGATCTTTTCTTTCTTTCTTTTTTTTTTTTTTTAGGGCCACACTTGCGGCATATAGAGGTTCCTAGGCTAGGGGTCAAATTGGAACTATAGCTGCCAGCCTTCGCCACAGACACAGCAACAGTGGATCTGAGCATGTCTGTGACTTACATCACAGCTCACAGCATTGCCGGATCGCTGACTCATTGAGCAAGGCCAGGGATCGAACCCACATCCTCGTGGATACCAGTTGGATTCATTTCTTCTGCTCTAGGATGGGAACTCCATGGAGATAGGATCTTTAAAGAGGTTAAGTTAAAATGAGGTCGTTAGTGTGGGCCCTAAGCCAGTATAACTGGTGTCCTTACAGAAGAGGAAATATGGGCACAGAGATGAATAGAGGGACAACCATATGAAGATGAAGATGCTGTCTGTAAGCCAAGGAGAAGAAACCGAGCCTCAGAAGAAACCATTCCTGCCAACACCTTGATCTCAGATTTCTAGCCTCCAGACCTGTGAGAAAGAGACTTCCGTGGTTTAAGCCCAAGGTCGTGCGCTGTAGCAGCTCTAGCAAATGAATACCACTGCTACCAGAACAGAGTGGTGAGAACCTTGGGAACGCAGCGAGGAAGCAAGGGAGGATAAATGCCCTGGCTGCTCTTGGCTCCCACTGCAGATCGGCTGCTGGTGAACACCCCCGCCTGCCCCCACCCAGAAACCAGCCAATACAAGAGTCTGGGGGATTTCATCTGTTAGGATTGGCCGCTTAAGGCACAGGAAAAGGCAGAGAAGAACAGAGAACAATAGATCTGGGGACAAAAAGTAGAATAACCAGCACATACAAGAGAAAGCATCAGAATGGTCTCATGATCCCCATGTACCCATCACTCAGCTTCAACAATTACCAACATTTCCATTATTGCTTCATCTATACCCCCCCCTTTTTTCTGGAGTATTTTAAAGAAAATTCTAGGAATCAGAACAATTCACCCAAACATAGGTCAATATGCATCTATACTAGATAAGAACTTTAAAACAATGACAGTGATGCCTTATCACACCTAATAAAATTAATAAAATTAATGAAAATTCCTTAATAGCACCATCTCATCCTAGTCCACATGCAAACTTCCCCATTGCCTCAAAACAGTCTTTAATAGTTGGTTTGGTCCAATCAGGAGATGAAGTTCATATATGACAATTTTTTTTTGGAAAAATTGGGTCCTTTGTCCTGTTGTAGAATCTCTCACATTCGGGTTTGCCTGATCACATCATTTGATTGTTGTTTAACTTGTTCCTGTTTTCTGAATATCCCATAAGCTGATTGTTAGACTTGAAGGCTTGATTGGGTTCAGGCTTCATGGTTCATGGGTTGTGCTTTCTCTTGCATCACATTACAAGAAGAGAATATCTTACTGTGATGTGAGAATGATCACTGGGTTCAGACATGTCAGCCTGATCTCTCCACTGTCAAGTCCCTATCAACATTTTATTGTGTTAGTGATTCTTGATAATCGTTGCCAAATCCATTAATTCATTTGGGTTTGCCAAATGGTGAAGTATTGGTCAGGATTTTTGCAAAGAAATAGAACCAACAGGAGATGGATGGATAGATGGATGGATGGATGGATGGATGGATGGATGGATGGATAGATAGATAGATAGATAGATAGACGTAAAATGATTAATTATGAGGAATTGGCTCACGTGATTATGGAGGCTGAGAAGTCCCATCATCTCCCATCTGCAAGCTGGAGATTAAAGAAGAGTCTACCATGTCCATCAACCTGAGTCCAAAGTCCTGAGACCCATAAGAGCTGATGGTGTAAATCTCAATCTGAGGGCAGGAGGAAACCAATGTCCCAGCTCAAATATTCAGGCAGAAAAAGCAATGACTTTTTCCTTCCTCTGCTTTTTGTTGTATTCAGGCCCTCAATGGATTGAATGATGCTCATCTACATTTGGGAGGGCAAACTGCTTTACTCACTCTACTGGTTCAAATATTAATCTCATCCAGCAACATCCTCACAGACATTGCCAGAAATGTTTAGCCCGGTCTCTGGGCACCCTGTGGCCTGGTCAATCTGACACATAAAATTAATCATCGTGGGTGATTTTCTAAATCTATCATTCCTTCTACATTTATTAGGTAGCATTCTTTAGCTCATCCGCTATGTAGTGCCCCTGAAGTATAATTCTCACAGAAAAGACAGAATAGACACATAATTCTTTTTCTTGATCAACTTTTAGAACTAAGTTGGTATATTAGCTACCAATGATTTCTTTTTTTTTTTTTTAGTATCCTTAAGAACTCATGATTTGAAAAATATTTGATGTGTTTAAAACCACTACAGTCAATATTTCTTTTGATGCCTAAATTGTGCTATATTTGGCCAGTGGGAGCCCCTTCAAATTGGCTCCTGTGTCCTTTTGATATGAGACCACTAGTCCCAGGTTCATTGCATACATTTCTTTCTCCAGACCGGTAAAAACTTGTTTTTCCAAGAAGCCCTGTGTCTCGGCCCAGGTTCTGTAGAAAACAGAGGCTCGGGCAAAAACATACATGCTATAACTCACCTGGGAAGAGTGCAGTTCCAGGGAAACGAGGAAGGTGAACAAAGGGTAGTAAGGCTGGGGGTGGGGGAAGATGCAGTAGGAGGGGAGTTGGCCTCAGGGTGCCACAGCCTCACAGAAAACAAAACCAATTGTTTTGTGGGATAGCATCTCTCGAGATAGGAGGTGAAGAACTACAGTATCTTAGAACCACCTGCTGATGGGGGTGGAAGGGCAGCAGTTCACCTTCTTTCTTTTCCCTGTTTGCTCGCTCACAAGCTGTGACCCCTGTGCATCCCCCAGTTGTGTTTCTTGGCTCCCATCACAGCTGTGGGGGAGGCTGGTCTCCACGCGTCCAGACCAGTGAGTGTGTAGTGAAGGTGGTCTCTCCCTGGCAGTCACTGCTGTGCACGGGGGCTCACAGTATGTGCTGGTGGCAGTGGCTGTAGGCACAGCTTTACAACTAAGACAACAGTATGGGTTGTTGTCAGGGCTGTGTTGGCCAGGAAGCATGGCAAGTGTGCAAGGCCATTGGTGTAAATGGGCCAAGGAGCTGTGCACTAGCGTACTCACTGGGTCTGGTACCTCCACCCCTCCTGCCCCTCAGACATGTTCATACCTGCTTACAACATTCAGATCTCACAAGGAAAAAATCGTTCTCATTTCTTTCCTGAGAGGGGAGATACAAGTCCAGTTCTTTCAGGAAATGTTCAGTTGCAATCTCCTTGAAAGACCTAAAGAGGTTTAGCAAACCAAGCTCTAGTCCCCACTGCCATAGCTGGTCCAACAGTCAAAGTATACACTTAGCATCTCACTCCTTCACTACTATTATTTATTTATTTATTGTCTTTTTCTTAAGGCCACCCCCATGGCATGCAGAAGTTCTCAAACTAGGAGTCAAATTGGAGCTACAGCTACCGGCCTATACCACAGCCATAGCCACGTCAGATCTGAGCCACACATGCGACCTACACCTCAGCTCACAGTAATGGCGGATCCTTAACCCACTGAGTGAGCCCAGGCATCAAACCTGAATTCTCATGGATACTAGTCAGATTCTTTACTGCTGAGCCATGACAGGAACTCCCTCCACCACTATTTAAGGTCTACCACTTCTGGTTCAGGAGAATCCTTGCTGTAACCCTGGTGAAAATCCCTGTCTGGGTTCCCAGGCACTAACCCAGCAAAATCCACGTGGCAGGAACAGGAAGCTAAAATTCTGCATCTCTACTTGGACTGAGGGTGAGAAGGCCCAGGCTGCTTCCACCCCTTGGTGTCTGGACCCACGCGTGGCAGCACTGTCGATCAGCTCTGGTGCTGTGTGTGTCCTGCACCTAGTGTTGAGGTGTCCCTGAGCTAGCCTTTTAGTTGAGACTTCCCCAGGACTTTTCACCATTTTTATCAGGCCGGTCACCCCTAGGTGATGAAGGACATGGAAAACTGTTTTTAGCCTAATGTTTTGTATTTGCTTTGTAGTAAAATATTCTCTCTGGCCTAGCACAAAGTAGTGTGGGATATCATATGTCCTATAGGTCAAGACATCTGTCACCTCCTAGATGATGGTGCCGGTGGAGGCACTGTCGGAAGATAGAACCAACTTCTAACTTGAGTAGGTGGTGATTCTAGTGAGGAAGAAGGACTTTCCAAATTGGACGGAGTCTGACATCATCTACTTGCCACCAGGGGGCTAGCTCATCTCCCCATGAATTGGGTCATATCAAGGGCTCAGAAGAGCCCCTGCTGCTTGTATGTTAGGCCTTCAGCATCAAAACTTGGGCAGCTTGGAAGAAAAGGACTTCACATTTAGGGGCCTCCATTCCTGCCACAGTGGCTAATTTACTCATGGCCCATTCTACAAGCATGTCTGAGGCCAAGGACAGAGGCTAGCTGATGTCAACTAGATATTTTGTGCCTACTCCCTACTCATTCATGTACTTCTTCCCCAGACTTCTTTGTTTCTGATTTTATTTGGCGTCTCTACCACCATCTAAGGGCTGACAAAATGCCTGAGTTATCACCAGAGAATCCTATACTATGTTACGACCAAACCAAAGAGCACATTTTACTACCAAGCAGGTATGGCACATTGGGTTTAAACCAAAGATGCCCAGTCTCTCATGTCCCTTGTCACTCGGGGATGACCAGCCTGATAAAAAATGGTGGAATGGCCTGGTGAAATGTTAGCTAGAAGGCCAGATCAGAGACATCTCGCAGGGTTAGGACACTGGAGGTGGTATATGGACTGTAGTCTTTTTCCTTCCAGATCCCTGATCAATAAGCTGAACCATTCACTATTGACAAGGAGCTGGCACTTCCACACATTAACTCTGCCCACTGGGAGGATTTCCTCCACCACTACTTCTGGGGGCCACCTCTAAGTGGGGCTGTAATGTGGCAACTGCTCATTTTTGACGAGAGTTGACATTTATTTTCATGTTTCTAGAGCCAAGTCCAAGTCCTACTGGGTGACTCAGAGGGACGAGAGTTCCAGTGAGGCTCAGAGACAAAACGGGCTCCCCAGTTTGTGCAGGCTTCCCCAACACTTAAGCTATAGGACCCAGCATCTCCCAGAGAACTAGAAGTATCTAGTGGCAGAGAGTGATGCTGTGGGCTTTTAAACAAACTTCAGTAGGAGATGCAGTGCAGACTCCAGAGTCCTGCAGCAAGGCCGTGCCTTGCTTCTGGGCTCTACCCAAGACTAAATGCCTGACCATGGAACACCAAGTGACTATGTAACCACAAATGTTCCTTATGCTCTGAGTATTATCAGAGCCAATGAGTCATAGGGTTGGGTGGATATAGCAGTCATCCACTGTATGATAAAAGTGATACATTTAGGATTTGGCCTGACCAAATCCAGATGGCACAAGTAAATGACATGAACAGGTGGTCCAGCCAACCCCCAGCACCCACCTCTTTTGTTCAAATGCATCTCTCAACAGAAGGGCAATAGAGAAGGTCTTTCCTTGTCACATAAGAGAGAACTGTTTTTGACCTTCCTATTATTAGGAATAAAGGCAAAAATAATTCACCATATCAACAGCCACATATCAAGTGTCAGAGATATTGCAACTGGCATGGCAGCTGTGCTGCAATTGGTGCTACCGCCTGGTTAAGTGCACAGTAATTTTCCACCACCATTCTCCAAGATGTGTCTGGTTTTTACAAAGGCTAGAAAAATGAATTGAATAGAGATGCGATCCCTGCATTCTTTAAGTCTTCAATAGTAGCACTAATTTCTGTAATTCCTCTCGAAATGACATACTACTTCTGATTTACTGCCTTGGCCAGGACAAAGGACAGCTTCCATGGCCCTTCCTATAAAAATGACTTTTCCCCCATCAGGCAGGGAACCAATGTGAAGGATCTCTTAAAGATATTCATCCCACTTCTGTATTCTAGCCAAAGTTATCATCAGTTATCATCAGAGAAATGAACAAGGGGTGGACCCAAAGACTTCCCCCCCAGGGTATCACTACCATGGCAAAAGGCAACATGTCTGTTTGGGGAAAGATTGGAGAATTACCATCTCCAATTGCAGGCTCCTTCTGTAAGAGGGTTCAATCCCTCCATCACTGGTCTAAGGATTTGTGAGCTGACTTAGATCCAAAACTGGATGAGGAACAGGCATTAGCCTTTTGCTCTCCAGCTATCAGTACTTTTTCACTATAAAAACTGAGCCATACTCTTAACCATCTGCCTAACCACCATGAACACCAAAGTCCACTAGCCAATGCCACAAATTCCTGCAGGTCAAGATGCCCTGAATGCCACTCTGGCCTTCTGCACATTAAAGTAATCAGGCCTCTTGTCCCTGGTTTTAGGTGTTGCCACGTGTTTTTTGTTTTTTGTTTTTGTTTTGCCATTTCAGAATCCCATCATTCCTAAAGATAGCAGAAAGCCTCATTCCATGGCAATATTCCTCATTGTCAACTCAGCCTTCGAAGATGCCACTTCCCTTCCCACTAGTGAAATCTCTAGTGAATGAGCCACTGTCTGTGTCCTCTAGGAGCACAAGGTCAGGCTATGGGTTTTCAGGTCTTACATCCTATGTCCATTCCACTGTTAGTATTTCCCTAAATTTTTTGGCTTTTTCAATATTCTGCCATAGCAGTTCTGACATTATTACATTGTTATGGTAGGCCATTGTCGTGTTCAAGTTTCAAGGACCCATTCTAGGTAACTAGATTGGCTTCAAATGCCCTTTTCAGAATTTGTGGGTCACAGGGGTGTGCACTCATCCATTAGCCCCATATTCTGCCCCTTCTCCTAGTCTAATACCCTAAAGGTCCCCTCCCACATAAGTTTCCTGATTCCTGTTGGTACAACTCAGCCAGTTCCTAAAATTTATTTGGGGCATAGGCAATTTCCTCCCAGAGTGGGGGCTGTAATTCCCCACTCAGGCTGTGCTGGGATCTGACCCTGGTTATCAGCCTGGGAACAGTAAAATGAGTAGAAGCGGATCTTAAGAAGACCAAGATTCCCATCATGAGGCATTTACTGCAGGTAAAGTCACTGATTATTCTGGTATACAGGGAGGGGGTAATTCTGAGGAATGTTGAGATTCAAGAATCGGAAGCTCGTTTACCCACCGTCCCCTCCCTGAGCCTCAGAAGCCCACTCTTTTTCCACCAGGGCTCTGGCAATGACATGAGATATTTATTTTGGCTGCACATTTAGTATCCTTTGTAGTTCTGACTTTTATAATCAGATTTTTGATCTGATTTTCAGCATGATCTGACTTGCAGGGGTAGGAGACGAAAACGTTAAGGCTACCAAACAGGCCCTCTGGCTTTCACTGTGTGCCTGAAAGTGGCAATGAACTGTCCCGGGCTCATTAATTTCCTTTTTGAAAGTTCCCAGTGCACTCAAAAGCAGTTACTCTGCCATAGTCTTTATAATGCTTATCACCCCTTTATTAATCAAGTGCAGAACCCACTTGATAACTGAAAATTTTACCTCATAAAAACTATCCACAGAGTTCCTGTCGTGGTTCAGTGGTTAATGAAACCAACTAGCATCCATGAGGACGCAGGTTCAATCCTTGGCCTCGTTCAGAGGGTTAGGGATCTGGTGTTGCCGTGAGCTGTGGTGTAGGTCACAGATAAAGCTCAGATCCCGCTTTGCTGTGGCTCTGGCTGTGGCCAGCGGCTACAGCTCTGATTCAGCCCCTAGCCTGGGAACCTCCGTATGCCGCAGGTGCAGACCTAAAAGACAAAAAAACCAAAAAAGTAAAAAAAAAAAAAATACCCCAACTATCCACAGACGACAGCTTTAGTAATTGAAATACCAGTACTTATCAGAGGTTCCACTAACCAACAGCAATAGGAGGCTTACTGAATTCAGTCAGGCAGACAATCCAACACCAAAATCCCATCCTGAGGTTCTGTTTCTTAAGAGCCACTTCTAGTAACAACTGTCAGCCTAAGTCTGGTAGAAAATAGAATGTGGTGCAAACATTTATTCTCTAACAATGTATTGGGGGGAGCAAATCCAGGAAAGCAAGATACATTTTAAAAAAGAGTCAGAAAGGAGGGAGAGTAATCAAGAAGGGATAATTACTGAGTTGCCTTGAGCTTTGCCAAAATGAAAAACAAAAAATACTGGTGGTTGCTTGGTGTCACTGGACATTATCAGAAACTGCTGCATTTCTGAACAATCTACCAGGAAGAAAGAAAGGCCAGCAATGTATCTAGTGATTCCTTCTCACTTCATGTCTTTGATATTTGTGCTAAATGGTGTTATCCTCTAACTCACCTTGGTGATGCTATGGGGCCCCTATAAACAGTGGATGAGGAAGCCACAAGTTCCATGGGTCCAATTCAGGCAGTGCAGAGAGGCATCATGGTCTCTGCCAGTCAGTGCTACTCTGGCGGATGTAGTAGTATCAACAGTGATATTACCTTTACAATCATGGAACAGTGGGAAGCTACCCAGGGATGCTCTGGCCAGGAAGTGAGGCAGGTGACTGAGGTCCAGAGCAATGAGGCTAAGCAGGATTGAGTAGGTCTGGTACTATTTGATTACCTAGTATTCATCAACTAGGTCAGGTGTACCCTCATTACTTTCAGAAGGAGATGACATTTAGATCACAATTCGGGCATTAGATGTATTATTCATGGCTATGAGGTGGCCATTGCTTCTAAACCTTTTAAGTGGACAGCTAGGATGTTTTCCTCTTTTTCAGAAAGATAAATTATGAGTTTATATGGGTATTTCCAATTAAAATGTAAGACTTTAGCATCTTAACTTATTTGGGTTTATACTTGGGTCTTTTGCCTTTTATACTGAAGGTTTTATAATGACATTGATAAAAGTAATTATTTGTTGAGCCTACAATATGGATATGATAGTTTCAAAATAAAAATGCTAATCATACTATACTCTCCATGTTAGTTGTATTAGAGTGTATGTGGTGCTAATCTCTGCAATGCCTCTTGCAGAGAGAATCATACATCCCTGACATTTTGAACTTGGATTATATGAATTTCTTTGGCTATTAGAGTGGAATAAGAGTGATGGTCACTTCTAAGAATATGCCTCTGCCTCAGTGACTGGTGAGATATTCCAGACAGGTGCTCTTCCACTGCTTGGGTCACAGAAGGAAGATGGCACAGATCAGAGCTATAGCCAACATCCAATACACATGTAGCATGGGAAGAAAAAAAGTCTGTTGTTGAAGGCACCAGGATTTGGGTTTGCTGTTATCACAGAACATTATCTAGTCTATCCTGATTGATATACCACTGAGTTCAGTTTAAGAGTCCTTCATGGTTCTTTTTAATCCTGAGGATACTTCTCTTTAAGGATATACTATCAACATACTGTTTTAGAGAGTCATTTGCAACAACTCTTCTTTGGGCGGCTAAACCACCAATGCAATATACAACTATTATTATGCTTCCTTTTTTCCAACTTTTATAAATTTCCTTTCTGTCTTTAATTTTATTGAAAATATTTACATGGCTACAAAATCAAAATTATACAACAGATCACATGCAGTTAAGTCCAGGTTCCATCCCTTCCCTTCTATCCTGTTCCTTCTCTCTCCTTAGAGGTTCCCCACTGTATTGGTTTTTGGTTTCTCCTTCCCTTAGTATCTTTTGATAAGATAAACAAATATGTGTCTATCATATACCTCCTCTCTTAAATGAAAGATAGCATGCTATAAACACTGTTCTGTAACTTGCTTGTCTTAGCAATATATACTAGAAAGTATTTCATATTAGTATATAGAGATACTTATTTATCTTTATAGTTGTGCAATATTCCATTGTATGGATTCACCATAATTTATTCAACCAGTGCCTTATTGATGGACATGTGGGTTGTTTCCAACCTCTTACTATTACAATTATTGGCAATGGACATCCTTACACTCTGTCATCTTATATTTTTACCAGTTTTCTTTTTGAAGTAGATTCCTGGAAGCAGGATTGCTGTGTCAAAGGTTAGGTGAATTTGTAATTTTGCTAAATGGTCCAAATTCCCCTCCATGGGGCTGTATTCTCTTGCACTTTCACCAGAAACTTATGAGAGAACTCGTTTCCTGAAAGTTTACTGACAGAATATGTTGTTGGTCTATGGATTTTTGCCAATCTGATAGCTGAGAAATGATATCTCAGTATAGTGTTATCTTGCATTTTTTTTTATTCAGAGGAAATCAAGTTTACCATATTTTTGCAGTGGGGTCACTTGCACTTCCCCTCTGCAAACCATTCATAAACTCTGCCCATTTTTCTGTAGGGTTGTTGATGTTTTACTTTTCAATTTTTAGTTCTTTATCTGTTAGGAATATTTATCTTTTGTTTACAATATATGCTGCATTTTAGAGAAGGCAAAGTGCTATGACTCTTTTACAGGGAATTTGGGAACATCTAGGAAAATTACTAATGCATTTTCCCTTTGACCCAGCCACTACACAGAGACACTGGACCTGACACTGCTTGAGCTGCTGACCCAACAGCTGCCTACCTCTAGGCTTCTTGTTATACAAGAAAAATAAATCCTTTAAGTTACTGCAATCAGTTTTTAAATTTTTCTTGTTACTTGAAGATGCTTTCCTACTTGAATATATACATGTTTCTCTACACATCAAACTATTGTAAATATTTAAATGTTTTCCTATTTCACCAGGCAGGTCAAGAGTATCTATTCTTCTTATCCAACCACTATCTGTCACCCCTCTCATTTCTCTCTTATATTTTCTTCCATGTTTTCCCATGCATTATGTTATCCTTATTCAGTGATGCAGTTATAAAATATATAATCTGATGCAGAATCTAATGTGAGTCCTCCCCACACCCCTGCCAGGGAACAAGAGTTCAGGGGAAGCAGAAAGAGGAGATAAATCGTTTCTTTTTCTTCTCCTTCCTTTCTTTGGAATGAACTCTCACACTAGAAGGTGATTACCTAAGTATACAAGCAGTGTACTTGCTACAGCTCTCTGTGTTCAGGAGATATCCAAAGACACTGTGAATGAGACATGCATGGAGCCTGGGCTGCCTTGGCTGTGTTTCTTTTCTGGCTACCGTCCCCTTGGCTGTATAAATGGTATATCTTCTCTCCTTGACCTCTGGGGAGCTCCTGTATTTCAGGAGTCTACTGCTTTGGCTCAGTTTGCAACTGTGCTTATCATTTCAGATGGAGGATCTGGATTCAGCACTAAGGCTCGTAGATCCTCACCTATAGAATGAAAGCATTAGTACCAAGGGATTTATATTCTAGGATATTTATTGCTACATCATTTGTAGTGGCCAAAAAAAAAAAAAAAAAGAGAGAGAGAAGCAACACCATAAATGAGCATCAATAGGGCCAATGAATGATGGCACATTTAAACAATAGGGCATTGTTTTGCACCTAAAAAATTAGTTAGGAAGTCCCCATCGTGGCGCAGTGGGAACAAATCTGACTAGGAACCATGAGGTTGTGAGTTCGATCCCTGGCCTCGCTCAGTGGGTTAAGGATCCAGCGTTGCTGTGAGCTGTGGTGTAGGTCACAGATGCGGCTCGGATCCTGAGTTGCTGTAGCTCTGGTGTAGGCCAGTGGCTACAGCTCCAATTAGACCCCTAGCCTGGGAACTTCCATATGCGCGGGTATGGCCCTAAAAAAACAAAAGCCAAAAAAAAAATTAGTTAGAGCTGGGTCTTCTGACCTGGAGAGAGGGCAAACTATTCTCTACTGGAAAAGCTACTGCAGTGAAATGTATACAGTGTATTCCACTTTTCCTATTTATTTTCAATGACCAAAAAGTCTTCCTTTGTTTGTGTCTATGTATTTGTTTACAATTTTGAATATTCTGTGTATGCTGGCCCTCAGGTCCTTTATGTGTAAACCGAGGATAACATGAGTATTTCCCTCATAAAGTTGTGAGGATTAAATGAGCTATAGCAGCTAATGTGGTTAAAAAAAAAATGCCTACCTTATAATAAGCATGAAGTAAGTGTTTGCTATTATTGTTACTATTACTATTTTTAAATGAACAGAGAGATGTAGAGAGATGTTCTCAGGCTTTTTATGCTGGTTACAGTGTGGGCAAAGAGAAGGTCGGAAAACAGGGAGGTAAACAGATTTTCACAAAATGTAAGTATTTTTGTGGTAAAAATTAAGGTGAAAATGTGGAAAGTAATATTTTAAGTTATAGCTATAAGATTATAAGGAATGTGAAGTAACTACATATGTACGTGGAAAAAATAAGAATATTGATTTAACTAGATGGCTCAAGTACAGGCTGTATTTTAAAAAATTTTATATAGTTGATTTACAAAGTTCTGTCAATTTCTGCTATACAGCAAAGCGACCCAGTGATACATATACATACATTCTTTTTTTCATGTTATCTTCCATTACATTTCATTACAGGTGACTGAATATAGTTTCCTGTGCTATATAGTAGGACCTCATTGCTTTTCCACTCCAAATGCTATAGTTTGCATCTACTAAGCCATTTTTATCTTAGATCCTGAGGTTATTTCAATGTTGTTTTTCTTATCAACTATTTTAGAAGAGGGCCTCAGAGCTCCTGGCACATTGGTGGTAAATGTTGCTAAAGTAATTTTAATATAAGAGCTGTTTCCCTAGCAGCTTTCCATCCTTGAGTTCCTTCCCAAACACCTATGGCTCCTCGCAGTGGCCTGTAATGAACTCCACTCTACTCCATGGCATATCTGTTGATTATTTCTGTTTGCAAAACTGTGTTAGCTCTGTGACGCTAAATCAGCAGGGAACCATGATCAATAAGCTTGCCAATGATTCAGCTGCAAAAGGCAGCAGTATCTGATCCTGAGGTCCTATACCAATTGCAACCTAATCTACACAGTGGACATGAGAGGAAGAGCCTCATTTATTTTTTGACACAACACAGAGCCAATTTTTCAGATTGAGGCTCCAACCCCTGGGGAAGTCACTCTGAAGAGAATAATATTTAGGCGTTAAATCATCATTTCCCATTTAACCAGACAGGGCACACCCAGCTCTAGTAATGCAGATCAGCAGAAGTGCAGGCCAAGGGGGAGAGAGGCCTAGAACGGATGGAATGATGAATGTTGGTCATGGCCTTGGGACCAGCACAGTGGGGATGTAACTTGCTCTATTAACCTTAAGTTTTACTGGAAATTTAGACTGGCCAGAACCTAAAGGGACTCTGTGACTGACTGGATTTTTACCCCCCCTCTCAGGGAGAAGTGAAGGCGTCTTATTCTCAAAAAACAACTGCACACTTGATATTGTAATCTGGAAGAGGATATAATGGGAGGGTCTGATGGATCAAGAGATTCAAGGGGTGCAATGTGTTGGATACATCTCAGGGGCTCCTTCAGATCCTCCTGACTTCACCTTCTTAGCTTCTTTTGGCTCCACCTGCAACCTGGCTCCTCAGCTGACTGCTCTGTCTTGGCCACCAGTTTCCTATGGGCCCCTCAGGTTGACCAAATGCTCAGCGTTTCAGTTCCTCCCACTACCTCCAGAATCAGGTAAAAAGAGCACTAAGGGCACAGGACCCCGCCTTCCAAAGAACTCTCAAAGGGCCCAAATGATGCCACCTGGAAACATGCAGGAATTCACTCCACGTGGGGCAAGCTTTGATCCATGCGAAATAAGAGATGGGAGGGAATGGATAGGTTCCCTCTCGTTCCTTCCTTCAACTGACTGCTCCAAGAGACAGTTTCTCTGTATAACCTGCCTGCAGACTTCCACATGGCTGAGCAACCCACCTGCCAAGCAAGTTACAATGTCTTTCCTCCAGGCATCCCAAGGCAGGGGTCAATTTACATTACTTGTTGCTTTACTTCCCCTTTTCCTCATTCTTCCCACTCTAGGTTTATACATCACAATAAAACTATTAGCACATAATCCTTACCCCAGGCTCTGTTTTCTAGAGTACTTTGGTGGACTGAATAATGGTCCTTGAAAGATGCCTATCTCTTAATCCCAGGAACCTCTGACTATGTTACTTTACATAGTAAAATGGACCTTGCAAATATTAAGTTAAGCATCTTCATACGAGGAGTTTATCCTGGCTCATCCCAAGGAATCACAAGTGTCCCTATGAGGGGGAGGCAGGAGGGTTAACGTTAGGGGATGTAATGATGGAAGCAGAGATTGGAGGGATGCAGCCAGGAGCCAAGGAATGTGGGTGTTTGTCGAGGCTGGAGGAGGAAAGGAACTGCCTCCCCTGGAGTCTCCAGAAGGAATCCTAAGAATACCCTGTGCCCTGGAAGATTCCTTTCAGATTTTTGACCTCCAGAACTGTCAGAGAATAAATCTGTGTTGTTCTAAACCACTAAGCTTGTGGTAATTTGTAATGGCAGCCATAGGAAGTTAATAAGGAACCTTAGACAAAACATTTAATACCCTGCTTTTGTGAAAAATCCTATTTTGCATGACTAAGGCTAAATGTCATATTGTACTTTCCCTCTGAATTCCTTCTGCGAATGTATCTTAATCTCTTCTCAGGCAGATGCATGCCCTGGGAGGACTAGGGCTAAGTTTTATTCTCTGGAAGCCAACTGTTTACATATACATGTATATATCTATAAACAACAAAAACAGGAAGACTGGAAGGACATAATAATGGCAGCAGGTGACTTATTTCCTGTCTTAAACTGTTACAGATTTCCCCAATTATCTCTAGCAAACAAGCATTTATTTCCTAACAAAAAACACCCTTTGAAGTGATTGGATATGAGAGAGTCTAAGTATTTGCACCATTCTCCAGTACTTGAGCAGTAAACACAAAAAACAGACTACCATGAGCTGGAAGGATCCAGAAAGCTTTCACAGAGGAGGGAGGAGTCTGAGCAAAGCCTGGACAGATGGGTATTTGAGATGTAGAGCAGCTAGAGGAAGGGGCATGATGTGAGCCAAGAAAAGAGTGTATTTTCCCAGGTTAATAAATAAACCCACTTGACGTAAGAGGAACATCTGCAGAGAATATAATAATAGCATAAAGAAAAAAATAATTTACCCAGCATTTACTTTTTGCTGGATACTGTACTAAGTGCTGGATTATCTAATTTAATCCTCCCGAAAAGCTCATGAGGAAGGTTCTAACAATATCCTAAATATACAAATGAAGAATAGATGCCATTAACTGGCCAGCAAGTGACAGATCACTCCAGAGCTTATATTTGAGAGATGGATTGGAGGCATAGGATGAATAAGAACCCTTAAGGCCTTGAAATACCAAATGTAATAATTTTCTATTGCTTTTTCATATGTTTCAGCCCTACCCCTCAGTGGGTGGTATTGGGAGGTGGGGGCTTTGAGGGCATGAGAGTGGGAGCCTTCATGAATGGGATTCATGCCCTCCCAAGAAGACAGGGCCAGAGAGATGATCTCTCTCCACCTCGTAGGACATGCAAGAGGACAGCCATATGCAAACCCGGAAAAGGCTCCTTACCACAACTTGACCATGCTGGCACCCTGATCTTGGACTTCCTAGCTTCCAGAACTGTGAACAATAACTTTCCATTGTTCAAACCACCTAGTCTATGGTATTTGGTTAAAGCAGCTTGAACTAAGACATTGCATAACTAATTGCTAAAAATTTAGCAGATTAAAAGGATATTTATTTATATCATAGTTCTGGAGGTCAGAGGTCCTAGTGGTTTAACCAAGGGTCATGAGGCTGAACTCACAGTGTTGGTCAGATTGGCTTCTTACCAGGAGGCTCTGGGGAAAAATCAGCATCTAGGCTCCTTCAGGTTGCCGGTGGGATTTGGCTCCTTATGTTTGGGAGACTGAAGTTCCTGCTTCCTTGCTGGCTATTGTTGAATCCTCCCCATGCTTCTAATCTCTGATTTCCTCTTCTGCTACCAGCTAGAGAAAACTCTCTGCTTTTAACAGGCTTATATGATTAAATTGGGTCCACCTAGATAATTTCCCTTTTGCTGTCTTGCCTAATTATGGGAGCAATGGTTCATCTCGTTAACAGATTCCACCAATACTCAAAGGAGAATGGATTTTACAAGGATCAGTGCCATCAGGTCATTTTTAGAATTTTGCCTTCCACCCCTAGGTTAAGGATTTGGAGTTTTGGTTGAAAAGAATCTATGTTGAGGAATTGCACCTTGCTGACAAGTGGGGTTTGGAAAGTTACTGGGCATTCGTGTATAGGTGGGACTAAGGTGAGGAAAGAATAAAGACAGGAAGACTGAAAGAGCAGGGCTAAGATGATGATGATGGCCTAGATTAGCACAGGCTCCAGGAAAGCTGAGAGAAGACAGATAGGAAAGAAATTAAGAAGTGAGACTTACTAGGCCTGGTGATTCATTCTGCAGCACTCTGACCTTTTGGAATACTTTCACATCCATTATTTCATCTGATCCCCATTACGCACCTGAGAGGCAGAGACATTATTCTCTCCTTCTGACAAATGAAGAAACCGGCAAGTCCCTGAACTTCCCTGGGCTTCAAAGGTCATCCTGTGGATCTGCGGTCCTGGCCACTTGACTCAGCCCCACTCTTCCTGGAGCTCAGGAAAAGGAAATCGTGCAGGACAGATTCATGGCCTTATTCCCACGTGCCACCCTTGCTCCTGCTGTTCACCCTTGCTCGTGCCCATGGGCAGTCCCTTCCTAAGTGACACAGCTAGGGGACCTGATTGACGGGCATACGGCTGAGGGAGGGAGAAATGCCTTTCATACTCGGGAACCCCAGCATTCCCAGGGAGGCTGTGAGGAGGGAGGAAGGGAGGGGAGAGAAGAGAGAGGGCAGCATGGGGTGGGGGGGATATTCTCACCCCTGTTAGGTGGAAAGAAGATGGGGGAGGGAGAACATTTTTATTTTTTTAAAACATCACTTTGAAAAAGGAATGAAAGGGTAAAGAGAAGGTGGAGGGAATGTGAAAAGAGTAAAAGGGGCTGTGGAGTACCCTGAGGACATCTATTAAGGGGCGCAAGACTCTAGAAGAAAAATGCGGCATTACAGAGGATCAAGAAGGGGGGAAAGGCATGCAAAATTCCACCAGGCAGAAATAGCCCTTTGAAGATTTTGGAGCCAGAATTCCCAAGTTTTGTATGTGTGTCCTATAACAGGTACCTACTGTTCTAGAAATCTGCTTTTGTGGTCGATCAATAAATAGGACAACTGTCAGGGATGGTCCCTGGGGCCAGTGGGAGAGGCTGCATCTCCAAGCGGATTCCCGCAGGGCTGTTCCCCTCCCCCCTCCCCCCACCACCAGTGGCCAGGCACCAGGCAAACCCTGTCTTCCCCTCTCCGCAGGAAAGCCGTCTACTTAGCTGGCCCTTGACTGCCTATTCTTCAGAAACAAATCACTGCAAAAAAATCACTCCATTAAGAAATACAGCTCAGTAATTTCAGCCCTTAAATGCTTGCTTTTTCTCCAGCCCGCCTGAATAGGAGAAAAGCAGAAAGGAGAATTTTAAATGGCACATATTGATTGGCTTGGCGCACCAAAAGAAGGTACTTTTACCAGCTTTTCAAATTACAATTTATTCAATAGTGAGAAAGTAACTCAATTTGAGGAAGAGCTCTGACACCCTTAGGAGTTGCTTTCTTGCCATTTAAGTTTTATCATTATGATCGTTCGCGCATCATTCTCGGGAAGTCGCGGGCAGAGCACAGTTCTTGGCACCAAGGAGGCAATCGATAAAGACCATTGAATTAATGAGGCTATAACTGGCAGGGAAATTCAAATTCCAGAGACTTGGGAAATTCAATGTGGGCTGAAATGAGTTGAACTTGCAAAGTTTATACCCTTTGGTCAGTACTGGGAAGATCACAGGGTTTAGAGTCAGCCTGACCTAGGTTCAAATCCTGCCCCCTTTAACTTCTGAGAATACTTCCTATCTCTGAGCCTCAGCTTCCTCAGGATAGATTTCTTTCCTGCATGTTTTTGTGAGGATTCAAACAGATGTTCTGCATCAAATGCATCTATAGAACAAAGAATGTATTGATCTGCCTTTGCAGAATGGTACGTCTAGATCCTGTTTTGCTGGAGACTGAGGTTTGATTTCCCCAAGGGGAGGTAGCTATATTTTGAGTCCACTAAAATAGTTGCTGAATCTTTAAAAAATGTTGGTTCTCTTTACTTCCCATTTTCTCTTCCTTACCTGCAATTCTAGAGGCTGCCACGAGGGCTAGAGCAATGGGTCAACTCAGAATTGCAGAGAAACAAACATACACTGGGGCAGTTGGTTTGAAGAGCACATAATTTTTGTATACATTCCCTCTCCTATGTTCCTGTCTTCAAATGATCTGAATTTCTTTACCCATAATAAAATGATTTATTTGCATACTCAATTATTTCACTGTCAAAGTTCTGGCGTGCACCTTTACTTGGGGCTGTCAGCTGCAGGTGAGAAAGAAGATAAATGGGGGAAAATCTTTGCAAGTTTCTGGGTTCTTGCATTTGGAACCAGTTGATGACGACCTGGGAGAGATTTTTAACTAAATGTTCTGGGATGTTTGATGAGCTTCCAGAAGATAAATGGTTAACTCTTAGGTCAAACATTGGAATTGAGAACAAAGGTCATAGAGGCATGAAAAAGAATTTTTCTCTTACTTGCATGGGGTTTTCTTTCATTTTAAATTTTCATTCATTCAATTCATTTTATTCCATTCTATTTCATTTCTTTCACTCATTCTTTTCATTTTTTTTTTCAAACTTTTTTTGGGGTGTTATGTGCAGCACTACTATGATTAGGTCTTGGAGATATTATCTGGGAACAAAACAAACGGAGTCTTTGCCTCATGGAGTTGATAGTCAAGTGGGGAAGACAGACAATTGAACAACAAACAAATATAAGATGATGGCAGGTAGTAGTAAGCATTTCAAAGAAAAACAAGGCAAGGTTAGAAGCTGGACCATTAGGAAGGTAGTATTAGGGCAAGGTAACAGAGGACAGAAGCACAGTAAGACTCTGAAGAGATCTGGGGGTGAAAGAATGTTCTAGGCAAAGGAAATAGCAAGTTAAAGGCTCTGCAGGCAGGAGCATGCTTTGGGGGTATGAGAAGCTGGGAGGCCAGTGCAATCAATCAGAGCATGTGGAGCATAGCGGGGGTGGAAGGAGATGTGGCAGGGCCCGAGCACATGGAACCTCAGAGGATGTGCAGGTGACTTGGGAGCCTACCCGAAGTTTGCTGGGAAATCATGAAAAGATGTTATAAAAGGGCTGCACTGTATCCCCCACAAATTACTATGTTGAAGCCCTAACCTCTGGTACCTTAGAACGTGGCTGCATTTGGAGACTGAGCCTTTATAGAGGTGATTAAGCTGAAATGAGGCTATCAGGGCCAATTTAATATGACTATTCCGACATGACATGTGCCCTTCTAAGAAGAAGAAATTTGGATACACAAAGAGATATCAGAGATCATGTGTGTAGACAAAAGGCCACGTGAGGACACAGTGAGAAGGCAGCCATCCACAAGCAAAGGGGAGAGGCTCAAGGAGAAATCAAACCTGCTGATATCTTGATCTTGACCTTCAGCCTCCAAAACCATGGGAAAATTTAACTTCTGTTATTGAAGCCACACAGTCTGTAGCAGTCCTTACAAATGAACACAGAGTATTGAAGCATAGATCGCCACATTTTATTTTCAAATGATCACTCCAGCTGATATGAGAAGGCCCTAGTGGGGAAGAGATCAAGAAGATCAGTCAAGATCCCACTACAGTGATCTAGGTAAAAGGGGACGATGTGTTGGACCAGACTGGTAGCAAAAGAGGTGCTGAGAAGCAGCCAGAATCAGGTAGATTTTTCAGCAGAGATAACAGAATTTGTGAGAAAGAGAGAAATTAGAGCTGCTGGCAAGGTCAGGCTTGTTCAGAAGATGCAGTCAGGCACTGGCTAACATTCGTACCCTAACCGTCAAAATGTCCTGGGTACTGTGACAAGATACTAAAAAAAAAAAAAAAAAAAAGCCTCCTAAGATTTTGGAGCCAAACCAGTTTTTAAAGGAACAAAAGGCAGAGGCTACTGAAGGAAAGGAAATCCTAGCACAGTTCCAGAGTCAGGATGCTTGGGTTCAAATCCTAGATTCACTTCTGTGTGACTTAAGGGCAAGTTATTTAAATTTTCCAAATCTCAGGTTTGTTCATCTAGAAAGTGAAAATGACAATATCTGCTTCATTGGACAGTATGAGAATTAAATGCAGTATTTATGTAAAGCTCTCAGCATGGATTTGACCGAAAGTAAATGGTCCATAAATGTGATACATTGGTTAGCTCTTGCTAAGTAACAACTCCCTCCCCCAACGCTAGTGACTTAAAATATGAAGCATATAATTTTGCTCATGATCATGTCAGCTATTTTTTAGAGGGCCAAGCAGGACCAAAAAGATGAGCTCTGTTTCTACAGGGCCTGTAAACAAAGAAAACAGTGGAAACATATATGCACAAAGCTCACAAATCTTTGCACAGGCTATTGGAACTTGTTAAGCGTGGACTTAGACTGGCTGGGAGACCTGAGTTCTAGTTGGGCTGTGTGATTTGGGGCCAGTTCCATTCCTCTCTATGCCTCAGTTTCCTCATATATAAGGGAAGGTGCTGGATCAGAGATTCTGGAGGCTTTCCTCCAGACACTAATTCTCTTGAATATATATAACACACCTACCTACCTGTGTCTTAAACAAAGAGGGGGCTGTCTTATACAAATCCAGAGTTAAGCAGTCTGGACTGATGTGGAAGCTCAATGACATCATATGAACAAATTCTCTTCTGTCTCTCTTCGCGCTGCCACCCTTAGAATGCAGGCTTCTTGTCTCATGGTACCAAACATCGCCTCTTTGTTCTAAGCAGGCAAAGGGAAAAGGCATAAGGAGAACAAATATTTATAACTGTGGAGTCTGTCATTTTATATGAGGGAAGCAAGGGCTTGTGATTCAAGCTTATAACTTATTAGCCAGAACTGTTCCCTGTGATTACTGAGCTGGAAGGTGGCTAGGACTTCTGCCTGGGAGTCGGGTCAGTCAATTCATGGTGTTAGTTGCAAACACTAACTACGAAGACACATAGTCTGGAGAGGGTGTTTTGGGTCCTCATAGCCACAGGAGCTCTGGCCAGTCAGCTGGCTTCATGGTGGCTATGGAAAGGTTGTTCCTCTGGTAATGGTTCCCATATAAACCCATGGGACTACAAATTTCAAAAGATAAGGACATTGTTTGCTTAATCTCATGGCAGCTTCAGGACCTAGTTCAGGGCCTGGTACATTGCAGCTGCATGACAAACATTTGTATAATGAACAAATTGTCCATCAATGGATACGGATTTCAGTGGACTGGGGCATTCAGGGAGTAAGGGATCTGGATAATCGGATTTTCTGGCAGCCTGAGGGTGAGGCAGAAAAGCTTATGATCTCAAATTAATTCTAGCAACACCGAGTGGCTTCCATAGCCAAGGCTCCAAGGTAAAAATAAAAACCCATGTGCTATGCATGTGTCATGGTCAAGGTCTCAGCAGGAGATGACACAATCAAGGTGGCTCAGGAGCGCGAGCAGGATTAGGGGAAACCAGCCATGGGTGGTGAAGACCCTGGGGGCTGGCAGTGCTGGGGAGCTGCTACCAGCCCTGCTGACAGAGGACGGGGAGAAAGTGGACTCTAAAAGAAGGAGAGAGGGAGTTCCCTTCGTGGCTCAGCAGTTAACAAACCTGACTAGGATCTGTGAGGATGTGGGTTCCATCCCTGACCTCGCTCAGTGGGTGAAGGATCTGGCATAGCCATGAGCTGTGGTGTAGGTCCCAGACACAGCTCGGATCTTGTGTTGCTATGGCTGTGGTGTAGGCCGGCAGCTGTAGCTTCGATTTGACCCCTAGCCTGGGGACTTCCATATGCCTCAGGTGTGGCCCTAAAAAGGAAAAAAAAAAGGAAGAACAAGAGAGCGTAGCTGGAGCTGGCACTGGAACTGCAGGTGTGGACTGCCAGGGAGGAGCTGAGGCCTTCCAGTGTTCCTCAGTGGCAGAGGAACACTGCCACTGGCCACTGCCACAGACTGGGGCCCTAGCACCCTGCCCTCTCTCTCCTTCCATCTGCTGCTTCCCCTAGTTTATCTCATCTGCTGAGCTGGGGACCAGAGCAGGGCCTTACTGATGCCATCTGCTGAGATCAAACTCTGGGGCACAAAGCAGGGAGCAGAGGCTGGAGAGAGGTGCTGGGGTGGGGTAGATGGCGAACACCCAGCACCGTGTATGGTATGACATCTGCATGATTACTCTTGGAGGTGGCTATTACTGTGTCTACTTCTAACTAGTCCAACAGAGGCCCAGAGTAGTTCCATCACTTGTCCAGGTTCACCTAGCCCACGGACTAGAGCTCAGATCACGTGACTCCCATTCCCAGTGTGTGTGACCCACCCAGGAAGCATCAATTTTGCAAAGTATAGGATTGAAATTTGGATGCCAGGGGCGGGGGGTCTCTCTTGAAGCCTCTGAGAGTGTCAAGAGAACTGGATCAGAGGTCAGCAGAGCTGAGGTCCAGGCAGGCCCCCACTCATGACAAGGAGGGATGATAAATTGAGCCTGTTATATGCCAGGCGCTGTGTTAAATGCTTTGTATGTATCACAGCAAACCCTCAAAGGAACTTATTATTTCCACTCATTGGCCCCAAAACAAAAGCACAGAGAAGTTAAATTACTTGTTAAAAGTAGAAATATGATTCAAAATCAAGGTTGTCTGGCTGGAAAGACTAAGCTCCTTCCTTTACTCCAGTGGTTGGCCTTTGGTGGCCTGTGACCTGATTTTGACCCACTCAGACCCCCAAATTTTTGTAAAGAAATGAAACTAGTGGCCAACATCTTAAAGTTGTGCAATTACATGTAAAAGGCTGAATTTCTCCTGAAATTTCTATTGAAAAAAATTTCTATTGAAAAATTAGAAAACTGGAAACCCTGGGCCCACATTCTCAAGTAGTGGCAACAAAAACTGAGGAATAGCTGCCTCTTCAAATGAAAAATTTGCTCCTGTTTTTGCCACAATCCCTACCCCTCCCTATTGTGCCCAACACCGAGACTGAGAATCAGTTGTCATTTCTTATCTACCTGTACCACTGGTTTTCTTACACTCAGTCCACTTGACTTATTTACACTGCCTGCTTGGCTCTGGTAGGCATTTGGGTTTGTACCTCCAAAGTGCCCGTTTCTTTGGGTACAAGATCATCTACTGGGGTGAGAGAAGCAAATATTGGACCCTCTATCAATATGCATGATCTAATTCATTTTCATGTTTATTTTAAATTATCAATACAACAGTCATGGCTATGTTTTATAGATAAATTATGCATATACATTGAGGATATTTGCTCAGAATTCATTTTTCTGTAGTCTCTGAGACAGAAAAGTTTGAAGATCATGGCTTTTAAGCACTAGCTGTGAGACAC
Source organism: Phacochoerus africanus (assembly GCF_016906955.1). Classification (NCBI taxonomy): domain Eukaryota; kingdom Metazoa; phylum Chordata; class Mammalia; order Artiodactyla; family Suidae; genus Phacochoerus; species Phacochoerus africanus. The sequence goes on from NC_062547.1 coordinate 26,752,830, forward strand.
TAGGGAAAATCCCTTTGACTCTCTGTGCCTAGATTTTTTTCCCACTGGAAAATGGAGATATTGATACTATCTTGAAGAGTTGTTTCAAAATTCTAAGCCCCCAGCAACCTATATCATGCTGAGCCATAACAGCTGAAAGCTACCCTGGGAGAAGGCCCTCAGCACAGCCAGCCACATGGGCTGGCTGATCCTTCCATGTTAATGTCAACCTGAAAGGGGAATTGGAAGTTTTGCTGTAAGGTGTCCAGTCGTAAAGCCCAGGCTGCCGGCTGACCTGGTCCAACCCCCTGCACAGCAACAAGGATTCGTTTTCAGGTTTATTAGTGCTGTTGGTGTGCTCCTGGGGCAGACAATAGCTCTGCTTTCATTAAAGAGGAGCAGCTGCCCGATTTCGGTTCACCTTCCCCTCACCTCCAGCCTACACCTGGCATCCCAGGGAGAAATCTGCCCAACCCCACTAGCCTCCTTTGTTCTTGGGCTCATTCTGGCTTGGAAAGAGTCATGTTTTAAGGGGACTGGGGCTCAGAAACACAGGGGAGGGTGTCAGCAGAGTGCTCACCCTCGTATGATCATGTCAAAACTCCCTCCCAAAGAAGGCAAGACGTGATCCTGAGACCAGACACTTCATAGCCTCCCAAGGGCAGCTCTGCCTGAGAGTGGGGGCTTAGTCCTCCCAGACTGGGCCCTTTGGTGGGCTCAGGCAGTTAGATAGACCCCGAATGTGTCTGAGTTATGGGACAGGCACTCACTTCATTCCTTCCAGTTCTAATGGTTGCAGAATCATTCAGATCCCCGAGATATGGAGAGAGAGTGTTAGCCGGGATCACAGCCCACTAAAAAGTTGAGTGCGGATGACTGAAATGCTCCCCGGGATGTAGGACTTTCAGTGCTAAAACTGGGACAATTCAAGGCAAGCCAGGAAGATTAGATATCCCAGATGGAGCCAGAATTCAAACCCTTACCATCTGTCTCCAAAACCCACAGGCTGAGCTGCTCCTCTGCAGTGCTTAAGTGAGAACCAGGGGGCACATGCAGTGTGAGTGGAGGAGGAAAGAGAAAGAGCCTCGAAGAGAGGGACACACTCTCCATATTATGTGTCTCACAGCGGGGCAGGAGAGAGGACAGAGGGTGGCCTCGTAGCCACTCCGTTTGCAAGATGAGATGCAGCAGGAAGAGGGCCAGAGTGTGTGCAGGTCCTAAGAGTTACCGTTTATGGAGCATCTTTACATTTATAACTTCAGTCCAAACCTTTGGGAGGTAGGTTTCCGCAGATGAGGAAATCTTCTCAATGCTCACTGTAGGCCCTCTGGGCTGCTGTCACAAGATGCCAGACTGGGATGCTTACAAACAGCAGAAATGTACTGCCCTCAGTTCTGGAGGGTGGAAGTCTAAGCTCAGGGTGCCAGCATGGTGGATAAGGGCTCTCTTCTAAGCCACTTCATGAGACTTCTCATGATCCAAATACAAGGGGAGGGGATAGGGAAATATGTGTGATATCTTTTGCATAAATACTAATCCAATTCACATGGTCTACCCTCATGACCAAATCACTGCCCAAAGCCCCCACCTGCTAACACTATCACCTTTAGGGGTTAGGGTTTCAACTTATGAATTTTGTGGAAAAGGACACAAACATTCAGAACAGTGGAGTGCTCATCCTCATGTGGTCAGGTCCCCAGTTGAAAGTGGTGGGATCTGCACTTGACCTCAGGTCTGGCTTGCCTCTAGTTGTCTGTACTTTTACCGCTGGGCAGGTTTCTCCAAGAGGACTTTCTTAGAACATCACATAATTTCATGTGATTATTGTAAGTCAGGAGCTGGCAGGGGTGGCAAGTAGGTGGTGGGGAGTTTTGTTAAATCTTTCTGTGCCTGTTGAGTATTCTCAACTTTCCGTTATCGGTTGGCTGGTGTTAAGGCAGGGAGAGTGAGCCAAACTTTAGTGTCTCAGATTTCCTATACCTGGTCAGGAGAGGTCAAAGCTGTCAAGTGCAATGAGGTCTTGGAGGTGTCTGTGGATTTCAATTAACCACCGGAAATTCCCGTCCCCAACAAACCCAGACAAACTTTGAATTTAGCTCAGAAGATACAGAAGGTGGGAGGCCACTTGAGCCTTGTTTGAGGCTCTTGGAGTGCAGGGAGTGGTGTTACCTGGAGTGCAGAGCAGTGCTCTGGGTTTATCAATGTTACTGATTGTTTAAAAAAAAAGGTAAGATTTCCAACACTGACTATGGGCAAGCACCAAAACTGAAGTGTTATTTAAAACACAGGAGAGAGACCGACAGTCAAATGATAACTTTAAAAAGTATAAGACCCCATTGACTATAAAATACTACTCCTTGGGAGATCCATTACAAAGACGAGTTCTTTCCTAGGTCCTAAAAACAGAGTAAAGTCATTCATTCAATTATTTAGTCATTTCATAAACATTTACTGAATGTCTCCTGTAGGCCAGGCCCTGTGCTTGGTGCTGTGAGGATATAAAGAAAGATGAAATTAACTAGGATTTTTACCACATCAAGTCACCAGGACATTAAAAGAAATAAGGCACAAAAATTAATACTCTACTGGGTAGAAATGAAGAAAGGGAGACATTCCAAACAGGGGGAGTCACCTGGGCAAAGATGTAGAGGATGGAAAACAAGTACACTTGGAAAACGAACCAGTGACTCGCAGAGCACAAGGGGAACAAATGAGAGGATACAGCAGGAAAGAAGTCCTCTCTGATGCCAGACCTCATCCTTGGAGATACAGAGATGTATGTATAAGCCTGAAATAGGTTCTAGGAAGACTGGATGAGGGCTAACACTGAGAGTTAAATGTTGATAAATCAAAACCCAAAGAATGACACAACTCTGGGCAACTGCGAAACTGTGGGCACAGATGACGAAGTCAGAAGTTCAGCTGAGAGAGAGCTTGGTATGGGCTGGAGAAGATGTAATATGTTTCAAGGGCAGAATAGGAATTTAACTTAGAGCAGAGCTTTGGAAGATGGATGGAAAGGATTTCTTTGGTGGGAGAAGAGGGTCAAGGGCATTCTGAGTAGAGGAAATGGCTAGAGTGGTGGGAAGGAAGGAAGAGGGTATGCCTGGGTTGGGTGAGTCCCTGGTTTCGCAAACACAGAAGGGTCCTGCTATAATTTCTTTCCCTGCTGGACAAGAGACAGATCCGTGTGATGAAGAGTGGCCCAGGTTTCGGAGGCAGACAGATCTGGATTGGTTCAATTCCAGCTCTGTTGATGACTCATTTTAATGCCTCTCTGTGTACTTCTCTTAGCCGCAGTTTCTACATTTGCAGAAAGGCCTTAATCAGGCTTCTGTAGCAAGGCTGTTGTGAGGGTTAGAGCCTGATGTCAGAGCATTTTAGGCACAGGTCACAGTCTGTCCCAAGTTGCCTTGCCTTCTGCTTTGGCAACCACCCCACACCCCCAGGCTTGCTTCCTCCTCAGGAACCTGGGTCACATTCAGGAACTTGCTGACCTACATTATTAAAACAGCACATTACTTTGCCAGCAAAATGTTGCAAAAAATTGCAATTCAGGACATGCAATCTATGGTGAATCACCGGCATGTCCAGAGAACAAAGGGAGGAAACTCGCTTTCTTAGGGAGAACCCAGGGAACCAGAAGGGGTTTTTCTAAATGGAAGTCCAGTGGAGAAAAGCAGAAGTTCAGGATGGCAATGGCTTCTCATCAGCTGTGCTACTGCTGAGAAAGAATACTTCCTTGGGGATAGTCCAGCAGTTGCACTACCTGTTTGGGAGTGCAAGGTGTGCTTCTTCCCGCGGGGCATGCAATTGACCTTAAGTAGTAGTGGGTGAGAGCTCCCCATTCTGGTCTCCTGACTCCATTTTAAATGAGCTCCTTGGGATACTGACCTAAGAAAACATTCGAATGGTTGATGTCAGAGAATGTTTTGCCTATGTTCTCTTGTAGGAGTTTGATGGTATCTTGTCTTACATTTCAGTTTTTAAGCCATTTTGGGTTTATTTTTGTGTGTGGTGTGAAAGTGTGCTCCAGTTTCATTGATTTACATATGGCTGTCCAGTTTTCCTAGCACCACTTGCTGAAGACTGTCTTTTTTCTATTTTATATTCTTGCCTCCTTTGTCAAGATTAATTGACCATAGGTGTCTGGATTTATTTCTGGGTTCTCTATTCTGTTCCATTGGTCGGTATGTCTGTTTTGGTACCAGTACCTCATTGTCTTGATGACTGTGGCTTTGTAATATTGCCTGAAGTCTGGGAGAGTGATGCCTCCTGTTTGGTTTTTGTTCCTCAGGATTGCTTTGGCAATTCTGGGTCTTTTATTGTTCCAAATAAATTTTTGGATTGTTTGTTCTAGTTCTGTGAAAACTGTCATGGGTAATTTGATGGGGATTGCATAGAAACTGTAGATTGCTTTGGATAATGTGGGCATTTTTATGATATTAATTCTTCCAACCCAGGAGCATGGAATATCTTTCCATTTCTTTGAATCCTCTTTAATTTCCTTGATTAATGTTTTACAGTTCTCAGCATATAAGTCTTTCACTTCCTTGGTCAGGTTTATTCCTAGGTATTTAATTTTTTTTGGTTGTGATTTTAGAAGGTATTGTATTTTCATAGTCCTTTTCTAATATTTCCTTGTTAGTATAGAGAAATACAACCAATTTCTGAATGTTAACTTTGTATCCTGCTACTTTGCTGAATTCATTGATCAGTTTGAGTAGTTTTTGTGTGGAGTCCTTAGGGTTTTCTATATAGTGTCATGCCATCTGCATACAGTGACAATTTTAACTCTTCTCTTCCAATTTGGATACCTTTTATTCCTTGTGTTTGTCTGATTGCTGTGGCTAGGACTTCAATATTATGTTGAGTAAAAGTGGTGAGAATGGGCATCCTTGTCTTCTTCCAGATGTTAGTGGGAAGGCTTTCAGCTTTTCTCCATTGAGTATTAAATTTGCTGTGTGTTTGTCATAAATGGCTTTTATTATGTTAAGGTATATTCCCACTATACCCACTGTGGTAAGAGTTTTTATCATGAATGGATGTTGGATTTTATCAAATGCTTTTTCTGCATCTATGGAGATGATAATGTGGTTTTTGACTTTTCTTTTGTTAGTGTGGTGTATGACATGCTTTTGCACAGCAAAGGAAGCCATTAAAAAAAAAAAAAAAACCAAAAAGACAACCTACGGAATGGGAGAAAGTAGTTTCAAAGAATGCAACTGACAAGGGCTTAATCTCTAAAATATACAACTTATACAACTCAACAGTAAAAAAACCCAACAACCCAATTGAAAAATGGGCAAAAGACCTGAATAGGCATTTCCCCAAAGAAGATATGCAGGTGGCCAACAGGCACATGACAAAATGCTCAACATCACTAATTATTATAGAAATGCAAATCAAAACTACTATTAGGGGAATTCCCATTGTGGCACAGTGGAAACAAATCTGACTAGGAACCATGAGGTTGCGGGTTCAATCCCTGGCCTTGCTCAGTGGGTTAAGGATCTGGCATTGCCATGAGCTGTGGTATAGGTCACAGATGTGGCTCGGATCCTGTGTTGCTGTGGCTGTGATGTAGGCCAGCAGCTGTAGCTCCAATTTGACCCCTAGCCTGGGAACCTCCATGTGCCATGGGTGCGGTCGTGAAAAGCAAAAAAAAAAAAAAAAAAAAAAGAGCGAGTGAGAGAGAGAGAGAGAAGAAAAGAAAACAAAAACCTCACACTGATCAGAATGGCCATTATTAACAAGTCAACAAATAACAATTGCTGGAGAGGATGTGGAGAAAAGGGAACCCTCCTTCACTGTTGGTGGCAATGTAAATTGGTACAATCACTACACAAAACAGTATGGAGGTACCTCAGAAAACTAAATATAGAACTACCATGATCCAGCAATCCTACTGTTGGGCATATATCCAGACAAAACTTTCCTTGAAGAAGACACATGCATCCTAGGGATGCAGCACTATTCACAATAGCCAAGACATAGTAACAACCTAAATGTCCATCAACAAATGAATGGATTAAAAAGATGTAGTACCTATATACAATGGAATACCACTCAGCCATTAAAAAGAACAAAATAATGCCATTTGCAGCAACATAGATGGAACTAGAGATTCTCATACTAAGTGAAGTCATAAAGAGAAAGAAAAATACCGTATGATAGCACTTATATCTGGCATCTAACATATGGCACAAATGAACCCTTCCACAGAAAAGAAACTCATGGACTTGGAGAACAGACTTGTGGTTGCCAAGGGGGAGGGGAAGGGAGTGGGATGGATGGTGGTTTGGGGTTAGTAGATTCAAAGTACTGCATTTGGAGTAGATGAGCAATGAGATCCTGCTGTATAGCACAGGGAACTATGTCTGGTTACTTGTGATGGAACATGATGGAGGATAATATGAGAAAAAGAATATATATATATATTCACATATATATCTATATCACTGGGTCACTTCGCTGTACAGCAGAAGTTGACAGAACACTGTAAATCAACTATGGTGTAAAAAATAAAACTCTTTAAAAAAATGAGTTCCTATGTATTAATTTTCACACACCACTTAGGGAAAGAAAAGAATTGGGGCCTTGGGGCTTTCTCATGGCTTTCTCCTAGGTGTGAGGAAATCTTCCAGAAGCCCCAGATCTGGTGTTCATCCTGAACCATTGACTGCTGACTGATAGAGGTTCCCTTAGAGCAATCAGGCTCACTGATGGAGCTGGGAGACAGGGCATATTCCCAGGGCCCAGGGGGACAGGGAGGCTACAGCAGCGCCCTGGTTAGACAGACTACCTGAAGACCCATTTCAGAGACACTACAAAATGCTCCACACAGAGTAGGTTCCCACAGATGACTAGGCTCAAAGTGTTTTTCCTTAATTGCGTCTGGGGTCACTGAACTTCTAATAAAAGGGAGGGGAGACAGTGAGGAGGGATTTTGACAAAACCGGCGCAGCTCATAGTGGTTAACATCAAAATCGTAATATTGACTATAAAGTTCCTTTAAATCTGTATTCATGGAGTTCCCGTCGTGGCGCAGTGGTTAACGAATCCGACTAGGAACCATGAGGCTGTGGGTTCGATCCCTGGCCTTGCTCAGTGGGTTAACTATCCGGCGCTGCCGTGAGCTGTGGTGTAGTTTGCAGACGCGGCTCGGATCCTGCGTTGCTGTGGCTCTGGCGTAGGCCGGCGGCTATAGCTCCGATTCCACCCCTAGCCTGGGAACCTCCATATGCCGTGGGAGCGGCCCAAAAAATGGCAAAAAGACCAAAAAAAAAAAAAAAATCTGTATTCAGGACTTAAAAAAAAAAAAATCTGTACCATTTCTCTCCTCTTCTCCAAGGTATAGCAGCATACCCCTCTTCATTTAGTCCTCAAACCACTGGCTTTCTTGTGGGGACATTCTAGAGTCCTTCCTGTTACCTCTGTGCTGGCTGGAAGCTGTTGTGTGGGTGCCCACAGTGACAGTGAACCTGGTGTGGGCCAAGCCACCTGGGTACAAATCTTAGCTCTAGCACTTAATAGCCTCTCTGTTCTTGTTTTCTCAACTGGAAAAACAATAGTACTTGGCTCTTCATGTCGTTTTGATGGTTAAAAAAGTTTTAATCATCTGTCTGGCAGAGGTAGCCTGTTCAAAATAGGGAGAATCTGTGAATCCCAGAAGACTGGATTCCTGCCGCTTCTGCCATCTCATCAAAGAGCAGAACACAGAACAGGGCCATGTGAAGGAAAGGAATGTGCAACTTAATGAAAAGCATGCATTCCATAATATAAGGAAATTACAATCTTATTACTTTACAGCATAGCAACCAGATATAAATAGATACTAATAAGTAAAATTAGGTTAATTGCTGAAAAAAGGACAATTCATAATAAGGTTACATTACAGAAATGTTTGCACATGTAAAAGTCCTTTAGTATACATGGGCTTTAATTGCTGCATTGGCATGGAAAACTGTCGGCTTTCCCACTACTAGCTATGTGACTTCTGGCAACTCTCTTTATCTTTCTGAGCCTCAATTTCATTGGCTTTAAAATGAGACTAGTAATTTCTTTCTTGTATAATAAAGGACCAGATGAAGTAATGTGTGAAAGGGCTTTGAAAGCTGAAAGCACAATACTTTCCTTAGGTATTTAATAATTATTGGAACTAATAGTCATCCACAATAAAAATACATTCAAGAAAAACATAAAGACCCACTGTCTGAAATACCAAACTTAAGAAACAATCCAGGAGTTCCCGTCGCAGCGCAGTGGAAACAAATCCAACTAGGAACCATGAGGTTGCGGGTTCGACCCCTGGCCTTGCTCAGTGGGTTCTGAGGATCTGGTGTTGCCATAACTGTAGTGTAGGTCGTATACATGGCTCGGATCCTGCATTGCTGTAGCTGTGGTGTAGACCAGCAGCTACAGCTCTGATTAGACCCTTAGCCTGGGACCCTCCATATGCCTTGGGTGCAGCCCTAAGAAGACCCCCCCCCCCAAAAAAAAAGATCCAGAAATACTAAACCCATGTCTTTCTTTATAATAGCATCTGTAAGTAGGAGACACTTATTTTGCTTTTTTAGACACTGCCTTTTTAAAATTAACATTAGCTCTTCATGTTGTTTGATGATTGATGGCATCTTCTTTAGGGAATGAATAGCAATTGGTGAACTGTTTTGGACAGAAATCTGGAAGGTCTAAGCTCCTGGATTAAGGTAGTTCCCTTATAGAGTATATTTTCTGGGTAAACATGAAAACTGGATTAAGCCAAGCGCTTCACTGTAGACAAGCAATTACACTAAGCTGAACTGTTTATAGTCTTACTACAGAAATGGATGCACAGTGTATACCCATGAGTTCTGCCACCTCAAATTGTGGCTGTTAGCTCTTTACTTCAAATTCACACAGCCACACGTCAGTCACTGTGGGTGAAAAGCAACTAATGTCAGACCCCTGCTGGCCTAGCTTGGCACTGCATGGGGAAACACAATTTCCAGTTCTTATTAATGGGGAAATTGGCCACAGGGGCAAGAGAACTGAGGTATCAAGGATTCAGTCTTGCCTCACTTTATATGTGTCAATATTCATCAAAAAGTGTGCTGAAATGAGAGCAAGAGGAAAGGTCAGACTTGACTTACAATGAAGAACAATAGCTCTTAAGAGGCAACCAGGGACCCCTATCTCTCTTCAAGGCAGTTTGGGGCCTGAATCTGCCAGTCCTACCATCGTGCTCTTCATTGCTAAAAGTCTCCAGTGTCTTGCTTTTCAATGTGCTTTCAAACTCACTGTTCACTGCATGCTCTAACCTCTAGAGGGGGCAGAGGTTTTCTCTCCAGCTTTCTCATTGTGCCTCTAAAAAGGCAAAGAAGAAGAACTCTGAAGGGCTAAGGTCAAAATGGAGAGCTCAAGGATATATACAAGGATCTATACCTCCCACTAAAATAGGAGATGGAGTCTGCAGGAACAAGGAGTAAGAATTACAACTCTCCTCCTTCTTGTGGCCTGTGCGCTCTCTTCTTCTTTCAAGAAATTGGAATAAAATGGGCCCTGCCCAGCAAAGAAAATGGGGAAGCACAGAGTAGCCCAGGGATAGAGAAAAAACCCAAACAAAACAAGAAGCTCAGATGAAGAGTGACAGCTCCTGTTCTGAGGAAGAGAATCGTGATTAGTGCTCCTGGCTGGCAGAAATCACCCAGGGCAGGAATGAGGATTTTTCTTTGGAGGAGCTGAGGTTAGAAAGCGACAAGGCGGCTGAGGTGCCTAGCTCCATTCCCAAGCTAGCGCTTTTGGTTACTGTGAACAGGTAAACCCCACTCAGCAGACTGAGGGTTGGGACTGGAGAAACACAGGGAAGAGGAATGTCATTCCATTGTCCCTATTTTAACATGGCCCAGCACATGAATTTTTCTTCCTCTCATGCTAGAAAACTTTGGCCATGGAGGGTTTCCATGGCCAAAGTCAGGCTCTTAACTCTTTTGGTCCACCTGGCGGCCCCTATGACTTGAAGGTCACAGGAAGATGATGAGATTGTACCAGGAACTACAGTTATCTTTCAGCCAAGCCCCTCTATCTCTTCCTTTTCAGGGCTTGTATCTCTTCAGTTTGGCTTGAGTGAGGCAAATCCACTATTCCCAGTAAAAGGAAATCATCATCTCATTAGCATCTCAGAGAATATTCTGTGATTGCAGGAAGGAAAGATGTGATTGCCAATCTAAACACAGAGGACTCAGTGATTTTCAAAAGCTTCGTTGGCTGCACTGAGCAGGCGGTAAGAAATCTGCCCTTGATTTTCTGTAGATTATTCCTCTATATGGAAGCACTCTAAGTTACTTAGCTAGTCTCCTGTTGACGGATGCTTAGGTCATTACCACATTTTTGCTACTACATACAAGGCTACATGGACAGTCTTATGCAAAAAACTTTGTACGTTCATGTATTTCTTTCAGTTAAATTTCTAGATATGATTGGATATAACCAAATTTCTTTTCAAAGCCTTTTAAAAATACTTCATCAATCAATTTATATTAATCCTAATATTATTCATAACTATCTTATTTGAGGGATTACTATGTGCCAGACACTGTCTTAAGCACCTTTTATGCATTATCTTATTGGTCATCTCATGAACCCAGAATGGTAGGTTCTATCATTATCACCATCTTAGAGATGAGGAAATAGACACACAGGGCATATAAGTTGTTTAAAATGAATTTAAAAATACCAGACCCAGGCATTCTGATCTATTATTTCACTTAAAAGAGAACCCACCCACCTCTATTTTAAAAAGGGGGAGCTTGGGCAAAAGGTGGGGTGAACCTGGCCACCACTGCTGGGACAGGAATCTAACTGGAAGTATGTTATTGGAAATGTCACTCTTGCGTCATCATTAGCAAATCTTTGTGTGTTGTCTTGGTACAAGGACCTTAAGCTTGAGGTCGCAGGAAGATTTCATTTCAGCTATGTCTATGAAATCTCTTTTTAAAATACATAATTCAATTGACTTAGTAGTTGTCCCATTTTACCTCTGCCAAACAATTGGCTGAAGTCATTTTCCCACCAGTTACCTGGCTGTCTTGCTGTTCTGGTGCATTTACCCACCTGAAATGAGATGGTGGGTAAATCCAGTTCAAGGCCGTATGTGTTGAGCATTCCTAGAAACAGAAGCCCTCGATAGGTGCGCAACATCATGGTAAGAACTGGGGACCACTCAGGCGATAGCCTCTTCCAGGCACGTGTGTGTCCATGAGCTCCTTTGGATGATGCGCCTGTGTCCCTGGGAGAGAAAGGGTCAGAGGCGGCTAATGAAAGGGCTGAAAAGGAGGAGGCAGAGGAAAGACGGCTGCTCCAGCAAGTGAAGAATATTTATTCCTTACCATTATTCAATGCTCTTCTTACATTCCAGTGGATCTAATAATCTCCTAAGAAAATACCTCCCTGTGTCTCTTTTTTACTGGGAAGGGCATGAACTCTGTAGGAGACAGCCTGTGACCACGTGGAATATCATACACACTTTCTATATGGGGAACAGACTCATCACTGAATCACCAGCCTGAGGATACGCACACACAAGCACGTAACACATGACACATGACTGGTCTGTTGGGGGTGAGGAGTGGTGTAAAAATTCACTAAAATTGTAATGCGGTAAAAATTGTACTTTAAAAACTCCCTTCAGGGACATAATTGTGTGGAGTTGGAAGAAATACTCTGAAAGCCATTTGGAAGTGGGTGGGGTGAGACCTCCAAAGAGTAAGTTGGAATAACAACAGACAGTTGCTAAACGGTCTTTTCTAAAAAGAGGGTCAGGACTTTTGTCTGTGTGAGTATGGTGTGCCGGTGGGGCACAGTGTCCACTGCCTCTCACCACGCTCACAGAAAGATGCACACCACCCTATCCTCTAAATAAACCTTGACCTTATATTTTTTATTTTAATTTTTTTCTTTTTATGGCAGCACCTGTGGCATATGGAGGTTCCTGGGCTAGAGGTCAAATTTGATCTGGAGCTGCTGGCCTACGTCACAGCCACAGCAATGCTGGATCCGAGCCGTAACTGCAACTTACACTGCAGCTTATGGCAATACTGGATCTTTAACCCAGAGGCCAGGGATGGAACCCATATCTTCATGGACACTATGTTGGGTTCTTAACCTGCTGAGCCACAATGGGAACTCCTGACCTAACATTTAAAGAGCAGCAGTTTGGAGGGGTGCCAAGTCATTATTCTTCCTGACGTGTGCACACTTCCCTCTGGCATTGTGTATGCACGTAAGCACCTGTGTGCGTGCGTGCGTACACACACACTCACTGGCATCTCCCACCCCTGTGCTGTTACCTGCCACAATGATACCCCCATGAGTGCACATGAAGGTTCAAAGCTAAAGTGCCAGGTGAGGCACTTGAGAATGGTCCACTGTTAATGCTGTTGGAGGCCAGACACAAATGCCCCTTTTAATGGCCTGGTCCAGAAAACGAATGTATCCATTAAGCTGGAATAAAGAGGTGGGTCAATGCACAAGACGAACTGAGCACCTTCAAACTGGGAGACCAAGAGAGAGAGAACCTCAGAGTACCAGGGGAAGAGAGAACTAGATAGATAGATAGATAGATAGATAGATAGATAGATAGATAGATAGATAGATAGATAGATAGATAGATAGGCAGGCAGGCAGGCAGACAGACAAACAGACAGATAGATAGATAGAACTAACGAGAAAGAGGGAAACCGATGAGAGAAAACCATAGCCTGGTTCTAGATACACTCTGATAAGGCAGCGTGCATTATGCTTAATGCTGTTTGTGAAGGCCTGAGCCTAAGAACTCTGGCCTATGCAATGCTTCCTTTTCGTATCAAAGAAGGAATCCTGGGGTGTCTCTTACAATGTTCTAATGTGAGCTCTTAGGCCAATAAACATACTCTCTTTTCTAGGAGATGACAGCCAAACATGGATAAGAACTCAGGTTTCCCAAAAGCCACAGGACCTCAGGCAAATCATGTAATCTCTCTGGGCCTCAGTTTTTTTTTCACTAGTTAAATGGGGTCCATCACACTCATCCCTAAATCAGTGTTTCCTAAAATTGTTAGCTGGAACACCAGAAAACCATGTCGTAGCCCCTTCTTGAAGTTCCACAATGCAACTGAACATATTACAAGGTCCAAGAAGTCCTACAGGAAAGAAATCTGTTCAGCTTTGTTTAGCCCCCTCGCCACTCCATTTACTTGACTCCAATATATTCTATCATGGCTTATGCACATCTGGTGTCAGTGTGCCTGGGCTGCCATAACAAAGTACCAGACACTGGATGGTCCGTCAGCAAGAATTTATATCTCCCAGGTCTGGAGGCGGGCAGTCTGAGATCCTGGTCAGGTTCTGGTGAGAGCCCTCTTGGGGGTTGAAAACTGCTGACTCCTCACTGTTTCCTCACAGAAGAGATCCATGCTCATGACCTAACTGCTCCACAAGGGCCCTGCTTCCTCATACCATCACCCTGGGGTTAGGATTTTAATACGTGAGTCTAGGGGGAACTGGAATACTCAGTCCAAAGCATTTGGCAAGATGTCCCTCTCCATAACTGGCCTTGTTCTCCTGGCCAGCCCCAGTTCTCATGTTCTCTCTCTCATACACAAGCACGTACATGGGACACACACACACACACAGAGGAAGAAGAGCTGGGATTCTTAGAGGAAGCATTTTTCCCTTCCCACTGTCACTTCTTGCTACGCTAAGATCTAAGAGTGGAAGAGGCAGAGAGACCCTTCCATCTAGTTGACTCTTGCTCCTCATTTTATGAGTATTTGAGAGGGAAGCTGCCTGCCAAACTCTGCACAGCTTATTGGTGGCAGACCAGGGCTGGCACTCCTAACTCTCTTCTTCTCCTGGGAAGAGCAGATACCTTTTGGTGGCACCACGTGGACGCTCATGCTGGGGTAAATGTCGCTAGAAGTGTTTCTCAGGTTTCTGCATCAAGATGTAATATTTGGAGTAACTCTGGATACAAATGCCAGCAAGATGTCAGTTAGCAAGTCCACAAATATTTCTGAACATCTATTTCATGTCAGGCAACTTTATCAGCATTGATAATACAGCAGTGAACAAACAATACAAGCTTCAAAGAGGTACAGCCAATAACCACATGAACAAATAAATACATATAATTTGAGATACTTATAATTAACATGGAAGTGTAACTGGATGGGTGTGGCATAAAGGGCGAAGAAGTAGCCTTGGGGAGGATCAACAGCCCAAAGAGGACTCCGTTTTGATGAGTGATGGTCATCACACAGTAGTCACAAGCTACCACTAAGTTCCTCCTATGTGTCACGCATGCTACTAAGCCCCGTAGGTCCAGTTAGTTAAGGACAGAGCCAGTACTAGAACCAAGTCTGCCTGCTACTAAAACCCAGTATCAGGAGAAAGCTCATTCCATTTTCCAAGGACAAAAGACCACATCTTGCTCTACGCCCTGGAGATGCAACACGGGGGGGGGGGGGGGGGTAAGCGGTTTATAATGTGAACAGTCTCTCCTGAACAGTTTAGGCTACATTTTACTTTTCACTTCATTCCATCACTCTTAGGTCTGTCTACCCTTCAGAGACCCGCCTCTTCCCCAACACCACACACAAAATCATTTACATCCTATGTTACAACTATCTAACGCCAGTTACCTCAGAAGGAAAAAAAATAAGTTGCCGTGAGTGGAGATTTTGCTTTTCCTATTCTGTTCCCTCCCATGAGGAAATCGCGATATTTTTTCTGAAATCAGACATTGTGTGAGGGTTTGGAGCTGAGAGGGTGAGGGGATGGATCCACCCCTTATGTATGTTCTCTTCGGTGGAAGGGTCTCAGCTGCTCTTCCTCCCAAATTGAATTCTCTTACTCTTGAAGAATGACCCAAGCAAAGAAATTTCCCAAACATCTGAAATCTGAGAATTTGTGCCTGGAATCCATGAGGCTCATGGTTTCCAGATGGAGAGACCGGAAGAGGCGGAGGAGCAGAGGAAGGAGCCTGGGAGGATAAAAGGCCAGGGGAAGCCTGAACTCTGGATCACTCTGCCTGCCCTGTGAACCAGGCCAGACCTCTCATTTGTTCTGCAAACCTGCCATTGACAACGTGCCAGGCCTGAAGAAACACAGCAGTTGTGCACATCCTCCTGAGACTGTTCCACTGATTATTAGCAAGTAAGTCATTGTGAAATTGTCTCTTCTGAGGGCAGTGACTAACCTCAGCAGTGCAACAGAAAATAAAGCCCATGGCGTGGCTATCAAGGGGGGGCATAAACACTCCAGATGGATTTTCTCACCATCTTGGAAATGGCAAAAGACAGACACTTCTAGAAATCTTGGCTTCTTTACACCGCTTAAGCATATGCAACAGTGGACCCCCAGGTGACCTAATTCTTCTTCCACATGTCTGGTCCTCATGCCAGGGGACAGCGGCTTAAAAGGTGACCTAGTTTTGATGAAATTAACAGACAAATATAGTGTAACCACAAGTGGGCTAGACAGGGTCTCAGAAGGAATGCCCTTTTTTGATCAGACAGGCCAGAATCTTCTAGGGAAAAACGGAATTTAGAGAAAACAGATCAGAACCCACCTGTTAGCAAGTGGGAAACTGGCTTAAGTGTTGAGAAAATACCCATTTTTTATTGTTATCTGTGGTTTCTTTGCCATCATCTCCACCCACAGTCATCCCACCGACACTCATCACCACTGCCACCCCTCACCAAGCCAAAGGGCAGTCTTACTTGTCTATCATGGTTCTTCCCACTTGGAAAACGCTATATTTGATACTAGGATACAGCCATCCAACTGGGTCAAAGGTCCCAGAAGCCTGAATGTGTGGAGAGAAACCAAATACAGAGAAGTTACTTTCAATTAACGCCTGTAATCTCCAGATATCCTGCTAAAAACAGTGAGGCAGCAAATGGCCGCCTGCAAGCCAGAGCACCTCACTCCGATGCAATGTTTTCAAGAGCCAGGCAAAGCATTCAAGCTCTGTACCACCTGACCTCCTGGCCTGGGACATGTCGATGTTCAACTACACACTGGCTTGGGAAGGGAAAGCAAGCAGAGGAGGATGTATTCTGTAACGGCGTGACTTCAACAGACCACTCATCTCACCCTGAGGATGGGATACTACTGCCTGCCTCCTCAGGCTGAGCAGAGCCCAGAATTTATGAACTTCTTCAGAGTATGATGTGAATCTGGGGTCTGAGCCAGGCATGATCTTCAGGTAAATGTGGACAATTTCCCTCTCCCTCCCCACTCCTTTTCCTATTATTGCTGATTGTACTGTTCAGATATGAACTGTGATTTAATCCCTTCTGCTGTTACGGGTGCTACAAAGTATTGGTTGCAATGTCATTAAGAAGTAATTAGGTCAAAGAAAGAGAAAGACAAAAAGAAAGTAGAAAAAAGAGAAAACCTGTAGCAAATGACGAAATTCATCATTACCACAAGCAAAAGATGGATAGGCATGGAAAATCCTTGCCTGTATAGCAAAGGGAATGCAGCTGATTAACTTAGATCATTTCTACATAGAAGCAACGTGGAGTGTGCTTTTACAATCAGGCAGTGTCGAAAGCAGTGCGTCTTAGGAGAAAGGACAGTTCCAGTCACATGCTTCTAAATTTCTTTACCTTGGGGTCATCGGATCAGGGCCAGGTTGCCACAAAGTGCTCAATGACCCATGGGAAATGAATCATGTTTTCATTCTAGGGCTTAATATAAGCATTACCTCACTATTAGAAGCAAGTGATCCTGTGGTTGATGGCTCCAATGTGGATTAAGGTCAAAAGTGGCCCTGGAGACCAAATTCACTAGTGAGGGTTTGCCACACAGCTCCATGTGTCCTTTGCTTCTGGATTCTTTCTTCTCCTAGCAACAACTACTAAATACCAGCTTTCCAGGCTGGCATTATGTCTGCATAAGATTTATTCTTCTTGGAGCAAAAAACTGGAGAAATACAAGTGAGAATCTGTTATTCCAGGTTAAATTGTGTTACATCCAACTTGTGGTGAGGGTCCAGTTTCTTTTTGTTATAACCCCAATTTTTCTATAATGACTATTGCTTCAAATAAATGGGCAATTGACAGGGGCTTAGAGATAACAGGGATGCTTAAGTGATTTTTACAGTAGCAGTATTTGTTGTAACAGAATTTGACCTGTACTCTGGTTATTAGTTTTATTCATCAATTTGAAAACTTGGCACTTCCATTGTTCATGCCATTATATGCAAAGCACTGTAGCATGAAAGTCACTTACAAAGCTTTTTTTTTTTTTTTTTAAAAAAAAACAAAACAAAACAATTCTCTAAACACAAGAGGTTCCTGGAACCAAAAAAACCTCAGGTAGGAAGATGTTATGTTTTGTTTAGCTAAATGTTCTGGATAGTCGAAAGGTTTATTCCTTTAGTCCCTAAAAGGGAAATTTGTTTCTTTTTGTTTGTTTTTATCATTGGTGATATAAATATTTCTAAAATGTTTGATATGAAAATCCTTTCTTTCTTCTGGGCATAATTTAATTTCTTCAGGTGTGATGCCCAGGGCCATCATTTTAAATATAATTGTATGGTCCTATGATGTTAAGAAAGAAGAATTGAGATGTGTAGAGAGCTATTTTTGACACTAAATGCCTCCCTAAAACAGTGCTTTCTGGGTTCTTTAGTCTACTTTAACTTTTTTTTTTTTGTCTTCTCTATTGCTGTCAGCTCTTTTTCCATCTTGACCTAAGTTTCTGCTAGAAATGTTTCTTACCCTTAATCTGCTGTAGAATCAGAAACCAGATGCAAACCTTTAGAATTATGTGTGAAGTAGGAATAAATAGGTTCTGAGTATGGTGCTTTATGGGTAGATAGATGGCCTTTTTCTTATGTGTTTGCTTCATGATATTTATTTCAACTGGTCAGCCATCTTGTTTACTGATTTCTTAGTTCTCAGTCAGTTTTATTTTTGTTTTTTGGATATACCCATGGCATGAAGAAGTTCCTGAGCCAGGGACTGAACCCGTGCCACAGCAGCAACCTGAACCACAGCAATGACAACAGATCTTTAATACACTAGGCCACCAGGGAACTCAGTCATTTTTGAACAGCCTCAGCAAAGGTTTCAGATTTTTCCAGTTCTGCCTCAATTACTAATCGTCAAACCATCTGTGTAGATTTCATGTTTAAGAAATAGGGATAGGTGAAGCTGACAGATGGCTGAGCTCTAGTTAAATGAGTTAGGTGCAACAGACTCCCTAAAATTGTGTGAAGGTTGTAGGCCATTTTTGTAAGGTAAATGGTATGCTGTGGCCATGATGGCTCAACTCAGTAAATGAACTATAAAAAACAGACAAACTCCTTTTGCAGTCCCTTTCCAAGAATATGAAGCTGGCCTAATGTCAAGCTGTTGGAGATGCCTTCAAGATGTTTAATTAAATTACAGACTCAGTGCTAGAGCTGGCCGACTTTTGAGATTCTAAGACTATGGCAAAAGAAGCCATGGTTTTGCCTCTCCTGGTGATTTCATTATTTACGGCCTTGGAATAAAGGAGATAAAGCAATCTAATAGTCTTCTCCTTCCAAAAGTGAAGTTTCAGGTCAAAAGAGGATTTCACTGCTCTCCTCAGTCCTCCTTCCCTCACTATACACTGCACTTTGCAAACTGTACAAAATGAGGTCTAAAAAAGGCAAATTCTTTTGTCCCAAGGCCATACCATATATGTTTGTGGGGAGGGGATGGGTTTTGTGGGGAGGGGATGGGTAGGGGATATTATTCACCAGTACAAAATGGAATCAGTAGAGCTGGAGAGGAGAGGTTGAGAGCAGAGGTGTAAAGTCTGCTAGACCTGGGTATTTTTTAAATCCTAGCTTCTCATTTATTAGGGTGTGACCTTGGGCATAGTATTTAACTCTCTGATTCCTAAGCAATAAAACAGAGAATGCACTAATAAAATCAGTGCTGTTAAGAAGTAAATAAGATAAAGTAAAAAGCAACTGCGACAGTGTCTGGCCCAGAAAAGAGCTCACTAAATGGTAGCTATTATTATAAATAACAATGAATGATTAAGCCTGAACACTGCACTATGTAACAAGGACAGATACTCAGCCCAGCCAGTTATTGACTTCAAGCAGCCTTTCATTTTGTTTTTTGTGACACCTTCTTCTCTTACTAAGACTGGCAGCGTGACTTTCTACGCAGTGTACCTACCTCTGATGCCCTGTTAAGGCCAGGAGATCCTCCAGACCAGCTGCAATTTCACACTTTTATGAGTATAAAGGAAATGGAGCCACCTGTAAGTTGGACCAAGCAAAGATCAATGAAACAAAATCAAGAGTTGTAGCTTTCAAAGGGAAAGACAATAAAATGAGAAAGGGCTGGGGCAATGGGATGTGGTATTGAGATATTGGCACCAGGAAGTAGAGAAGAGAACCTCCAAACACATTGTGGTTCATTAAAACACTGAGCCTCCCCAGTACTACAGTGCTTGGCAATCCCATCCCACCAGGCAGAAGTGTCCTCAGCAACTGGGGAGGAAGGAAGTAGGACCTAATGATTTCTATAGGAGACAGAAAGTCTGCTGGCCCGGCTGTCTCAGCATGGCTCACTGGGTGACCCTGAGTGACTGACTTGCTCCAGTACCCTATCTTGACGAATTTCTCTAAACTTCACATAGTCCCCAACTAACTAAAGGAGTTTGATGGAGACAAACGTGTTAAAAATTTTTTAGAGCAAGGTTCATAAACTGCAGCTTCTCCAGACACTCTTGCTGGTGGGTTTTAATGATGAGTTTTTAAAAATTGAATTTTAATGCCATTAGGTATGACTTGTACTTTCTAATTCATACAGTATCTACTATCTTGAGTTTTCACATTTTGCCTCTGGGTTTCAATGCATCCTCTGCTCCTAATATTACAAACTGGACTAGAATTGCTTCATTTGTAACTTAATTCTACCTCTTCATCAATTATCAAGTGCGTACTTCTAAGGTTCTTCAAAGATGATTTTCCTGGCCTAACTGTAATCTGCTCTATGAAGATTTTTTTTTCTAGAAAAGACGGTAAAAATTAAAATTTGACTGCCTCTCTGGTTAATCCAAATTGCAAAACTTTTATGCTATTTCATTGAAAACATCATTTAGGACCGAGCATTCTTTAGGCTATAATCTACTTTGCTCAGAAAATTTAACCCAGGCATGGATCATTTCACTTTGAGGAGAAAACATCTCTTTAAATAACAATGACTTTAAGTCTGTCCTTTTGCCACTTTCCAGAAACCTCCTAAGCTACTCAGGAGAAGTCCGGGGCGAATGAGTGTTCCTCTCATAACCCAAACACCATCATCTCCAGGATTGTCACAGTTAAGAATGCAGACCATCATGAATATTTACACCTAGCAGGGCCCTTTGTGCCCAACTCGGAGAGACAAATGGTATTTCCAGTAATAGTTTATTGATTTCCAAATGCACAGGGGCGCTGAGTCCAAACATCCTGGGATAGCGGTAAATCTCTCTTACAAAATAATTTACAGTATGAAAATGATATACTGAAACATTAACTCAAACGTGTAATTCTCTTGAAAGATTGAGTGTTCCCTTGTTTAATGTAAAGGGTGAAAGGGGAAGATGGCTTGGGAGGGAATGTGACTGTGTGCACAGGATCACAGGCAGAGGACAATGGATCCACTCGTCCTTTCCACCCATGCAATGTGGCCTATCACTGTGGAAAGACTAGTCAGACTTAAGTCCCATTAAGTATAAATCCACTGTACCCTCAAGGTCATATCAAGCTCAGAAAGACTCCGTGGCATTTTTTTTTTTTTAATACCAGTACACCCGCAAGTATCTTAATTTTTATTTTTTCTGCTCTGGCACTTGTTCTGCTGTTTCTAGAATATTCTCAGGTCCAAATGCCACTGTTTTACTAGGCAGGCCCCCAGAGGACAGGACTGTGTGGGCCTTAGAGCTTTTGGGACGGGCTGGGGCTTCAGAAACACTGCTGGGTGAGGCAATATGCATGAGATCTGAAGCTTCCCCCAATGGATTTTCTCATCGAAAATCCATTCCATGAGTGTGGAATTTCAGGTACTGGCAAGAGAATATTTTCTAGGAGGAGGAGCGGATTTCCACAGCCCCACCACTACCACTAGTAGTGGACTCTGCAGCTGAGCCCTCAGGCCTGACTGGAGGCTCAGACTCTCCTGTCGCCAAAATGGCTGGGTAGCCACATTCCCCGCGCATCATCAGGCATGGTGGAGGAGGGCTGGGGTGCAATTTCCTTCAGGGCTGTCACCTTGGCTCAAAACTTTGGGAGCTGACAAGCTTTGCCAAGGAGTTGCTCTTTTTGTAAACATCTTGTAAGCAAGCACCTAAGCTCCATTTATCTGGTGATACTTGTAATCAGGGCTGGCAGAAGCTGCTGCAGTGGTAGGCAAGATAATGAGGGGCTGCTTTGAATCTCCCTTAGTTGTTAAATTGCGTGTGTGTGTGTGTGTGTGTGTGTGTGTACACACACACATCAGGTATCAGGAGGAAAATCTATATTCACTGGACTTTGAATTACCACATCCTCCGAGCAGAGACTGGCTGGGTTTACTAAAATATGATTTCCTTTTCCGCAGCTGTGCAGCAGCAGCCATTTCAAATTAAGTCAGAGAGAACACGCTTTCACTTTGACCATTTCTGAGAAGTTCCATACTCCTGAAGGTCTAAAGACACTGTATTTAAGGGGGATGGCAGCACAAAGGAAAGGTCTCCCCCTGCTCCTGGGGGCAGGCTCAAGTAGGCACTGTGTACCCAATGTATCTGAAGAGTGAGGTTACCCTGATGCCCTTTCTGAGTCTAAACTACAGCCATGAAGTGCAACTGAGAGAAAGGGTGGAGTTGTCAGATTGTGGTGGGGGACCCTGCAGCCCTCTTCTCCCTCTGTGTTTTGAGCATGCAGAGAGTTAGGAAGAGCTGAGGACAAAACCTGACTCTAACACTTCCTAGCTGTGTAACTCCAGGCAAGTGACTTGCTCTCCAAATATGTACTATCTATCACCTGAGAGATGAGGCGCAAGTACGGGGTCTGGCTCAGAGGCCATGTCCCTTTCTGGGCTGTCAGAGCAGAGACTCAAAGCACTTCTTGGAATTGCCCTGGATCTAATGACATCAAATCAAAGGACAAACCCCCTCTTAGCCTCCAGATACCCAACCTTTGGAAGGCAGCCAGGGATTACTCTGAGGACCCAATTCAATCTGAAGACATTCATCACTTGCCTCCCTTGATGACTTCTCCCCAGAGGTTTCTACAGACCCTGTAGCCAGACAGGACACAATTTTGAGCACTCAAACTCTTACTGACCTGGCAGGAAGGAAGCCTCCACATGCTGGGGATTAAGGCTGAGCAGCACGCTCCAGCTTTGGGGAAGCTGGTACCACTGCAGGAAGCACCCAAGTTCTTACATTGATAAATGCTGCTGGCAGGAACTCAGGAGCCTGGGCAGAAGGTGCTGTGTTGTGTTTAATGCTTCCCTGGTTAAAGTTTTATCAGGTGCTGAAGACAACAGGAGCCCTTTCTAAGTAAATCTGAAATCCTTTCTAAGTAAAGGCAAAAGTGCTTTCCTTGAGGATTACAGAGATATGATAATTCATTGAGACAGGCTGGCATGTACTTTTATATCTTCATTCATATCCACTGCATAAATGCCTGGGTTTCCCAAATACTGACTTAAAATAACAACATATGATAAGCTGTGGAGGAGCCAATGATCTACCTGTCCACTGCAGTCCATTGCTAAGATAAGGCTAATACTTGAAGATTAAACAATAATTATTGGGAAAAGACAACACAAGCTTCAAAATCCTAAAGTCTTCTTAATCTTCTGGATTTTTAAACTCTTTTAAGAATGACCACTGGTCCTCCTTTAGGGATAGTTTCACTGGGTGTGGTTGGGGGTTGTAATTAGTGGTATACCAAATTCTCCAGTCTTTGCAGGCAGAAAGGTTAAAGCACCGAAAATGTCTTAGCCATTTATTGGTCGCTGGTTTGAGTGAAAAATACTTTTTTTTTTTTTTGAACAGCCCAAACTACTCTCAGCCCCAGCATCCTGACATATTTAGTGAGCCAGGGTAATCCTAACACAGAAGCATATATGCCTAACAGCTTCCTGGCCTCAAAGAAATAATCATTTCATAGCATGCACAGGACTGAACAATGATATAAATAGGATTCCTACAGTAAATATGGTTTATCCCTAAAACCATCCTGCACACACACATCAGTTGGGCCTAAAGCTTTGTGACAGGTACACAGGTCACAGGTAGGCAGACAGAAAAGGAAGAGTTTCCCCCAATGCAGGCTTCTTTGGTTCTGCCTCAGAGGCACTAGAAGTCTAGGCCCTGAGTCAGCAGAAACCCTAAGGCTGCGTGGATATGGTTCCAACTGTACTTCTCAGAAGTGAACACCAAAATACTACTACAGGCAGAGGAGGGGGAACACGTGCCCCACTTGCAAATACAAATTCTCTGCGAAGCCTCCCATTTTACCTTTACTGTTTATATGTATGAACATGCTATTTCACAATACAGTTGTGTTTGTTTTATCAAAAAAATAATGTTACTCCCCAAGTCCAAACCATTTCTTAAGTAAAACTGATATTTCAGAAGATGTATTTTTTAGTCTGCAGTTTTGTATTCCCTAGCACATCATTGCTTACTTGGGAGTAAAAAACTTGGTTTTAAGGAAATGTGATTTGGGAGTGTGGAAAGGCTGGAGTCCAGCCACGGGCTGTCTCTGCTCATGTCCCTAAGGGGAGAGAGCCAGGGCATAGGAGGTGAGCCGGAGGCCTGTGGGTGGGGAGCACGGGGAGAGGTCCCGGCTGCAGTAACAGGAAGGTGTACCTGCTGGGAGCCAGTGCAATCAACACACCACGGAGTCCAGGGATTCTCCCCACGCTGAGTTTAAGCCGAATTAGGCTAAGCTAGGAGAGCAGGAGCAAAACCTACACTGAAAATTCCCGTTTGGTAGCACACATTTCAGCCTTTTATGTTGTGACAAGACCCATAAAACCTCAGATTCCACCCAAATAATTCAGGTTCCATCAGATCCTTTAGTGACCCCTTTGGAACTCAGGCAATTTGAGTTCAGAAATACTGATTTCAATGTCAACTTTTAATCAAATCTCTTTGGTCCCTTTTTTTAAAAAGTCATTTCCTTCCTACTTCTTCAATCTTTTTTTTTTTTTTTTTCTTTTCATTTCCACAGCACTGAATTATGAATCTGAAGTCCTGGATAACCGCATGTACTAAAAATATCTCTCTATATTTCTAACTTTTAACTCTTTCTCTGTTTTCAAGCCATCCATTTTATTTCATGAAACTACATTTTCACAGATGCATACTGGAATTTTAGAGACTAACTACGTGGGTTGATTGGGCCCTACTTTCCCCTCATTTATTTCATGCCTCAATAATAATGAAGTGGAGTTTTATTAGCAGGTAGGGAAACAAATTTTGACTGCCCTTTGAG
Organism: Phacochoerus africanus; assembly: GCF_016906955.1. NCBI lineage: Eukaryota > Metazoa > Chordata > Mammalia > Artiodactyla > Suidae > Phacochoerus > Phacochoerus africanus. The sequence continues at coordinate 26,777,296 of NC_062547.1, forward strand.
ATTATGCCAGATCCTTCCTAATGAAGTGATGCTGTTTGGGTATACAATATTACAAGGGCTGGCTTTCCTGAGTAAGTTCAAAGCAGCCATGGAGGGATCACCTGAAGGACTGTTTAACAGGTCCTAACTGATCAAAGGCGCACCTTTCCTTGACCTACCACGGTAAGAGAATGAGAGGCACAGTCAGTAACAGTAAAACTGGTCATCCCTTGGAGAGCTATTTGCTTGCTGTGGATCTGGGGACGTATCTGGTAGAAGTACGTTTGTTGCTGGGCAGTCTTCACAGGAGTGAGAAGCTGTTACATACACGCTGTCACATACACACAAGGGGAAGGGATGATTTTCCACCGGGGATGGCAGGCCTTCATGTGTCCTCTTCTTCTTCACTGGCACCACTACAAAGGAAAGGAGAGCAGGTGAGTTAAGATATGGAAATAAGGGAGGCAGCCTAGTCTACTGATGGCGGTGCAGGCTCTGTTGTCAGACTCACCTGGATTCCAGTCCTAACCCTACCCTGCTGGGCACTACGGTAGTAGGCGAGTCAATTGGCTTCCCTGCTTTCTGATTTCATTTGACAGCAATGATAATGATGATAGTAAAACCTGCTTTCTTAGCATATTGGAGGAATAAGTATGGTAACACATGTAAAACACACTGTACCTGGTACGCAGTAAGCAAACAGCTATTTAAAGGAGCAGGGGAGGGTCATAATTATTTTTAAAACTTGGCAAAATAAATTGCTAGTAATAATCAGGGCTTTGACTTCCCCCAAACCTTAAAGTCGTCTACTGTTAGAAGAGAAAAACAATGAGAAGCTATTGTTCCGCACACCCAATGATATTTCTCGCTTGTAATAAAGCCAAGGTTTCAATTCATGCCACAAGGAGAATTGCTGGGTTCAGATGTCACCTCTTCAGAGAAGGTACTCTAAGTCAGCCTTCCTGGTTACTCTTTTTTTTTTTTTTTTTTTAAACTGCCATACTTGCAGCATATGGAAGTTCTTGGGCTAGATGTTGAATCAGAGCTGCAGCTGCCAGCCTACACCACAACCACCGCAACACAGGATCTGAGCCGAGTCTGTGACCTACACTGCAGCTTGTGGAACTTGGGATTCTTAACCCACTGAGCAAGGCCAGGGATTGAACCCACATCCTCACAGATGCTATTATTGGGTTCTTAACCTGTTGAGTCACAATGGGAACCCCCAGACTTCCTGGTTATTCTCCAAGTCCATCTTGCTTCTTTTACAGCCCTTATCATATCCTAAAGGATCATCTCTTTGCTATTTACTCTCCCCTCTCCCCTGCACCAGGGCATAAAAGAGGAGCAATACTGTCTGTTTTATTGACTACTATTTATCTAGCACTAGTCCAGTGCTAAGCATACAGAAGTGTTCAATAAACAGTTGTTTTAAAAAGGAAGTGAGAAATAAAAACAATAGGAAGGGAAGGAGAGAAAGGGTTGGAAGGGAAGGACAGAAAGGGTTGAAAGGAATGTCTTTGACTGTCTTGACCAGGGCATCCTAGATGTCAGTGTATTTCAGTGGCCAAAAAATGAGTTGTGAGTCTCAGGCACATCTAGACCTCAGCTGCTCAGGGTGACAGCCTCCCTGGCTCATCCTGGGAGAGAATATTGTTGATACAGGGACCAGGGCCAGAAAAAGACCTAGGACACTTAGAAGGACAAAAGTAGCAAACTTGTCTGGTTTCTCCTCCACACTTCCAGAGGCCACTGTACTTCAAACAAAAATAAGAACCAAACGGATCAACTGAGCTGGGGCACTGAGCTCAGGGCTCCTGGCCCAGTCTTTCTCATACTCCCCACAACAATCCTAGGATGTAGGGACTATTATTACTATTGCTGTTCTTTTCACTTGGCAGATGAAGAAAGTGAAGCTCTGAAAGATGTAAAGTCTTTGGTCACATAGTAAGATCTGTGTTCTTAAAACTTAAGGATTAGTTTTGGCTAAAGTCTGAAGCAGTCAGTCTAGGACACCTGGAAGGGAGGTACAATCCTTTGGTTAGAGACAGAAGTTAGGGAAGAGGAAAGGCCTAGTGTGCATGAGCTCCCAGCTATGACCTGGAAATGTTTTTATCCCACAAGGGGTTACCTATGTCTATATAAAATCTGTGCTTTTTTTGCATGCAATTGGGAAAGACTTTAAGGAAAAACATCCCAGGCAACAGACCTGTAGTTTTCCTGCTAAGGGTGAAAACATTTCAAGACAAGAAGCCTGAAATTAAGGTAACTAAACTCTAGAAGCCAAAAGAACCAACTCAGCAATCATCACGATTTAAACTGTGCCCAATTTCCATGCTCTTTTTCTGCCTGTTATTCACTCATGGGATGAAGGGCTGGACAGTGGACCATCATTAAGGAACAATGTTTGATGGCATTTGTCCCAAAGGAAACAAAGGGTCTTTCATGAAAGAATTTCACTAGAATCAAGGCACAGTTGGAACCAGCACCATATTCTTCCCTTTGGTATTATAATCCAAAGCAAGCTCAATGTTCTTCTGTCAATTTTCCTTCAAATATGAGAGGTCTAGTGTTAAGCATGTGCCCTTTCCTTAAACTGTGGTTCACTTTTTAGCCTTCTTAACTTTAGATGCATAGTTTAAAGGGTTCATGAACCTACTGAAATTGAATACAAAATTGTGTTTGTGTATTCCTTTGTCTGAGAGGAGCTGTAATTTCCACCATATTCACAAACAGGTCAACAACCCTCCAAAATGGAGTATAATAAAATTATAAATAAATTAAGTTCTTTTCAAGTTGCCAGTCCCTTACTATAAGACTTGCAGAGTTTACTTGGGGAAAAGATCAGAAGCCCTGACTGATTAAACCTTTTCTCATTACCTTAAAAGAGATTTGTTCTTGGGCCTGAATGATATAGCTTGTCTCATAGTTTAAATGCATGAGACTCTAGGATTCTGAACTATCATTCTCTACTTTGTGTTTGGCATGATGCTAGGCACAATAGTGAGAAAGATGACATCACAGCAGTTGCCCTCATAGATTTCACAGCCTAGTAGGTGGGAGAGGCCGGGGGTAAGGGGAGGGGATGGGGGGAGAGGGACATTTTTTGTCTAGCATTGAATAAAGCATATTCATTTTCATAATTAATAACCTGTTTTTTGTAACAATGAAGAAGAAGGAAAGTCATAACTGCGTCTGTAACACAGATTTTTGTTCACCTTGTGTGTGGTCTCTCCTGAAGGGTCACACAGTATAATTAGTGTGAGTTATCATCTGAACGTTCCTTCTTCACTCTGCGTATAATCTGGTCTGTGTTCATAAGATTTTTATCTTCAATAGCCTAGAGTTTTTACTTTCTCCAAGGTAAGTAACACAGTCTCCCATTTCAGCCACTTATCAGCCTCTGAAACATCTACCATTCACATTTGGATTTATAATTGGAGTGGTACTCGGTGGGTACTGAAATTTTGTGTCTGTCTTGTCACTGCTGTTTTGAAAATAATCTAGAGGTGTGAGATAGCCCATTCTGTAGTAGGTAATTACCGAGAGAAGTAGCATTATGCACTGGCTTAAGTCACCAAACTAAACTAGGCTCAAATCCCTGCTCTGGCACTAATGAGTGGCAGGACCTTGGGTGACTTGCTCAACCTCTCTGAGTCTCAGTTTCCTCATGGTAATAATGTGTATCTTACATGGCTATTGTGAAAGTTTTATGTATTTCATGCAATATACATACTTTAAAGTGTTGGCTTCTATCTTCAACCTGCTTCCTTCTTACCCAGAATCAATACCTGCCTCCTAATAACTTCCTTTCAATGTCAATCTTCTGGCATCCGAAATGCTACATTCCACAGCAAGTGCATTCCTATCCCCAGATATCCTTAAATTTCTGGAGTGCAACAGTGCTTTCTTTGCTTAGAGAGATTTTTTAAAATGACAACTCCAGACCTAACAAAGTGCAGACATTGAATAGAAAGAAAGGCTGAGTGCATGGCTCTGACCCTTCTATTTGACAGGTCTCTAGAAAAGTCAGTCCCTGCCAAACATGGTTGAGGACAGCTGTCGAGTGAAGCCAGTTAACTGGCCTCCGTCACAGGCTGATCTAGTTTGAAAGTGCTGTTGTTATCTAAAAGCAGTGGTTTTAAAACTGCAGTACACGTACCTTTCTTTTTGTGGCACATAACGACCTTCCAGGAGGTATTTGGTCATTGCTAATTCAGAGGAAATCAATCTCCAGATCCTTATCTTCCATACACACTTTTTCTCAAAACTGACCTTTCCCAGAACATGCCAGTGATCTGCAGGTTCTCTCTTCAGCCACTCTCACTTTTACAATCACCTTACTCCTGCCTCAGAAAAGAAATGCATACCCCTCGTCCTCCTGACTCCTACCATGGCGCAATTTTAGAATGCCTTGCTTCTAAGAAGAGTCCTAGGAGAGCAGGGTAGCAAACACTGAAGGTTACAGTCCCTTATTTCATCCAGGTAGTAAACTTTTGGCAAAGCTGTGTGTCCTTATCTGTCTATCCACAGATCAAAGAATTCATATTCAGAAGTGAGATGGTTGTCGTGACGTATATACTAATATGTTTATTTTAATTGAAAAAAATGAAACCAGACTTGGATCTGACAGAAAGTAAGATTGATATGGCTGGATGGTTTGATCATAAGGACCCTCTTTGCCAATGAAATTATACAGTGGATCTCACCTGTAAATTTAATAAACTAAATCTGTAGTGCCAAAGTTTTGATAAAAATGTATATAAAGCTCACACTACACAGTCTGTTAGAAATAACATCCTTTTCAACTATCTAAACTTGATATATAGTTTTAGGAGTTAACTTAAAAAACGGGCAAGAAAGCACATATTTTTTTCTAGATTATTTTAGGGGTTATAAGAACAAAAAGTTTAACTAAAGGAACCGAGAGTTCCCAAATCATGACTGGGAGAGTGATTCGACATGTGACACCTCCCTGACGAGGGGCAGGGGTCCAGTTGACAGAACGGGACTAGGAAGCCCAGTCAGCAGGATGCTATGTCCCCTGTGTCATCAGGCACACCACCTCGTAAGCAAAAGTCCTGGGGTGCCTGTGAAATTGAAGGAGTGGTTAGAGGCATGCCACAAGCCCCAGTCATATTCAGCCTCTACACATTTGCTGAAAGAGTGATTAGGACCAAGGAGTGTTTCACTGCCTGACTAGTTTTTAGATGATCCAGGTAGTCAGGCAGCTCTGTTTTTCAGCTTTAGTCCCCTGAAATGGAGGCTTATAAGAGAAATAATGAATAAATGAGGTGGGTAGACATTCAGGTCTCGTAAGTTAAATAGCTTCTTTTCCAGAGAATATAATAAAACTTAATTTGATTTAGCATCACTCATACTGTTGAGTCCTTGGCTCTTTATTAATTATTGCTGTAAAAGTATTATTAACTCAAGAAGATGAAGAAGTTAAGAGGTATGAACAAAGAAGGGAGGCTAGATTCGGTTGAGATTCAAAAAGACAGAGGTAGCATCTTCGAAAATGAAGCCACATAGGTACAGCATAAGAAACTAACTGGGAAGTCTCCATTCATCACCTGAGACTGTGGTGCTCAGTTTTAGGAAGTGTGCGATCAGCCCAGCCTGAAGTGGGGGTGGGCCAAATACCCAGATCCAGAAACACTCCTCCACTAGACAAGAGCAGAACTGACACTTTTGTCTCCCATGTCACCTGTCTCAACAGCCTGGGCTGAAAGTGAGGAGGTTAAGGAATAAGAACTTATATATTTAGCTGCTATGTGTAGAACTAATACAAATTAATTTTAAGGAACATAAGTATAAGGTTTAAAAGATATATAAATACAAACTAAAGTAAAATGTCCTCAGCTTATCCTGAGTTAACTGAGAAAAACATGAGAGGACTTCAGAGTTCTAATTCTGGCTCTGCTGTGTGATTCTGGGACCCAGTTTTCTCAGCTGGGAAATTAGGATGCTTCACGTTATAAATGAAAATTCTGACTTACACATTTGCTGAGCTAATTAATTAGTGCTCATTTACACTTTTTCCTCTCTTGCTTCCTGTGCACTTCTCTCTTTCCCCATTCCTCTCCAGCTCAAGCTGAAGGCTGACCTCGACATTCCAAGTTCTTTCGCCTCTTTTTCTGGCTGGGCCCAGATGTCAGGTTGATGAATCGTATGGCTTGATCAATATCTAGTACAGACCCTAGCACAGTGAGCTCTAGTATGGGCAGAAAGCCCATGATTTCTCAATTCATTGTGGCTCTTTTTTTTTGGCCATGTCTGCAGCATGAAGAGATTCTAGGGCCAGGGATCGAACTTAAGTACCACAGCTGCCACTCAAGCCACAGCAGTGACAATGCCAGATCCTTAATCCACTGTGCCACCAGGGAACTCCCCATTGTGGTTCTTAAAGTCTAAGATGGCACCAGCCTTGTTCCATCTTCCTTCGCAAGTCACAGGAAACAGGGAGAAGGGCTCTTCTCTCTCCAGATCACATGACACTTTATCCCATGAACCGTTTCTTCTTCAATAATAACCACTGTTTGCTAATGACTCACTTAATGATTTCTGCACTGTGCTAAGCAACTTATACATGCAATCTCACTAAACCCCAACAGTAACTTTAGGATAGGTATTATTATCTTTATCCTACAGATGGGAACACCGAGGTCAAGAGAAGCTACATGACTTGCTTGAGGAACACAGCATGTAAATGGTAGATCTAGATTATGCAGCCTCCGGAACCCTTAGATAGGACACTGCACTCATGTAAGAGGAGAGACATAAAGCTGGTCTTCTGAGCCCTGGTTACCCAGACAATATGTGACAGCCATTTAAGGTCTCTGAGGCTCCGTTTTTTTTACCTGAAAATGGAGTAGCAGTATCTACCTCCAAAGGTTGTCGTAATGAGCTGGAAGGTACATGCAAATTCTTTTTTAAGATAAAAAAATGCAAGATACGGAGTTCCCATCGTAGCACAGTGGTTAACGAATCTGACTAGGAACCATGAGGTTGCGGGTTCGGTCCCTGCCCTTGCTCAGTGGGTTAACGATCCGGCGTTGCCATGAGCTGTGATGTAGGTTGCAGACGCGGCTTGGATCCCGCGTTGCTGTGGCTCTGGCGTAGGCCAGTGGCTACAGCTCCGATTCGACCCCTAGCCTGGGAACCTCCATATGCCGCGGGAGCGGCCCAAAGAAATAGCAAAAAAAAAAAAAAAGCAAGATAAAGGTAGGATTACTATAGAAGGAGAAGGAAACAGACACCGGGTTTGTCTCTCCACCCTCACAGCTGCCTACATCACCACAGACCTATGTAGGCAGCTCTGAGAGAGCCTGGGGGCTTCAGGGCAGCCACAGGTCCCCACAGTGACCACTAAGCGCTAAGTTTGATCTCCATGCACCTTGCAGCCTGTTCACTGCTTTTACAGGTGGAGTGCGAGAGTCCACAGGGGCTGGGTGGTGGCCTGTTTCTATGGAGGATGGAAAGACACCAGCAGGCCTGTTCAGGCAGTGCCCTTTTATAGGGAGACACTTGAACAGAAGTAACAGGCAGGCTTGTTAGCTGCCAGTATTCCATCTGCTCTCAGAACTCCTTCATAGGACTGAGTCTTCTGTTACTGCTGCTGCTGAATTTATAATGGAATCATTCCCAGTCCTTTTTTTTTTTAAATTCATAAAGTAACTTTTTCTTCTTTTACTGATCTGTACTTTCGATAACAAACAAGTATTACTTCTATAATAAGTAAAAATCCATAGTGTTATCCCTGGTGAGAATCACCATTAACACACTGAAATATATTCATTTATATCCCTTCTGTGCATATGCAAAAATATACATGCATAGGAGGGGTACAGATGAATATACCTCACAGGTATATTCTTTTATAATCCACTTCTTTTTTTTCCACCCAACTATCAATCATGAGTACTTTTCTCAATCAAGAAATAGATTTCTGTAAGATTAAGATTCATGACTAAGTTGTATGGATTTACCATACCTAATGCTGGACATTTAAATCATTTCTGCCTTTTCACTGTTACCTACTCCTCTGTGACGCACATCCATGTTCATCCTTAATTATTTCTGAGGAGGGAAAAATAACAAAGATAGTACAGAGGGTTCTAATATGCAGTTTCTCTACTTTACCGCCTTACACTAGGGTACTGAATTTGTTACAATGAATCAGTATTGGTACACCAGTATTAATTCAAGTCTGTGTTTTATTCAGATTGTCTTAGTTTTTTCCCCAATGTCCTTCTTCTGTTCCAGATTTCGCCCATGATACCACCTTACACTTAATCATCAGGTCTCCTTAGGCTCTTCTTGGCTACGACAGTCTCTTAGATTTTTGTATTTTTGATGACCTTCCTTGACAGTTTTGAGGAGCAATGGCCAGGTATTTTGTAGAATATCTTTCATTTGGGATTCGTCAGATGCTTTTCGCATGATTAGGCCATGGTTACGGGCCTTGAGAAGTAAACACTTTAGAGGTAAAGCACCATCTTCTTCACACTGTACTAAGGGCACATGCTATGAATATGACCTGACCTTGATCATCTGGCTGGGGTAGTATCTGTTAAGGATTATCCACCGTAAAGTTACTCTTTTTTGCCCCTCTATATACTGTACCCTTTGGAAAGAAGTCATGATGAGCAACCAGACCTAGGGGATGAGGAGTCATGCTCCTTCTGGTTGAAGGTAGAGTACCTACACGAACTATCTGAAATAATTCTGAACATGAAATTTGTCTCTTCTCCTTCACTTATTTATTTATTTGATCATTCATTTATACTGGTATGGACTCAGGGATGTTTATTTTTATACTCTGGGTTATAATTCAATACTACTTAATTGATTTCATTGCTCAAATTGTTCAGCTTTGGCCTTTGAGAGCTCTCTTAGTTCACTCTTGATGGCCCCTGACATACCCTCATCAATGTAAGCTGTGTTCTGAGTTTTGTTGGGAGGACTTCCTTACTTCCTGGCACTACAAAATGCCCCAGGCTCATCCTATATATTTCCTGCCCCAGTCCTAGAATCAGATACTTCTCAAACAAGCAAAGGATAAGTATTTTTTTAAAGTAGCTGATATATTGTTGTTAAACTGCCCTCCAGAAGTTATCCTGTCCTGATTTACAATCGTTATTCATGCAGGTATGAGAACGCCCATTTTCCCCACACCCTTGTCAACATGGGGCAGTTTCGAAGTATCTGTGGGGATGAGAGTGTGCATGTGTTTCTCCTCTGAAATAACTTCTATGTTATTACTCGGTTTCCTGTTGAACTTTAAGAGGAAAATACCGTGGTGGCTGTACGCTTTCCCTTTTCATTGGCCTTCCCCAACCTCCCTTCTCTTCCCCACTGCTGCTGGATTTCACTGAACTGACGACCTCCTGTGGTGAGGGCTGAAAGGAACCTTCCCAAGCCTTCTATTAGGGCCCAGGCAACTCTAGGAAGCGGAGGGTTAGAAGCAGAAAATAGCCCAAGAGTTTTACTTCCCTGCTTCCTGCACCTTCAGGAAATCCACCCGACCCAGTTTCCTTATCTTTTCTTGGCAAGTGAATAATGGAAAACCAATCTCTCTCCAGCAGTTTCCTTCCACAGAAATCTTCAACATAAGATTTAATAAAATGTTAAACTTCAAATTTCCTGTTGCTTCAGCTGCTGTATCTTACAAGTTACCAAAAGGAGAAAGGAAAAAGAATCAATAAATGAATATGCTCTTGACACTCATCTCTAATCTCTATGTGAGTAGTAGGCTTTTTTTTTTTTTTAAGTGCCTCATATTAGTTCTCAGTAGTTTTATTTTTTATTTTTATTTTTATTTTTTTTTTGTCTTTTGTTGTTGTTGTTGTTGTTGTTGCTATTTCTTGGGCCGCTCCCATGGCATATGGAGGTTCCCAGGCTAGGGGTCGAATTGGAGCTGTAGCCACCAGCCTACGCCACAGCCACAGCAACGCGGGATCCAAGCCGCGTCTGCAACCTACACCACAGCTCATGGCAACGACGGATCGTTAACCCACTGAGCAAGGGCAGGGACCGAACCCGCAACCTCATGGTTCTTAGTCGGATTCGTTAACCACTGCGCCATGACGGGAACTCCAGTTCTCAGTAGTTTTAAATCAAGGTCCGGAAGTTGCAGAAAGTTGGAAACTGGAAGCATGGCAACTCTCAGAAACTACTTCTCACATCACAGAGGGTTATGAATGTAGAGTTAAGAGTTAGAAACATCTAGGCTTGAGTCACAGCTTTGCCATTTACCAGCTGTGGGATTTTGAGTTCAAAGTTCGTACATGGAAATGGAGGTCAACCTAGTGCCTACCAGGAAGAGTTGTTGGAAGGATTAGATGAAGGTTAATACACAGAAAGAGTGCTGGACATATAGAGAGCTTGACGTGGAACCTGGCACCTTGAAAGTGCTCAATACACTTCATAGTTATAGATGAAAAAAATCAAGGCTAAAAAAGAGGCTAAAAGTCATACAGTGAGTTGATGGCAGTGAGATTAACTCAAAGTCAGTTTCTGATTCTTGAATATACCTTCATACCGGCCATCCCCATTTTCTCTAGGAATGCCATTTATTAGCAAAAGAGAAGCGCTAACACTGCTGTCACACATGCCTTGTAGGCATCATTCTGTCACTTGAATGGGTTCAAGACTGCCTCTCAATCTTATTCTCCTGGTGTCTGATACTAGGCTGCTGGCTAATAACAATAGTCGACAGCTGTAATTTATCGAGTGCTTTGTATGCTAAACACTGTTCTCAAAATCTTAGAAGCACCATCTCCCCATCCCATTAAGTCCACCAGCAAGCTCTGCCCACCCCACTGCACTTCCTGTCTGCCCATTCCTCTGCTCCACTGCCACCATTAGCTCTTGCCTGAACTGCTGCAATTGACTTTTGACTAGTTTTCCTACTTCTGTTCTTACTACATTACTGTTTAGTTTTTCAAACTGTACTCAGAGTACTATTTTTTAAAAACGTGCAACAGATTATGTCACTGTTCCACTTAAAAATCCTTCGATGGCTTCCTATAGCCTTAGGATAAAGCTCATGGCCCTTACAAATCCTTACATGCCTACCTCTCTAACCTATTTCATGCCACTTGCCAGCTATACTGGCTTTCTTTCTGCCCCTCAAATAATCGAGCTTGTTCCTGCCCTAAGTTCTTTGCATTTGCTGTTAGGTCTCAAAAGCTCTCCCCTCACAGCCTGGAATGATTTGCTCCTTAACACCTAGGTCTCAGCTCCACTGTCACCTTCTCTGAGGCTTTCCCTGACCAAGCTACCTAGATCAGCCACTTCACCGCTGTGCTATCATGTCAGACTGTTGTATTGTTTTCACAGCACCAATCGCTATCTAAAGCTGTTTTGGAATGTAAGGGTCCTTGACTATTCTGTTTCCTGCTGTATCACTAGTACCTGATCATGTGCCTGGTACCAGTGAAACCTCAACATGATTTTTTTTTGAATGAAGGAATGAGTGAATGATCACAATAACCCCATAAAGAATTACTGTTCTAGAAACATTCTAAGTCTTCCTAGGCAAACTGTGGGCAACTTGCTGGTCTTAGAGATACTGCGTGGGAATCTCACGGATAGCTTACTCTACAGGTGAGCCCTGGCTCCATTTTTTTCTAACTCTCACAGCAATCACCAGGCACACATAAGCACCGGGGGACCAGGTGTGGATTAAAACACTGTATCAAAAATGACGATTACTCTTACAAATGACTAAGCCTTACTGGTAAAGGATATGTGTCTGTGTGATGGACAATGAAGGCACTGAGGGCAAAGCAGAAGTAAGTTCATATCCAGCCCTTGCCAAGCAAGGAAACTTGAAGCACCAATGCACCTCCATGAGGAATTTTCTCATCTTCCTTACCAAACAGCTGCCTGTTTGGCAAGGTGCAGCCCTCTGCAATCCAGCTGTGAGCTGTACTCAAGGCAGGCTTGGATTCCAACACTTCAACCATTCATCCCTCACTCTGATGGTCTATGAAGGGACAGAGTTGTCAGGACAAGGCAGAAGTGACAGGGTGCTTAATCACTGCTCCTCTCCTTCTCTCAGATGAAACGAAAGCTGAGGTGTGGATCCAGGAGTGTGAGTTGGGCTAGTTTGTGGTGATACTGACGGGCAGTGGAAAAGAGCATCACTAAGAATCAGAGACATGGCTTCAACGCCATTTCAACATTCAGCGGTACAACCTTGGGTGAGAGGCCTCTTTAAAGTTTCCACATCTGTAAAATGAGGCTATTGATACCTCTAAATACTCACTAAATGGATGCTATAATTATTTGCTAAGCTCTGAATGAATCACTTCAACATTTTCACATTCAGTTTTCATAATAATAACCCTGTATAACAGCATTACCACTCCATTTTATAGATGAAAACAGTGAGAAGCAGAGAAATGCAGTGACAGTCCCAGTCCCACAGCTGGCAGAGCTTGCCCTTGCTTTTAATCATGGATGGGGGATGCCAGGCTGAGTGAAGGCAGCTATGGCTGCATTTATCTAGTCAGGTTACTGATAATGCCTCATCACCAGTAGCATAAGTGGTGATCTCTGCTGATCGCTAAAAACTTTCCAAGGTCTCAACAAAATCAGACTCTAAACCAAGTACTAAAAAATTACCCGGAGTTCCCGTCGTGGCGCAGTGGTTAACGAATCTGACTAGGAACCATGAGGTTGCGGGTTCGATCCCTGCCCTTGCTCAGTGGGTTAACGATCCGGCGTTGCCGTGAGCTGTGGTGTAGGTCACAGACGCGGCCTGGATCCCGCGTTGCTGTGGCTCTGGCGTAGGCCGGCAGCTACAGCTCCAATTCAACCCCTAGCCTGGGAACCTCCATATGCCGCGGGAGTGGCCCAAGAAATGGCAAAAAGACAAAACAAAACAAAATTACCCCCCTGCTGAAGGGGATCCCAATAATCTCTTTTTAAAAAAGTTACAGCCAGATTTTTCCCGTTTTTCTCAACTACAACCAGTCTGTGACTTTCTTACAGCAACCTGGCAACAAGTCAGCCACTGCCCTCAGATCTCACCTTGGTTCTTATGGGCTCCAGCAAAGTCATGCAGAGGGCCTGTTGTCAAGCCCCACCTACCACGTATCCTGGCCTTAGGACAGTCTCCCTGGGTTAGACACCACTTTCAATTGCAATTCCATCTGTCCTGAGGTGAGAGGCACCCAGGTCTCACTCTTTTACACAGGATGCATAGAAAATATCATTCAGGGCTCCAGCCAATTTTCCATCTACCCCACCAGAGAATAAAACTGGTGGGCATTAAGTCGAGATAATGCCCCCTTGTCTGCCTTCAGGGAGCCAGTGAGGAAAGTGGTCTGACAGATGCTGCTTTCCCTTGCAGCCTCCAGGGGTTCAGGAATCAGCACGCCTTAGCTTAGCTGTGTTATAAATGTCAGTCTTTGCCATGTGAACTCCTTAGAGGCTGAATCTGTTTCTCATTCACCATTTACCTCCTGTGTTTAACAAGATGCCTGGCACTCAGTGTCAGTGTCTGGTGGCCAGCAAACTCTGTCTCTCTTATTCTGCCTTGGCCTAGGAGAAGGGACTTAGCTGGCAAAGTGAAAGGGGGAGAAGGCTGACCTTCAAGGCACAACCAGGTCCGGCAGGAAGGCAGACTTTTCTCCTAGGAGCACCAAAATCTGTCTGCTGGGAGCATTCCTAAAGGAGGCACTATAACATGGTAGGAGGGTCCACTTCAGAGTAGGACCGGAATTCCCATCCAAGCCCTTCTGAGCTGTGTGACTTTGGCAAAGCTAATTAACCTCTCTAAGTCTTAGTCTCCTTATCTATGAAATAGGGAGTTATTTATTTATTCATTCTCTCAGTGAATAAGTGTTTACTGAACACTCACAATATATTAGGCACTGTAACAGGTGCTGGCATGATAGCAGTGTACAAGTCTGACAGAGTCCAGTTTTCACGAAGCTAAATTTCTAGTAAAGAAGACAGCTAGTAATGAAGTAAACAAATGATTTCAGATAGTAGGAAGTATTATGAAGAAAACAGCAGGATGCTGAGATAGAGAATGATAGATGCATGCATGTTGCGGGATAACTCAGGAAGGGGAAAATATCAGGATGTACCTCTTAAAGTTGGTGAGCATTAAATGAGACAACAGATATAAAATATTTAGCATACTTACTAACAAGTAATGAGCACTCAACCAAATTTCAACTGTTCTTAATTACTTCTTCCTGAGGTCACTTGCTTCTCTTTCACCTCCCAGTGGCTAAGCTCCCACTACACACCAGTGATGGGAATACAGAAGGGAATCAAATAGGAGCTCACAGTCTGGCAAAGAATGCAGCCTGTGTGCTTTGACAAAAGGATGAAGTGATAAATTCCACCTATAGAGTCAGAAAATACTATCACTTACTGTTGACAGATGGATTGGTATTTTCCAAGAAGACTACGAGGCCAGAAGAAGGGCATGCCGGGTGGAAGGAACAGCTTAAAAAAACTCTTGAAGATGTGAAACAGCCTGGCATGTTCAGAGAGATGTGAAAAATTCAGAATAGCTAGAGGTAAAGTGTGAGAGGTACACTGAGAGAAAAGGAATCTCATCAGCAGCTCCTAATGCTTATCTTCATGGGTCATGCTTGAAGTGTCTCCTAAGAAGACAGTCAGGGATGTGGATGGGAAAGAAAAGGAGATGAGAAATGTGTCAGGGCTCCATATGGCATCTACCACACTGCAGACACTCCAAGATGTGAATATGGGCTATGCTGAAAATATTCAGCACGAGTTCTCTGTGACACCCCCAGGGTAGCACAAACAGATGTTTCAAGGGGAAGAAAACCAAACACCCAGTGGTAACAATATAAATCCTATATGGAAGGAAAGCAGGCATCAGGCTGCTCAAATGTGATTATACCATCAGCACAGGTCTGAGACAGCCTGGAAGAGGAATACAGGTGTCAGTGAATAATGACACGAGGTGTCTGGAGAGAGTGGACCCTTGCTTCCAAGCAGAGCCAAGGAGTCCTTATTTGCCCAAGAGTCTAAGACCCATGCTGGGGACACTGAGAGGGTTCTGTAATAGAGAAACAGGAAACTACAAGGAGACTTCTTGTACCGAGTTAGGAGAGGATGTTTGTGAAAGGGAACCATACAGATAGAGGCCTGGTTCCCTGCCTGTTTATTACTCTGTCCTATCCCTGCACTTGCAGTAAATGCTCTTGTCATGAGTCTCCCCAGGAAATGGAGAAAAAAAAATTAAGAAAGCTGTCCCCATCCAAAATATTCCAAAAGCAAGGTCAATGGCTCACAGCAGCCGACAAATCTGGACTTAGGAATCTTCCCAAGGTGGGAGGACAGCTGCTAGATGCAGACAGCCAAGAAGATGAACATCACATCCAATACTCTTTGAGCCAGTCTTACTAGAGGCTCTCCCTGGATTGCAGCTGAGTGCTGTCAGATGAGACAGAGCACTAGTCTGGCCAGAAGAGAGGAAGACGACCCAAAACACATGAACACACCAAAAAGGAGAGCTGAAGCAGAGTAAGGAGAGAGGAACTGAACAGCACAGGTCTACGTCCCTTTTGCATGCCACCGCCCAATCTCAAGACTAAACAAAGCCCACAGCTCTGAATCAAAGGGCTGCCCTAAGCACTGGAGGAAACAACAGATACCCAACATGACATCCTGTAAAAAGAAGCCACAGCCTCTGTCACATTCAAAACATCTCTCCATAATCCATTAAGTCTAAAGACCTTATCAAAGTTGTTCCTTTAGTCTAAGGCACTGCACTTTTGGCTGAACCCCTGGAGTTAAAAATCAGTAGCTATTACGAGATGAAGAGACCATGGGATCACCATAAACCACTTGAGCACAGATGAGTTTCTGGGTTAGCCAGCTGTCATCTAGGAAGCTGATGGGATGAGACGGATGGTTAAGTTTTGCTGGGAAAAAGAACTGATACTCTTTAAAGGGCTGGGACTAGGGTATAAGTGCATGATGCTGAAGGAAGCAGATAAAGATTATTAAAGACATCCTGCCTCCTATGTTTTCCTGAAGCCAGCTCTGCTGTGACACTCAAATGACATAATCCTACCACTTCAGACCTGTTTCATCCATCTGCAGAAGAACATAAATCAGATATTGTAAGATTTACTTATGATACCTGGAAAGCCACTATTCTCCACTGGCCCACTTACAGAGCTCAGCCGGAGTAGACAATCCAAACACCCCACCAGGCACCAGGGAGATGTTCCCCTTCTATTGAGTAAGGCCCAGTCACCCTCTAAGGTGGTGGAGTTGAGGGGCATCTGTCAGCAACCTAGATGGCTCCCCGCTGCCAGACTTTCAACCCTGGCTTTCAGACTGCGAGGAGCAGGAAGAGCATAGAGAAACCAAGGCTTAAATCTAGTCCTTCCACTTTTTACCTGGGCTCCCTGGCCAAACTTACTCCCTGGGCCTCAGTTTCTTCATCAGTAAAACAAGGTTAATGGCTCACAAGTTCTTCACCAATGTAAGAGCACATGGCACGTGGTAAATGCTCATTAAGCAACCGCACATGGCTCTGTTCCCTTCTCCCAACCTGGATCAGATGCCCTCTTAGGCTCTGCATTCGGAGTCGTAATCAGAATTCAGTTTTATACAGGACAGTATCAGATAGCGCTTCAACACTGGTGTGAGATGGTAACAAAAACTGCGCAGACCTTCTGCTTTCCCCACCCACTCGCTACTTAAAACATGCCACAGAGTCTTCATTCAGCCCAGCGCGGGGGTGGGAGGGAGGGAATGACAACAAAACAAACATTTCAGCGAAATGCTTTGGGGAAAAGATGAGAAGATGCCTCTAGGGGTTGTTTTTAAATTAAAAAGCATTGGCTGTGAGACAATAAAGCCATCATTTCTAAAAACTGGTCTTAGGGCCCTTGGCTGAAATATATACAAAAAAGAAAAAAAAAGACATTAAAAAGATGGTAATTCTGTTATAAGAGTTTAAGAAAAGCCTGTGGAACTACCTGTTTTATGTTCAGCTGGAAAGAGGAAGCTCTATTCCTTCTCAAACTACTTCTCTAACCTCTGAAGTCTGAGTTTTTATTTTCCCAGCTTTAGTGAGACATCACTGACATATAATGTTGTGTAAGTTTAAGGTATACGATGTCATACTTTGATGTGCGTGTATACTGCGCAGTGTTCACCACAATGAGGTTAGTGAACACACCCTAGGAACAACAATGATTACCATGTCGTTACTGCCGCTAGGATCTGACAGTGCTCAGAGCCTGGTGGGGCCAAGGACTCTGACACCCACTCGGATGCCTCTCCTGCCCACTGAGGGGGATGGCAAGACCTGGCTTTGGACATGGGGTTAGACTGACTGAAGGGGCCCGGCCCTTAAGGCCAGAATCGCTGATCTTGGTGAAAGAAAAGATGGTCACACACTTAGCTCTTATTCATTCTGCACAGCATGAATGGTCACAATGTGGCTTGAATGGGCATTCTTGCTAGAGGTCAAAGTGAGATCCTCAAATTAGGCCCAACACAGGAACGTGAAAATTGTCTGCAGGAGGAGAGGAGAACGACTCCACGAATATGACATAACTCCACACCAGAAGCTTTATTTTCTCTCTCATTCCAACTCCCCCCAGCCCCCGCCGTAAAGAACAGTAATAGCACTGAAATCCACAGATAATCCTTAAATCTCTGTGGCAGCTCCAGTTCTAAACTCCTCCTTCACACTGACGGTTTTAACAGCTGTTAACAAGTCATAACAAGGGCCTCTCTTGCTTCAGCCTGGAATATCGATATCCTTTCCCTGCTCAAATCATAATGAGCCTTCAAGTCAACATGTTCCACGAGGCTGTGCCAACCCTCCACTCCCCAGAGACTACTCTCCACTCCCTCTCAGACCCTCAGTGTCTGGGTCCTGCCCGTAGGGCCCAGGCCCCTTTAGCAGTTACGCTGTTCACAGGGGAGTGGGAGTGGGAGAAATGGAGACCGCTGAAGGCTGGTGACACTGGGTGAGCTAGAAGCAGCCTAATTAAGAGAATATGCATGAAAATGGCCAGGGAGCCAACGCTAGAGCCAGAGCCCACCAGAGGGGTGGAGTGGCAAGGGAAGCAGTGAGCCATGTCCATAAACAGGGTCATTCATTACAAAATCCCAACTTCAAAAGGTCCAGGGAGGCTAAGAGTGCAAGGCGAGCAGGACTGAAGAGCCCCGGATAGAGGCTGTGAACAGAAGGGGGTCCTGGGAGTCTCTTTAGGCAGTCCTGGCTGGGTGGTTTGGGGCAAAGCACCTGAAAGGTTCAAGAGAGTCACATAAGACTGGGCACGAAGCACTTAATGTGAAATTCATTTCCCTGGCAGTGATCCCCACAGCTATCTCTGTGGTCCTATTAGCAAGCTCTGAGGCTTGCCTTTTCTTCCCCTGGACAGTGAACAGCAGCTCAAAGGCATGTGCTGTGACTCATCACTTACAACTCTGACTAGCAGTTTGGGTCTAAGATGTGTGAAATGAAGACAAGGGCTTTGCCCTTTCCCTGCATTTGCTGTACCTCAATCACCTTCCCCTTGGTGAAAACAGTCACAATTAGAGGGTTACAAAAAGTGGGAGGCAGTCTGGGTGCCCATCCGGTGGGGGTGGGGGTGTGGGGCAAACCGTGGGATAACGACTGCTTGGGTCTAGTGTATGCAGGATGCTCGGAAGGGCACTGCACTCCTCTCAGAGAGAGAACACAGACACTGCGGACATGTGCTTATCTTTGTTTTCATTTTGTTCTTGGTTGGTGCTGTTTAAGAATGTTGCAGTTGGAGTTTCTGTTGTGGCTCAGTGGTAACAAACCCGACTAGTATCTATGAGGATGCGGGTTCGATCCCTGGCCTTGCTCAGTGGGTTAAGGATCCAGTGTTGCCATCAGCTGTGGTGTTGGTCACAGATGCAGCTCGGATCCTGTGTTGCTGTGGCTGTGGCATAGGCTGGCAGCTGCATCTCCGAATAGACCCCTAACCTGGGAACTTCCATATGATATGATGCACATGCGGCTCTAAAAAGACAAAAAAAAAAAAAAAAGAGAGAATGTGGACATTTACCCATTCCATAATCCTCTACTGATTGTACTCCCAGATACACTGGCTAAAGGTGCAAAAGGTGTGAAGGGAACCTTTGGAGCCACTCCTCCAGCTGCCTGCCCACTGCTCGGGGACCCATGGTCTTGCTCTGCTGGAGCAGAGCCCAGCTCCCTCCTCCAGTCCCCACTGCCCTCCCAGAGGTCAACCACAAGTTCACATCAAGCAACAAGCTGCGATTACAAATTGAGTGTCTGCTGGGAATATCTCTCCAGTGTCAAGCAGCCATTAAAAGCACTTAAGGAAATCACAAAGGGAGGTGAGAGAACACTCCAGGGAGGTACAGGATAGGGAGGGCAGAAGGGAAAGCAGAAGCCCACCCTCTACCCTGAAGGGAGAAACAGGCCATAAAAAGCAAAATTGGGTCTAAAGAATGGGCCTTCTTTTGGGAAACTGAAGAACAATGTATCTTTCGACCACTTGTCTGCTGGGGCCGAAACACTTCAGCGGTGCCTAGGAAACCTTTTGCTAAAACAGAGTAAAATGACATTTTAAGCAACTGCGTATTTTTAAAAAAATTATTCAACGAGTATGCATTAAAATAGGTACTATATAATCTTTCATCTGATTTGGAATACCTCTCTGTGAAGAAGACATTATGATTCCCCATTTGGCAGGTATGAAAACTGAGGTTCAGAGAGGTCAGTGGCTTGAGCATGTCTGAAGCTCAGGTTTGTCTGACTGCAAAGCCAATGTTCTTCCTACCAAAGAGAATGCTGGGCTGCGACTTCCTGCCAGGTCAGCATCACTCTGACCTATCTGTTGTTATTCCTGGAGTCCACAGAGCACAGTGGCTTTTCCTATCCACCTGATTAAAGGAAGAGGAAACCTATATATCTTAAGTGGGCTGAGTCTGTGATGGAATCCTTCTTAAATCTTCTAGGTGGTAATAACTATCTAAAAGGGAAGGACTGAATTCTGAGATAAGCAGATTATGTAACCGTGGGAAAGTCACTTTCCTCTCTGAGTTTAGTAGCCTCATCTGTAAAATGGGTCCATTAAAACCTATGTAATAGAGAGAGTAGTTGTGAACACTAAATAAGACATCTGATTAAAGTCCTTAATATACTACCTGGCACAAAGTAAATACTTTATAAATAGCAGCTGTGACTGTAATTTCTGTTAGATAACCAGTTTTGGAAAATACACAGTTTTAGTATCAACTTGTTCTCACTGCATACACGCTATCTATGGTTAAATTTTTTTTTTTTTAAAAGCACAGAAAATGTGAGTTGAGAAAAGAAAGAGCCATATTCTCTCTGGAGCTGGTCCTCTCCCTTTCTGTTCAATCATCTTAGAGCACAGCTATTTAGAGACTAGAAACTTATGCTATATATACATATGGCACGAACCTTGAGCATTTTAGGAGGCGAAAGACATGTGTAGGATGAATTCATGCAAACGGTTTTGCTTCTGGTTATACAGGCCCCTGAAGGCACATTTGCCAGAGGAACTCTCTTAAGATGGGCAGCTCCTCCAGAGGGCAGTTCAGGCTGGTTCCCTGTCTTGCCAGCCAGCTTAACTGACCAGGGAGTAGCAAGCTAAAGGAGAACCAGGCTTATACTGTGTCCTCACTCTTGCTCTTCACTCTGAGCCCCAAGGGGCACAAATACCCAGAGGTTCTCTGTGGGTTTTAATACCCTGTGCTTGCTTGCTTGCTTGCTTCTTTATTTATTTATTTGCTGCACCTGAAGCATATGGAAATTCCTGGGCCAGGGATCAAAGCTGAGCTGCAGTTGTGACCTACACTACAGCCATGGCAATGCCAGATCCTTAACCATTGTACTGGGCTGGATATTGAACCTGTGCCACTGTAGAGACAACGTTGGATCCTTAACCTACTGAGCCACAGCAGAACCCCCAAATCTCCTGTACTTTTGACTCAAAGCTGCTCCAGTGGTAAACTACATGTTTTGCTGTCTACGGAAACCTGTAGCCATAGCTGTGGGACAAAGTTTCTATCTGCATTCCCATTTCTGCACTCCTTCAGTTGAAGCAAGACTAAACCCTGACCCAAGGCAAAAGTAAACTATGCTTCAAATCACTGCCCCTCAGGAAATGGTGAACGATTTTTCTCTTACTATTTGACTGTTTTTCTTTTAGAGGATACAGCAAGCCATAATTGTTTGAATGTGCAAGAATGGAGAATATGGAACTCAGAGATTCAGTTCAGAGCTAGATTCATTTGTGTTTTAACTAATCCCTCAAACAGTATATTTGGTTTTACAGAACCTTCTGTAACATAGTAGAATTTTCAGTATAGGTCAAGTGCTAGTAGCTTTTTGGCATGAAGAAAGCAAAGAACAATAACTTCTTTAAGGTTACTGCACTGGTCTTATCTTGGCTTTTATTTGTAGGTAGATTTGGGAAAACTAGTTCTTTCAAGTCTGTCTTTCACATATTGACAGAAGAGTCAGGTGATGCATTTTGTAGAAATTAAGGCTCCAGAGACTCAGAAGAAAAAGCACTCCCTATGAAACAGAAAAGGACAGACGGCAAAATTCTACAGTCTAGTTTTTTGATAGTAGATTTTCAGGAATAAAAAGCTGGTGAAATTTAAGATCACTTGGAGATGCAGAAAGAAATCTTGCTCTCACTCAAGCCAAATTTTAGAAAGAATCTCATTTGCCCTTTTTTGTTAAAGGCAAAAACAAACATTTCCAGACCCCCTAATATACTGCATAGTGTATATCTGTTTACAAACACATAAGCATACACACATACAGATAATCATTCTAAATTCAGTTTGCAACATCTATTCCTTCTTTAATTTGCCTTGCAATCACTGAATCAGTAACCTTAAACTGGGTAGCCAGTTTTTATTAAGGGGAAACTCCTACATATTTAAAAGACTTAGCTGGAATAGGTATTGTATAAAAATATAAGTTTTTATGGAAATTTAGGATACTCCTACATTCTGCAAACCACCGTCATCACCTCTTTTTAATACACACAACCTTTGAATGAGGATTCATAATACTGGGCCTCACAGGTTATCTTCCAGGCAGCCTTTAACTGCTGAGACCCCATGCCTTGGAAAGGATATGTTTAGCACAGATATATCTAAAAAGATGTCTTCCAAGACAGGCTCAATGTCTAGAGCCTTATCACCTACACATTGTTTCAAACAGAGGAGACGCCATTTCTTGGACAGCTGAGTGCCCCAACCCTTCCCCACAAAGGGGCTAGATTCTACCACAATCTGGCATTTCAGATTCTGTGTCTGTTACCATCCCCCTCTATGTCACAGACAGACTCTCACCATAAAGATCAGGTCACATATCTAATCCCAAACTGAGCACATGCTGCTCCCTGGTTGGCCTGTCCCACTATTAACCCTCTGCATTGAAAAGGCTGTGCCTGTGTGTGGCTCACTGATGGGGTGATCTGCTGGTACCAAGCACATCAATATTCCTGGCTGTGCACATGAAGGTAAGATGATCTCGGGGTGCCCCCAAACCTGGATCCATCAGCAAGGCTTTCCTTCCTGCCTTTCTAAGGAAATCTGACTGTAATCTGTGCCCGTGAAGTAAGACCTTCCATTCCTAAGGAAACCTGCTTCACAGGTTTGCTGATGTGCATAGCATATTCCTTCCAATGTGCCCTTCCAGGAAAGGGCCAGACTCCCACTTCAGGCACACAATTCATTCTGATCCAAACATTTTCTCTGTTGCATGAATGCAAAAACATATGCACACACATAGGACGTTCCTCATTTTCTCTGGAGTAATGGGAGCCTGGGCAATACTTTAAGTATTCATTTTCCAACATAAATTAGAATAGGGCATAGAAAACACTACTGACATCTGCACAGATACAAAATGTATTCATTACAGCTGGTGCTATTACAATGAAAGGAAATGCATTCATAATGGCAGGACATTTGAAATAATGTGTTGCTGGATTCTGTGTCCATAAAAGCAATGATGAAGAAACAGGAGTGGGTCAAATAAATTAAAAGGAGTAATAGGGGCATGGGATGAGGCGGCTTCAAGGGCCCTGGGCAATGTCAGTGAGATGGCACATTCACTGGATCCACAAGGAGAAAGTTATGATAGGGTAGGTGAGGCAAGAAGGGCATCAGGCTGACATTCTGGAGAACTGAGCTTTGAATCCTGGCTCTGTATATTCGAGCTGTGTGATCCTGGGCCAGTTGTGTCAACATCCCCTTAGGTATGTCAATACCTAGACTTCTCACCCACACAGTGAAGAGAGCTGCCTCACAGGACTGCATGAGGAAGAAAGGAGAGGTCATACGTAAAGTGCTCAGTTAGCATCTGGTATATAATAAGCATACAGTCGACACTGACTTTTATTTTTTTTTGTTATCACTAAATAAACATACAGTTCTGTGATTTTTAGGCATCATCCACCTCTCCACATCTCAATTTCTTCTTTTATAAAGCAGAGCTAATAACACCTGCCTTCTACTGCATGAGCTTATTATGAAGAGCAATTAAATAAAATGTTTGGCAGACACTACTGGTTGGCCCACTTAGTCATTCCCAACTTGCTCCCCTTGCTGCTTTCTGCTCTGGAGTGTGGAAGGGTTAAATATTTACATAACCAAGCCTGCACTGCAGTGGAGGGGGATGGGTATATGGAGCCCAGTTGAAGTCCCTGATACAGAAGGATAAGTTTTCTGGTTGTTTGTGGGGGCTGTCTGCTTGGAAAGTGTTTATTTTTTCCGACTAGTACAGACATGGCCCTCCTTCTGACCCCTTCTTCATGCTTGAACAGGGATATGACACCCAAAGCTGAAGCCTTTTTTCAGTCATAAGGCAACCAGCACAAAGAAAAAGCCCAAGGAGTCTCAAAGGCACATGGCAGTACTGACATCATTAGCCACTGAACCAAACCAGCAGTCACCTCTTTCCAAACTTATTTATGTGCAACAAATAAACCTTTGTTTGTTTAAGCTACTGATACCAGAGTTCTCTGTTACTCAAAGCTAAACACAGTTCTGATATAATGCATTAAGTACTCTGGGGGATTAAAAGCCCTCTATATAAGTACATGATCTTTCCTGTGCCAAGAATTTCATTCCCTTGGACCCGTCTGGCTAATTTATATGCATCCTTTAAACTTAGGTTTAGTAATATCTCCTCTAGGAAGCTTTCCAAGACCTACCCCTCACATCTCTCCCACCCTTTGGACTTCTCAAAGCACTCCATAACCCCTCTGTTGGTATGTGTTGCACGGCTTTGTAATGATCCATTTACTTGTCTCTTTGCTCCACCAGATGGTTAAAATGTCTCAATAGCAAGGATCCCTATCTTAGCCATTTAAAAAAAAATTCGTAGCGCTTGTCACAATACCTGGCATACAGTAGATAACCCATTAAGGATTTGTTGAAATAGTGAATAAGTCAACAAAAGAAAGACCTGAAAGGGCATGAAGTAAACTATAGCCTGTAGTCTTATTACCCATTCACATTTTTGAAAGACTGCAAATTAGCTTTCTAATTCCTGTTATTATTTTCAGGATATTTAGGCTGGGAAAGCACAGGTCTAGGCAGTGATTTATCATTTTGAGTTATTCCACTTGATTCAGTTTGAGTTCATGACATTCCCCTATTGCTGCCTCCTAAATTAATTTTTGTTGTGTTATTTTAGTCCATACTTATCTACACAAAAATAATTTTATTTTCTTCTTTGCTGTTAGAATTTACCCTTGTGATAACCAAAGGCATCTTGGGAATAATGCTGTTTGGCACCAAAATAAATGTTCATACCACCCAGCAGCTCCCTTCCTAGGTGTATGAGTTCTGTCTCTGTGACTATGGCTTCTAGAGGCTTCCTGCTGACTCTGCCATATCTGGGTCCTTACCATCCTTAAATGAACAGTGTGTAAGGTCCTCAGGCTGAACCTAAGATATATATATATTTTTTTTTTTGGTTCTTTTGGTTTTTTTTTTTGCCAGGAAACAGACGTAAACTCTCATGTCCTCCCTCTTCTTATAAAACCAGCTTGTCTCCATGATTTGTATAGACCACAGCCTTTCTGAAGACAGATTACTAACTCTGCTGCCAAAATATCCAGAAAAAAAGTAATGCCAAATAACGTAATATTACTCAGAATATAAATCAGAAACATGCTCTATTATTGGGCACATTACACTAAAAAAAGTCTAAAAGGTGAAGTGGTCTTCCCCTGACTGTCACCAGCAGCTGGCCTCAAGTCTGAACTTCCATTCCCTTTGCCTATAATGCTTGCCAGGCCCATTTCTGCTTGGCTGGCTCCTTTGCTCAGTCAGGTATCAGCTCAAAAGTGACCTCGTTAGCCCTTCTTTGAACCCCTTATCTATAGCAGCTTCTTCTCCCTAGCTATTCTCTATCGAATCACTTGGTTTCATTTCCTTTCTACACTGCTATCTGAAATTATTTTCTTCATTTAGTGGTTTACTAGTTTTTTGTCTATCTCTTCCCACTAGAATTAAATTCCAACAGAGAAAGGATCTCATCAGTCTTGTTCACTCTGTATCCTCAGCAACAAGAGCTGTGCCTGGCATAATAAAGGTGCTTAATAAACATGTGTTGAAAGGGAATAAGAAAGTGGATGGTGTGTGTTCACTCAGTAAATCCATTTTGCTGTCCTTTACTTGAGTTTCCCTTTGGGAGCAGGGATGAGGACGGGGTTGACGGGCAATACGAAAGCTCAGAGGTGGTAAGGTTGGCTTCAAGAGGCTATAAGGAGATATGGAAAGAGCCAGCGTTCTGGTTCTGCCTCTTAACTTACTGGAACATGTTTCTCCATTGCTCTGAGCTTCAGTTTTGTCATCTGAATGGTAAACTATTTCAGGGAATCAGTGTAATGATTAAATGAGACACTGGTGGCACAGAGTAAATAAGTTAGTTCCCCTCTGCCTTGTCCCTCAAGGCTGTAAAAAGAGGAAGCAGTCCAAGACCCCCAGGAAAATAGTCTAATGCTTTTTCCCATCCCAGCAGTCGTCTTAGTAGCTGGGACGATTCTTCATAAAGATAATACCAACCTGCTCCATCAGGGATCTAGCCCACAGGCAAATTTTGAAGTCCTGAGTCTACTCTAAAAACAATGAGTATGACTCTACCTTGCAAGATTATTAGAAATTTATTCCTCTCTTCTCAACTTTACATCAACTTACATGAAAGTGGGCTGACATTTTTCCACAGAGGCAAGCTTATAAATCTGTTTTAAAGAGCTTTGGGTGCTGATTCTGCCACAACATGTGCTTCCTATAGTCTCATCAAAACCAGAACACTCAAAGTCATCAAAAATCTGTGGTCTCCAGGTCTCCTAGAGATACTTTTGGTGACATGTTCTTTACAGCTATTTACCTATTTAAACACATTTACTTCCTTACATTCAATTTATTCTACCCATTCACTTGTTAATTCAACAAGCATTAATTAATTGATATGCCAACTGCATGTCTAGCCTTAGTAGTGAGAGTTACCATATCCTGGCAGTTATTACATGGTAAGCACTGTGTCTAATCCCTTAGGAGCACCCGGTCATTCATTTTACCCCACAGGCAATATGATCATCCCCATTTTAGAGACAACAGAGCTGAAACTGAGAAGCTTACATAAATTGCTTACACGGACAATAAATGGTGGCTAGTACTTTAACCTAGTTCTTTCTGACACCAACTCCATGCTCTTATCACAATACTATAGCATGTAGGTCTAGAAAATGCACTTGGTACTTATCAGGGTCCTAAATACTTCCATGAATTTAAAAGAAACAAGGCTAGACTATATGACCTTTCTCGGGGTACGAGCTCCATTTTACTCTTCTTTGTATTCTTAGCCCCTCAAACAATAATGAGAATGAATTAATGAGAATGTGGCACTTGTTCTCAAAGTACAGTAGAGCCAAACTGAAAAGTTTGCGTAAAGATCTTTAAATAACAACATAATAAGAAGCCCAAGACACAAAACTGTATAGGGTACAAAAAGTGTGAGTGATTACACACTTATAGGGTTTAACCCTATAATCAAGCAACAAAATGAGGAGATGGAATTAGCCAAGGTATCATGGACTTAAATGCTTCTAGGGGCCTGGTAGGGAATATGAATGAATGCAGGGAATTAACTGGGCCAGGTGGAGTCTGGTAAATCAGAAAGCACACGCCCCATTTAAGGACTGGTCAATGTTACAGATAAACATAGGTCAAGAACTGCTAGAAAATTTGAATTTTCAAAAGAAACTGAAAAAAAATCTGTTTTTTGATGTTAAATCTTTCAATTTGTAAATTCTGGTCAGTAAATAATATGCTGAAAAAATACTTTATGAAGAAAACAAAGCATATACTTAGGCTAGATTTAGCTAGTGACCCCATAAGTTTGTGGGTTTTGGATTCGAATATATTTCACAATCTTTTCATCACCAAGGACCCCCAGAGAATTCAGAATTTGAAACTCTTTGTCTAACAAAAAACAGTTTGAATATTTAGTTTTCTTGTATGAATTAAAAAAAAACTGACAAATTAGGTTACCACAGAAGGAAAACAGCTAACACAATTCTGCCCTGATGCAGTTAAATGTAGGATTTCCCCCTACAATTTTTGAAATACCGAAGATATAGTTCCTAAGACTTTTACTTCTAGCTTCATAGTTCCCTTTGGGATCTGAAGAGCTCAATTAGAAATTACTGAACTAAACATGGAGAAGCTAAGATCTGGTGGCACTGAGGCACAGTAGCTAAGTGTGGGATTTGGAGTCAGAGAGAACTGGGTTGAATGCTAGGTCTTCAACTTCCTAGCAGCTTTTACTTGTTTGCACAATGGGAATAATTACTCCTCTTCCCAAGAGAAGGATAGGGTTAAGGATAAAAGAGAGGCAGAAGCATGCCCTCGAGATGGAGGAAGAGTGGCAGGAGTTTCTAATTCAGTGGATATGTGGGGGAAGGATAAGGTTTCTCCCCAAAGAGACTCCTAGGCTGACACCGTGAAGGTGTGAATATGCTCAAAGAAGTGTATAAAAATGCTAGGATATCAAAAGACGCTGGAGAAACATTATGCATAAGGCTACATTAGTCCCATGACCTCAAGGCTCTATGTGTTCCTAAGGGACCTACTTTGGAGAGGAAAAACAAATTCTATCTCCTTTTTGGATTCACAAGAAAGCCAAGGAGAAAGTGAGGGCTATGAGCAAAGGTAAAGAGGAAATGCACACAACCCAATGGGCTGAGACAAATGCAAAATGGAGTCATTTTAACATCTTTCTCTCCAAGCCAACCTTCCCTCCCGTTAGCATCACCAGTAGTCTGTGGTCTTCTAAGACAAAGAAAGACTCCAGGGTCTTAGAGCCACAGAGGGATAGTGCTAGAGGGAATTGCAGGGGCCACGACAAATAGGCTTTTCATTTTATAAATATTAAACTCAAGCCCAGAAAGCTTGCCTGAGTTATATAGCTAAGTAGCGACAGAGGGAGGCCTGGAAGCCAGTGCTCTTGACTGCACCCCATCTCTCTCTGTTGTTCCTCAAATACAGCCACTCGCTAAATCCTCTCCAGACCCCATACCCATGTTTCCCCCATCCATTCTTTTCTCCCTCTTGCTAGTATTCTAATCCAAGTCAAATCACTGCCACAATATTGTAATCTTTTAGGCCTTCAAGACGCTTCCTTCCATCTGAAATCATTCTGCACCTGCCTCAACCCCCTGCTCTGCTAGGGTAGGTTGTGCTATTCTGCCCTTGGTCTTTTCCCTTTGCCAACATGTCCCACACAAGGGGGCTGCTCTTTAGCCTTGGCCTTAGAATGAAGGAGAAGGGAGCAGAGGTGAAGTTGATCTATAGGGGGTATGCGGTATGTGAGAGAGTCAATGTTTGCTGCTGTTGCCACTGGGATGTCAGGGGCATTTACATATCGTGCACACTCACAACAGTGCCTTTACTCAAAGGAGCTTGAAAGAATTTTTTTTTTTTTACTGAATTATCTGACTAATCTTTACAATAATCTTACTTTAGAAATTATCATCATCATCTTCATTTTATAGATGAGAAAACCAAGGCTTAAGGAATTTAAATAGTAGGGCTAAGATTATATAGGTAGTAGGTGATGTGGCTGGAAACTGACCAGAACCTCTTACCACAAAGCTCATATTCTTTAACCAACACATCATACTGAGTCTGAGAACCCTTTTTTAAATTTACATAAAAATCTGATAAAATTTAGTAAGTGTACATCAAATATTATAAACACAGTTTGGAATTAGAAATATAAAGAACAGGAGTTCCCTAGTGGCTCAGCAGTTTAAGGATTTGGCATGGTCACTGCTGTGCTTCTGGTTACAGCTGCAGTGAGAGTTCAATTCCTGGCCCAGGAACTTCTACACACTGTGGGTGCTGCTAAAAAAAAAAAGAAAAAGAAATATAAAGAGCAATAGAACAGGCTATAAAACCGATAATGATACTATGTATCTACTGCTAGAGTCTAAAATATACATTTAGTTTTAAATTACATATTATCTCATGTTGTCTGATCATTTCATATATTACACTCATCCCTTGGTATCCTCAGAGAATTGATTCCAGGATTCCCTTCAGATGTCAAAATCTGTGATGTGCAAGTCCTTTAAATATAAAATGACATGTTACACATGTATAATCTTTTGACTATCCTCTGCCATTTCCACTTAGTTGCAGGCAAAGATTTCACCCTAGAGACTTCTTTACTGATTGATGATGGTTAATTCAGAAAAGAGCTACCCTTCTTATTTCTAGTTCTCAGGGAGTCATAAGTCTGGCTTGAACACTCCTCTCCTTGACTCAAGAGCTCTGGTAGCAAAGGCTGAATTTTAAACAACTTTCGGGTCTGACGGAGACATAACTTTTGAAGGAGGAGATCACTTCCTTCTTCTTAGATGCCAGCCCTATCCCTCAAAGGCGGGGAGGAAGAGAAATGCCTTCTAGAAGGAGTGTTCTAGGAGAAGAAAGAGGAAATGGACCTCAGGTTGGAAAAGTAGGCGTCAGCACAAGAAGATCTGTTTATTTTGGGAACTATCTCAGGATGATACATCTGAGATCTCACCCTGCTTTTCCAGATAGCAGCCTGTACTATTGCTGGCTCAGATAGGCTGCTGTTCTCCAACCTCAATATGCACAAGGCACAAAAGTCTGCAGCTGAAAGGGTAGCCACTGACATGAAAGCATCTCTGCAGCTCATCACTTGCCAAGGACAGGGAAGAGGGCTGCCCCAGTCTCTCCAGAGTCCTGAGCACACAGTCTACTCCCCCTCCAAAGCTCTCACTACCGCATCCCTGCCCTTCTCGGAAGGCTCAAACACACCAGACAGGGCCTGTGTGCAGCTTTAAATGAAAAGAGCAAAGAAACTAGCCTTGTATAGTTAGATTACAACCCCTCTTTAGAATATATACATGGGGAGAACTTTTTCTTTTTTACTATTTATTTACTAAACATCTACCTGCCTATCTATCTCAGTGTAAGCCTACAGTGGTGATTTGAGAAGGGAGTAGAGAGAGCTGGCTAAGAACATATAGACTTTACAGCCAGATGGTTTTGGTTCACACCCTGGCTCTCTACCATTTATGAGCTATGTGACATGGGCAAATTATTTGATCTTTCTGTGCTTA
Organism: Phacochoerus africanus; assembly: GCF_016906955.1. NCBI lineage: Eukaryota > Metazoa > Chordata > Mammalia > Artiodactyla > Suidae > Phacochoerus > Phacochoerus africanus. The sequence goes on from NC_062547.1 coordinate 26,807,955, forward strand.
ATTTCCTCATCTGGAAAATAGGGATGGTAACAACCTTTATCCCTTTGGGGCTATTATCAGGATTAAATGCAATCATGACACATAATACTCTTAGAACAGTGCATGGCACACAGTAAGCCCTCAATTAGTGTTTGCTATTATGACCGTGATCCCCATTATCAAAGGAATAGCTAAGGGTTCATGAGTCCTAGTTGGTCATTTTCCAAGTCTAGAACATGGCAAAGTATTGCTCATATAGATAGTTAGCAAATAGCATAACGGACCTGCTACGTCTGCTACTGAGATTAAAAAAAAAAATCGGAATAGGAAGATGGCGGAGGAGTAGAGGGGGACACGCTCGCCCTCTCCCACAAACACAACAAAAAAAAAAAGCACGTCTACAGAATAAATGACTCGCACAGAACAGCAACCAATCGCTGGCAGAAGAACCTAAACTCCAATAACGGCAAGAAGTTCGTGACATTACGGGGCAGAACGGGAGAAAAAAGGAGAGCGAGAGAAGGTGAATCCGAGCGGGACGGGTGCTCCTGAAAGGGAACTGAGGAGGAGAAAGGGATCCCGCACCCTGGAAAGTCACCTACATGGGGGAAAGATCAAACGAACCGGAGGAATCTCCAGATGCAGAGAGGAGTGTAGCAGTAAGATGGAGTATGGAAAAGCCGATCAAGAACCGAACGGACCATCTGAACTACGGGCACAGTCACCAAAAATTGAGATGCCTGGGTGGGGGCTGGGCACCGAGACCTAGCCTCCAGAGGATAGTCCCTGGGCTGGGGGGCGGGGCAGAGCGGAAACTGCTTGGGAGGTCTAGAAACCATTTGACGGGTCAGAGACTGCCTGGGAGACTAGAAAACAAAGCTGTCGCAGAGGAAGGGAGCAATACTCTAGGGGCGGGGAAGTGGAAAGCCGCATCAGAGGGACCCTGGGAAAAGAGCCTGGTCTGCGCCCGTGCTGGGGAGGGGAGAGAAGAAGGGGTGGGTCCCCATAGAATACCCCCCATGCCACAGCAAGCTTACAGGCCCGCTAGCTAGCTGAAAGCTGTGCTTCCCAGTGCATCCCCTCCCCCCACCCCCACCACCCTCTACGCTCTCGCCGAACCTGGGGCTGCCTGCCATCCAGGAGGGCTGGCCTCAACAATTGCCTGAACCCTACCACCGCAGGGGCTGTCCCTGCACAGGCCTGCCTGCCCTTTGGAGGGGCTACACTTCTGCAGAGTAGCACCAAACACCACCAGCCCCCGAGAAAAGGCCTGCAGCCCAGAAAAGCTAGAACAAGCCTAGCCAGGCAGTGAATAGATCTGCCTAATTCCCGGATGGTTTTTCTGAGTCGGGCTACCCCGGGGAGGAGCCTCTTCGGTTTCCAATGGCCCTGCTACCCGCCCTAGCCCCCAGGGGGTGCCTTAGTGGATCAGCTGTATAGGACTGCCAGCTCCAGGCAGGACCCCCTACAGCCCCGAAAAGCTGCAACAAGCCTGGCCAAGCTGGGAAAAGTTCTCAGACGGTTTTTCTGAGTCAGGCTGCCCTGGGGAGGAGCCTCTTCAGTTTCCAACGGCCCTGCTACCCACCCAAGCCCCCTGGGGGTGCCCTAGTGGATCAGCTGTATTGGACTGCCAGCTCCAGGCAGGACCCCCTACAGCCCCGAAAAGCTGCAACAAGCCTGGCCAAGCTGGGAAAAGTTCTCAGACGGGCCCAACACCACCAACCCCCTGCAAGAACCCCACAGCCTAAAAATACCAGAGCAAGCTCTGCATGACCAAGTGAAATCTGCTACCATCATGGTGTGGACCTCCCAGTCCTGTCTGCCCTCAGGAAGCCCTCCTTTGCTTCAAAGAAACCCTGTTAGCCCCATCAACACTCCAGAAAAGCCACACTGCCTCAAAAAAGATTGACCAACAACGCTAGCCCTCAGGAAATATTCCATGGCAGTGACAAGGCAAACACTGCCCGATAACGGAGAGTATAACTCCCTAAGGAGAAAGAAAACAACAAGCAAGATGAAGAAGCTGAGAAACCACCCCCAGTCAAACCAACAGGAGAACTCACCTAAAACAGTCAACAATGAAACAGATCTCTGCAGTCTGACAGACCTGGAGTTCAAAAGAGAAATAGTGAAAATACTGAAGGAATTAAGAGAAGATATGAACAGTAATGCAGATACCCTCAGAAAGGAACTAGAACATATAAGGAGGAGCCAAGAAAACTAGAACATTCATTTGCAGAGATGCAAACTGAACTAAGGGCAGTAAAAACCAGAATGAATATTGCAGAAGAACGAATCAGTGATATGGAAGATAGAATAATGGAAATCACTCAATCCGGTCAACAGACAGAAAACCGAATCCAAAAACTGGAAAGCAATATAAGAGACCTATGGGATAATATAAAGCGGGCCAATCTACGCATAATAGGAATTCCAGAAGGAGTAGAAAAAGATAAGGGGATGGAAAATATATTTGAAGAAATTATCGCTGGAAACTTCCCAAATCTAAAGGATGCTGGGTTCAAGATACAAGAAGCACAGAGGGCCCCAAACAAACTGAACCCAAATAGACCGACAGCAAGACACATCATAATAAAAATGGCAAAAGTTAGTGATAAAGAGAGGATCCTAAAGGCAGCAAGAGAAAAACAGAATGTTACCTACAAGGGAACCCCCATAAGAATATCAGCTGACTTCTCTACAGAAACACTACAGGCCAGGAGGGAATGGCAAGAGATATTTAAAGTGCTAAAAGGAAAAAATATGCAACCTAGAATACTCTATCCAGCAAGAATATCATTTAAAATAGAAGGGGAAATAAAAATTTTTTCCAACAAACAAAAACTTAAAGAATACTGCAACACAAAACCCAGGTTAAAGGAAATATTGAAAGGGCTTCTCTAAACCAAAAAGAAAGGAAGGAAAGGGAAGAAAAAAGAAAAGAAAAAAAAAAAAAAGAAGAGGAAGAACTAGGACTGAGGAAACCGCAATCAGAGAGCAGTCACTCAAATAACCCAACATACAGATTTAATCATGAACAGGCCTCAAACAAAATAAAATTAAAAAGAAAAAAATAAAAAAGAGTCATCAAAACCATAAAATGTGGGCAAGGGATGTTAGGAAGTAAATAACCCTTTTTGTTTGTTTGTATGTTTCTCTTCTTAATTTTAATATAGTAATGAAGGGTTTGAACTTACAGGACCATCAGGCTAAAACACACAATTATGGGAAGGGGTTAGCATACTTAAAAAACAGGGCAACCACAAGCCAAAACCAAATATTGCATTTGCAAAAAATGAAAAAAAAAATACACTCAAGCAGATAATAACGGAGACCATCCAACCAAAAAAAAAAAAAAAAGAAAGGAAGAATGGAGAACCATAGAATCAACTGGAACACGAGGTTCAAATGGCAATAAATAATCACCTATCAATTATCACCTTAAATGTCAATGGACTGAACGCCCCAATCAAAAGACACAGAGTGGCTGAGTGGATAAAAAGGCAAAAACCTTCAATATGCTGCCTACAAGAAACTCACCTTAGGACAAAAGATACATATAGATTGAAAGTGAAAGGGTGGGGAAAAATATTTCACGCCAATAGACATGACAGAAAAGCAGGAGTCGCAACGCTCATATCAGACAAAATAGACTTTAAAACAAAAGACATAAAGAAAGACAAAGAAGGACACTACTTAATGATTAAGGGATCCATCCAAGGAGAGGATGTTACTATCGTCAACATATATGCCCCAAATACAGGAGCACCCAGATACATACAACAAATATTAACAGACATAAAGGGAGATATTGATGAGAATACAATCATAGTAGGAGACCTTAATACCCCCCTCACATCAATGGACAGATCCTCCAGACAGAAAACCAATAAAGCAACAGAGATCCTAAAGGAAATAGAAAAGTTAGACTTAATTGACATCTTCAGGACACTACATCCAAAAAAAGCAGAATACACATTCTTCTCAAATGCTCATGGAACATTCTCAAGAATCGACCACATATTGGGACACAAAGCTAATCTCAATAAATTTAGGAGCACAGAAATTATCTCAAGTATCTTCTCTGACCACAATGCCATGAAATTAGAAATCAACCATGGGAAAAGGAAAGAGAAAAAACCTACTGCATGGAGACTAAACAACACGCTACTAAAAAACCAATGGGTCAATGAGGAAATCAAGAAGGAAATTAAAAACCACCTTGAAACAAATGATAATGAAGACACAACCGCTCAAAATCTATGGGATGCTGCGAAAGCAGTGCTCAGAGGGAAATTTATAGCAATACAGGCCTTTCTCAAAAATGAAGAAAGATCCCAAATGGACAACTTAACCCTCCACCTAAATGAATTAGAAAAAGAAGAACAAAAAAGGCCTAAAGTCAGCAGAAGGAAGGAAATTATAAAGATCAAAGAAGAAATCAATAAAATAGAGACTCAAAAAACAATAGAGAAAATTAATAAAACCAAGAGCTGGTTCTTTGAAAAGGTAAACAAAATTGACAAACGCCTGGCCAGACTCACTAAAAAGAGGAGAGAAAGAACCCAAATAACCAAAATTATAAATGAAAACGGAGAAATCACAACGGATACAGCAGAAATACAAAAAACCATAAGAGAATACTATGAACAACTATATGGCAACAAGTTGGACAATCTGGAAGAAATGGACAATTTTCTAGAATCTTACAGCCTGCCAAAACTGAATCAAGTAGAAACAGACCAACTGAACAGACCGATCACTAGAAATGAAATTGAAGAGGTCATAAAATCACTCCCTACAAATAAAAGTCCAGGACCAGATGGCTTCACAGGCGAATTCTATCAAACATATAAAGAGGAACTGGTGCCCATCCTCCTGAAACTCTTTCAAAAGGTTGAAGAAGAAGGAATACTCCCAAAGACATTCTATGATGCCACCATCACCCTCATTCCAAAACCAGACAGAGATACCACCAAAAAAGAAAACTATCGCCCAATATCATTGATGAAGATAGATGCAAAAATTCTCAACAAAATCTTAGCCAACCGAATCCAACAACATATCAAAAAAATTATACACCATGACCAGGTTGGGTTCATCCCAGGTTCACAAGGATGGTTCAACATAACGCAAATCAATCAGCATCATACACCACATTAACAAAAAAAAAAGTCAAAAATCATATGATCATCTCAATAGACGCAGAAAAAGCATTTGACAAAGTCCAACATCCATTCATGATCAAGACCCTCGCCAAAGTGGGTATAGAGGGAACATTGCTGAATATAATCAAAGCCATTTATGAGAAACCCACAGCAAATATAATACTCAATGGAGAAAAACTGAAAGCCTTCTCACTCAAATCTGGAACAAGACAGGGATGCCCACTCTCACCACTGCTCTTCAACAGAGTTTTGGAAGTCCTAGCCACAGCAATTAGACAAACAAAAGAAATCAAAGGCATCCATATAGGAAGAGAAGAGATCAAACTGTCGCTGTATGCAGATGACATGATACTATACATAGAAAACCCTAAGGACTCAACCCCAAAACTACTTGAACCGATTAATAAATTCAGCAAAGTAGCAGGATATAAGATTAACATTCAGAAGTCAGTTGCATTTCTCCATACCAGCAATGAAATATTAGAAAAGGAATACAAAAATACGATACCTTTTAAAATTGCACCTCACAAAATCAAATACCTCGGAATACACCTGACCAAGGAGGTAAAGGACCTATATGCCAAGAACTATAAAACTTTAATCAAAGAAATCAAAGAAGATGTAAAGAAATGGAAAGATATTCCATCTTCCTGGATTGGGAAAATCAATATTGTAAAAATGGCCATACTACCCAAAGCAATCTACACATTCAATGCAATCCCTATCAAATTACCCATGACATTTTTCACAGAACTAGAACAAACAATCCAAACATTTATAGGGAACCACAAAAGACCCAGAATTGCCAAAGCAATCCTGAGAAACAAAAACCAAGCAGGAGGCAGAACTCTCCCAGACTTCAAGAAATACTACAAAGCCACAGTCATCAAAACAGTGTGGTACTGGTATCAAAACAGACAGACAGACCGATGGAACAGAATAGAGAACCCGGAAATAAACCCGGACACCTATGGTCAATTAATCTTTGACAAGGGAGGCAAGAACATAAAATGGGAAAGAGAAAGTCTATTCAGCAAGCATTGCTGGGAAACCTGGACAGCTGCATGCAGAGCAATGAAACTAGAACACACCCTCACACCATGCACAAAAATAAACTCAAAATGGCTGAAAGACTTAAATATACGACAGGACACCATCAAACTCCTAGAAGAAAACATAGGCAAAACACTCTCTGACATCAACATCATGAATATTTTCTCAGGTCAGTCTCCCAAAGCAATCGAAATTAGAGCAAAAATAAACCCATGGGACCTCATCAAACTGAAAAGCTTTTGCACAGCAAAGGAAACCCAAAAGAAAACAAAAAGACAACTTACAGAATGGGAGAAAATAGTTTCAAAGGATGCAACCGACAAGGGCTTAATCTCTAGAATATATAAACAACTTACACAACCCAACAGCAAAAAAGTCAATCAATCAATGGAAAAATGGGCAAAAGACCTGAATAGACATTTCTCCAAAGAAGATATACAGATGGCCAACAAACACATGAAAAAATGCTCAACATCGCTGGTTATAAGAGAAATGCAAATCAAAACTACCATGAGATACCACCTCACACCAGTCAGAATGGCCATCATTCATAAATCCACAAATAACAAGTGCTGGAGGGGGTGTGGAGAAAAGGGAACCCTCCTGCACTGTTGGTGGGAATGTCAACTGGTACAGCCACTATGGAGAACAGTTTGGAGATACCTTAGAAACCTATACATAGAACTTCCATATGACCCCGCAATCCCACTCTTGGGCATCTATCCGGACAAAACTCTACTTAAAAGAGACACATGCACCCGCATGTTCATTGCAGCACTCTTCACAATAGCCAAGACATGGAAACAACCCAAATGTCCATCGAAAGAGGATTGGATTCGGAAGAAGTGGTATATATACACAATGGAATACTACTCAGCCATGAAAAGGAATGACATAATGCCATTTGCAGCAACATGGATGGAACTAGAGAACCTCATACTGAGTGAAATGAGCCAGAAAGACAAAGACAAATACCATATGATATCACTTATAACTGGAATCTAATATCCAGCACAAATGAACATCTCCTTAGAAAAGAAAATCATGGACTTGGAGAAGAGACTTGTGGCTGCCTGATGGGAGGGGGAGGGGCAGGGAGTGGGAGGGATCGGGAGCTTGGAGTTATCAGATACAACTTAGAATAGATTTACAAGGAGATCCTGCTGAATAGCATTGAGAACTTTGTCTAGATACTCATGTTGCAACAGAAGAAAGGCTGGGGGAAAAATGTAATTGTAATGTATACATGTAAGGATAACCTGACCCCCTTGCTGTACAGTGGGAAAAAAAAATAATAAATAATTAAAAAAAAAATCAAGTACAGATATTGCCATTCAGAAACTCACAGACTATTGGTGGATAACAAAGGCAGATTCACACAGAACAGAATATCAGCTGAAGGTAAATGACCTGCACAAGGTGACACACTGAGAATATAATTAAGTGAATCTAAGGTTTTCCTATTCCAAAGCAGGGTTCTCTCCACAATTTTGAAAACAGGTTTTGCATAGCTATTTTTTTATTAAAAATGTTTTATCTACAATGTTCTAGGCACTGAATACAGTGGTGAAAAAGACAAAGTTTCTACTTTTCCATTTATTTTCTAGAGGGGAAGAAAGAAAATAATAAGTTAAAATACATGGGACATATTAATGTAGTGATAAGTATATACAGAAAACCAAAGCAGGTAAGTAAGGAATGAAGGTGATATTTGAGGAGAGGCCTAGATGATGTGAGAGAATGAACCATGTGAAGATCTGGGAATGAACATTCAGGCAGAAGGGAGCCCAAGCACGAAGGCCCTGAAGTAGGAAGGAACGCCACCCCTACTTGAAGGAGGATAAGACAGCTGCATGGCTGAGGTGAGGACTGAGGTGAGCAGCAGGTGTGAGGATGGAGAGGTGGATGGGACCCCCTTTTGTGTGACTCTATAGGACCTCTTACCCCCAGGTCATTCTGAAGCAAATTCCAGACATGATATAATTCATACTGGAGCATTTTATAGAGAGTAATACACACTCTCCTTTGTAATCTAAAAGATTACTCTGGCATCTACGTGAGGAATGGAATGGGGAAGGGGTTCAAGGGAGGGGAAGGGTGAGTAGGAGTGGCAATAAGGGATCAACAGTAGAATTCCTGGAGATAAATTATGTGACCTGGACTAGTATGGTGAGGAGGAGGGGGAGGGAGGTGAGAACTCCCTGGATTTGATGTAGTTGAGGGTAAACCTCTGACAAAATTTGCTAATTAGATATGGAATGTGGAGAAAAGAGAGCTGTTGAGTATGACTCTTAGGTTACCGGCCTGAGACGTGATGATGCCATTTACTGAGAAGGAGAAGTCAAGGGGAGAAGTGTGATGGAAAGGGAGAAGAACACATAACAAGACTTATGTTTTGAGCAAAAGCAGCTATGAGAGCAAAAGCACAGGATATAGAACAAGAAAGAAGGCCTTACTTCAAGTCCTGGCTCTTGCTGCTTCTAGCTCTAGCCGGGCAACCTGGACAAGTCCTTTAAGTCCTTTACTCACTTTCAGTTTCCTCATCTGTGTAATTCAGGGATAGCAAAGCCACCTCTCAGGTTTGTTCAAACAAGGAAATGAGATGTCTGTGTACACCTGTAAGTTGCAAAGCTGCTGAACCAAGGGTAATCTTATTTCCTTTGTTATTTCTGATAAACGCTTGTTGAAATGACTTATGCATGAACTTCAGGTTATAAATACCATGATGTCTCAACAAATACCATTATGAAAAGACTTAACTTTACATCATCCAGTTCTATTTTGTTTGTTTAATGCTTATACTTTTAAAGAGCATAGAGCCTAAGTTACATTTCTCATTTGCATTTCTTAACAGACAATCATTCACGATGTTATCTCACTTGATCCTAAATAAAGAGTGGGTGCTATTGCCCCTAGATGACTGATGAGAAAATTGAGAATCAGAGAAGTTCTACCAAAGGTCTGACATTCTAATCTCATTGCCTTGCTCTCTTGGCCTTTAAGTAAGAATACTGCAGTCCTGGTGTATAATCCCACTTGGCATCATACCAGGGAAATTTCGACACATACAATGCTGAGCACCTTCATGAACATTAGTTAAAAGAAAAAACAAACACAACTATTCTTTAGGTGCAGCACGTAAAAGTTTGCAAAATACATCTATACATGTATACGTGTGTGTGTGTGTGTGTGTATACATACATAAAATACATAATATTTTTTTGGTTCCTCCCAACCAGTGATAACCCGTAACAGCTATTAGGTGTAAGAGGCACTATCATGTGACAAAAGGATATGTCCACTTTATACACTGACCTAAAAAATGACACTGTTGTGGGCGACTCTGCCTTTGGTAATGTTCCTCATCACTGTCCACTCCAGTCTTGCCTTCAACACTGAGGGTCTGCTCTGTACTAGACCACGTGCTGGGTGCTTGGTCCACACTGGAAATACCACCTTTTTATGGTTAAAAAGTAAAAGGAATTATATTATTAAAAGAACAAAAAACTTGTTTATGATGGATATCTTATTTTTGCATGGAATTATGGACAGCTGAGTTTCATTTCAGTGTCCATTACAAAAATATCCCAGTGGCCCTCTCTAGGCTTTCTTTTCCCAGGAGTGTGTATCAGTTTCAATTATTTGTAACTTTGGTAACTATCTATTTGTACTGGACATAAATTATATCAATAACAGTAGAGAAATGGTTCAGAAGTCCTAGTTTTTTTGAAGTTCAACCTACTATATTGCCTTACATTTTGTAGGCCCTCTTTCTGGAGGACAAATCACCAGCAATAAGTCTCAACATCTAGTGGACAATGAGCCATATACCTACAGTTGAGGAACACTGTTTTTAAGGCATATTGATGTGAAAGGGGTTAAAAGATCCTAATGCTCAATAAGTTTGGGAATGCTGGGTTAAACAAAGAAAACATTATCACAATGTTTAAACCAAGGTCTCAACGTCACAGGACTGCTCCAAGCCTTTATTATATGATGGTACTGGTGGAACTCCAAGAGGTGGGTAAATAAGAAGCATTTGCCAGACTTATCGGACCATGGAACCCTAATTTAAAAGACTAAGTCAACGAGTCAAATAATCAGTGTTCAGTCTAACATAACCTGGGAAGCCCTGCATTGGAGGGTTTCCATGACGTGCATCCTTTTAGTAGGGTGCTGATTCTTTAAGCTTGTGGAGGGCTAAACAGACAGAGATCAGCTATATGGCCCTGAAATGTGCAGGAGCAACCAATTACTATATAGTAAGCACCATGAAAACAGGGACTATTTGGTTTTGATTTCTACATCAGTTTCAACATCAAGCACTGCTTTGCACACAGCAGACATTCAACAAAATTTGTTAAACAAATGGATAAAGGAATAAAACCTACAGAAACGAAAAGTTATGTCAATTTCAGAATGAGAGGCTGCATTGTTTTTGTCTTCAATGATTTCTATTTCCATATCTAGCCTCCTAGACAGTGCTTAATTTATTTTCTTAGAACAAAAGACTGAAAATTATTCCAACCGCTTTTTGCATCATGACCCTGCACTAATCTAATAAGAGAAAGGTTACACTGCTCTTTGTAGATGAACAGTACATTAATGAGATCTCCTTGAAATAATCCCACTTCCATTATGCAGACAAAATTACATTTTCCGGTATAATTATTGTGTCAGTCTAGTTCCCAAATTTTGATATTAATTGTTTCACTTGCAAAGGCAACATCAACTTTCTAGTTTGTCAAACCTCTGGAAAATCAAGGGAAATCTCACAGTTTTAAGTAGTAATTATCTACCTATACTTCTTTGGTATTCTATCTTTTGCATATTTTCCCATTTGCCAGAAGGACTGTGCAAGTTTTATTTCCTGTAATAGGTTTTAAGAAAAGAAATAATGGGTTTCTTTAAAATGTGTTTTTAAATTACATACTACTTACACTCCTCAATCCTTACTTGAGACTCTAGACTATAAGCTCTTTGAGGGCATGGACCTTGAGTGTTTCATTGAAAACTGTATTCCTAACACCAAAGACAATGCCTGGAACAAAATAAGTGCTCTGTAAATACTGCTGAATGAACACTATGTTTCTCCTTTCACTAAAACTAGTTGTTGTTTTTTTAAATTTTTAATTATAGTTGATTTGCACTGCTCTGTCGAATTCTGTTGTACAACAAAGTGACCCAACCATACATACGTACACATGTACCTTCTTTCTTTCATGTTATCCTTCATCGTGTTCCATCACAAGTGGCTAGGTATAGCTCCCTGTGCTGTACAGCAGGATCTCACTGCCTGTCCACTCGAAATGCAATAGTTTGCACCTATTAACCCCAGAAACCCAGTCCATCCCAATCCCTTCCCCTCCCCCTTGGCAACCACAAGTCTGTTCTCCAAGTCTATGAGTTTCTTTTCTGTGGAAAGGTTCATCTGCGCCATATATTAGATGCCAGACCTAAGTGATATCATATATATGGTATGTGTCTTTCTCTTTGACTTACTTCACTTAGTAAGAGAGTCTCTAGTTCCATCCATGCTGTTGCAAATGGCATTATTTTTTTCTTTTTTTATGGTTCAGTGGTATTCCACTGTATATATGTACCACATCTTCTTAATCCGTTCATTTGTCAATGGACATTTAGGTTGTTTCCATGTCTTGGCTATTGTGAATAGCGTTGCTATGAACAGAGGGATGCATGTATCTTTTTCAATGAAAGTTTTGTCCAGATATATGCCCAGGAGGGGGAGTAAAATCTTTCTCTCTCCCCCTGCCAACTCTTTTCTATGTCTCCCTCATACACACATGTGTGCTTGTACTCTGGAATACAGGGAGGTCTTCCTATATACTATGGCATTTTTCCCATAAAAACTATATAAACCATGGAAATGTGGTGAAAATATATCACTAGAGGAGTTTGCACAGTTACTGTGCACTGTGTAATGTCACTTCTTCCTCCCAGCCTTAACCTGCCCTGAGCTACAGGACAAGTTAGGAAGAAATTGTGACTCACACTTATTCCCTGATCAGAACTTGGGACACAGGGCTAATCTGTGAGCTATAAGTCTGGATAGATATCAAAAGCATGATAGGGAGTTCCCACCGTGGCGCAGAGGATTAAGAATCTATCTGCAGAGGTTTGGACCGCTGAGGAGGTGTGGGTTTGATTCTCAGACCGGTGCAATGATTCAAAGGATCCAGTGTTACCACAGCTGCAGCAACAAGTCATGCCTGCAGCTCAGATTCAATCTCTGGCCTGGGAACCTCCATATGCTGCAGGTGCAGCCTCATAAAAATTAAAAGAATAAAAATAAAATAAAAAATAAAAGCACTATAGGACATTCTCCAACATTGCTTATTCAGTAGTTTATTTTGCAACTTACTTCTTCTACTGGAAAAAAATTATTTTCCTTCTTTCATAAATTATTTATAGCTACTTAAGTCTGATTTTATTCTAGATTGGGACCACGACTTCCCCATAGAGTGGTACAGGTTTATTTTATAAATACAAATCAATAGGATAATAGGATTTAGTACACTGACTTAGTAGCTCTGTGAACTTGGGCAAAGTACAGAACATCTCTGATATGAGAATACTAACAGCACCATCCTTCCAGGTTGCTATAAGGATTAAATGAGATAGATAATCCACATGGAATGCTTAGCTTACTTACAGCACTACAACCTCTGAGAGGCTGACACACTAATATGATGATCAGGTACCTAAGCAAAGTTATCATCTCTATAAATCTTCCTTTTATTTTCTTTCTAATAAGCCACTCTCCCCGATTCCATTCACAGAGGTGGGAACTCACAAATGGGTATGCTTTGTGGATCCTGTTTTTCTCCCTGAGCATGAATTCTTCCTGCAGTTTAGACAGCATTTGTGGATTGCTTCTGGCTGGGTGATGTCATTTAGGGCACTCATTTATCTGGCCCCCTGAATTTCTTTTCACAGCCTATGCAACATTCCTCTTTCTTCATTTAGTTCCTTAAAGAGTCTTCATTGGCTGGGGACTCAACCCTTCATTTTAGTTTATCAAAAATTCCCAAGCAGAGGGGTAAGTGCTGAAATCTAGGGGCACGCTGAGCTGGAGCATCTGTGCCTGGCCTTTTTTATCTAAGTGGCTTGTTGGTAATTGCTAAGTTTTCCCTCCCGAAACAATTATTTCCCCCCCCCCCCATTTCTCTCCCCACCTCCACCCCACCCCCCGATTAATTATCAGTTCTGGAATTAAACTGCTTGCCTCTCCTGCCGTTGTCATGACAACAGTTGGCCTGCACCTGCCACTGGGTGAACAGTGGCTCTTTCAGAAGAGGCAATGGCAGTTGCTGGCTACACAAAAGCCAGGGAGCAAACTAATGTTTACCTGTCTGGGGAGAAAAGTTCCTGTTCATTCCACCTTAGGCATTTTCCTGGCAAGTTCTACCCCCAACTTCCATCTCATACAAAGTGCTTACTGGCATTCAACAAAGAAAATGAAAAAAAACTTTTCTGATAAAAATGCCTAATCCCTGTTGACTTGTCACAATTCCACACATTAACTTTGCTTATTCTCAGCCAAGATGTTGGAAGATATGACTCTTCCATCTCCTGAGAAAAGCAGTATAGTGTGGTAGTTGAAGGTACAGGATTTTAAGCCTATTAGATCTGGTTGAGTTACTTTCTGTGTAACCACAGCTTAATCACTTAACCTCTTATAGTACCAATTTCCTCATCTGCAAAATGGGGATGAGAATAGCTACATTTCATATAGTTTTTTAAAAGCTCTGAAATAATATATGTAGGTCTAGCTCCTATTTAACGTTCAGCACATAAGCAGGTATCATTATCACAGCTGTTTGGCTACTGATCCTGAACAACCCTGAAGGTCAGGGCAAAGCTGACCAGTTGGTCAGTTTTAACTGGTCCTTGTCTGAATGGCAGTACCTGCGCAGGTGGGATAAAACAGCACATTGCCCCACAGCATCTAGACCAAGATGCTAGCAGCCAGGACAACTGAGAAATGCTCCTTTGCCTACCTTCTCTGTAATTCTCTCAGCTCCTTCCTCTCTGCAGCGTTGTTCTCATGTTCAATCTCAATTTCCTTTAAATAGAATTGATAGAACCAGAGGGGAAGGAGACATGTACTCACCAAGGAAACAAAACGCTTTTCTGTTTTACAACCACATTGCAACCTATGGGGAACAATGCGTAGTGGTGCTAAGGAGTGTGTATGTGTTGGGGGATGAGGCATTTATGTAAGAAACTGTTTTTCTTTCCTAAAACCTCTGCTTGTGGTTAAAGAAGTATTTTTACTTTGGGGAGGCCCACACCCATGGCATGTGGAAGTTTCTGGGCCAGAGATTGAACCTGCACTATTATAGCAGAGAGCCAAGCTGCTACAGTGACAACACCAGATGCTTAAGCTGCTGAACCACATGGGAACACCAGGAAGAATTTCTTTAATGAACCTACTCATGGTTAGGTCCCAGGTCCAAACAAGACAGGCACATGAATACTGGTCCTTGGCAAAGACCTCACTAAATACGGTACCTGGGTTTTATCTCAGCCTTTGGCCACCTTTCTTAATGTTCTGAAGCTACCTCCTTGCAGTTCTAATTTTAAAGAAACCTGCACTCAATAACTCTAAACTTCATATCACCTTGCAAAGAAAAAAAGAAAGAAAACAAAACAACACATCAGCTTCTGCTGCCAGCATCTGTTACAGACACCTGCTGTGGGTTTTTGGGTAAAGAAGTAAATGCAGTTCAGCCACATAAAGTTTATTTAAAAAAAAAAAAAAAGGGAAAGATCCTTGGAAGTTAGCAGAAAAATGGAATTAGTGACCTTTTGTGCCTGCCTCTCACTGAGAGGAAGTGAGAAGACACTAGAGACCAGCAGATGTCTCCTAAAATGAAAAAGACAACACTAACATTTTGGCTGTGGCTACCACAGGCAAGGGCGGCATAACCAATGACACGAAATTTATTTATTATTATTCTTAATACACAAGTGAAGCTTTGTGACTTCCTAAAATCTATAATGCTTGGTGCCAGTCCAAAATGGTTATGAAGATAAACAAGGAATACGAGAACTAGACTCCAACCAGACTCTTCAGCGTCAGATCTAACTCAGGGACAAATGTGACATCAATTTCATTCTTTGACCAGCTTCTAAGAAACACCTAAAGCCTAACATCTATTTAGAAAACATTGATGCTTTAGTATTCCTTACTCCATTAACTTAGAAGGAACTAGGTATCTACTTTCCAAATTTGATTTTAAGTTAGAGGAAGGTAAAAAGTGTCAAAACAGGGGTATAAATAAGATTAAAATTAAATAAGCAATTTCATTTTACAACTACTTTGTCTCAGTTGCTTGTTTTTCCATCTAAAAGAAAAAAACTGAAAAGGAGAGTCTTTTCTTTTTTTTTTTTTGTCTTTCTAGTGCCGCACTCACGGCATATGGAGGTTCCCAGACTAGAGGTCAAATTGGAGCTGTAGCCACCGGCCTACACCACAGCCACAGCAACTTGGGATCTGAGCAGCGTCTGCGACCCACACCACAGCTCACAGCAACATCAGATGCTTAACCCACTGAGCAAGGTCAGGGATCGAACCCATGTCCTCATCGATGCTAGTTGGGTTTGTTAACCGCTGAGCCACAACGAGAACTTCGAGAATACTTTCAATGCTTCATAAAATAACTGTTCTTTAAATATAATAATATGTGCTATTTGATGGGGAAACTAAGGCACAGGGTAAGCAAACAATTTGTGCACTAACAACTCAAAAGATGTGACTATAGGAAGAGACCCATAAGATTCAAAAGTCTGTCCATTTCTTCTCTGAATAGGACAATGCTGTAGTCAAGACGTAAGTAATGGGAAACGGTACAAACTTTTTGGTACCTCAAGTGACATACAAGACCCTATATAAGGGAGACTCACCCACCTTTTAGTCTCATCCTTGCCACAGTCCAGTGAGGCAGTTAGCATTCCTCATATAGCACATGCGTTTTCATTCCTCTGAGCCTTCAGAAATGCTGGTCTCTCTGTTTGAATGGACTTCCTACCCTTTCCATCTAGAAAAGCCTACCCCCTACACCTATCCTCCAAAGTCTAGAACAAATGCTATCTTTTCTGACTCTATTCTGATTTAGTTGTACCCTCTTACATCCAACATATTTACAATCACTTTTTAGCTGAATGACCTCATTTGTGTATATATAACCTCTCTGCAACTTGGTTTTCTCATTCGGATGAGAAATGAAGGCAATGTGTTAACCATTTATTAGGACTGTTGTGAGAAATAAAATATGTAATGTTTAAAATACTTCCTGGCACATATTTGACACTCGATAAATATTTCTTTATAATAATTTATAATAATAATTGTTACATTACACTTAAATGTGAAATTAAACTTGTCTATGTAGTTCTGTCAGACTAGACTTGGAGGTCTTTAAATGCAGGGACAAAGTCTTTTTCATCTTTACATCTCTGAGGCCTCACAAGGAGCCTGCCAATGCAGTAGACAGCTGAAAATGTCTGAGAATAAATGAATGAAAAAAATCCTTCTTCAATTTTTCCTGCTAAAGAAATTGGGGAACAAAACTCCTAGAGGTGAATGTTATCCTGATAAGCTCTGAGGTCAAAGACATAAATAAGGTTAGCCTGCCAAGCATCAGGACTACCTACTGGATGGCAAACCAAAGTTGATTAGCATAAAACCACACCAGGCAAAATGACATCCAAGTCTCTTCCTACTGGACCTTTTCTCTTGGCATTATGAAGCCAAAAAGGGCAGGCAGATGTATATTATAATACAGGCTGCTCCTAGCCAGCATTTCCAGTGTGAGGCAAAAGAAATCAGCTAGAGGTACCTTGGCTGAATTTTCCAGCTGTGAATGGCTTTTCTGGTTATATACCAATCTGAACAAAGAAAATAAAGTTGTGACTCTCACAAGCAAATATCTGAAAATCAATTACTTTAGCAAGAATGCTTGCTTTATTATATAGAGGCAATACAATGCATAGCATGCCTTCATCCTTCACCTGGAAGAGGAGAGGAGAAACAATCCACATCAGTGGGAGAAAACAAAGTCAGCTTAGGCTACATAAGAGGGAAAGGTGACAGCTAAGAGACTCTCTACACTAAAGGCCAACTTAGATGTTAGAATCTCACTTCTGTAATAAGCAGCCCTGATAGTTCTACTTCATGTTACAAGTATAAGGATAATTTGCTTTGGTTTCCAGCTAGGTCTTCTGAAATGAAAATAATATAAAAAACAAAACATAAATTTGTTCTTACAGAACAAAAGAAACCCTGTATCACTGACTTAGTCCCCTCTTATCTCTACAATCTAAGTCATCAGGAAGAGAAATGCTATATCTAAGAACATATATATATGTTTATTATTTTTGGGAGGGGGGAAGAGTACCTAGTATATAGCCCCAAGAAATTTTTTAAAGAAACAAAATTGAGAACTTTAGAAAAAAAGTCTACCAAATTACAGAATCTATAAGCAGATTCTTCTCATTCCACATTTGATATAAGACTGTATTTCTCCATCCTTGGTCCAGGAATTTCCACATGCCACAGGTACAGCCAAAAAAACAAATATCAAAACAAAATTTAAAAAAAGACTGTATTCCTCTACACAGCCATATCCCAGAAAGTTAGATAGGGAGTGGGGGAAAGAAAGGCCAGTATTTACAGGGAAATAAAAACAGACTACAAAGGGGCAAAGAGGTTAAATGACCTGCCCAAGGTCACACAGGGTCCCAGGCAGGCCAAGAATAGAAGGTAGGTCTGATGACTCTTCTTGAGCTCCTACTCCTTCAGAACTCACTGCCTGTTTGATCACAGAATCAGCATGGGACAGATTCACACTAACCTCAGCTGGAGTTTTTTGCCTGAATAAGAGCCAGCTCTGAAGATGAAAAATTCTACAGAAGTCCTAAGTATGGCTGTTCTTATTAAAAAGCAGTTTTCCTCTTAGTTAAAAAAAATCCCAGAAAATCTCAATAGCAAATCAAAATTTAATATTGATCTTGCTCCTTTCTCTTCTGAGCACAAGAGTTTGAGGATCCTTCCCTTTCTGACTTCCTCCCACTACACAATAGCTTTCAGGGCAGCAGATCTTACTGCCATCCCTTCTCCTTGAATATATATCACTTCTCAGCAGGCTCCGGCAGGAGCAGAGAAGGAGCCAGTCTGCGAGGGAGCAAACACAACATCTCCCATAATAGCATAGAGAAGACAGAAAATTGCTGCCAAAAGTGTAAATTGCTTTTTTTCTTTTTTCTGGCTTAGAAAAAAATCACTCTGGGCTTCAAAGACACTCTCTTAAAAGGTGACTCTACAGTGGTTAATATCCATGTTGTGCACATTTAGGACTTTTGCTCCTCCACACCCTCTAAGGATCCTTGTCATCTCTCTGACTGTACCATCGATTTAAAGAGTAACTACTGGATGGAGGGGCAACTGGCAGCTAATTCTTCAGGTCAAAGGATGGCTTGGTTTCCTGTTCCCAGGGAGTCTCTAAAAGGACCACTTTTGCTGCTGACCCTCAGACAACACCCTGCAAAGATGAGATAAAGAAGTATCCCCTCATAATGACAGGGGTTAAGGAGAGGAGAAGCAGCTTGCAGAAAACTAAGGCCACAGCATTTCGATGACAAAAAAGTAAGAACTTCCAGGTTATAGGAAAAAGATCAACGTGACCCTTGATGAGTGAGTATGAATCCTCTTGCCCTTCATTCAGGGTCACAGAAAGAAGTGGGATGGCCTCTTGGAGACGGTCCCAATGGTGGCTGAGGGCAAGAGCTCCGAAGCCAGGCGAGATTCAAGTCCTAGCCCTGCTACTAGCAGGGTGATCTAGAACAATTTAATCTTTCTGAGTATTCACGTCCTCATTTTACAAGGGGGATAATAACTACATCAGTAAGCTTTACCAGAAGGTTAAGTGAGAATATATAAAAAACATGGTACATAACAAGGAACAGACATAAAAAGCACAAATACTTGGCCACCTCATGTCAAACAACTTGGGAAGTCCAAACTAAAAAGAAAAAAGAAGGCATGGCTCTAACTGGTGGGAACAGAGGAAAACCTAGATCTACTACAGACAAACACATTACAAAAGGACAGGAGTTTTCCTTTATTCCTGCCACCATGGAGAGTGGATCCAACCCAATTTTCCCTGGACTTCTGTGTAGACAGTGGGGAAGTGGATATGTAGAAAGAATAGTAGCAAAGGAGACACCAGTATGAAAATCCAAGCAGCCTTGGACCGGGAGTCTTCAGATTCATTTATATTCCATCCCTGGTACGGACAGACCCACACTTCCTTTTGTCTTTCTCACACATCAAACTCTCATTTAAACCTGTCAGCAAGACAGAAGCCTTTGGAACAAAACTCGGGTTTATTGAGACGGTAAAGTGTATAACACAAGTGAGAGAAATTTCAGATCAAAGGCAATCTGCCCTCAAGAGTTAACTGGAATAAACGTAGCCAAATAGTAGTTCAACACACACTGAATGAAACCAGTAAGTATGAATTTAAAGAGTAAGAGGAAAATTTGATTCATCTTTCCTCTTTCTGCCAAATTGGAAAATGCTTTTTTTCAAGTGCTCATTGTACCAAAAAAGGGTTGTCTCAAATCCCAGTCCAACGGAATCCCTACTGACATCCACAGCAGCCTGGCTCAAGGGAGACAGGCTGACACCTTGGTTGATAGTAAAGAAACTCTATGCTTCGCCACTATCTTGTCAAAGTGACATGAAGGAATCTGCAGTTAAACTCTAAAGCCACTACCACACACTAGATAGTACTTCTGAAAGGAGTTAATCTCTTCATAAGGTCCCTATATTCTTCTAATCAACATGACTCGGGCACGTGGCCACAAAGACAAGATGAATGTGTCCATCCTAATCAGGTTCTCCCAAGAAAGAAATGCCATTTCTATTCTGTGGAGTAGAATAGAACATTACATCTGCTGAGGTGTTTTCTTTATATAGGTTTTGTTTGAGCTCTCTTTCTAGGGCACTGCTTGGACTGGATTTTAAGAGCTACAGCTAGTTTTTGGAATAGAAGAGATAATTTAAAGAGTTTGTCCAAACTAAAGGTCTGTATAAAATGGTGAAAAATTGATCAACAACTAGAGAAGATATTGACAAAGACTCCCATGATCACTAGCCTAATCAAACTAGTCTCCCAGGCTCTAATGCTGACCTACCTTCAATTCACCTTCCATTCTACAGGCAGAGAGGACTTCCAAAATGCAAATCTACTCAGGTTAATCCATGTTTAAAACTATTTAATGGCCTCCCGCTGCCTGCAGGAGAGAGCTCAGATACCATAAGCAGGCCTATAAGGTCCTAAATGATCTGGGTTCTGCTTTCTTTCCTCTACCCTTCTCTTGTCTGCCACAAATACCTAAGTTGCTCCCCATCCCTAGAACAGCTCTATGCCTGCCTCTCATTCTGCAGACCTCCATGTATATATAACCTTTCCTGGTAGGCCTCCCCTTATCCTCCAAGATAACTTAGGAGCCCTGCCTAAAGCAGCCTAAACTTCACTTAATCACTGCACTTCCTCCAAAGTATAAGTGCTTGGTTATACGCTTGTCTCTCCCACTGGACTTAGGATCCACAAGGGCAGGAATCATGTCCGTCGTAGTTTTCATTATTTGTTCAGTGCATAGCACAGTTAGGATCATGAGAAAAGGAGGGAGGAATCGAGAGAAGAAAGAGGGAAATCAACCACAATACAAAGGGAGCCTGTTCTTGAGAATGGCTAGAAGATGGAGTTTGAAGGGATTCCCTGAAGGTTTAAAGCAGAGAGCCTATAGCTTTAGCCACTGAGGACAAGGAACTAGCCCTCGGTTGAGAACTAAAGTTGGCAAGGGAGGCAAGCCATCAGGAGGTGCAGATGTGGGATAAGGTTTGTCACTAAGAAAGGGGCTCAGAATGTGGGGAGGGAGAAAGGAAAAAGAAGGAACTGTACTTGTTGATTTGTAAGTAAAACCAAAGAAGGGTGGAATCCTGGCACCAGTAAGGTAAACCTGGACAACTCATTTGGCTTCTTTCAATGAGAAACTTGAATCAGGTAAGTGAGTTTCAAATTGAGTTCTCAGGAACCCTAGGTTTCTGCAGCAGCCCCTCAGGTTTATTGTAAGGAAGAGAAAAAAATGTTTTTATACAGTGGAGTTCTACTCAAAGCTCATTTGAAAAAAAAGGCGTTTTCTTACGAAAACCAAAGCTTGAATAGCAGTGGCCTGAATGACCTTTCTGATACCTCCCAGCCTGAACTATCCTGGATCCTATGTGACAGAGGGGACCCACATGGACATCGCATTTAACTCTGCACACATGCCCCTTCATTGTGTACACAGAATGGCTATATAACATTTCCAAGAGCCTGTTCTCACTGCTTGAGCAGAAAAACAACCAAAGTGAGTAAACCAGAGTCCAGGTCCACTGCAAGGCTGAGGCAGCAATAAAATGTATTTTTATACTTCATGTGGTGAATGAGAAGCACAAAGAAACTTTTTAATTTTTTTCTAAACAAAGTTTTGTACACCTATGACCTCAGATTCACTGTATAGGTGTCTTTAGTCAGACATAAAGATGCTGCAGATCAGAAATAAAGAATATTGAATCCAGGAGGTCCCGTCATGGCTCAGCAGAAACGAATCTGACTAGCATCCATGAGGATGCAGGTTCAATCCCTGGCCTTGCTCAATGGGTTAAGGATCCAGTGTTGCCATGAGCTATGGTGTGGGCCACAGACACAGCATGGATCTGGCATTGCTGTGGCTGTGGTGCAGGTCAGTGGCTACAGCTCCGATTTGGCCCCTAGCCTGGAAACTTCCATATGCCGCAGGTATGGTCGTAAAAAGACAGGAAAAAAAAATATTGGATCTAGAGTCCATTTTTAAAAAGCCATCCAATTCTAATAAAAAAAGAACAATGCAAAATTTTATCTAGTCAGTCCACCTGATATCTAATTACCATTCAAATATAGTGCCTACTCATCTTAACAATGTATTCTGAATGTGCTAAGGAATAAAGCATAGCTACTGTCATTACATACTTTAAAGCCTACCTTTATCTGAAGGTTACAGTCAGGAAATGGCATAGATGAGGAAGGAGATGGGAATCTTACAAAATATGATCTTCAAAGCCCTGGCTTAAGATGGAGATCCCTTTTCTGTGCTGTTCCTTGGCTGTCCATATTTCATGGAGCATTAAAAGGCCACAAATGTCACTCTACTTCAATTCTGAGAACAGACAAACAACAATAATATGATCTTACCTGGGTCCTTCCTCGTCGCCCTGAAAGAAACAGAAAGAAACTGCATTAGAAATCAGCATCAGTAAAAGCTGATTTATATTACTTTCTTTTCCCTCTTCTCTCCTAACCTGAAAGCAAGGCTTCTACATTTATTGTAACAGAGACAAACCAGTAGGCATCTAAGGGCTAAAACAGGGCTAACATAATCCTATGTTCAAACTGCCCAGCAGAGATGAACTAACAATTTGCCCTTGCAAGCAGAGAAGTGAATGCATAGACCTAGGAGGCCTAAATAATAGCCCTGCCTTTTTATTTGTATGGCTGGCAGTATTTAGTTCTGAGCAAACTGAGAGCCCAAAATAGTAGCAGGTCTTAGGCAAAAGCTGACCAGCTCCAAAAGCATCAAGCTGTTTCCCTCAAAGACTCACCTCTTCTTTGGCCTAGCATTTTTTTTTTCTCCAAACATAACACAGAAACTCTAATAAAGAACACACTATGGTGCAAAAGGCTCTGAATTGGGACTCAAGAAAGGAATTCTAGTCCAAGCTCTGTTATTTATTAGCTATGTGCCCTTGGGCAAGCTAGTTAATTAATCTGGACGTTGGTCTTCTCCTTTGTGAAAGCATATTTCTAGCCATTTGATGAACCTCATAATTCTTTAGCCAAACAATGGCTTTTTTTCTTTTTCTCATGCACTCTTAACAAAAACATGTGAGGGTGATTTTTCCAGGTACTGTATTCTCTGAACCTAACTTTATCAGTGATCACAGCAGATTTCCTTGAGCCTCTTTTAGTGACCAAACAAGATTTTTCAAATGACCCTCAAGCCTTTTTCCAAGGGACTTCACTCATCCTTTTGGCAACACATGTATCTTTTAGATCCTCCTCTTTAGTCATTCAGGATTGGGCTCAACAGAGACTGTGTCTCCTAGTTGGGAGGTAACTCCCCAGAAAACTGACTTAATTGAGGGGCTGACTGATCAATTGATCCTATAGGTAGGTATAAAGGAGAATGAGATCTGGATTCAGACACACTGGGTTCAAATCTTGACTCTATTATTTGCTTGCTATGTTACTCTGGACAATTATTTTGCCTCTCAACTTCAATTTTCAAATTTGTAAAACAAGGGGTGGAAATTGCTCTGTAACACAGGATGAGTATGAGGATTAAGTGCAATACTGTGTACAAACGTCAAGCACAGAGACATAGATGCACTTAATAAAGGTTATTATCAGTATCACTAACAAATTAGTATGACTCATTAAGAAGCTATTTAATGACAGTGCTGAGGGGAAAAGATTTAAAAATCTATCATGCTCTAACCTTCAAGGAGTTCCCCCCATTCAGGAGCAGGGGAAACAGACAGAAAATGAACTATCACTAAATGTCTTAGGGGCTCTACCCTAAGAAAATGCTTTGAGAGTCAGAAAAGAAATGACAAATACTGACTTTTCTGGAGCAGGGGAAGAAGGCTTCACAGAAAAGGTGACACTTACACTGCCACTTAAGGTATAAGCAGGATTCTCCTAGGTTAACAATGGAAGAGAAGTGGGACGAGCACTGGACCAGCAAGAGCAAGGGGCACAGCAGTTTGCTTTTTTTTTTTTTTTTAAGTGTGTTTAAGGAATTTTGAGTTCTATGAACTAGAGAAGAAGGATGTATACATGTATGTCCTGGACAGGGGATTGTGAGGGTGGGCAGTGGAGTGGAGCTGAAAGGCTGGGAACGCAACAGGGTAAGGGGAGACGGCCAGGCACAAGGTGAATTAGAACAGGTTATACACTGGAGGGTGGATAAAAAGGGCATTTTTAGCAGACTGTTAAGAATTTGCAATATTGGTAAGGGTGGTAATCACCTGTACTCTAATGAGAGAGAAGTAGGGCACGTGGTGTAAGCAGGGTATGGGGATGGCGGGAATCTTCTCTGCACTTTATTTGACTGGCATGTGTTATGAGAACTGTAATTCAGAAAGAAAAATTCATATAACTTAAATTTAATATGTTACAGAACTATCAATGATGTAATTAAACCTCAACACAATCTTTCAATTATCTTTGGATGTTGAAACAAAAGTATCTAGGAGAACCATGTAGGAAAGGTATCCAAACTTTCTTCCATGATTTAGAGTGGTCCTCCACTCTCACATGTTTTGGTAGGATGTTCAGAGACAGGCTTTCTGAGTTAGAGAAACATGGCTTCAAATTCCAGTTCTTCAGAATAGCTTTTGGCAATTAACCTTCCCAGGGTTCAATTTCCTCATCTACACATAGAGATCCTGATTCTTACCTCACCAAGTGGCTATGTGGGTTAAAATAAATGAGAGAATGTGTATAAAAGTAGCTCTTAAGAGGTGTTCAACAAATGGTGGTCATTACTGTACTACCCTAAAATGTTAACTAGTAACATTTCTAGGGAGAGTGGGGAAGAACAGAGAAGATGGGGCACAGGACTCTGTTTTACATTCATCCATTTCTGCTACTTACAGGTAAATGGTTACTTTCAGAAACAATAATCACTCCCACAAAGCATGGGGAGGACCAGGGTGAGAGTTTCACTTTTGAAGAAATGAATAAATAAGTAAAGAACAAAGACACATACATATAATTATTAAGCAATTTTGAACATGTCAGCAGACATTCAGAGGATTGCTAATCCTTACTAGTAAAAGCTGTGTCCATGCTCTTCCCTGAAGATGCACATTCTTGTTCCAAGAGCCTAGCTAATCTCATCCATCCCTTAGGTCAAGGGTCACTCAGAGTTTTCCTCACTGACAGACTGGAATAACCCTACTTTGTCCTCCACATCTGTATGGGGAACACTTCTGGGCTAATTGTTAGAGCAGAAAATTGAGAGTACCAGAACCACACAGTCTCTCCCTCTTTGGATTTCAACTCCCTGAGAATAGAAACTGTGTGGTCATCTCTTTATTCTCTGCACCCAGCACAGCACAAGCCATAGTACCATATCTACTCAAGAGGGGAAAGAAGGGAAGGCAAAATATAAGGATTTAAGATTAATTTCTACCACCATTATGAGTAAATTCTGGTTTCAGACACTATTAGAACTGAAAGTCTTTAAACACCAATTTGCGTTTAAATGACCTGTTAGATGAAGCAATGCTCCCAAGTCCCTCTGTAAAATATCCTAAGTGCTCTTGTATGTTACACTCTATCTAGTACAACCTTTCATTTCTACATCCACCAGTAAAAAAAGGTCTGTTCACCAAGAATCAAACTCGTTTGCTCCTGAGCCTGCTTATATCAGATGAACTTGTAATTATGATAACATCTTATTAAATTAAAAAAAATGAATGCAAGAGAGAAATGTTGTTCCATGAGTTGTTGCTTCCATGAAAATCAAATTTAACACATCCAAAACATTCAATAAAGATGGGTTACTTAAGAATTGCTGTCAATTTTGATATAGGTGAGACACATGTAAAATATTAGAAAAAATAATGCATAAAAACCTAGGATTCTATATTAAACTTTCTTCAAATGTTCTCCTCACTTATAAACAGACTGATATTGGACCTTATAAATGGTGCAGTATGGGTGTAGTTTATACCAGAAATATGACAGTCTACTCCAAACAGAAATCCATATTCTGAAAGGAAAGTCCTTGACTTGGAATCAAAAAAATACATAGATAGGTATTTCAAGTTTATAATAAATGTTTAGAGTATTCAAGTATCATTTATTTTTCTTTTTTCAGCTGTCCCCACAGTATACGAAGTTCCCAGGCCAGGGGTAAAATCCAAGCCAGAGCTGCAACCTATGCCACAGCTCCAGCAATGCTGGATCCTTAACCCACTACTCCAGGCTGGAGATGGAACCAGCACCTTCAGAGAGACAAGCCAGATCACCAACCCACTGCGCCACTACTGCCAGGAACTCCCTCAAGTATCATTTTTAATGGTTTAGTCATTTGAACTAAAATTTTCTATGATTATCTCACTATATATTGCTTTTTTGCTTTTTTAGGGCCACAGATGGGGCATACGGAAGTTCCCAAGCTAGGGGTCTAAATGGAGCTGCAGCTGCCAACCCACACCACAGCCAAAGCAACACAGGATCTGAGCTGCATCTGTGACCTACACCACAGCTCATGGCAATGCTGGATCCTTAACCCACCGAGTGAGGCCAGGGATTGAACCTGCATCCTCAGGGACACTAGTTGGGTTTGTAACTGTTGAGCCACAATGGGAACTCCTAAAAGTTTAAAATATCCCGTTAAGAAAAAAATGGCATGATGGGATAAAGGTATTAACTATATTGTGGTAATCATTTTGTACATCTTAAATTTACATATGTTAGACATTAATAATATCTCAACAAAGCCAGGGCGGGGGACAAAGAAACACACACACAAATAGAACACCCAAGGATAGCTATTCACTTAGTGTGCTGTCTTTACTTTCTGCTGTGTCTGCAAGTTTTAAATATACTATGATTAAGAAATAAAAAACTGTAGTTAGTTGAAGAGGGAAAAGAGCATATCTTATTGAAAAGAAGAAAGACCACAGTACATATAACTGGTACTGAAACTCTTCCTCTACCCTATATTCTATAAGATGACCCAAACAGATATATTAAAAACACATTTTTAAAAAGAAATGTCAATAGGAAAGCTTGTAAGTTTTGGACTCCTTCAACCAAAAGCTCTGTTATTCTTCTTGACCTAATCAAATTCATCTGTACTGAAGGTTTCTTAAAATAGACGCACTGTGTTAGTGTTCTGTTTTTAGATTAATCCTCATGAATCAAAGGCAAATAGCACTTGGGGAATGGGATAGCTAGACATGTTGTTTTTATCAGCTTTTCTGAGGTATGATTTATAATAGCATGAAATTACCTGTTTTCAGTACACATAAAAAAGTAAATTCAGAATTATGCAACTATTACTACAAACTTGCTTAAAATATATATATATACACACTCACAGATATGAAATTATCTTTTTCCTTTTTAATTTATTTAAAAGCATATGATTTAAGCTAAAATTATAACTGTCTGTGTTTATACCATATGTAAATTATATATACATATGACATATATATATG
Organism: Phacochoerus africanus; assembly: GCF_016906955.1. Lineage (NCBI taxonomy): Eukaryota > Metazoa > Chordata > Mammalia > Artiodactyla > Suidae > Phacochoerus > Phacochoerus africanus. The sequence continues at coordinate 26,835,501 of NC_062547.1, forward strand.
TGTGGTTGTCATATACATATGACAACCACAACACAAAGGATATGGAAAGGCAGGCAATTGGCCTATATGGTTTCAAGCTATCTGCATTTTATGTGAAGTGTTACAATATCAATTTTAAGTAGAATGAAAATTTAAGAGTATATATTATAATCCTTATAGAAACCACTAAAAATAATGCAAAGTAATAGAGCTAAAGGCCAATGGATATATTAAAATGGAATTAAAATAAGTGTTTCAAAAATCTAAAAGAAAGCAGGAAAAGACAATGAGGAATAAAAACAGAAGAACAAACAGGAAACAAATCATAAAATGGTAATGTTAACCATGTTAATAATAACATTAAATGTTAATGGACATTACATTCAATTAAAAGGCAGAGATTTTCAAAATGGAAAAGAATAAGAACCAGCTATATGTTGCCTATGAGAGACATAACTTAACAATACAGATAGACTGAAAGCAAATGGATGGAAAGAGATATATCATGAAAACAATAAGCATAACACTAGACTGGTTCTACTAATATTAGACAATATTAAGACAAAGCGTATTACCAGAGAAAAGGAAATGGTCATAATGATTAAAGAGTTAGTTCATCAGGAAGATTTAACAGTCAGAAGTACAGACATAAAAATCAATAAAAACATAAATTATCTGAACACATAACTGATATTTAACAGAATAATACACTCAAACAACAGAATACACATTCTCTTTAAGTGCATATTCATTCACCAAGAAAGACCATGTGCTAGGCCATAAGATAAGTCTCAGTAAGTGTTAGAAGACTGAAATAATTCAGAATAGGTTCTTTGATCACAGTGGAACTAAATTAAAAATGAATAACAGTAAGATATGTAGGAAATTCCCTAATATTTAGAAACTAAAAAATTACTCCTAAAAAATTAACAAAAAGAAGAAGTCACATGGTGAATGAAAAAAATTTTGAAACTGAATGTAATGAAAATACAATATAACCAAAGTTGTGTGATTCAACTAAAGCCAATGATCAAAGGGAAATTATTCCTCTAAAAATTTTACATAAAAGACGAATGTAGTAAAATCCATGAACTATAAAGCTGGAAAAAAAGAACTATGTAAACTCCAATAGAAAAAAGCAAATATAAACAAAATAGAAAACAAAAGAGCAAAATTAGCAAATTCAAAAGTTAGTTCTTTAAAAAGACTAATAAAATTAGTCAGACTGACAAAGGAAAAAAGGGGGAAATCACGAATTATCAATGTCAGAAATGAAAGATGGTTACCATTCTAGAGGCTACGGATAGTTTAAAAATAATTGAAAATATTATAAATGACTTTGTACTGAAAACTAAAACAGATGAAAATGACAAACTCCTAAAAAACTACAACTAATGAAAAAAATCTTATCTCTATAGTAAAGAAAGTGAACTGGTTATCGAAAATTTTCACATAAAGAAACTCCAGGACAGATGTTTTGCTGGTAAATTCTACCAAATACTTAAGGAAGAAATAACACCTATTTTCATAAACTCTTCCAGAAAACAGATGAGAAGGAAGTACTTCTCAGCTTATTTTCTGAGTCCAGGACAGCCCTAATGCCAAAGCCTGACAATGACATTATAAAAAATATAAATTTAGAAGTGAATATCCTTCCTTAAACACAGACATAAAAACCTTTTTTTTTTTTGTCTTTTGTTGTTGTTGTTGTTGTTGTTGTTGCTATTTCTTGGGCCGCTCCCATGGCATATGGAGGTTCCCAGGCTAGGGGTTGAAATGGAGCTGTAGCCACCGACCTACGCCAGAGCCACAGCAACGCGGGATCCGAGCCGCGTCTGCAACCTACACCACAGCTCACAGCAACGCCGGATCCCCAACCCACTGAGCAAGGGCAGGGACCGAACCCGCAACCTCATGGTTCCTAGTCAGATTCGTTAACCACTGCGCCACGACGGGAACTCCTTTTTTTTTTTTTTTTTTTTAACAGACAAAAATCTTTAACAAAGCATTAATGCATTGAATGAACACAGATAATATATAATGACCAAGTGGGAATTTATCTTGGGAATGCAAGGTTGATAAAATATTATAAAATTAACCAAGGTAACCAACCATCCTAACAGAATAATGGTGAAAACCCACATAACCATTTAAATAGATACAGAAGAAACATCGTACATACACCACATTCATTCGAACTATTGTTCCCCACATCTAATGTGTCATTTCTCTCTGGCTGCTCTGCTTTCAAGATTTTTTCTTTGTCCCTAGTTTTTAGATGTTTGATATTGACGTGTCTAGGGTAGATTTCTTAGGTTTATCTCACTTAGGTTCATTCAACTTCTTAAATCTCTAAGTTTATATTACTCAACCAAATTTTAGAAGTTTTGAGCCATTTTTTCTTGAAATTTTTTTTCACCCTATATTCCTTTTCTTCCCTTTACCAGACATGTGACATGAATGTTAAATCTTTATTATCCCGCAGGTCCTGAGACTCAAATTATTTTTCAATCTTTTTGTTGTTGTTCAGTTTAGATATCTATTGATCTGTCTTCAAATTTATTGATTCTTTCCTTTGTCATCTCCATCAATTCAACTGTTTTTCAATCCTTCTTTCTTGGCTGTTTAGATTGGAGCAAATATTTTCAAATTCACTGATTACTCCCTGTCATTTCCAATTTGCCACTGAGCCAGTCCAATGAATTTTTTGTCAGTTAATGCATTTTTCAGTTCTAAAATTTCATGTGGTCTTTCTTTATATCTTCTATTTCTTCTGAGATTTTTTCATTTTTCATTTTTTCCATAGTGTTTGTTATTGCTGATTGAGACATTTTTATATGGTGGCTTTAAAATCCTTGTCTGATAAGTCCAAAATCTGTGTCATTTTGGTGTTGGCATCTACTGATTTTCTTTTTCATTAGAGTTGAGATTTCATTGGTTCCTGATATAAAGAGTAACTCTGGACTGTATCCTGAACACTCTAAGATATGGTTCCCATTTAAACCTTCTATTCTAGCAGGTCGTCAACCCATTTAGGTTCAGAACACATGTCCTAGATCACTTTTGTGGCTTGTGGTTCAAATATCAATGGAACTTATAAAGTTTCTGCAGCACTATTCTGGTTGGCCCTCTCAGATGATGATGCTCCAATCTACAGTCTCTGTTGTGCTGGCTCAGGAGGAGGAGGGGCATCAACTCATCACTACAAAGTAGGAGGGGAAGGTATGACTCCACCCACTGATTCAGCTGCGAGGAAGGCATTGCTTAGTTAAAGTTCCATCTACAGTCCCCATGGGGGCTTTAAGACCTCTTCAAGAAGATAGAACTCAAAGCCTCTGGCAAAGACAAGAAATACCAGAGCCTTATCATCACCCCATCAGTCTCACTGCCCCCTCCCCTACCTTGAGCAACCTGGCCTACTCCTTCCTACCTCCTACTAGAAAAGGTATGTGGCCCACTCTTCACCCTACCCCTGTAGGGGCCTTATATGTCCCCAACCAACCAACAAGTGTATCGTAAGACCCCTCTTTCCCCAACCAATCAGCAGGTCAGCAGGTATATCCTGAGACCTCTCCTCTCCTCTCCCTGGGCTATAACACAGTCATGACCACACGCCCAGGGTCAGCTCTCCCTGATCATCAGGAAGTTGTCTGCTGCACTTGCAGCATCTCTTATCTCAATAAACTCTTTCTTTTTACCTTGCTATGCTCAAAAATTCTTTTTTTCCGATTCACATGCACAGACCACTACCTAGGGGTGCTATTTCCTTCCTATCACTGCAGGGGAGGGGTAAAGTCAAGAGTTTCACCTTCAACCTCCATGGGAGGTGGGCACTACTCACTACTGAGAGGGGCAGGGGCAATGGTAGAAGTTAGACTTTTACCTACAGGCTCCACAGAGAAAAAAAAAAAATGACACCTTGTTACTATAGGCAAGGGTATAAAATAGGTTTTCACCTCACCAGCTCTGCTACTATGGTGCCAATATGCAGTTTTGTTCATGGTACTCATCACCAGAATAGGCACGTATGGATAAAAGGTTTCTCTACAGATGAATCACCCTTTTCCTAGTCCTTTGGCTAGAGAGAGCAGGCTTTTTTGGAACTTTCTTTTTTCTGTGCACATTAGTGCTTCCAGTTGGCAAGGCACCCAGGCCAGGATATATAGGAGGCAAGAAACCACCCCCTACCCTGCCAGGGAACTCACTGCTGTGTGGTTCTTTATATCCCAAGATCCCTGGTCAGTCTGCCATCTTTCCTCCATTTTTGAGAGTCTTCTGGTAGATGACTCAGTATCTTGTCAAGAATTTTTGCTGTGATTAATAAAAGGAGTAAAATAATATGTTTACTCCATTTTGTTCAGAATCAGAAGGTGCAATTTGTTTTCAAATGCACCAAAGCTAAAATGCAATGAAGGGTAGAAGGCTGGAAAGATGGCTATATATATAAAATGAATTAAGTATAGTAAAATGTTAATGGCAGAATCTTGGTATAGGTATACACCAATCTTGGTGGAGGTATACAGTTATAATCAAATTTTGCAATTTTTCATAATCAAATGTTTGTGTGTGGGGGGGGTCTTCTGGTCAAATTAAAGATGCAGGTGATTTAAAAAAATCACCATACAAAGAGAAGGAAAAAATTCCTATTGAGTGAAAGAGAGCTATTGGAAATTGCTCTGATCAATAAGTTACCAGATTATCTGGAAAGAGAGTCTATTAAACGATAACAGCTCTGTGTAAAAGCTCTAGCTAACTGAATGCTACTTCTCATTTTTTTTTGTCTTTTTTTTTGCCTTTTGTCTTTTTTGTTGTTGTTGTTGTTGTTGCTATTTCTTGGGCTGCTCCCACGGCATATGGAGGTTCCCAGGCTAGGGCTTGAATCGGAGCTGGAGCCACCGGCCTACGCCAGAGCCACAGCAACGCGGGATCCGAGCCGCGTCTGCAACCTACACCACAGCTCACAGCAACGCCGGATCCCCAACCCACTGAGCAAGGGCAGGGACCGAACCCGCAACCTCATGGTTCCTAGTCGGATTCGTTAACCACTGCGCCACGACGGGAACTCCTACTTCTCATTTTTAATAGCTGAGTTTGTCCACTGCTTGGTTCTTAGGCCTTGTCATCTTTGCATCCCTAGGAGTAATTCCATCAACGTTAATAAGCATAATACAGTTGAGCTGCTGAAGCACATAAAAGACAGTTAGTACTGGAGAGGGAATTTATTTATTTATTTATTTATTTATTTATTTATTTAATTTACTTGAAAATAAAAAAGAGAGGAAGATCTCTCTAAATTAAATGTTTATTTTTGTAAAAACAACTTAATCAACACACGGAATAAATATGGAGGGTATCAAAATTTGAGGGGAATTGGGCATAGTTAGGCCAGTGATTCCTTGAGTTAACTCTGGTTGAAACTTTTTGTTTATTAAGACACAAAGTGACCACCTCCACAGAAAAAAAAGGTCTTAGGAATGCAAAGCTGTCTAGGACACTGATTCTCCTCATTCTTCCCACAGACACAAACAGGACATTTGACATACAGCATATAGTCGGGAAAAAGCACGGGCACAAGAACAGGATGGACTGAACCCTGGTTCTCTTTTCCACTAACTAAACGACACCAGGTCAGTGTCTGCAGTTCCTGGCATCTCAATAGCCCAGAGTGGAGACAATGAATGCTGAAGTAAGGATTAAACGAAATGATGAATATAAAGTGCTCTCTTACCAATCTAGAAACTCATTCAGGCACGCACCTCTTTAATTCTGGGGAGGATGAATTGAAAAGATCAAGAGCTACTCTAGTTCATTCAGACACTGATGAAAATTAATCAAGAACCCTGGATGAGTGAAGCAGGTACTGTCCAATGGTCTCTTATGTTTCCTGTTAGGATGGCACAGATAGTACCTGCCTCCTAGTTTGTAACTCAGTGCTTTTGCTCACTGGTTTACTGGCTAGGCTCTACAGAGCCAAAGCAAAACTGTCAGTTAAGGCCTCAGCTCACTGAGTCAGCAGGTATCCTAGAAAGTTCACAGGACTCTCCTACGTTTTCTTCTAGGAGGGCCTACCCTAAACCTATCTGGAATAAGCTTGACCAGAATTTTCAATATAATAGTATGAAATCTGATGAACAACAGCCTCTCCCTAGTGGTTGAAATATTTCACATTTTTTAAAAACAGCAATAATAAATGTATTTTTGTTGTTGTTTTTAGAAATAGATTCTAAATGCCTGAATTTATTTATTGTTTGGTAAAATGCCTGAATTCATGGTTTGGTAAAATGCCTAAGATCCTTTTATTCCTGTTATAAAATAACAATGAATGTAGTAACTAAAATTTGTACAGTGATTCAACATTTATCTTGGATCCTTAATTCATACTTTTTTTTTGTTCCTCACAATGCCATAGCCCACAACAGTAATGTCCCCAATTTATGCAGTTAGCTCCATAAAAAAAACAGCCTGAGGCACCTTTGCGCTACTCACTGAATCAGTACAGAATCTTTTATTTGGGCCTGCTTTATGCTCCACTTCCTGATTTAGTCTCATTCAGCCCAGTTCTCTTCCCTATGATGACTTTATTTATAGGGTCATTTTCACAACTTGGGATCTATCAATTGCCCTCTTCTTTGGCTCTGATTTCTGGCTTCCCTCATTAACTGTGAATAATATTTGCCTCATTGATTATACTCCTTTAGGTCATGGTAAACAAATGTTTTGCCAGGCCCAACTGCTGAGTACAGGCCCTTGCAGCCAATACTTCATACTAGTTTATACACTGGTGTAAACACGTATACCCTATCTAAGCTTTCGATCCATTCACGTTCAGGAACCAAAAGGGGGAAATTTCTAGAGTTAGCAAACATGGCAGTCAGTTTCCTAATTCTCCAGCTCCTTATTATTACAGGCATTTATTTTCTTTACCTCTGCCTTTGGCTCAGCTGATTCATTAGAGGTATCAAGTTGTTCCTTGGCTTGGGCCATCTGAGTCATCAACCTATCCATATGGGATTGGATATCTGCCAGGATCTCAGTCACATGAGCTGTGGCCATTGCTTCCTGGATGTCCACCAGATGAAGGGTCTTCTGCTCCTCATCAGCAATCACTTTTTGAACTTTCTTAAATTCCTGCTGTATAAACACCTTCATCTGGTCCCGGGTTACCTGCAGAACACAGACAAACAAGAATAAGTTGGACATACCAAGAAATAGGAGGGTAGTGCTATTACTATAAGTGTTAAGAAGCCCTGGCCAAATAAAAACCAACCACAGGTCCTATCTGATCCTGAAGTTTTAGGAATCTCCTCTGAGCAATGTTACTCTAATATCTTTGATGAATTTCTTAACCAATCTTTTTGGGTTTTTTATTTTTTATTTTATTTTTTTGTCTTTTGGCATTTCTTGGGCCACTCCCGTGGCATATGGAGATTCCCAGGCAAGGGGTCTAATAGGAGCTGTAGCCACCGGCCTACACCACAGCCACAGCAACAAGGGATCTGAGCCACGTCTGCAATCTACACCACAGCTCACGGCAACGCCGGATCCCCAACCCACTGAGCAAGGCCAGGGATCGAACCCGCAACCTCATGGTTCCTAGTCGGATTCGTTAACCGCTGAGCCATGACAGGAACTCCAGGAAATAATTCTTTATCTTTCCTTTTTATTTCTTTTATTTTTATACCAGTAATACATTTATAAATTTATTTAAATATATTAAATTTATTTAAAATCTACTAAACTTTAAAAATTTAATATATGAGTGTATATTGAAAAAAATGAAATTCCTCCTCTCTCTCCATCCCAATACCATTTTCCACCTCAGAGCATATTTACTGTTAACATATACTTGCAGCCATTTTTCTATTTTAGTTAAATACATATACAGGCATACCTTAGAGACACCGTGGATTCTGTTCTAGACACCACAGTGAAGTAATTATCATAATAAAGAGCGTCACACAAGTTTTTTGGTTTCCCAGGATATATAAAAGTTGTGTTAAAACTATATTGTAATCCATTAAGTATGCACTAGCACTATGTCTACAAAAAGGACATACTTTAATTTAAAAATACTTCACTGCTAAAAAATGCTAACCATCATCAGAGCCTTCAGCAAACCATAGTCTTTTTGCAATGGTAACATCAAGATCACTTATCAGAGATCAACATAACAAATACAATAATAATGGAAATGTTTGAAATACTTTGCAAATTACCAAAATGTGGGAGATACTGTTGTGGCCCAGAGGGTTGCAAACCCAACTATTATTCATAGGGATGCAGGTTCAACCCCTGGCCTTGCTCAGGGGGTTAAGAATCAGGCGTAGCAGCAAACTGCAGTGTAGGTCACAGAGGTGGCTTGGATCCAGTGTTGCTGTGCCTGTGGCGCAGGAGGGCAGCTTCAGCTCTGTTTTGACCCCCCAGCCAGGGAACTTCCATATGTCACAGGTGTGGCCCCAAAAAGCAAAAAAAAAAAAAAAAATTTACCAAATTGTAACATAGAGACAGGAAGTAAGCAAACAGGGTTGCCACAAAACTTCAATTTGTAAAAAACACATCTCCAAAGTGCAATAAAGATAAGTGCAATAAAACAAGGTATAACTGTATGTACAGAGACAGTTGTTTTTATGTAAATGGATCATGGTGAACATATGGTTCTATGTCTTGCTTTCCTACTTAAAATATTTTAGTACATACCATACAGATCAACTTCACTTTGTATTATTTTTAATGTCTGCATGATACAGAGGTATATATATATATAATATATGGATTTTATAGAAAGGGATAAAAGGACAAATATATCCACTAAATATTTCCACTCTTACTGGAAATATAAGATACTTCTAAATTTTGCTTTTATGAACACAGCAATGAACATCATTGACTACACCTCCTAATATTTGTATATGAATTTCTTTAGAGACCTTTGGAGTCAATGAATCAATTCATTTATATTCTAAAAGTACTAACTGAGGAGTTCCCATTGTGGCGCAGCGGAAACAAATCTGACTAGGAACCATGAGGTTGCAGGTTCAATCCCTGGCCTCGCTCAGTGGGTTAGGGATCTGGCTTTGCTGTGAGCTGTGGTGTAGGTAGCAGATGTGGCTTGGATCTGGCGTTGCTGTGGCTGGGGTGTAGGCTGGCAGCTGTAGCTCTGATTAAACCCCTAGCCTGAGAATCTCCATATGCAGCCCTAAAAAGCAAACAAATAAATAAAAAATTAAAAAATAAAAGTACTAACTAACACTGCCAATTGCTCTCCAAAAAAGATGCACCAATTGCACTCCCACAATAATGTGTGAAAGTTAGCATTTTCTTATACTTTCATCAACACTGGATAATACCAAGGCTTTAAATTTGTACTCTCTGATGGGTGAAAATATATCATTATTTTATTTTGCAACAACAACTGTGCAGACTAAATAAAATATACGACTCTTGGCTGTATTCGACTAGAACATAAAGCAAACAAAGTGAGAAGCTACCAAAATAACTTTTAAACTCTACATTTTGCCAGTAACTACATTTATTGATGTTTTTTTCATAACTATGTTTATTTTATGAGAATTCTTATAATTATTTTATTTTTTCTTTTTAGGGTTGCACCTGTGGCCTATGATACAAAAACACTGGATCTGAGCTGCACCTGCAACCTACACCACAGCTTGTGGCAATGCTGGATCCTTAACCCACTGAGCAGGGCCAGGGATCAAACTCACATCCTCACAGAGACAACGTTAGGTCCTTAAACCACTGAGCCACAATAGGAACTCCCTACATTATGAGTATTTTTAAACTACACATATTGAGTGGCTGAGACAGGAAACAGGAAAGAGAGAGAACGGTAGACAAAAGGAGAGATGCCAACAGAGAATTTTAGAGCTGAAAGAGAAAGTATTTGTCATCTAAGTGAACCCCTTTCTTTTACAGATAAGGAAACAGATCCAGCTAAAAACCTGTAGGAGACACAGAGTCCTCCAATCTTCTTGCTCCCAGGCTGGCGCTCTGTTCACTGTAACAGAAGGGAAGTCAAACTGGGAAAAACTAAAAAGGAGACTGAGAAAGATTAAAGGAGAGGGGGGAAATAATAAGGCCATTTTTTATTAGATTCAAAAACTGAAAGAGGCTTGATACTTAAAGCAGCTTTTGCAACACTGCTATAAAAACACCAATGCAAAATAAGGCCTATAAGACATGTATCCGTTCACACATCAAGTGACTAAGTGACATAAGCCCTCAGGAATTCATATACTCTTTGCAGGTACTCTCCCTGGTGCTAGAGAAAAGGGGAGGGGGAGTGTTGAATGTTATTCATTCCTGCAAGTTCTTTATCAGATTGAGAACTGTGATTTGTGTTTATTTATATAATTTCTTTTTACTTTCAGTGTGTATATTTCAAGGCTGTTATCCTTTATGATGATCATTTATCAATGGATCTCTACCCCTGAAACAAATTCAGTCTTATAAGACCTAGAAACTTCTCCTAGAGACTAAACCTAGGAAGTTTTAGCTAGGGGATGGATGCTTCTGAATGCCTAAGAAACTGAAAATTCAAAGCATAATAAAAACTGACTTGCAACCTATTTTATTAGACATCACATACACATGTAATTTGAAGTTAGCAAGGTGACATCACAACTGGGAAAGGTGGGACCACACTGCAGTAGGTGAATAAATCATGGTTCTTAAAAATTACATTCTCTACTTTGCTTTGCTCTAACTGGGTTTTCAACCTTTATTTTATGCAATTAATTTTTATAGAGATAAGGCCACAAGCACAAATTGAAAGCAGAATAATTTACTCTATAAAATCTTTATGCCTTCATCTCATTCCCATTCTCTACTAAACAACAAATAGGTATTATCCAACCTAGTTCAAAATGGCAAGAACAGGAGTTCCCGTCGTGGCGCAGTGGTTAACGAATCCGACTAGGAACCATGAGGTTGCGGGTTCGGTCCCTGCCCTTGCTCAGTGGGTTAACGATGTGGCGTTGCCGTGAGCTGTGGTGTAGGTTGCAGACGCGGCTCGGATCCCGAGTTGCTGTGGCTCTGGCGTAGGCAGGTGGCTCCAGCTCCGATTCAACCCCTAGCCTGGGAACCTCCATATGCCGAGGGAGCAGCCCAAGAAATAGCAACAACAACAACAACAACAAAAATAAATAAATTAATTAATTAATTAAAAAAAAAAAGGCAAGAACAAACTTCTGGGTCATGGCATTCATTTAAATTCACAGACCAAAAGAGAGGCTCCCTGGGGGACTGGGCAAGTGGTAGGAGCAAAGACTCCTACCAATGACAGGAAGGAAGCAACTTTCAAAACTCCCTTTCAGGTTTCATTTCACTTCCATTCTGCTATGAACTTCACAGTTCTCCAGGAGTAGCTGGTCCTTCACGGCAGCACCTGCTAGTTGGGAGCCACTGACATCACTTCTGAGTAGGTTTCTTAGAACTCTCCCACCTCTATCCTCCTACAGCTCCCCAAAGGTAAGAGTGATAGTCTCATACTCTTGACTATACGACATGAGTATTATGTCCAAAGAGAAAATTCTTCATAAGCAGAGAAGAAAGAAGGCTGGATGTATCGCAGAACAATAAAACTGGTGATGTAAAAGTTTCCTTTTTTTATAGAACCTACTAGTAATTGTCAAATCTTTTTAAAGCCACAGAACCTCCCTTGACCCAAAGTCTTAATGTAGAGCCCCAAAGTATAAAGAGCCAAAAGTAAAACTACTCCGGCTAAAAGAAAAGTCTCCCCTTCCTCTCTGAAGTACTTCCTAGGCCACTGGTAGTGCTCTCCAGGAAAATCTCACCTGAGGGACCTGGGTCCGCTGCACAAAAGAAGCCATTCAAAGAGCTGGTTCTCTTTGGTCAAGTGATTAGCCCCCAAGCCGTTAAAACTTTAAAACCCTAGGTTACAAGCAAGTTGTATCTTTGTTATAGATGCATTAGGACGAAAAGCTATTAAACATAGCATTTTACTGAAATTACGTAAAGCGCAGCACTGTAATTTGAAAAAATAAGTGGCTTATTTGTGAATAGTCAAAACTAGGAACATCTAATTGTTCCTACTAGAGCTGAATTCAACTTTAAAGGTGGGGGGAAAAAAGGCTCCGGCGAGATGCAGTAATAAAGTCCACTTTAGAAACCTACTTCTCTCTGTTCTAGTCCAGTGGACTTTCTGCTACAACATATTGCCTCTAATGATCACTTCCTGCCTACTTCAGATTTTTCAAATTAATTTCTTCTTAATGGAGATGTTACTTCAGTTAACAGGTTGCTTCTGTTGTTATCCCCACTAGGATGTTATTCCCCCCGGGTGAATTTTGGGATAAAGGATGAATAACTGAAGAGTCAAGTCTCCTCCCCGGGTACTTTATATATGCTCTTATAGTTCATATTTCTAAGCTAGACTGGACCCAAGAGGCATACAGACTGGCACTTTACACATACATAATTAAACAAGTAAAATCTTGAATTAAGACCCTGTACTTGTGAACACCACCATTCACTGTGTTTGACAAGGGCTGGAAGCCATTAACTCCTAGCTAAGTGGTCTGCAGGAAACCAAGGTTTTATTTACTTTTCTATTACAGGCAGATTATTAAAAAACAAACAAACATGCATACTAGCTAGAAAGCATGATGGCTTAAGAAAGATGTGTTCCGGAAAAGTGTTGCTGAGATGAACTGAGAAAGATGGGACAGGGTCAGGAGCAGGAAGCTACACAAAAGAAAAGCATCCGCGTCTACACCAACTGAAGCTTTCAGAAATACTTGTACTATTAGTCCAATTTACTGCAAGTAATTCTAAAGCAGCCTATTCCAAAAATGACTAAAGAAATTGTTAAATGCATGAAATACAGTAATGATGACTCTAAATTCCTCCCCCAAAGGTCAGAAAGAGCATTTTTACTCCCCCTTTCCTCTTGTCAATGGCCATTAAGAGTAAAATAAAAACTTTTTTCAATGTTGCAATCTATCCTTGCTTCCACAGCACAGCACTCTCTTACCATGGCAGTGTCCATGGAAACTTCCAGATAGGGAATCTCAAAGTTTAGCCTTCTGGATAGCCTGCAGAATTTATTCTGACATTTTACTTCAAGAGAGCTCCTTTCAAACCTCTGCCAGGCTCCTGTGACGGCAGGCAAGGGAAGAGCTTCATCAACAAGGAGGCCAGAGTCCTTTTTCAGTGAATGGCTGGGTCTCCTATTTCCTATGTCCTTTGTGTATGAGTAGAAGAGTAACTATTTGTAAATAAAACAACCCTCCACCCCAAGGCTTGGAAAATTTTCCAAGAGCCTAGAAACAGGCAGACCACAAACTACATTCTATTATCAACATTCTGAGTGATGTCAAATATTTTCCTGACGACCTGGTTAGAAGCCTGCATTGCTCGGATTTCACAATAATGTTGAGAAAGGTAGAGAAACGGTTATTAGAATGAACATTTAATTTCTTCCCTACACCATTTTTCTCACCTTCATCAGAAGCCTCTAAACAAAAGCAGTCACTTGTATCTTCTTTACCTCCTTTTTTCATTCTGTTACTAGAGAACCATGGGATCGCAACCTCAGTTATCACTTCGTTACTTCAAGTATCCACTCAATGAAGTAACAGCTATTTACTGCTGCTGTTATTAATTCTACTATAAAAGACTAGAAGAAATACACCAAATGTTAGATAGTGGTTATCGCTGAGTACTGCATTTTGAAGGGTTCCCCTGTGGGACCCTTAGTCATCTTAGAGCTCCTCAACAGAGCAGGGTTTAGTGTCTGGAAAAACTCTGAAAAAGGTCTAACTAGCTGATCCATTGAATGATCTCAAGTGTAAAGTCATCCACTTCTGAGAAATATCAGGCTCAACAATGACAAATAGACGTCATTGCTATATAGAAAGATATCTGCTTTGAGAACTTGTATAACCACAGCAGAAGCACCCTCATGACACTGCTCTTATCATAAAGCAGGAGATGGAGCTGGGACAAAGGCTGGGTGAAATAGGAGGCAAGCCTAACTTTAGCCTGGTTTCTCTCACTGGAATTCTCTGGCCATTTAATCTGTGACAAAGATTTGCCTTTATGAATAATGATAATGAAAATATTAAGAGCTATCATGTGCAGGTAATGTTCCAGGCGCCACCATATATGTGTTTCTGATTTAATCCTCAGGTAGGCAATAATATTTTCATGTTATGTTACAGGAAACTGAGGCTGACAGGGTGAAGTCACTTGCGTGCTGTTACACAGCAGGTAAGCTAAGGAGCAAAGATTCACCTCAGGTCAGCGCTCTGTCAACCACTCTACATAGTAACTGTCTTTTGAAAAGGAAATTGAGCCTCTGAGAACCAGGATGTGACCACTGGGAAGCAACTTGGCACAGAAAAGAGCACTCAGGATGGGAAGTTAGAGGGCCTGGTTATTAGTGAGGTCTGTCTTTTAGAACCAACCAACTGTGTGACTTCGGGCAAGTCACTGAATCTCTTAGGGCCTCAGCCTCCTGAGCTATTTAAAATGAAAAGCGAGTCTTCCTTTTATCTCTACAATGGCAAAGCAGCACAAATTTTTCACTCTCGAAACTAATTCACTAATCCAGATTTGCTCATCATCACATTTCTTGCTAAAACAAAAGGGGAGTATCAGGGGACTAGGACTCTGACCTAGAAGTTGTTAGGGTAACAGAGTCAAAATAAGTGGTAAAGAAGCAGCAGAATAACCCTTTTCCTTTGGCAATGCTGCCCTATCAAGAGATCATCCTCTCTCCTACCTTTAACCACCAAGCTTATTTAGAAAATCATAAAACTGGCTGCCCAGCCTCCTCCAGCACCAGTCTACTAGCCACCAACTGCACTTGCTCCCACTCCTGAACTGTCTGTACCACTGAGCACTGCTCATCTCCTCAGTCTTTAATTTCTCTCCTCTCATGGTTTCTGTGACCCTGGACTTCTCTGGCTTTCTGTTAATCGGCTTCATTCCTGCAATTTTACACACTCTCCAGGCGACTGTGATGGAGAAACTCCAAGGGTTTTTCAGCCTTGGCACGACTGATATCTGGAGCTGATAATTCTGTGTTGTGGACAGAAATGTCCTTCACCTTGCAAAATATGCAGCAGCATCCCTGGCCTCTATGTAGTGGATGCTAGTAGCATCACCCCTTGCCCCCAATTATGACCACCACAGGAGTCTCCAAACCTTGTTAAATGTCCTCTGGGGGCAAAATCGCTTTCTCTCTATACCCTCCTCCTTAGCTGTTCAACCCACCTTTGCAACTGAACTACCACCTCCATGGAGATGGCCTCTGAGCCTGGCTTCTCTAGGTCTCCAGTGTCACAATTCCTTTTGTCGTGTATCTCCACCTGGACACTCTTCTATTATTTAAACCATCAAGCCTCAAACTGCATCTTCTCCCTCCTCATCATCATTGTCACTGCTACCATTTTCAGCACTTACATATTAGGCACTATTCTAAGCACTTTACATGTGTAACATCAATTAATCATCATAATGATACCGTGAGGTGCAATTATTATTGCTATATCAATTTTATAGATGAAGAAATCGAGGTATAGTGAGAATAAGAAATCTGCCCAAATTCACACACACACAATGGTAGCAGAGCTGGAGTCTGAACCTATGTGGTTTGACTACATAATCTGCCCTCTAACCACATCATTCTTTCGTATCTTCCCTTCAACCTTGCCCTGTCCCCTTTCCCACTTAAAGGTACCATGATTTAGGCAATCGCCCAGGCTCTCAACTCTAGAGTCAAGTTTTATCTTCTCCTCCAGATAACAGGTTTCTTGACTTAATATTTTGAAGGGAAATTATGATATCTTTGCTTAGGGTCTTTCACATCATGGTGATCAACACATTCTGAGTGTCAGAAGCCATCCTGTATCTGCCGCTCCACCAGAGTCTGACTGAAGGAGTCTGCTCCTATGAAAATCCTTCTTGCATCCCCTTCCCACTACTCCCCACTACACAACTAGAGCCATGCTCTAGATCCAAAAGCTCCATTTAAACTCCACCTGCCCCCCACCTAAACCCTTTAAGCCAGTCCCGCTCTCACTTGCACACTAACTTACCGAAACAAAATTCTAAGTCACAGAGAACTTCTGAGTGATCTGCAGAAACTATTTAGGATTCTGATCCTGCCTTTAACTTGTTCTAGGTCAGCTTTCTCTCCTTTCTCATCTCCACTTGGCCCTGAACCTTGGCTTTCTAACTGTACCTCAAATCCCACCTTTGGCCCTCTCAGGTATTATAACCACATGTGCCCTTCACGCTTTCCTTCTTAGTGTTTAGACCTTACATTTGCCTTATATAATCTTTGGCTCGGCTTGTATTTTTCCTTCTCAGAATCACATTCTCTTGGACTGAAACCCTGTATTTCAGTCAGAATACTCCAGGCTTCCTCTATTTCTGCCAGAGACTATAAATTTCAGTACTTGAGCGTAAGTACTCTATTGTTCTTTACCAACTTCATGCATATGACCCTGTAATGGGCTTCTTCTGAATTTCCTCCCTTTCATGGTTTTCCCTCCCCCACATACAAACATAAATACACACGTACATGTACATATGCACACAGAGAACATGAGGGGCTCAGGACCGTGTTTCCAAACGGCTTTGTACTTGGAAGATCCTAATAAACACTGCTAATCAGCTGTGAAGTGGAGAGCAACTGTGTGCCTCAGTCATCTGAGAGAGAAACAGTCACAGAAGACTGACAAGCAGCCCGTGTATGAGAAGTGGAGTTCTAACCACTACAGCTGTGGCATCACTGCCAAGCACCCTCTCCTCCCAGGACTGCCTGTTCATGCTGCCAGCCGCTAAGACTTTACTGCCATGACAACCTGATGTGTGACCCAGTGTCATGGCACTGAACTGGATGGGGCAGAGAACAGTTCGACAGGGATTCTGGGCTCACTCTGAACTGATACTACCGCTTGCTCTTAAGATGCTTCTCCCTGCCTGACCTCAGCGTGACAATAAAGAAAGCAATCATAAACTTCTGAGCAACGCTTTCCCTGAGTGAACAGAAGAAATTTCTGGGTGCCCCGTGTAGAAATGTGAAGGTAGAAGAATGGATCCCCAGGGACATCCAGGACTGTAAGAAACAAGAATACAAGTGAGAGCTTTATTCTACTTTGTTTTCTAGCTCGCTTTCCACCTTAACCTGTATAGAAACTAGAAAGACAGCTTCTGCCTCAGGAATTACCATGTAGGAAGTGGGAGGTGGAAACCGACACTGAAAGTTTCAGGAGTAACCAAACAAAACAAACAAACAAAAATACTATTTTTAAGCCTCTTAGGCTTGAATATACAAAGAAAGCCTATTTCATCTGCTGAAGATTAAAACAACATTCACCCCTCATTTCCATCCCAGTTCTCTATCCAAACAGCTTTTCTGCAAAGCCACAGCTATCTGTATACTATAGAAACCACAAAACCAAAACAAGTGTATGCCACAAAGAATACTCAGGAAAGGGAATTGAGATATAGGTCTCATGGTTTGCTACAGAGGGTCAGAATGGTAAAGTTCGTGGAGTTTGTGGTGACAGAGAAAAGTTTCAGTTTTGGCTCTGCTAATGCTATGCTCCCGAAGCTCAGAAAGGTGAAAGCTTTTTCATTTGTAAAAGAGGGGCAATAATATGGTTCTCACAGCTATTTTTGTGAAGTTTATACAAAATAATACATGAAAAGAACTTAGTACTCTCTGGGAGTATAGACACAACAGCAGAGTGTTCTGCTGGTCCAGATAACAGCACCTGAACATCTATGGTGGGTTTTTCCTATGGTACTCACTGAGCTCTCACAGATACAGGGCCTCTTAGAGATAGAAAACCTATGCTCTTAGGAGTGCATATTCTGACTTGTCAAAGGAACACAAGAAGGACTTCCTCACACATCTAGGCTCTGAAGAAGATGGATGTCAATCACAGGCTCCTTGTTTCAGTTTCAGTAAATGACCACAGGCTGTCAGGGAGCACTGCCGCCTTTTCTAGTTTGGTAAGATCAGATGTAACCTATTTCTATAACATAGAAGCAAAGCACAGGAAGCATAAGAACAAAAGGTCAACACTCTGCTCCTCAGAGTGTGGAGGTATAGTCAGCTCCTCCACCTTACAACTTGCCTCTATCGCAAGTGCTCTGGTTGGCAGACTGAAACCCTACTACTCCCCCTAGAGCAGCTAACAGTCTGCTTACCTAACAACCACAGGGCTTGTTAAATAATCAGAGTCGCTAAAATACTTTCCAGGCCACTGAAAACCATGATACCAATCATCCTCCATTATTTTTTATCTCCTCAAAAGTTTCTGTTTTCAGGGTACTCATTATTAGAAACATAATATGATTAGTCCCATTTTATAGATGAAACTGAAGGCTCAGACAAATCATGTGATGGAGATAATAAGTACCAGTATGTGGACTCATCTGGCTCCAATGTCTGTGCTCTTTCACCATAAAGTAAAGGCATCCTCAATCTAACTCTTTTCCCTGCAAATCTGAACAAACTCTATATTGGGTATACTATTCCCCATCCATCTTCTGTATCTTCTGTAAGTGAAAAGTTAATAACTTCCTACAACTACTATCAATTCCATACAGCAATCAGAGAAAGGCAATTTATTGCCATCATGAGCTCTGTGGCCTCGGACAAGTCATTAAACCCTTTAAATGTATGTCTCTTCATCTCTAAAATGGGGATTATAATGTCTAATCTAGTTGAGTTGGGAATTAAGGCAAATATCACAGAATGTGTTTCACCTGCTAAAGAAGTAAAACAAAAGCCTTTCAACAAGAGGATGGTCATCAACAGGATCACTGGGTGGAATGAAGTTCTCTGCACAACCACAGAGAACTGACAGATTTTGCCCTTCAGCTAAATGCAGTCAATCAGGGGAGAGGCCTGATTTTCAAAGTTTACATTCACACACACACATACACACAAGCATCTACATATAGACCTGGATGACTGAGGCTGCATTCTATAGCTTCAGCCTTAAGATAATCAAAAAAGAAAAACTGTATTTTTCCTTGAGCAAAGCAAGTTTTATTTCCTAACTGAATGAGAAGCTGAACTAAGAGAAAAAAAGGGGGGGAGGGGAGGGATAGGAAAAAGGAGACCCTTAAATAAAAGTCTAGGTGATTTTTATCACTATTATCACAATAAAGTTTTATATCTAGATACCCAGGCTCCTAAATTAAATGTCAAATACAATCCTGCCCTGGAAACCTGAAGTGTGGCTGCAAAGGGGGAGTGCTGACAGCTCCACTCCCTTCTTCACCTTGGCCACGCAATAAGCCCTTTAAGCTTTGGCAAAGAGTATATTTTAAAGGCTTCTGTCGCTGCAGAGAGGAGCTGGAGCAGGGGAGAATGACATCACGATGTGTTAATTTTATTAAGCCATTTAAAGCTCAATCCCTTTGATTTCTAACAATACTCCAGCCCACCAGGCAGCTCAGAGACCACATCCACCTAGCTTTAAAACGCCTAGAGTCCATTTGTATGGTACTTCAATCAGGAGCTCTCAGGCTCCAAAAGAAAGAGAGTAGCCAAAGGGCAGAGCTAAGGGGAAGGGGGAAGGGGAAGTAGGAAGGGAACCAGAATCTCACAGGAGTTTACTTTAAAGTGGGGCTGTATCTCCTAACGAGTCTCTTAAATGTGATACATAATTTCTTTTGTGACTCTTAATTTATTTTTCTTTTAATTTGGCACCCAGCAGCTTTGCTAACAAGAGAGTTTGTGCCATAGTAATAAACATAATTGCTTTTATGCATTGATTTCTTGTTTCTATTGGGATATATGGACACACAGCTGCACACTCCTCAAGGCAGATATATTTGCTTCAATGTGAATGAGCAACAGAGCTACACTAAACCAACAACAGACAAGGCAGCCATGTAAGTCCAGCCAAGCAGGAACATCTAGCAGTCTCAACTATGGAGATTTAACTCAATTTATTTGCATGTTATTTTCACTCAAAGAGGTAGCAATGATCCTCTAAAATCTGCAATCTCTAATGTCACTAATCCCGGGAAGTGTTAACTGCTCAAAGTGCAGAATCCAGTTAGTTATAAACAATTGGCTTATTTTTCTCCACCAGTATTAGAAGGTCTCCTGAACTCTTGGAGGGGACTAAGGGAGGGAACAGGTCCACGGACCCATGCCCTTCTGCTGGAAACTGTGGTGGTTCTCAGGACTAGGAGAAAAGCAGCAGCCATCACTTACAGGATGTTGTCCTAAGCATTTTAAATGGATTTTCTCATTTAATCTTCTTAACAACCATATGAAATATGTAACATTATCCTTTATTTTGCAGATAGGAAAAAAAAAAACTTGAGAAATGAAGAGGTTAATAAGCACAGGATCTGCCCAAGACTGCAAAGTTATCAACTCTGGAGGGCATCTGCCCCAGTGCTTTTATACCTACAGAATACTGTCTCCTGGGGACAGAGGCTAACATTAGATTTCTGACCCTCATTCCTGTCCAGCAGAGGAAAGGAGAAAGAAAGAGACTATTCACTGCTGACAGCTCAAGTGAAGAGCTGAAAAAAGTGATTCAGACAATAATCTCTGTCAACATCTTTACTGAGATATAATTCACATATCTCAGTATGTGAATTATAAGAATACAAGAATTTAAAGAATACAATTCAGTGGTTTTCACTATATTCAGAGTTGTGTGATCATCACCACTCAATTTTAGATCATTTTCATCACCACAAAAGAAATTCCATTAGCAGTCACTTCCTCTCCATTCCTCCATCTTTCTCAGCCCCAAGCAACAAGTCTATTCCTCTTCCCTCTAAAAATTTGCCTATTCTGAACATACCATAAAAAAAGAACCATGCAATATTTGGTCTTTGTGAACGATTTCTTTCACTTAGCATGTTTTGGAGGGTAATCCTTGCTGCAGCATGTCTCAGTGCTTGATTTCTTTTTATTGCCAAATACTACTCCACTGTATAGATATACCACATTTTATTTACCCATGCATCAGCTGGGTTGTTTCCACGTTCTGGATAATATGAATAATGCTGCTATGAAAGAACACTGTGTGCAATTTTTGTGTGGATGTATATTTTCATTTCTCTTGGGTATAGACCTAAGAATGGAATTGCTGGATTACAGAGCAACTCTGTGCTTAACCTTCTGAGGAAGTGCAAGATCATTTTCCAAAGTGAATATATCATTATATACCCCTCCCCTCAGAAATGTATGAGGGTTCCAATTTTTCCGCATCCCTGTTAAATGAACAAAACTTCTCTTCACTGGGAAAACTAGAGCTGTACTCCTAAAATCTATCAACCTTCTTCAGCTCTGCTATAACTGCCTGGTGAACTTGGGCAAGAACCTTTATTCTGCTGGTGCCTCAATGTCCTCATCTATATAGTGCAGGGATTGGCGCAGATGGCCCCAGACCTCCCACTGCATTTACTTATTCAGTCACATCATGTGAGACACCCGACCAGAGGGGAGGTAGATGATGTGAAACAGACAGCCTGGGGCTAACAATGCATCTATACATCTGACTTTGCATTAATTCAGTTTCCACTGTGCCTGAATAACCTTAGAATGTGACTGTCATGCCTGCCTCAGAAAACAAATAAACTCAAAGAGCCTTCTTATGTCATTAGGGAGAAGACATGTCTTACTATGTGAAGTTTCTATTTGGCAATAATGACAGACTGTCATTCAAGATTTTAGTATTCTAAATTGTGGTTACAAGACAGTGATTTAAGTGATAAAATGTATGCATTTATAAGGAATATGTTAGGTGAAAAAGGAGGGATACAAATTATGTACAGGGTATATAAAGTTATAAAGCTTTATATATATACACACACACACATATATATATATGAACTGTGTGTGTGCATACGCACACACACAGAGAATAATAGTTATATACACTGTTGACTCTTAAAAAAACAGTGTGGTTAGGGGGCTGACCCTATGACCCTCTATGCAGTTGAAAATCCTTGTACAACTTAGACTCAGCCCTCTGTATACAGATTCCTCCATATCCGTGCTTCTGCATCCAGAGAGTCAACCTACTGCAGATCATGCAGTACTACAGTATTTACTATTGAAAAAAATCCTTGTAAAAGTGGGCCCATGCAGTTCAAACCTTGTTGTTCAAGGGTCAATTATATATAGAATAATAGGACTCTTCTATCTGAAAGGCAAAGTACCATAATATTAACCAGGTTTTTTTTTTTCACTGATGTGTCTCAAAGTATGGTGTATTAAGGCTGTGCATCAGGCTGCATATTAAAAAAGCGGAATTCAGAACTACCAAATGAGACATTCTGAGTGAAGCTCAAGAATCCATGTTTAAAAAAAAAAAAAAGTACTAGAAGTTTAAAAACTACTGCAGGTAGAAGACTGGCTTTTTTTTTTTTTCTTCATTATACTTGTCTGTGTTTTCCAAATTTTTCTACAAACATGTGTTACTTTTATAACTGGGAGACAGAAAAAGGGGGAATTATTTTGTTTTAATAACAGCAGAGAGATGGTGAAAGAGGGCAGAGAGCTCATTTCTCCTCTTTCTGCTGCCCAAGTGTCTATAGAGAATGACAAGGGGCCACATTTGCTTCTGGGTGAATTTCATGCCTCAGGGTCTAGACTGGACCTGAGAAAGCGTGGGTAGTTTTCCTACTTGGTGTCCTCCATCCATAAGCGAAATACTGAAGCATTTCATTTAGTTCTTCATTTATCCAAGGCTAAATGCTCTGGGGCTGTCATGGCTCTTTGCCATCTCTCCACATTTTCTCCAGTCCTGGGACTCTAGGCTTGTGGGGAGCTGTGGTTGCAGGATACAGTAAAGGAGGGGAAATAAAGTATGAGGGAAAGAGAGTTAATGAAGAGCCATACTGCTAGGGATGACAGGCTACGTGTATAAATATCGACATCCATGGATTCAACAATAGTGTGGGGATGAATAAGAAGCAGCAGGACAAATCTAATGGGTCCTGATCCCATCACTTACTATTAGCTATTAGCAAGCTATTTAAACCCTCTAAGTCTTGGATTGCTTGTCCATAAAACAAGGCAAACAGTAATATTTCTTTTCATATGGTTATCATAATAGATAAAGCATATCTACTACTATGTGCCAGGTATGATGCTAGTAGGGCTTGAGAATAGAGATAAAATAAGCTCAATTCATGCCTTCCAAGATTACCACTTACAACTTCTTTTTACATAAAGTGAAGAAATAGGTCAATAATTCTAATAACCTTCCAACCAAAGAAACACTTTTGAATGAATCAACTTGATAACTGAGACACCTCAATTTCCTGCTTCAGTTGGTTGAGTAAACACTGCCCTAGTCAATATTTCTATCCTGCAGCAGGGCAAGGACTAGCACAAGGCTTGGCTTGATCCTGGCGAATAAGTGGACACTAACACCAAGATTCAAGTTAGGTTTTGCTTATATCTACTACTATTTGTATGTGGAAAATCTATCATTTTAATAATAGTCTGATTAGCACAGTAATGAATGACTGGTCTATGTTCCACATCAATGATATCGGTTATTAGAAAGGACTGTAAGGTTCCTGCAGTTATAAAATGATCTGTAAATGCTAAAAAAAATAAGAAAACAATTCTCAGTTTTATTTAACTAATTTCATGTTACTAGACAATTCTTTGGTTTCACACTTCAGTAAGAATACCTTTAGAGATCAGAGAAAATAAGAAGGAAAAGAATCTGATTATGTTCTGGATCCCATGTTTAATCCCACTTCAGTCAGACAAAATAATGTAAGTCATTTGGCTTGAGTTTAGGATGCTTTTTTTTTTAGAATAACTTATTAAATTAGCATGAATTCAAGATAAACAAATATGGTTTTAATTGTTTCAAGAACGCCAGTTATAGGAAACAGTGAATGGCACATTTTAGATGGAAAGAAAAGCAATCAATATGTAATAGAGAAAATGGCTATTATTAGCTGCATAATGAGAGGTTAGTTTGATTGAGCTTAGCATGTTATGATTTTGGTTTAATGCTTTCTGGGAGACTAGGCGGTGGGGAAGAAGGGAAGGGAATCAATATGTTTTCTAAGTTTCAGTTTCCTCTGGGTAAACTACACAAGATAACTGCATGGTCACCACAAAGGAAAGCTGTAAAGAACTCAGATGCTTTAAATTTCCTAAAAATCCAGGTCTGGACATATGCGCACATATATACCCCGATTAATTACATCTTTTAATTTCCTTAAAGACTAGCATAAAGGGAAGAAAGCTATAGACTAAAATCCTGCTTTATGCAACAGATGTTTTTGAAAAGTTTGGCTGAAAAAAAATGTTTGCAAACTTGATCATGTCAAACATATTAGGATTATTTAATAAACCACTTCCAACTAAACAAAATAAAAACTGTTATTAAAAATAATTTCTTTCCACCATATACAAGTTCTAGGTCCCAGGGCTCATTACAGCAAGATGCATGCACACAACTTCATCTGGATCTGTGCCTTATTTACCAACCATCACTGGCTCTCATGCCTGTCCTCATGTTCCTCCCTAGTGGCTGGGTTCCTCTGATGTTAGATCTCAGCCCACTCCTGGACCACCTAATTCCTGACCAGGACTCCTAATTCCTGACCAGGACTCCTTTCCCTTTTTTTGGCTTTGCTACTTCTCTGTTGGACAGCACTATTTAAAGGCATCCTATCCCCTTGGGCAGCCTAAGCTGATGACTCAGTTCACCTCCCTTATTCCTTTGCTACCTCGGCTCAATGTATTTGCTTTCTAAGCCTGGACTTTCATGTGTTTCATTTTTTTCAAGGCTGAAATCATTTGGACTTATTTAGAAGAGCTCTTCTAGATATTTGCTGAAAGGAATTAAAAAACACAAGAAGGCAGGAAAACAGACAAGGCCAAGCACGGCTTCTGGACCTCCCCGACCCACTGATTCAAAAGCTGAGAGTGGGCCCAGCACTCTGTACATTAACAAGTCCTCCAGGTGGTTTTCATGCAAACTAAAGTTTAAGAACCACTGGTCTGAGAAAAGAGGCTGTCTGACCAATACTGTGGAAAAAATGAGGCATCTCATCAAAAAGTCTAGATTAATGACATAGAAAAATGTTTAAGACATTCTATATAATAAAACCAAGCAAATGAGGTCCTGCTGTATAGCACGGGGAACTGTATCCAACCACCTGTGATAGAACATGATAGAAGATAACATTAGAAAAAGAATATGTATTTATATATATGTATGACTGGGCCACTTTGTCACTTTGCTGTACAGCAGAAATTGACAGAACATTGTGAATCAAACTATAACAAAAAAATTTTAAACCATAGCTATAGTATATTTTTATAAAATATCTTAGAAGTATATTTCCACATGAAAAAAATGTCTAGAAGGTTAAATACCAAACTGTTAATAATGGCTTACTTGAGGGAAATTCATTTTACTTTTCCTTTGTGGATATCTGTATTTTTAATCTATAAGTATATATTACTTAATAATTTAAAAAACAGTTAATCTAGGCATCTTCCACTCTTCTCTGGCAAAACTCAGTTAAAATTAACTCAGTTCCAGGAGACCTCAGTGTCTGGACTAATCAAGCTTTGTGAGGCTTTAGGGAATTCTAGAGGAAGTGAGGCAGAGATAGTGTTCAGAGCTCCATGACTCAATCAGTTCTTCTATGTAAAGCTGCTGTGCCAGGAAATGACAGGTCATAAAGCCTGAGAGATTCTGCCCTTCTTAAATAGGCCAAGTTAAAAAAGGGATGGTGGGGTTCAGAGGGAAAACAGACTAAAAAAAACTATGGGTTCTTTTGGAAGACATCAATTTATTTCTAGGAAATTTTTCCTTACTGTAGAAACTATGTATCTAATTATCCCCTTTTCATCCCCTCTTTGTGATCTGGCAGTCATTCTACAACTTTGTTGGTTCTTCTTCAAGCTGGCTCCAGGTAAAATTAGCATACACTTATGGCAGACTAGACAGGGGCTTGAAAATAAAAGAGATAGTGGGAAATTATCCAGGGTGAGATAAAGAGAAGATAAAAGAAAGGTGAGTATGTATAAACATATGCAAGATAAAGTGAGGTCCTAAAAAATATCCTTTAGCTTATGATGCATCATGGGAAAATCCTGAGGCTTCCATGGTTTGCTCTCATGGGACCACTCAATTCTTTCACCTCTGGCAAGTGTCCCATCAAAAGCACTATATGCCTTCATAAAGGATCCCAAAGCACTTTACCTATATTATCACCATGCACAGAAGTGACTCAGTGTAATTTGTACACATCCTCACGAATTCACTGCCTAGACGCATGTGGGTGTGGCAGAAAGAGAAAATACAGTTGTCTCCTTCAGGATAGCTATTGTCCCAAAAACCAGAGAAAGCCGGTTAAAAAAGCTTTCCATTATCTTTAATATTTAATTGGTTCATCTTCACTTAAAGGAAAACTACTTTGGTGTAAGTAGTTTGAGGGGGGGGTCCTTTCCACTTTGGGCTAAGAAAGGTTACCCCAATTTTTTCCAGACACTTTCTACCTCTGGAATCCTAACCACACCAGAAGACAGGTATCACCAATGACCCAGTAGTTTTAATGCTGTATGAAGAGGAAATTATTTTGTAGATTGGTGACTGTAGCCACCTTCTGTAGAGCCTGTCACTGTCTGTGGCTCTGCCTCAGGCATGTTTCAGATTAGAAAATGGAGGCACAATGTTGTTACGTGGTAGAAAGGAGATGAATCACAATGCTTACAATATAATACGAAAGAGCACAGGCACTGGAATTAGATTTTGAATCTCAGCTCTAAATTATACTCTATCTGGGGCAAATGGCCCTATCTGGGCCTCAGTGTTCTTATCAATAAAATGGGAATAAAAGCTAGTTTACAAGGCTATTGCAATGATCACAGGTATATAAGAGGAGAGAGGGAATGAAGAGGTGGTGCTTTAAATGAACCTGTCTACAAAACAGACTCTCAGGACATGGAGAACAGACTGTGCTTGCCAAGAAGGAAGGGGAGGGAGTGGAATGGACTGAGAATATGGGGTTAATAGATGTAAACCATTACATTTATATGGATAGACAATAAGGTCCTACTATATAGCACAGGGAACTATATCCAATTTCCTGGGACAGACCATGATGGAAAATAATATTAAAAAAGAATATATATATATATATGTCATATATATGTATGACTGAGTCACCTTGCTGTATGGCAGAAATTGGCAAAACTATAAATGAAATATATATATTTTGTCTTTTTGCCTTTTCTAGGGCCACTTCCCACAGTATATGGAGGTTCTCAGGCTAGGGGTTGAATCGGAGCTGTAGCCACTGGCCTACACCACAGCCACAGCAATATGGGATCCAAGCTGTGTCTGCGACCTACGCCACACAGCTCACAGCAATGCCAGATCCTTAACCCACTGAGCAAGGCCTCATGGTTCCTAGTCTGATTCGTTAACCACTGAGCCACGATGGGAACTCCCTGTAAATCAATTATACTTTAATAAAAAAAATAAAATAAAATAACACCAAAAAAAGAAGTGATGGAGTTCCCGTCATGGCACAGTGGTTAACAAATCTGACTAGGAACCATGAGGTTGTGGGTTCGATCTCTGGCCTTGCTCAGTGGGTTAAGGATCCAGCGTTGCTGTAAGCTGTGGTGTATGTCTCAGACATGGCTTGGATCCCTTGTTGCTGTGGCTCTGGTGTAGGCCAGCGTCTACAGCTCCAATTAGACCTCTAGCCTGGGAACCTCCATACACCACGGGAAGAGCCCTAGAAAAGGCAGAAAGACTAAAAAAAAAGGGGGGGTGGTGGTGCTTAATAGGTACAGTTTCAGTTTAGGACGATACAAAAAGTTCAGGAGATGGATCGTGGTGATGCTCCACAACAATGGCCACTGAGTAATACACTTAAAATAGTTTTTTAAAATGGTAAATTTCATTATGTACATTTTACTATATTTTTTTTAAAAAGTATGTAAGGCTCTTAGCACAGTGCCTGGCTCTTGCTAGCTGCTCAAGAAATTCTAGTCTTATTGCCCTTATAATTTTTTTTTAATTTTTAAATTAAAAAAAGACCATACAAAAAGCCAAACAAAATCATGCTCCCTTCTGTACTTAATTATAGAAGCTTTGACTCTCAGGCAGAGCCAGCTGGCACCAATACCTGGTAGTGCCACAGCAAGTGTCTGGGGAGGAGAAGGGAGGCTGTGTTAGTCATAATCCCTCTGGCATGTTCAGTTCCCAGTCCACCCCCAACCCTGGTATGATGTCTCCCAGAATAACAATCTTACAGCCCCCAACATCTTACAAAGAAAACCGGGAAGCTTAAACCACTTCCCAGACCAGACTCCAGGTCATGAGGACAAAAGCATTCACAGTAGCAGCTGGCTGATGTAAGTAGGGGAGTGACAAGATGCTAGTACTGAACACCAACTGGATCGGTCTGAGCTTGTTCCAGTCCTCAGCATTAAGCTGATGGTATCTCTGATGCCTCTGGCTGGATTTAATGGACACAGAGGTCAGCAGTCTCAAAGGCCCGGTAAAGGAAGATTAAAAATGCACTTGCCTGCAGTTCAGAGAAAACATTTAATGATTATGTGTTGTAAGTCATAAAATACAGAAGGGGGAAATAGATGACTTATCTCTAGGCATATTAGAACACTGCTTTTGATGGGCAGGCTTAATTAGATCTTGATGCAATGTTCACATAGATGGTCATTAACATCCCTTGAATTTAGCTCAAGGAGAATGAAGTGACTGGGCACCAATATCCAATTAATTCTAAAACAATACTTACTTTAGGGTCTGAGCTCTTGAACTTTAACCTTTCCACCAACTCTATCATGGCTGCCTTCAATCCGCCTGAGTCTTTGCTCTAGAAGAAAGAAAAGGCAGGGGTCATTAGACAGCATTTTGTTGCTCTCTCAACACAAATAGCATTTCATGGGACAATGAAAGGGAAAGCAATTTTTTCTTCTTATCAGCCAAGAGAACTCAACGACTAAGGAAAGCTGTGTTGTCCGTCATCCTCTTTTCTATGGACAAAGAGGGTCAGGACATAAATTGCCCAGTGACCCCAGAGAACAATTGGAATGAAAATTAAATGCAATTTGAATAGGCTGACTCATGGCTTCATCTCAGGGCTCAACTGCGCCAGTACTCACTGAGGGCTGAAGTTTTGCAAAAGAGCCTTCCATCTGGGATGTCTATTTTATGACCTAGTGATTTTTATTTTAAACTTCTACATACCAAATACAGAAATATGCAATCTTAAATATTCTTGTAAAAATAAAAACAAAGAAAATGCCCTAAGATTTAATTGGAAATGATATTTCAGTGTGCTGGCTGAGTACAGGTTTTTGAGTCAGACATATAAGATTTCAAACATGGGGTCTGCATTAACTAGTTGATTAACCTCAGGAAAATTACTGACTTTCTCAAAACCTCTCCTCTTTGATAAAATGTGGATATAAACAAGGTTATTTTAAGCTTAATTGAAATGGTATTTGTAAAGGCATTAGCACAGTATACAGCACATAGTAAGTGCTCAATAAATGTCACTTATTATTGTCAGGATTGCACTGGAATGGCTTAGAGTAGCACAGTCCAACAGAAATAGAATATAAGCCGCAAATGCAAGGCACATACATAATTTTAAGTTTTCAAGTCGTCACAAAAATAAAGTGAAATTAATTTTACATAACTCAGTATATCTATGATATAATAAGTGCAACACGTAATTTCAACATGAGGTATTTTATGTATGTTTCCCTACTAGGTCTTTGAAATCTACTGTGTATTTCATACTATAGCCCAATTCAATGTGGACTTGCCCCATTTCAAAGGCTGCAAAGCCATCTAGGGTTAGTGACTACTGTACTGGTCAGCACAGATTTAAAGCATACACAAAAGCCACGATGCATGGATTCAAGTCTCAAATCTACCACTAGATTTGTGCGACTTTAGGCAAGTCACTTAGCCTCTGTGTGCCTCGCTTTCTTTATCTTCAATATGAAGCTAATACTAGTACCTATTTCATAGGGGTGTAATAAGATAAAAATGAGTTCATATACATTTGGAATAGGGGCTGGTACATAGTAAAGACAATAGATATATGAGACATTTTTATTACTATTACCTGTCTCACCATATTCTAAACTCCTTAAGGGTAAGAGCTCATCTTCTGTCTCTGTATTTGTGCCCAGCATCAAGGTATGTGAAAAAGTATGCTGAAGAAATGGATGAATGAAGGTGCAATCTGAAGATATGAATGCCCTTATCATCATACGTGGGTGTAGCACAAGCTAAAATCACATGAATTAGTTTATTTTCTTATCTCAACTCCTTGGGGGTAAGACAGGATCATCACCTTATTTTTCCAGTGAGGAAAAAGAAGTAGGAAGAAGCAAAATGACAATAAAAAGTACCATATAAACAAACACTACAAATATCTGTTCCTCAAAACTGACCTCAGAATCAGTAATATTTTCCAAATATTTTTGGCAAATTCCAATTCCTCCAAGACAGGACATATTTTGAATAAGACTCTGTCATACAGATTAAAAGAGACTAAAGTCTAAATGCTTTTTCCCATCTAACCTTCTCTCTCCCCCAAATCTATCAAGTAAAAGTCTGATGGAACATGACTAAGACCAGTATCTGCTTTAGATGTGCTCTCCAAGTACAGCTGAGTTAATACTGCCATTCTAACTGTGGTTCTAAATTTTAATAGTTTGCATTTTTTAAATGATAGTTTATAACTCTCCAAATTTCTTCACCAACTTAAATCTTTAACCTCTGGTCTGACAGCAGACATTTGAGAAAAGGAATCTGGAGGTCACATACCAGGGAGTGTGTGAGATCTGAAGTACCTAAAAAAGGGTTAAGCTGCCAGAAACAATCCTGCTTTTATGAGATGATCAGACAATAAAGCCTGTCTGGTGATATCACTCCTCTAACCTGCTTCTCATTGGCTGAACCAAGCAGGTCACTTGTCCCTGGAAAGCTCTCTTCCCCCACATCCCAGCTGCCAGTGCCCATTTTAAGCATTTTAACAAGAGCCCTGATATACGGTGACTTTCCCCCTGGCTCTAGAGAACAGAAAGGAATGCACCAAACTGTGTCTTAAAACATTCAGAAGAAAAACAGGACGATGGAGGGATCCCTAAGAAGCAAACAGCCTGTTTGCAGGCAGATGTGTCTTGTGTGGAGAGATAAGGGAACCCTCAGCCTTCTTTCATAAAAATACAACGTGTCAGCAGAATCCTTCCTCCTTTTCACAAAGCCTCAGCAGCCCTGCCTACCCAGGGGAGTGACAGAGGAGAGGCACAGACTCTCCCTTCAGGGAAGTTCACCCATACTACCTCCCACCCCACTCTCCTTGAGAATTATTCTCAAAGATCAATCAGGGTCTATATTGAGCCAGCCTTTAAACAGGTGGGAAGAAAACCTTTCCCACCCCCACCAATAATAAGCAGTTGGTCAGAAGGGAGAGGCTCCTCTGAGTAGACCCGCCTCTGACAGCTGCAGGACTGGTCCAAATCCACTTCCTTTCTTTTCTCACACCCAGCCTCTTCCTGCACCTCAAGGGCCTTGCACACCAGTGTTCACATTAGTAAACCCAAGCTTTCAGACATCCCTCTCAAACAGTTGCCCTTGACCACACCTGGGACCTAGAGATGCACATAACAGATGGGATCTAATGGTTTGATCCATTTTTGGGAGGATGGACTCAAAAAGAGCCTTTGCAGAAGGAGGGTCAGGACAATTCATCAGGCAATTCTTGGGCCCTGGGTACTTGAAGAGTGGTCTAGAAGGAGGCAGGTATGTCTAAAGGAAGTGCACAGGGCAGGGGCACAGAGCTGTCCAGGTCTACAGTGATATTTGAGTATGAATGTCCCCAAACCATAGGGTAGTATCATGTTTTAGTTAATTATTTGCTTGCAGAGGGCAGTAGCCAGAATAGGAGATTGCACTCTCACACTTCCCTACTGTGGTGGAACAGAACGGTGCCTCCGAAACCTATGTTCTAATTGAGAAGTTAGAAGAATTCTAACCTTGCAGACATTTGGTTCCATAAATGACTAGATTCTATTCTGTCAGTCCTTGGGGCAGGCAGGCACTGTGCGTGGAGAAGAAGTGAGATTCTCCTGATACTGCTCTTCCTCACCCCCATCCCACACAGTGTTTTCCAAGAACACAGGAGTTCAATGTGAGCCTATCTTGTTTATGTACCTCTTTCCTCCCCCCTAAGAAATGCAGATTAAAACAAGCCAAGTGCTATGTTGTGACATCCACACCTCAAAATCTGATCACTCTGTGGAGATGTGTGATGCTTCACAAAAGCCAGCACCTAAGGATGAATCATAATAAAGCCAAAGAAAGGACACAACACCTACATTTCAAGGTATTCTTAACTCTCCAAAGCACTTTCATCGGCATTTCACCAAAAAAAACCCTAAAAAGTAGTATATTCTCACTTCACGGCTGAGAAAATGGCTGGTGGAAATCAAATGAGAAATCACAGTACTCATATACGCTTCCACTAGCATGACATAGTAACACAGTAACTAAAAGGTAGTGTATTCTCACTGTACAGTGGAGAAAAATGGTTCTGTTGAAGTCAAATGATTTCCCCCAAATCACAGAGCTAGTACGTAGCAAAACAAAGATCAAAATGATTGAAATGAAAAGATTTATAACATATACAAGAGAAAAGGCTGGTATCAATAATACACAAGAAAATACATAAGGGATCCCCCTATAAATAAGAAAAGGCCAAAGAAGCACGAAAGAAATCCCAACAAAGGATATGAACATAATAGTGTGAAATGGCTAATAAACCTATGAAAAGATAAAAAAGATACTCAAACTTATAATTATGATATAATTTCTTACCTATCATATTAAAAAAGTTTTGATTTGAGAATACCAATTGATGAGAAATTTGGGGAAAATTGGGGATTTTCATAAGTTGCTGATATAATATGATAAAGCTACTTTGAAATCACATGCTAGCACGTCCTTTCTTTTTTTGTTTTCTCCCCTTTGAAATACTAACATGTGTAAAGGAGGCATGCACAAAAATAGTTATTGCAGCATTGTTTGTAATACTGGAAACTGGAAACATCCCAAGCATCCATCAATAATGGGTGACTAAATAAACTATGGAATTAACAAATGGGATATGACACAGAAAATTTTAAAAATGAAGTAGACCTATCTTCTAGGTGTATAGCTGGGTACAAGGCAACATCCAATGTTGATTTTTTTTTTAACTTGCAAAACAACACATACTATAAATATCATTTATAGAAAAAGCTATTATTTTCTATGAGTGATACATATGTATGTAAAAGACAAGATAAATCAATGACTGGAGAGACTAGCAGTGAGGACAGTAGGAGGAAGAGTCTTAGACTTATTTAAATTTACTCCTATTGTCTAATTAAGGTTTAATACACAGAAAGGGAGGGAGGGAAAAAGGGAGGACTGCCGTATGGCTTCTGCTTCAAGTACCTCTCTCCAAGAGTGTTTAAGTATAAATATTGGGGCACTGATTCCTTTGCATTCAAACATATAAGTCAACAGATATAAGAGAGGGTTTTTTTAATCTAGTGTTCACATATTGATTTCAGGGAGGGAGTTTGTATGCAAAATTTAGAATGAACATGTACTTTTCTATGAAAAGGGGCTTGAGTGTGCCTCAGAATCCCTCAAAAGTTTAACTTTCCTGGGGAGTTCCCGTCGTGGCGCAGTGGTTGACGAATCCAACTAGGAACCATGAGGTTGCGGGTTTGGTCCCTGCCCTTGCTCAGTGGGTTAAGGATCCAGCGTTGCCGTGAGCTGTGGTGTAGGTTGCAGACTCGGCTCGGATCCCGCGTTGCTATGGCTCTGGCGTAGGCCGGTGGTTGCAGCTCCGATTCAAGCCCTAGCCTGGGAACCTCCATACGCCGCGGGAGCGGCCCAAAGAAATAGCAAAAAGACAAAAAAAAAAAAAAAAAGTTTAATTTTCCTAGTGTAAAGAACGTTGCATAAAGAGAAAGGAGACCTAAGCTCCATTCCTAGTTCCTGTCCTTCAAATTGCTGTATGAGCTTGGGAAAGTCACTTTACATCTCTGAGTTTCTGTTTCTCAATTTCTAAGTGAGGAAAATGGGTCAAATCAGAATGTACAAATTCACAGCCTGCAGCCTACATAACTTTTTTTTTTTTAGTTTTTAGAGTGTTGTCCTACACAACATACTAGGAATTTTTAATTATTGCCAACATTTAAAAATCAGGAAATAAGACATAATAAAGATTTCTAGCTTCTTCTTAAAATCTGAAAGGTATGACTGCACTGAGCTCCCTTTCCCATTTAGCAGCAACTGGCTGAAGGTGAACAGCAGCTATAAGCAAGGCAAGCTCTTTGCAGTGTTCCAGTTAGCCTGGCCAGCGTCTCTCATTTACATTAACTTTTGGGTCCCTGTAGACATTGGAAGTTGCTATCTCTGAAAGCAATTCTCTAACAGTTGTCTACCTCTAAGGGTTCTTGCATTTGAACACCAAGAAAGTTGAAATGTCTTCTTAAAAGGGGTTCAGAATACCTCATTAACATATGTTCATCCATTCACTCCAAAATACAGAAATAATACAGTTCATTGTAAAGGAAACGTCCTTTGAATGGGCAAGGGGGCAGAAACAAAGGTGGAATATGGTAGGTAAAAGCAGCATCAGAATAGGAAGTATTTCTTGACAATTGGCCTCTACACCTTCATAGGAGTCAGTCTAGTTTAATGCCAATAACCAGCTGGGCATCAAAGGAAAGGTCATGTGTCAGTAGAAATCTAAGTGTGAATCACCTAAATATCCTAAACTGGCTCCTGAATGTTGAATTCTATATGACAAAGAATTAGAAGAAGCTGAGTTCAGAAAGAATACTGACTGCCTATCTTTTTTTTTTAATCCCAGTGGCCTTGCGTTGGTACCACCACATCACGTCCACAAATTCATTTCCATCTTCTTCATATGACATGATTTACCAACTCCAAATCCATTTTCCATTAGGCAATCACCTTTGTACAGTTGCTTAGATCCAAAATCATTTTTGTGTGGAAGAAAAACTATCACCATGTCATTTCAGACCTAACTTTAATACACAGGCCAAGTCCCAGTACTCTTCACCACCGCCACATAGTGACACTGCTCCCACTCACCAACCTTATGGTCTATTCTCCACACAGGAGCCAGAATGAAATTTTAAGAACATGAATCATATCACTCACTCTCCTGCTTAAATAGTCTACGGCTACTCAGGGTGAAATCCAAAATCTTCATCACAGCCTACTTGGGAACGTGACCTCATCTACTACTCCCCACCCAGCACCCTTACTCATTATACTCTAGCCATCTTTTATCTCCGAGTAGGCCTGTCCTCTCTGAGTCTCTACACTCGCTACTTCCTCCAACTGGATGCCCCCAAATCTGCCCACCACTGGCTCTAACTATTCCAAGGAAACTATCTTAAGAAAAATCCTTCTCAGACCCTTAAAGAGTCTCCCTCTCATTCCCCCATCCCAGTCACCCTCCTTCTCCTTCCCCATGTTTGCTCACAGCATTTATCATTATTTGAAGTGTCATTTACTGTTTAACTTGCTTTTGTCTGTTTTGCTTATACAATAAAAACTCCATGAGGAGTTCTGTGGCACAGCAGGTTAAGGATCTGGTGCTGCAATGTGGTACGGGTCACTGCTGTGGTGCAGTTTCAATCCCTGGTCCAGGAGCTTTCACATGCTGTGGGTGCAGCCAAAAAAAAAAAAAAGGAAAGAAAAAAAAGCTCCGTGAGACCAGGGACTTTGAACTGTTCAATGTTAAATTCCCTATAGCCCTAAATAGGCCACCTGACTGAATGAACAGATCAAAGGAAAAAAACACCATGCCATTAACTTCAAACAACATATAAAAAATATCTTAACATTCATATGCTGCAAGTGGGGCTATAAAAAAGCTATATATATATATATATATATATATAGAGAGAGAGAGAGAGAGAGAGAGAGAGAGAGAGAGAGAGATCCATCTACATATCTTAAATATTCTATCTCAAAGAACTGTGGTAAAAATTAACCGAGATAATACGTAGGAAGTTTATACTATAGGGCCTGGTACATACTAAGTTCTCAATAAATTTTAGTCATCATTATTCTTATTGTTACTATTAAGTGATAAACAATATATTAAGTGACTGACTACTAAGTATCAAGTACTGAGCTAGAGAAGTGCCGAATAGAAAAAAATGAACAAAACAACCTGTTACTAACTGAAATACTATGTAAAATATCTAGGAAGGAAAAAAATCCAGATAGGGATAGAACAGTTTTAATAGTCTGATCAGAATATTCAGAAAATATTTAGCTACAAAATACCTTCACAGAGATACTAAACATCAGGAGAACGTGTCAGTACAATTTAGAAAGATTAAATGTAAGTGGGGATAATTGAGAGTAGAGCCTGAATGGGATGGCAGAATGAAAATATACTTAAGGGTGAGACCTCAATTCAAATCCTAGTCCTTCTACTTATTAACTAGGTGAACTTCAGCAAAGCTCAACCTCTTTGAATATCAGTTTCCTCATCTATAAATGAGAATCAGAATAACATGGCTTATTGTAGAAGTTATACTGAAATCAACTGAAATAATGAGTGAAAAACACCTGACCTAAAGCCACTTAATAACTATTATTATTACTATCTGATCTCTGGAAAGAGCCTCAAAATTCAACAGCAGACAAGAGTTTCTAGACTCCCTTAGTTTTATAACCTCAGCCAAAGGCTAGCATTTCCATTCTTCACTCACATGAAGTCAGAGTCTACCACGCAACACAGGTTATACTCAGTCAGGGTCCACAAACACCCAAATTACAGAGACGAGAAGAGCAGGGATAACCTCTTTCCCCCATCACCTACTAGAAAGAAAATGGAGGCTATTTTCTAAGCAGAAAGTAAAGGGTGTATTGCCCCTACCTTCCCTCAGTGTCTATAAAAATTTCCCACAGTTCAGAATGTAAAACAGAATTTAAAGAGGACAACCAGCAAGACTTGTGAACCTAAAATTAGACACACCAGCTGTGTTTTGGTTAGCTAGTGCATAAGGCACCAGCAGGACACTGAAATATACAGGCGCCTCTTCTCTGAAGAAAGGTTTTTCACCAGCCTATCTACCCACCAGAATAGAGCATGCAGAAGGAGCAGAAGGAGAGGGGGCTGAACAGTTTTCACCCAAAGAAACTTGGTGTCCGAACTTCTACTTCTGCCAGACTGGTCTAGAATTGAACTCAGAAGAGAAACTTAGATGGCTCTATAATGGTAATATAGTAACAGTAAGAGTCACTAATTGCTGAAGGATTATTATATTCCAGGCACTGTGGTAAGCTCTTTACATGTATCATCTTGTCTGTTCCTCACTACAACCCAAAAAGGAGAAATAATTATTATGCCCATTTTACAGACTAGGAAACGAAGACTCAAGAGAGACCAAGTGAACTATCCAACATGACACAGCTAATAAGTAGCAGAGTCAGGACTCAAACTCACAGACTGCAAAGCCAATTAAGGCAACACCATTTGGTCCTCCATATTCATTCTCTCATTTTTCCCTAATAACACACTCCAGCTTTTAGCTGGACACATCATGGCCCAAAGAACTAGATAAGGTCATGGGACTGAACTCCGACCAATGAAACATAAGCAGCAATGTGTCCAACTTCTAGAAAGTTCCCTTAAGATAGACGGGCACTACATTCTTCACTTTCCTATGTCTGCTATCCTGGAATTCAAATATACTAGATGGACCTCTAGCACTCATCTTGTTCCATGACAAAAACTATACCCTAACGATGGCAGAATAGAGGTAGAAAGAGCCTAGATTCCTAATAACTTTACGGTTCCTCCATACCAGTTTTAGAATGACCACATCCAGACTTCTTCTATATAAGAGAATAATAATAAAACATTCATCTTGTTTGAGCTGCTGTTATTTTGGATATTTCCAAATTATTTCATTATTTCAGATGTGGTTAAATGTAACATTAACACTGATACACTAAATCACTATGCAAAACTATCTCTTTCAGTTCTCATTGATGCCCTGGGGCTATTTGAGATTATTATACTTCATATCACACATTTACCAAATATTTCACATACATCTACTCTCCAACAGGCACTGTGCAAGGTGCTGGGAAAACAAAGATGAATAACATACAGTCCTAACCCTAGAAGAAGAGTTTATAACCCAAGAGGGACAGATACATGGGAAGAAATAATATTGATATAGTATACTATATTTAATGCTATAATAAATGTGCATACGCTGTTGCTGTGAGAACACAAGGGGCAGCTGCCTAGTTGTAACTACCTGGTGAAATCCTATCCATTTTTGAAGGCTCACCTCAAATACCACTTCCTCTATGAAATCTTTCCTGATTCCATGCCTCCAGCTGAAATGAACTTCCCTTTTCTCTGAGCCTCCATGACATATTATTTGTACCTCTCTTCTGATATTCATATCTAATATATAAATAAGCACATGAAAAGACTATAAGCTTCTTGATGTGAGGAATCTTTCTTTATTCTTCTCAATACCTGTCACATGGCTCACCATAAGTGCTCAGAAATTATTCACATAAATGAAATCAACTTAAAAAATACTAGTTTTGGACAATAAAGCTAACTATATGGTATAGTTTGGACATATAACAAATGTTTTCTTTAATATTCTATTGAAATTAAAAGATTACTCTGCTACCTGACCAAAAACTAGCTATATATATATATATATATATATATACACACACACACACACACACACACACACATCTGAAGTGAGTTTAATTTATATAATTAAATGTTCAACAAGAATAATTTAGCACATCACAATGTATGTCAGAGGTACTGGTTATTTGCCATAAATTATGGATTGAATACTTAGTGTATTTGGAATATTTTGGTTGGTTTTATTTTTTTCATTAGTTCATTTTTACCATTTGAAAATGACATCAATACTGATTTTTTTAATCCCCTGATGCCATGCTGGCTTGATTCCCATCATAGCCACACATACACACACACACAAAGGATTTTCATCTCTACGCTACATATCAGGACTAAAGTTTGTGTTTCACTTCTTCTTTGTCTATACTCTGTCTCTTCTGAGAGGTCCATGAGCATCTGTGCTTCTTTCTGCCACACAGCAAATTTAGCCCCTGGCTCTGGATATAAAACCACGGAACAGAAACAGAAGCATGAAACAGCTAGTTATTCTGGTCTGAACTGTAACTTCAAGCAGAAGACACATTGAGCAGTGGCACAGATAGATCTCTGGCTTCTCAGTCTTGGGTCAGATACAAGGGAAGAGAAAAGAAATGGACAGGCAGGGCAACCTCCACGTTGTGGGCTGTGGTTGAGAAAAGGTGGTACCACAGACACATAGTCCTTTATCCCCAGAGGGGCTTGAGAATACTACACCTACTGCAATCAGCCACCTCACCCTGAAAAGCAATCATCTAATAGTATAATATGCCTATTAACCCATTCTATTTTGACTGGAAGTTCACAGAAGAGAAAAAGAGGGCACTGGATTCTTGGGAGAGAGAGCAGAGAAAGTTTGCAACTTTTCTCTCAAGAGTCAGCTACTAAGACTCCTCTACCACTTTCAACTGCATGACCCTCAGCAAGTTATCTGATCTTTCTATGCCTCACTTACCTTCCTGTGTAAAAGAGCTAATAAACTGCACCTCTAGGATTGTTATGATGATCAAATGTGTTAATACATATGCAGTGCTTACAACAATGCCTGGCACACAGAATCAGATAAATGCTTGTTATTACTATTAGTTGACCCTTAAACAGGTTTGAACTGGGCAGATCCACTTACAGGTGGATTTTTTTCAATGGTAAATACTATAGTACTGTGTAATTCAGGGTTGGCTGAATCCACAGACGCAGAGAACTATGGCTACAGAGGGTCTCACTAAAAATCATACTTGGATTTTCAACTGCGAGAAGGTCAGTGCTCCTAATCCCTGAGTTGTTCTAAAGTCAACTGTAATTATTTCTCAAGAATTGGGCTGCACTCAAAAGTTGACCAGTGAGTAAAGGAGGAGCAAGGAGACATTTTCTAAGCTAGTGCTTGAGACATTACATGACTCTTGCTCATGAGGCACCATATGAAAAAGAATCAGAGAGAGAACATGCCAGAGGACTCTCTGTTTCCTCTCTCAGATCCCTGTCTCCCAGACATCAACAGTAATAAGTTGTCTTGATAGTATGTACTCTTAATTCTATGGTCTTCCTCCTAAAAACCAGTAACTCCAGTCTAATCATGAGATGAACATAAGACAAATCACAATAGGAAGACATTCTACAAAATACCTGACCATCCCTAAAGGTTTTGATTTAAGGCTGGGGTGAGGCCAATCACAGGATTTTCTAGACTCCCCCCCCCCCCGCCCCCCGCCACAGGTGAGTCTAAAATGTGGCAACAAGGTGAGAGACACACGGTTTACTTTGTTAAACTATTTCCTACCTCTCTCTCACTCCTCTCAACTCCATAATGACCTTTCTGCTGTCCCTACAACACCCTAAGTTCACCTCTACCTTAGAGTCTTTGTAGTCACCATTCTTTCTGCCTGAACCATTCTTCTCCCAGACTTTTTCTTGATTCTTAGATTGAAAAGTGTAATTTCAATAATTAAGATTGTGAGGAGAGTCCATGCTCTTAAGAGAACTGGATGGCTTTCCCCTCCACTTAACCCTGTAGAAGCCCCCTAGGCTCTCTTTAACGACATTTCACCACCATGAACGTTGACTCCTCTGAAAAACTGAGCTACTATAAAACAGAGTCCCCATAAGTTCATACTACCTAGATAGAGTAGTATTTTCACCTGTGTTAACAGCACGTTACCACTGTAAGAACTACACTGCTACTTTCGTTTTTGTTTTTTGTTTGTTTGTTTTTTGTTGTTGTTGTTGTTGTTGTTTTGTCTTTTTGCCATTTCTTGAGCCGCTTCCCACGACATATGGAGGTTCCCAGGCTAGGGGTCTAATTGGAGCTGTAGCCGCCGGCCTAAGCCAGAACCACAGCAATGCAGGATCCGAGCCATGTCTGCAACCTACACCACAGCTCACGGCAGTGCCGGATCCTTAACCCACTGAGCA
The DNA here is from genome assembly GCF_016906955.1 of Phacochoerus africanus. Classification (NCBI taxonomy): domain Eukaryota; kingdom Metazoa; phylum Chordata; class Mammalia; order Artiodactyla; family Suidae; genus Phacochoerus; species Phacochoerus africanus. Next base: position 26,876,676 of record NC_062547.1, read on the forward strand.
AGGGCAGGGACCAAACCTGCAACCTCATGGTTCCTAGTCGGATTCGTTAACCACTGTGCCACGATGGGAACTCCCTACACTGCTACTTTCAATTCAAGAGCCATCTAATGCCTTTACAAAGAGTTGTATGAACTAAACTAATCATCTCTGCTATGAATCACTGGACATTGCACAAAAAGCACTGAATGGAAACACAGTAGGGGGGTTTCCCAAATCTTTACACTATCTCATAATTCGGGTCTCTGCAATAATGTCATATTCTCAAAGACACCTTCCTTGACCACCTGATCAAAAAGTAACTCCCTCCTGCCACACTACTCACTCTTCCATTACTGTGACTTATTGTTTTCACAGTATACACTACCATCCAAAATTACTCTTCCTTATCTCTCTCCTCAGTTAAAGGGTAAACTCCATGGAAGACAGAGCTCTGTCGTCGTCTTCTTTTTTTTTTTTTTTTTTTGTCTTTTCTAGGGCCGCACCTGCGGCATATGGAGGTTCCCAGGCTAGACAGCCGCTGGCCTACACCAGAGCCACAGCAACACGGGACCCGAGCCGTGTCTACGACCTACACCACAGCTCACAGCAACGCCGGATCCTTAACCCACTGAGCAACGCCAGGGATCAAAACTTCAACCTTATGGTTCCTAGTCGGGTTCATTAACCACTGCGCCACAACGGGAACTCCAGGGCTCTGTCTTCTTCACTGCATACCTCCCAGACTTATTATAGGTTAAGAAAGTACATTTTGAAGGGTAGACTGAGATGGAGAATCCCAGAACTGCAGGCCTTACTTTAACTTTCCATGGAAACATTCGAAGCAGCTTCAACTGACACCAAGCCATTCCCCTTACCTTAGTCTTAGCTTTTGTCTTGTTCTATACAAACCACAAGACACTGATGGAACCACTGTGTAGCCAGTACTTCATGGTTTCACTAGAAGGTACCCCAAATCATTTCGGCACGAATAATAAAAATATAAATAGTGACATTATAGCAGACATTCACCCTTCTGCCACCCTACCAGAGCTGCTTATGAACAGACTACAGAACCAGAGCCCCTGACCATTATGAGACACAGCAGTTGCATACCTCCACCTCCAGCCCCTCTAGAGTCGCAGCTGTTCTGAGCACATGCCTATGTGCTTCCAGCCACCCTGCTACTAGCGCCTCCTCACTGGCTCCCCTCTACACCTGTTCCCACTGTTATTTAACCAAACATTCTTCTCTCCAAATACCCATCTTAAAGGCAAACTCTAGGGAAAAGGGTATAGCTTCAAAAGCTTTGGATCTGCCCATAACAAAGCCATGTTAAGAGCTCCATAGATGCTTATAAATATGTGCTAAACTCTGCCAACCACTTCTCCCTTTGCCATTTTATGAGACTCCACCTCTGCTTCAGGTGGTCTTGGAGTGAACAAGACAAGTGCTTTTCAAACCACAGGACATGACACATGAGAGTGCAATGAAATCAATTTATTGGGAGAATCCAGAAATTTTTCTGAGCAAAAGAGAATAAAAACAGAACACATCATATGCAGTAAGCTAAACAGTGTTCCATTTGAGTTAGTTAAAGGTATATCTCTCTGTATGTGTGTGAGAGAGAGAGAAAGAAACAAACCACAATGTAAACTATATTTCCCCTACTGTAGGTTACGTTCAAAATATTTTTTTTTCTTTTTAGGGCCACTCCTGAGGCATAAGGAAGTTTCCAGGCTAGGGGTCAAATCGGAGCTGCAGCTGCTGGTCTATGTCACAGCACGGTGGGATCCAAGCTGCATCTATGACGTAAGCCGCAGCTTGTGGCAATGCCGGAGTCTAAGCCCAATGAGTGTGACCAGGGATCAAACTCGCATCCTCGTGGATACTAGTTGGGTTCTTAACCACTGAGCCACAACAGGAACTCCCCAAATAATTTTTTAAACTACTGGTCTAGAATTCTAAATATATCTAATTGTACTTATATTGTTCAACAAAAATGATTCATTAAATGTAACTATGAATGCAAATTCCCTTGACAACATACGAATTTTCATATGAAAGTATCCATGAGTCAGATCAAACCTCTTTGTCAGACCCAATGATCCATTTTCAGAACCAGAAATCATGGTCACTGTAAGATAAAGTGGCATATCTTAGATAAGTGGTCGTAATATAGGTTATGACGCTACATTTCTATGATAAAGTTGGAATACAGGTTCAATTCAAATCTGGACCCACAGAATCCTTTGGTGACCAAGCCCTCTGAAACCAGCACAGGAAGAAAGGCAGGACTTTAAAAGTCGCTTCAGTGGTTGAAGGTTAAACTTAACCCTTCAAGGTGTTCACCTTAGTCCTGGAATAGCCTTCAGGTTGCCTCTGCCCTGATCCCTTCTTGCCCTGATCCCTTCAGTCACCATGGTTTTCTGCCCATTCTGGCCTAAAGTTTGCTTAATTCTAGGTATCAGCAGCCCTTGGTGACACTTTGGCTTTCTACCACCAATATCAGTCACTCACAGCTCAGTCTGGCATCAAAATCAAAACATACATTGTTGAAATTCCTCTCAACTCTAAACTTGTATGTTTAACTAGACTTCTATTAATAATAAAAAACAATAGCCAACATTTAAAGATCACTTAAAATGTGTAAGCATGGTTAAAGTGTGTTACCACCAACTAAGTAGTTTTATTCTCACAAAACACTATTTTATTTCTTTATACCCATTTTTTAAAAAAAGAAACAAGGCCAAAATGTTACCTAACAAGGTCAAAAAGCAAGTGCAAAACTAAGATACTTACTGTCCCTCCTCTCTAATCCCACGCTGTGTTTTATTTTTTCCTTATAACACTTCTTACATGTTTATTTGCTTATCTGTTCTTCTCTACTTCCTTCCAATACGATGTACACTCCAGTAGTAGTACTCTCCAGTAGGCTTTTTCTGTTTTGTTCACAACTATATTCCCAATGCTTAGAAGCCATCTGCCTTTGGCCAATACTCAATAAATATTTGCTGAATGAATGAATGCAATATTACAAAGACTGTCTTCTTTCATCACCATGCCGAGCCATTTTTAATATTTCAAGAGACCTACTCTCCTGTCAGTAAGCAAATGTACATTGCCCTCAAAATATATGAAACTAGAGCTAAACTGAAACTAATTAAAGCTACAACCAAGCTCTGACCAAGTTCAAATTTTTTAAACACAATATCTAGTATTGAATAAAAAAAAAAGTGCATGAGATGAGAACCATTAAATGTGCCATATGATCAAGAATCAGATCTCCAGAGATGAAGTGAAGTGGATCTTTTAAAAAATAGGCATTCTAGGGTTGAAAAACACAAAATCATAACTTAAGAATTTAATAAATGACACTCACTGGAGTATGTGCAGCTATAATAAATAAATAGTAAATAAATAGGCAGATCTATAGAGTGATTTCCAAGACATATTGCTAAGTCAGAAAAGCAAAACATAAAAGAGAAGCTATATCACTCCCAAGCCCACAATTCCAGTTGAACCACAAGGAGAACATCAGACAAACCTAAACTGAAAGACAGTCTGCAAAATACTGAAGAGCATTCTTCAAAACTATCACAATCTCCAAAATCAAGAAAATGTATATGGCTAGAGGATCATGGTACAGAAGTTATTAGAGGAAAAACTGGTGAAATCCTAATAAGGTTCGTAGTTTAGTAACTGTTCCAAGTGTCAGCATAAGATAGTGCAGAAAGCAGCCCTTGATTTGAGTAAATTTACAAGAAACTGGGCTGTGAATCTGATGCTCTAGGTGGGAAATTTAAAGGAGATCCTTTCCATACAGACTTGGGACCCTCCTACCACTGCCAAAGAGGAAAATTCTAGAGTAAAAACAAACTAAAGTAAACCTGCCACTAATTCACCCTCCAAAGAGGGCTGTGAGGAGCGATGCCTCGCAACGCAACGTAACAAAAGGGGGTGGGGTAAAGGGGTGGGTGAAGAGGGGGAAGAAAGAAAAATCCCTTAGGCTGTAAACTTGGGAAGCCACCTCCTGATAATTTGGTCCAAGGAGTCTCAATTAATTTAGTTTAAGGAAGTTCTAAACAAGTTGTACTCTTAGGTTTCAGCAGAAGCAAACTCAAATCCTCTTTTGAAGAATACGGCTTTGGGTCGAGGTTTGAAAAATCCCCACAAATGATCTTTTAGAGGCAACAAGAGGCTACTCAAACATAAGAAACACAAAAGGAAACAAGGAAACATGAAAAAACACCATCAAAAACAATAGCTGGCAGAGAGAAATCCATGAAGTATTCATATACTGTAATTATCAGTGTCAGATTATATATCAATATGCTTACTATTATTAAAGGAATAAAAAGGACAGCTACAGTATGAAAAAAGATAATAGGGTATGATTCACAAATTTATACATGTAATTTAAAAATTCAGACAAAATGGACAAACTTCTAGGAAAACATAACTTATCAAAATTGACTTAAGGAAAAATAGGCAACCTGGACAGACTTAAAACCACCAAATAAACTGAATCCATAGTCAAAAATACCATACAAACCCACAAAATTCTCTCTCCCTCTCTCTCTTTAGGTCCAGACAGCTTTCATGGTCATTGCTACCAATCATTCTAGGAACAAATATTCTTATACAAACACTTCCAGAGCATTAAAAGAGAGAAAATATGTGAGAAACAACATACTCTGACTCATACTATAAAGCCAACATAACCTTGATAGCAAAATCTCATGAGGGCAGTAGAAGAAATTTACAAGCTAATTTATACCATAAATATAAATGAAAAAAACCTACATAAATTATTAATAAACTAAATTCAAATACATAAGGCTACTTCAGCATGACCAACTTAAGTTTACCACAGAAATGCCACGTTGTTTTAACTATAAAATATAATAATGATACAAAGGGATGGAAATAAGACCGTATATATGCACATGTGTACTTGCAAACAGAAACAAAAGATAAGCAAAAAAACTAATAAAAGTGATTACCAAAGGTGAAAGAGAGGCTTTTGAGACACGTAAACATATTACTGTTTAAATTTAATACATATATCAATTAATGTAATTCATCACATTAATACTGTAAAAGAGTAAAATGACATAAACATCCATAGATGCAGGAAAAGCATTTGATAAACTTCAGTATCCATGCAATATTAAGAAAAACTCTCAACAAACTAGGATTAGAAGGGAACTTTCTTAACCTGATGAAATATATTTGTGGGGGGATAAAAACCTACTAACTGTGAAAGGTTATAAATTGTCCCTCAATTACCACCAAGGTGCAAATACCCACTATCACTTCTATTCAACTTTATACTGGAGGTCCTATCCAAAGCATTAAGGCAAGAAAGCTAATAATAATAATAGGCATAAGGATTGAAAAGAAACAAAAACTGTTCCTCTTGCAGATAATGTGATCAGGCATGTAGAATAAATCTACAGATTTATTACTAGACTATATAAGAGAATTTGGGAGATACTTTAACACAAAAAACAATATATAAAAGTTACTCATTTCCCTACACAATTAGAAAACAAAAAATTAAAACATTTTTATAATACTATAAAATTGTAAGTATTCAGGAATAAATTTCACAATGATGTACAAGATCTTTTGGGAAAAATTATAAAACTTTATTGTAAGGCAAAACAATAAATGGACTACAAGACTTCATTTTGTAATGGTATTAATTCTCCATATATTGGTTTATAATTTCAAAACAATACAAAAAGAAAGCCCTGCCAGCTTTTGTTTTTATGGCTGCATATGTGGCATATGGAAGTTCCTAAGCTAGGGGTTGAATCAGCACTTCAGCTGAGGCCTACACCACTGCCAGGGCAACAGTGGATCTGACCTGCATCTGCTACCTACATTGCTGCTTGTGGCAACACCAGATCTTTAACCCACTGAGCAAGGCAAGGGATCAAACCTGCATCCTCACATAGTAAGTCCTTAACCCACTGAGTCACAATGGGAACTCCCCAGCTTCTTCTTCTTTTTTTTTTTTTTTTTTTTTGCTTTTTAGGGCCACACCCATGCATATGGAGGTTCCCAGGCTAGAGGTTGAATCTGAGCTCCAGCTGTCGGCCACTGCCACAGCTACAGCCACGCCAGATCTGAGCCATGTCTGCAACCTACTGCACAGCTCATGGCAATGCCAGATCCTTAACCCACTGAGCGAGGCCAGGGATTGAACCCGCAACCTCATGGTTCCTAGTCGGATTCGTTTCTGCTGCACCACAATGGCAACTACCCTAGCTTCTTTTTAAAATGGAACTTCATGATTCTAAGAAATATAGAAGTCCAAGACTGACTGAGACACTCTTCTAGAAGAACAAAGTGGACAGACTTGCTCTACCAGATATTCAGACATGTTACAGAGCTATGGCAACTGAGAAAACATGTTGTTTATACAGGGATAAACTAACATGTCAATGGAACACAACAGAAGAGCAAGAAATACATCAGGCACAAATGGGCACTTGATATATGACAGTTGGTACAACGGATCAATGCAGAAAGAACAGGCTTTTCAATAAATACTACTTGATCAGCTAGCTATCTGTAAGGGGATAAAAATGAAATTGAGCCCCTACCTCCACTACCCCAAATCAATACTAAGTGGAGCAAGACACAAAAAGTACTAACAATAAAGGAAATTATGGATAAATTCTACTACCTTAAAATGAAGAACTTCTCTGTTGAATGCACAATTTTTTAAAGAAGAAAAGAAAAAGAAAAAAACCAAGAAGATATTTGCAACCCATGTAAACAAAGTCAAATATATATATGTACATAAATTCCTATAAATGAGGAAAAGATAGACAACCCGGTTGAAAAATGAGCAAAAGGCATGAATTTTCTTCCTTGCAAAAGAAGAAATACAAAAGATAAAGTCATCAGCCAGCAGAAGAATGCAAATTTAAACCACAAGAAGATACATATTACATAAACATAAAACTGACAAAAATAAAAAATTCTGTAATATCAAGTGTTGGTGAAGATACTGAGCAACAGGAACTCTCACACTCTTCATGGCAACACAAACTGGTACAACCACTTTGAAAAATAGTTGGCAACATCTAGTATTACTGAAGATATGCATTGCGTATGACCCAACAATCATACTACTAGATTTATATTCCACTTAAGTATATGCATATGTGCAAAAGGAGACATGAACAAGAATGTTTATGCTAGCACTGTTTATAACCAGAAGCTCCATAATCTGGAAATCAAATGTCATCCTTCCCAGAACAGGTAACTTGTGGCATATTCACAAATTCCATACAGGAGTGAAAATCGACCAACCATAGCCACCCACTGGATGCAATTCTCACAATGTTGAAAAAATGAAGCAAAATCCAAAAGAATGCATGATAACAATACAATACCAATTGTGTCAAGTTCAGTAAGTTTAGAAATGCATACGTATGTATCAAGTTCAGTAAGTTTAGAAATGCAGACGTATGTGGTAAAAATATAAAGAGAAGCAAGGAAATTATCCCCACAAAAGTCAGGATAAGCGTTATCTATGGGGAAGGGAGATGGTTATAATAGCAAAATTACTTTTTTAAAAAGGCATAGGGCTTCAATATCGTTAATATTCTATTTTTTAATCTAGGTGGAGATTACATCAGTGTTTGCTTTATAATTGTTTGTTAGACTATGCATGTGTATCATACATTAAAAAACAGAAAATCTTAAAACGGGATTTTCATTTTCAAAGTATTTGTCATCCCAAGCCACCAACTGCAAGGTTGCTGAGGCAAACAAAAGATGTCATAATGACATTAACTAATGAACCAATCAGGCCACACAGACTTTCTTCCCTAGTTAATTTCAGCAGTTTCTCTCACTGATTATAAATATCCACACCATAAATAAAAGGCGAATCCTTTACAAATTCATTCATTCAACAAATATTTACTAGTATTTATAATATTTCCAAACACTGTTCTAGGGGATCAGCAGGGTTCAAGATAGATAAAAGCCCTGCCCTTTTGCAAAAGATAAAGGACAGTCACCCCCACTCCCATCCCAATTTTGCCTCAACCCTCTCATCCTCCTTTCCAAACAAGCACCAAACATGAAGAACCTAAAAGGAATTTACCGTATACATAAAGTTATTATTAAAGCCATAGCCTTTGAGTTCTCACTGTGGCACAGTGGGTTAAGAATCCAATTGCAGCAGCTCGGGTCCCTGGGGAGGATCGGGTTGGATCCCCAGCCCTGCTGCAGTGGGTTAAAGGATCCCACCTTGCCACAGCTGCCATAAGTCACAGCTGCAGCTCGGATTCAATCCCTGGCCCAAGAACTTCCATGTGCTGCAGGTGCAGCCATAAAAAACAAACAAACAAAAAAAACCCACAAACAAAAAAAAAATCCCATAATCTTAGGAAGTCTTTACAGAGGAACTATCTGCTTGACTTCATCTGACTAAACCATGGTTTGTCCTGTTTTCAAGAAGACAAAGTAACTGCCCTGTCAAGAGCCTTGAGTCAAGGCCCTTAGTCTCAACAATGGAGATACTGTGGGAACTAGCTTAAGTGGAGCCAATATCCCAAAGAATGTTTTACTTGGGATCCGAAGAGTTGCCATTTTCTGGGAATTGGATACTAGATTTTGTGTATACATTAATATGTTTCTTGAGTTCAGAAACTTTCATCTGATTCTCAAAGCAGTTCAATCAGAAAAGGTCCATAAGCACTGCTCCCAACAAGCTGAACAGACCAACCTTTGGGGGACAAGGTGAAAGGTGAGTGTGGCACCAGGAAAGCCACCTGAGTTGAAACCCAGGTGTCCTGACCTCTAGGCCTATACTCTGAATGCCCAATACTTACTCTTAGTTCTTCGAAGGCTTCATCTAGGGTGGAAAGCTGATGACCCTGGTGAGCCCCAATGACTGGGCACAGGACACAGATGAGCTGCTTATCTTCCTGGCAATAGGTACTCAAATCGAGCCCATGGTCCAGACACTTCCTCTTGGCCACTCGCTCTGCTTCCATTTCTATTTCCGGATCAAATTCGCTTTCTGCCTCAGTTTCTCCCTCTGCCTCCGATTCTCCTTCTTGGTTGTCTTCCTCTGCTTCACTCTCTTGCTCATCCTCCATTTCCTCCTCACTGTCCTCCTCACTCTCTTCCTCGCTCTCATCCTCACTCTCTTCCTCCGTCTCGCTCTCTTCTTCGGACTCACTGTCCTCCTCAGACTCGCTCTCTTCCCCTGCCTCGCTTTCTAGGGCCTTCTTCTCCACCTGGGCCTCGACTTCTTCCTCCCCTGTGCCGCCCCCTTGAGGTCCCGAGGCCCAGGCCTGGTGAGCACCGTGGACGTACTCGGCCAGGTGGTGCCGGGGGAACTTCTGCCCGTGCACCTCCGCGTGACGGTGGCAGTAGCAGAAGCCACATTCTCGGCACACTTCCTCGGCCCCCGGAGCCTCGTCGGGCTCGCACTCATCACACGTGCCATCGTGCGGCAGCTCCTCGAAGGCCGCGCCCCCTCCGGAGGCCATGTGGGGGCCGTGCAGCGGCCTGGGGCTCAAGCCCACCGAGCTGGCCGCCTGGCCTCGGCGCGGCCTCCTCGCGTCTTCCTCCCCACCCGGGAGCCGTCCCGGGCAGCTGCCGCACCGCGTTCCACAGCCCCGCTGCCACCTACTCCTACAGCCCCCGCCAGGCCCAGGAGCACACACCCCGCCTTCTCGCCGGCTCCACGGCTAGGCACCCTCTGAGCTTCCTGCAGCTGCCCGGGCACTTCCGGCGCGGCCGCCCCGCGCCCCCGTCGGCCCCCGCGCCACGCCGCCCGCTCGCCCTCCCCGCTGCCCCGGCGAGAACACGGCACGATGGGCCCTCGCGCCGCCCCGGTTCCACTTTCCCTCTCAGCGTCAGGAGGCCCCCTTTTACTTCCTGAGTCATTTAAAGTGGCACTGGCCCTTTTCCGCTTTTCCCGCGGGGGCTCAGCATCCTCAGAAGGAGGGGGAGAATGGATGAGGTCTCCCACTTGCTCACGCTTACTCTGGAGGAAGGGGATTGGGCCCCGCACCCTCCACTCCTTCCCAGGAGGTGTCGGCCTGACTTTTCAAAGCCACTGGGCAGGTGTACAGGTGCATTTCAGTCTCTCTCCTTCCAGATTGTTACTGCCTGTTCAGTCTCCGCTTCGGCCTTTCTGCAAGGTGTGACGGAGGGTTGTTTACCAGACTGAACCTTCCCCCTTGGCATTTCCAAAGGGCCCAAGGAACGGTTATGTTTGTTCTCCTAGGCTCAGGGAATCAGAGTCAGGGCGAGCAAACACATTTTCTATCTAAAGCAATACTATGCTTTGTCTGTTTGCAAAGTGTGTTTGCATTCCTCCTCTCCTAGGGGCTCAGAATCTCTAGGGTGGTAACCTCTGCACCTGCGCCTTTTTTCTTTTTAGAGAGAGAGAGAGAGCTTGCCTTGGGTTTGGCAGAGATGTCAGGTGAAGTAGTTGAGGCAAGACAGTATTTGTGGAGTGAGAGTTCCAGTGTGCAGTCATTATCCTTTCCATAAGGAGACTGTCTTAGTTCAGATTAAGTTCCAAAAGAAAGGAAACTGTTATTTATGAACCAATACTAAGGTGCCAAGAATGGGACTAGATCTTTTTATGGCTCTTTATAAACCAGGTTGGGAAGAGCTACTGCCAGAAGATCCCCACATCCTGGTACTACAACTTATTGGCTTTGTGACCCTGGAGAAGTTATTTGATCATTCTGTTTTCCAGTGTGTGTGTGTGTGTGTAAAGTGGAAATTATAATAATACTGACTTCATGGGGCTAGTTTGTGGATGATATGTAAAGATGCCTGCCTTGCAGAGTATTCACTACATTTTAACTATTATCATTGGCCCTCATTAGACTTAGTGCACATAATAAGCCTTTGGAGGAGGTTTTAAACATTTTTAGCACATTGGACATTTGGGCTGGCTGCTGGTAGTGTAAGAAACCCCACCCACCCACCCACACACACCTTTTACTCCATATCTGTGTCTCTCCATTCATAGAAGAGCTTTTGATTTGTATTTGGGAGAGGAAATGGATGTTTTGATCTAGTCAGGCGAGAGGCTGGGGTGTGGTTGAAAAGAAGGAAGGAGGATAGGATAGTGTCTGTTTTTCATTGATTCCCCTAGATATTTTGAGCTAAGATTTCCAAATGATCTTCACAGAAATGTCAGGGGATTAGGTGGGGTAAAAAATCATTTAAAATAATGTTTAGGAGTTCTCATCCTGGCGCAGTGGTTAACGAATCCAACTAGGAACCATGAGGTTGTGGGTTCGATCCCTGGCCTTGCTCAGCGGGTTAAGGATCTGGCATTGCCGTGAGCTATGGCGTAGGTCACAGACACAGCTTGGATCCCATGTTGCTGTGGCTCTGGCATAGGCCGGCAGCTACAGCTCCGATTCAACCCCTAGCCTGGAAACCTCCATATGCCACGGGAGCAGCCCCAGAAAAGGCAAAAAGACAAAAAAAAAAGATGTTTAATATTTTCACATATAATGAATGTGTGCTTAATTTCTGGGAAGCTTTTTCAGACATCTTACTGTGAGAAAAAAATTTTTTTATTTTATTTACCTCAGAACAATTCTGTAGAATGGGGGGGGGGGATATTCCAAAGGTTTGTTTGGTTCTAATTCCATATACATTTCTATTTTTATCCAGTTCATTTCTCCAGAAATTATTTCTCTGCCTGCATTCTAAACAAGGATTAAATTGATGCACCATTCCAACAAAAATATTCAATAAATGTCGACTCAAACATCAACGTCAGTGTACTTATAAAAGTGTTTCTTGCTTATTTCTGCCTCCTCAGGCGTAAAAGGAAATAACTTAGCCTTTACAAATATAATTTTATCACATTTAGAAAATAGTTTGTCAATGAAAATAATTTTTTTTTTTCTATTTCTTGGGCCGCTCCCGCGGCATATGGAGGTTCCCAGGCTAGGGGTTGAATCGGAGCTGTAGCCGCCGGCCTACGCCAGAACCACAGCAACGCGGGATCCGAGCCACGTCTGCAACCTACACCACAGCTCACAGCAACGCCGGATCGTTAACCCACTGAGCAAGCGCAGGGACCGAACCCGAAACCTCTTGGTTCCTAGTCGGATTCGTTAACCACTGCGCCACAACGGGAACTCTGAAAAATAATTTTTTAATGTCTTAAAAGTACATGTTTTTGTGTCCAAGATCTTTAAGGGAGGAAGGTTTGTCTTTTTGTTGTCATTATTGTTGTTACTGTTTGTTCGAGAAAGTTAAAATATCAAACTCTGCAGCACAGTATCTAACACTAACACTTCGCAAACCTTCTTTGAGTCCTCTGTGGTGAAAGGGTCTTAGAGACAGAAGTTGCTGGAACTGCTAAAAAGGGGCTTCATAAAATTCTCAGGATGGAATATGGCAGACCAATGAGATGGGCATTTTGTACCCCTCTGCACAGAAATCAGAATCTTCTGATTCCACAGGAATTGGAAACTTTGATAGTATCTAAAGAAAGCAACCTTGTTATAGTAATCCATTATGGTACAGAAAAATATTTCAAAATGCAACAGGTTGAAACAATGAATGTTTGTTTTCTCACACATTCCTGAGCTGCAATTATGGGAGTGGATTAGCTGGGTGGTCCAACTCAGGGTTTCTCAAGAGATTTCAGTGAAGATGTTGGCTGGGGCCATAGTCATTTGAAGAGTTGACTGGAAATGTAGGATTTACTTCCAAGATGGCTCCTTCATATGGCTATTGACAAGCAGCCTTACCACTTTCTCTTGGGTTGCTTGAGTGTCCTCAAGACATGGCAGTTGAATTCTCCCAAAGCAAGTGATCCAAGAGAGGGCAAAGTGGAAATGCAATGTCTATATGTCCTGAGCTCAGAAGTCACACATTGTCATTCCCAACATAGCCTATTAGTTACAGACATGAGCCCTATTTAGTGTGGGAGGGGATTATTTGTATAGGACATGAATATCAAGAGGTAGGGCTCTTTAGGGCCATCTTTGAGGCTGGATACCATATTCTATATTTTGGTCTTCCAATGATATATGTCTCTTTTAAGTGCCAAATAATTCATTTCCTCCCAAGATGCTCCAAAGTCTCAACCCATTAATCATCAGCTCAAAGCCCAGAATCTTTTCATCTAAATCAGGTCCAGGTGTGGATGAGGGTCCTCAGTGTAGAGTCTTAAATGAAGCTCCTCAAGCGTATTTCATCTTCATCTGACTGTCTTCTAACCTACAATGGTGGGACAAGCTTAGAATAACTGCTATAGACACTCCTGTTCAAAAAGAAGAAAACACAGGAGGCACAAAGGAGTCACTGGCCCATAGAAATCCTAAAATCCAGTTGGACCCATGTTAGAAGTCCCTGATTAAGGGCTCAGTTCTACTTCTGCCTGGGAATGAATCTCCATGGCTCTTGACTTCACCCCTTGGGCTCTTCACTCCATACGGAGTCATCCTTCCTTTTCTATTAAAGGAAGCCCATGTTTGCAGCTATGCAATTTGTCAATCTGCTTCCTGTCAGTAGAATTTAGGGATCCAAAGTCTCCTTTTCATTTTGTACTATCTCTGTCCCATTTAGTCCATGCTGCCAGTGTTTCTGCCAATATCATTCATTTAAAAATTTTGTGAGTCTCCTGTGAATCCAGTTGAGGCACCACTCCACTGGACAAAAATCATATCCACAAATTTCTTCCAGATAAACTCTTCTCTATTCTGGAGAGTCATTTAGCTGAAACTGCTGAGGCAAAATACTCGTCAGCTTCTTTAAAGCCCTATTGTTTGTCTGAATGAGTCTCTAAATCACTTCTGTAGATATTTTTGAGGTCTAAACAAAGGGTTTTACAGTCACGCCCTCACCTCATCATCTGACGGTGTTTTCCTTGCAGAGCCCTAGAGTTTATTTTTAACTGGAAGCCATTTCTTCATTTTAGCATTATTTGCCGTCTAAGGAAGATGAGAATTTTCAAATCTAACAAGCTCTGGATCCTTTTTTTAAAAAAACCCTTCTTTATATTATCTCTTTCTTTGCACATTCTGCTATCATCTGGAAGAAGACATCAGTCAGTATCTTCAACATTCTACCGGGAAACGTACTTAGCTAGAATACCCACTTAATTAGGCAAATTTTGGACTTTCCACATTACTGCAGGTGACAGTTATGCTAAATTCCTGTCACTACATAACAAGGACCCTTTTCCTCCAGTTCCCAATAACATTTTCTTCATTTCCCCTTAAGCCTTCTCAAAAGCCATCAGGGTTCTCATTATAGTTTCTTCAGGATTCTTCAGGCTTTCACTAACGCTCTCCTCAAATGCTTTCAGCTTCTCCCACTGTCCAATTCCAAAGCCATTCCAACATCTTAGGTTAGTTTTTTGTTATAGAAGCACTTCACTCTCATAAGAAAAAATACATTAGGAGTTCCCGTCGCGGCGCAACGGTTAACGAATCCGACTAGGAACCATGAGGTTGTGGGTTCGATCCCTGCCCTTGCTCAGTGAGTTAAGGATCCGGCGTTGCCGTGAGCTGTGGTGTAGGTTGCAGACGCGGCTCAGATCCTGAGTTGCTGTGGCTCTGGCGTAGGCCGGTGGCTACAGCTCCAATTAGACCCCTAGCCTGGGAACCTCCATATGCCGCGAGAGCGGCCCTAGAAACGGAAAAAAAAAAAAAAAAAAAAAAAAAGCCAAGAAAAATATATTAGTTTTTTATTAATTCGTAGTAAATTATCTCCAAACTTTCAGTCATCTTGGGGGCTACCACACTTGGTATTGGCCTTTCACATTGTGGTTAACAACAGCTGTAAGGTATTTGCAAGATACTCAGCTGGCAGGACATGTGGAGAACAGGGCAGTTTGCCTTTGAGACTGTTTTGTAAGTGCATGTGGGACTTTGAGAAATAAGTGATATATTCCTAAAATAAACAAGTATTTCCTAATTATGTGGGTGATAGCTCTTAACTTATTACACATTTGAACTCCGTGCACATGATGAAACCTAGGGTCAAAGAGGTGAAGAACTTGTTATGTGTTACCCAACCTTGGCGTTCCCGTCATGGCTCAGTGGTTAACGAATCCGACTAGGAACCATGAGGTTGCGGGTTCGATCCCAGGCCTCACTCAATGGGTTAAGGATCCGGCATTGCCATGAGCTGTGCTGTAGGTTGCAGACACGGCTTGGATCCCGCATTGCTGTGGCTCATGGCATAGGCCCGGCAGCTACAGCTCTGATTAGACCCCTAGCGTGGGAACCTCCATATGCCGCGGGAGCGGCCCCTGAAAAGGCAAAAAGGCAAAAAAAAAAAAAATGTTACCCAACCAGAAGGTGGCTAAATTGGGATTCAAACTCAGATCTACTTGTCTCCATCTTACCATAGTCACCTGTGGTGTGAATAGGTGATACTCCCAAATTGCCTGCTTCCTAGTAACCTTACCTGGCTTTACGTTTCAGCTATGCAATCAATTTCTCTTTCACCTGTTCCAAAAAGACAACCTGGGTATAAGTATGGTTCGTAACATCGTACATTTAATTTCAGAAAAACCTCTAGAAGTTGAAAAGAGAACACAGTAGAATTTCTAAGTCCACTGCTTTAGGGAAGGTATTTGCACCCCTCAACAGATCTCCTTCTTCTGTAATTAGACTGTCACTTTAGTGACTGATTTCGTTCCCCTGCCTCAAGCTCCTGAGATCACCTAAATCTCTTCTCATGCTGTTATCATATTAGCCAACATCTTATCCTATTAAAGTCAGTGCAGTGAAATATGATATCCCCCAGCCAATCCCAAAGCTGCCAAAATACAAAGAATGAAGTCTTTACTGCTGGGCCTGACACTTTCTGTTTCTCAGAGCCTTCTAGAGATGAATACCAAAATGGTTTCTTGACCCAACAGCTTTCATGTTCGTTTCACTCAGTTCTTATAAGTGAATTCACTGCTTGTTAATAATATAATTTTCTAAACACATCTACCCCTTAAAAAACAAGTATATGCTGGGAGTTCCCACTGTCACACAGTGGGTTAAGGATCTGGCATTGTTGCAGTCGTGGCATAGGTTGCAGCTGCAGCTTGGATTCCATCCCTGGACTGGGAACCTCCATATGCCATGGGTGCCAAAAAAAAAAAAGTAAATGTAAAGATAACCACAGGTAATCTCTGATCAAGATATTTTAAGGCATTCATTTAGTATGTTACTTGCTAAATACTGTTCAATAATTTCTATAACCACAACAAATAATAAAAATATCTTATTTTCATAACCTCCGTTTCATTCACCCCAGTAATTCAGAAGATTCCATTGATACTTCTTTCAGTTTTATTTGGATTCTTTCTACAAAATCCTTGTTTTAACAGTAGGGAAGCTAATGCCAAGAGTTATTTAAAAGAATATCCAGTCAATTGTGAGTTAATCTCTGACTTCCTTCCGGCTCTCCAAGCCAGCTCCCTGATCCCTGGGTGATACTAATTCTTTCTGGCAAAATTATGTTTTTCAAACTTCTCTCCTTGGAAATGCTTTCTTAGGGGTGGTCTTGGCTTTAATCTGAGGGGGTGCAGTGAATGAAGGCAGACAGTTAATCATCTGTAAGATCAGTACTCATTGGGAGTGAGAAAAATCCCTAAATTTGCCTTCCATTACCCCTTTGGAAAAGCAGTCACCTATGGACAGGAACTAATTAAAGACTTTGTGTATCAGTGGTTAGTGCACTGACCTCGTAAATCAGGGATTATGAGGGAAAATCTCTCTGAGGCTTAGTCTCTCCATTTAGTTATTTATTTTGGAACTCAGATGCAGATAGGCTAGTTAATCACAGGACTCAGATCATATCCTGTCTTTCGTTCATGTAAGGCAGCTTCGTTATTTCATTTAATTTTATTTTCTCTTTATCTCCAAACCCCACTCCCATTCCTCCAACTTTTTTCCCACAGACTCTCTAATATGTTTGATAAATGTCCTTGAATATATGCTTCTTTAAAAAGTATTCTATTGTTCTATGTATGAGTTAAACTTTACAGATATGGCACTCAAGAATGCCTTTTCTTTCATTGTTTTACTGGATGCTGTGATTGTTAAAATCTTGGATATCTACTCCTTGACATTTGGTATTATATAAAATTCTAATTTTTGTCAATCTAACATACATAAAGTGATAACTCATTGTAGTATTATATTTGTATTTCTTGGCTTACTAATAAAGATGAATAGCTCTTTATACGCTTTCTATGTGATGTCAAATGACAAAACTAAAATAATGTAGGAAAAGCTTATCGTAATATATTAGCATGCCAAATGACACACCCACCAGTTGACAATTGCCATGACAACAACCGGAAAAGCCCAAACAAGGACAGATAAAGAGAGCGGCATCAGTTCTGGATCCAAACCAACACCACTGTTCTCAGAGAACTCATGAATATTCCTCTCACTTTCCCCAATTTCCTCCTTTTTTAACTTCCTCCTTCTGTATATTTGGTGTCTCTGACTGAAATTTGTTTGAGAAGTTGATTTGCCAAGGAGATTCCCACTTTTCCATTCTTTGGCCACTGAATAAAACTTGTTTTGTTCCAGTCTCAGCTTCGGTTTTGTTATTGGCTGCGTGAGTTCCATAGGAAAAAGAACCTTCCTGGCCAGGATTTACGGGGGTGTCTGAGCTTGGCTAGGACCCTAGCAAGGGTCAAGTTGACCAATCCGTAACACTTTATTCCAGGGAAAACAATCCATAGAGCCTCATAAGCAGTAGACCACTCTTCCTGAGGAATTTGGGGCAAGAGTGAGTTTTATAGAGCATTGAAAGAGGCAATGTGGAAAGGGCATGATTAGCTGGTGTTGTACATCGGACTTTATTTAGAAAGTCAAGGAACAAGAAAATGGAATCCAGAGTTGGCTTGGCCTTTGGGATTGCCTGACAAGATATATTCTGTTTCTGGTCAAGTGGAACGTTTAGAGGAATATGAAAATTTGGTTTGCTGACATGACCCCCAGGCAGGAGCAGGTCCATCTTGGGTCTGGCAATTTATTTCAATAGTGAATAGCCTCTTTTCAGCTTTTGCCTCTTTCTGAATGCGTTCGAATGCATTCTCTGGCATTTTCCTATTGTTTTGCAATATTTTCTTGTACCCTGCAGATATTAACCCCAATCAGCTTTAAATATTGCAAATATCTTCTCCCAACCTGACACTTGTCCAAGAACATTGTCTTTAGTATTGTCATTTTGAATAGTGATCTTACATTTTGAAGTAGTCAATTCTATCCTTTCTAAGCAGCCCTGCTCCATCCCAAGAACATAACATTATAATTCCAACATCTTTCATATTTATGGTTTTACTTTTCACATTAAACTCCATCTGGAGATCACTTTTGTATACGGTTTGAGATAAAGATCTAACTTTATTTTTTTTCTATAGTGTGAGACAGTTTTCTCAATATCCTGATTTAATTTATAATCCTTACCGTGAATGAAGAAATCAATATTATGAGAGGTACTACAATGAAATGACTAAGAGCTAAGGGTGAGGGGAGTTCCTATGGTGGCTCAGCAGGTTGAGGACCTGACATTGTCTCTGTGAGGATGGGGTTGATCCCTGGTCTCACTCAGTGGGTTAAGAATCCCATGTGGCCAAAAGCTGCAGTGTAGGCAGCAATGGTGTAGGACTGCAGGTGCAGCTCCAATTCAGCACTTAGCCCAGGAACTTCCATATGCCACAGGTGCAGCCATTAAAAGAAAATAATTTTTTAAATTAAATTAAGTTTAAACATGATAATAATAGTAAAAGAAGAGTAGAGAGTGAGGAGCTGGTAATAGATGATATTCCCCATGCGCGCTGCTGAAAAGTGGTGCTTTTTCAAAAAACTTTTAAGGTAATATATTGCTGTAGCCACTATTCAGACTATAATGAAAAGACATTTGGGGAATAGAATTAGTTGGAAGAAGAGGCCTTAGTTCAGATAAACCAGAAGGGCCATAGACTCAGTCAAAAGTGGAGAGCTATCTGAAAACTCTTGAGGTAGCCTTCTCTGATGAGGGTGAAATGAAAGGGGAAAACAAGCAGCTTCAGAGTGGACCATTTGTTCATTCACTACTTCATTCACTTAAGAAGTTTTGATTGCTTTCCATAGGCCAGGCACTCTTCTAGGCTCTGAGGATGCAATGGTAAAACAAGTGAGATGAAATTGCTGTTGTCAGTACTCTTGTATTTCTGGCATAAGTTGACATTCCTATATTCTGGCTTCCCCCCACTACACTGCCATCAAAATAATTCTTCCACAATGCAAATTAAATAAGATATCCTGATCTTACAAATGTCCATCAGTAGATTTCCTTTGGTTGCTGCAGAGTTGGTAATTGATACCAAGTCTTCCCGAATTTGACCACTTGCCTACCTCTCCAGCTTCATTTCTTGCTATTCCCCCAACCCCACAGGCTGGTCCCCAATAGAACAAACCATTATATGTGGGAAACCTCAAGTAACTCCACTGTAAGGCAATTCCCCCATTTTCTCATGAGAGGACCACCCAAAAAAGCTCTAATGACTAACTTGAATGTCCAGATGTTTAGAGATATAGCTGAAACATTTTAATGTTTACTAATTATCTTTAACATTAATTTAAACATATCTTAAGTAAACATTCCTGAAATATTAATGTAGAACTATTGATTCCTTTTGTCTTTTAAATTTATGAAATAATTATATTCTAACTCTTCACTGGCAGCTCTGACCATAGCATTTGTCTTCATTATTACTAAAGCCACCTTTTGAGTCACAGAATGCAGACTTTCCGAGTATTTTGCATATTATTTGTAACATGCAAAAAAGAATGTTTTGAAGCTGTGAATGATGCTGCCATTGGAATATTTATCCTAAGCCATACATACCCCTTTATATAAAAATAGGACATTTCAAAATGTCTCCTATAGGCAGTTCACGTCATGGCTCTGCATCAACAAACCTGACTAGGATCCATGAGGATGCAGGTTTGATCCCTGACCTTGCTCAGTGGTTTAAGGATCCTCGTTGCTGTGGCTGTGGTGTAGGCCAGCAGCTATAGCTCCAATTCAACCCCTAGCCTGGAACTTCCATATGCCACAGGTACAGCTCTTAAAAAAAGTGTAAAAAAAAAAAAAAGTCTCCTGTAGTTGTGTATATGTATCCTCCATGATGTAGCCATGTGCTATTTTTAAATGGTCTTTAAAAGGCCAGTTTAGGAGTTCCCACTGTGGTGCAGCAGAAATGATACCTGACTAGGAAACTTGAGGTTGTGGGTTCGATCCCTGGCCTTGCTCAGTGGGTTAAGGATCCAGACTTGCCATGAGCTATAGTGTAGGTCGCAGACACAGCTCAGATCCCATGTTGCTGTGGCTCTGGTGTAGGCCAGCAGCAACAGCTCTGATTAGACCCCTAGCCTGGGAACCTCCATATGCTGCGGGTGCAGCCCTCAAAAGACAAAAAAAAAAAGACAAAAATAAAATAAAATAAAAATAAAAGGCTAGCTTATAATGACATGTATCACTAACAATTTTGAGGAAATATTCCAGGCAAAAAATAATACTAAATATACATTAAATCTTTTTTTATCTCCCTCCCTCTCTTCTTCCCTCTCCTCTCTCTCCCAAGTCATCTTCTTCCCCAAATGGTAACTATTTTATTTAAAATAAAGTAACCATCAGGAGTGTAATGTACAGCTTAGGGTATATTGTCAGTAATACTGTAAGACCTTAGTATGGTGACAGATGGTAACTAGACTTATGGTAATCATTTCATAATGTATAAAAATATTGGATCTCTATGCTGTATACTCAAAACTAATATAATATTTAAGTCAATTATGCTTCAATAAAATAAAATAAGAAGATAAAATAAGGAGATCAGCTCATAAAACAATAGAGTTTCAAAGAAATAAAATATAAGATGACCCTCTTCTGAAAAATGGTTTGGGGGAGAATCTTGTCTTATATTTGCACATCAGGAGGGATTGGTTACCATGGTTCCCTAAACCATGCTGTGTTTTTCCACACCTCCATGACTTTGCCCTGGCTTTTCCCTCTGCCAATAAGGCACTGCCACATCTCTTGCCTCCATGTCTGCCTACCACTGTGCCCAGCAGTGCTTCATACATCAGAAAGCTGTTACATGCCCCCCGCTTCCATGCTGTGGATGGACTCCTGGAGGTCAGGGACTCTGTCTGATGATCCTGGGGTCCTCGGCACCTGTCATAGCACCTAGTACCTAGTTCTCTTTCATGAACCCCAAAGTGGATGACTGGGAGTGAAATATGGTTGAGGGGGTGACCTTATGATGTACCTTCCAAATTGCTGCAACTTGAGGCTGAAATGAAGCATTATTGACCATTATGCCAGGACAGTAGGCATGGGCCAGAACTGTCCTGAGGAACCTGAGATGTAGTTATCCTAATAAGGCGACCAGGGAAGGCAACCTTAGATTTCTATTCCAAAAATAGCAGGTCAATATTTTACCCTTCATTTGTCCAACTTCCTTCCTGCTTAGCCCTTCTTTCCCATTCCTCTTCCCTTCTTTATTTTCTCTCTCCTTGCTCAGCAAGACTCATACGAATTTGCTAAACCACAAGGCTACGAGTCTCATCCTTTACTTCACAAGGTAATCCAAGAGTGAGAAGAGCCCATGGATCCTGAGAGGAATGTACAGCGGTGGGGGGAGGTTAGGGGAGGAAGTGCCTTGAATAGAGCTCTCTTGAGGCTTAAAACTCAAGACTTTTTTGGAAGTTCCCAGGCTAGGGGTAGAATCAGAGCTGCAGCTGCCTGCCTACACCACAGTCACAGTACCATGGAATCCAAGCCGAGTCTGTGACGTATACTGCAGCTCACCGTAACGCCGAATCCTTAACCCACTGATGGAGGCCAGAGATCAAAACCGCATCTTCATGGATACTAGTCCTGTTCATTTACTGCTGAGCCACAACAGGAACTCCCTGATAAGGATAAAATCTTAAATGATCCAAATGTGTCTTCTCTGGCTTCATCCTGAAATCCACAATGAACTGGAGGCACATTACGACATGAACCACGGAGCTGGGCTGAACGGCATCACTGCATCATGCAAGAAAGAAAAACTTGATTTGCTGGGGAAATGCCCTTGTGAGCCAGCGGAAGCTGTGTACCATGATGATTAAAGAGCAAGCATTTTAGAATCTGACAGATCTAGCTTGGAATCCTGACTCTATCACCTACTTAGCCGGGTGACTGCGAGCAAGTTACTGAACCTCTTTTCCTCAGTTATCGTATTGTAAAATAAGGGGTTGCATCTGACCTACTTTAGAGGCTCACTGTGAGGATTAAATGAGATAATGCATTTAGCACTGTGCCAAGTACATCATAAACACGAGCTCAGTGCAAGCAATTATGTTATAGGCACATCAGCTAAAGTGGCAAATGCGATCGTTTTATCTGTATGAAAACAGTTATGTCAGGTTTGATGATCAGAGCCGTGGGCTGAGAATGCAGAAATCCGAGTTCTTGCTGTGCCTGGGCCACTCCTCAGCTGTGTGGCTCTAAGTAAGTCATTTAACTTTGGTTAAATGAGCAAACCGAAGATGATTCCTGTTTCAATCACCAGTTGCCCTGTCACACACCACCCCAAAGTAATGATTCATTATTGCTTAGGATCTTGTGAATTTCCTGGGCTCAGCCGGGTGGTTCTTTTGCTCTGTATGATGTTAGCTGGGGTCACTCATGCAACTACTTTCAACAGGGTGCTCAGCTAGGGCTGCAGTATCCAGAATATTCTCGTTGGCAGCTTTATTCGTCAGCTCCAGGTCTTTGTGCAAACTCATGCTCTGGGACTGCTCTCTCTACATGCTCCTCCCACCAACCAAAAGCAGGGTCACCAAGACCTCTTTACATGGCAGCAGGCTTCAAGAGGGCAAAAATGAAAGTTTCAAAGCTCCTTAGGCTCAGGTCAGAGGTCACACATAATTAATTTCACTGTAGAATATTTGTCAGAGAAAGAGGCCAGCCAAGCTTCAGGGTAGGCGAAGAGAGTTTACCTCCCAAAGACTTTCAGAGTCACATTATAAAAGAGCATGTGGGCTGAGACGCTGCGACCATTTTTCAAAGCAATCGCTGCAATCCCTATGTTCCATGCTGGTTCTGATGGTCCACGTTGTAACCTAATGCTCAGAGGCAATCCTACTTCTCTGTTTATTTTATGGACTTTCTGAATTCTCCAATGTACTCCTCATTGTTCCAAGAGTTAAAACCTTCCCTGCTCTCAGTTCAGCCCCAGTAGAAATCCATTGTTTTTGCTACCCAGTGTTTTCTCAGCCTCCTACCAAACACCCCAATTTCCCTCCAGGCACCTAGTGTAGACTGGATCCAACCCAGTTGTCACCCCCATTCTTCCTTACTAGTAGGACCCTGATTTTTCTAGATGTTTAGATGTTAGTGTCCTTAGTCCGGGGACGTGAGCTTTCTTAGAGCTAAACATGTGACCCAGTGCTGGCCATGGCACATTAAGGCAAGTCTCATGAAGGGGCATTTGGAAAAAGATTTACTTCTTGAACAAAAGAAAGAGACTCGACTTATAAGAAGAAAGACTTATCCCTTCCTTTCAACTTCAGAGTCCTGTTGTGTGCAACCAAATCCACCTTGTGATCATGAGGGGTAAACCCAAAGAACAGCAGAGAAGCACCTAGACCCCAGACATTACCAAACTCCACATTTATCCAACCCAGAACTGCCCACCCCTAGATTTCTTGTTATGTGAAATAATAAGCCCTTATAAATAAGCAAGTCTGTTACCTACAGTCAAAAGCATCCCTCCCCCATTGCTCTGCGTCTATATGCTGCTAGTGATGCCAACTCCACCCCTGGATCCAGAAAGGAACTCATAACTAAGCAATCAGCACACGTATTCACCTGACCATAGTGGTTACTTTAAAGATGGGCCAGAGACTCTGGCAGAGCCAATGAGGGGTAATGAAGTTTTCCATGGGACTTTTGGAAGGAGGCATCACTTTTTTCTTGCTGTACTTAAATGCAGCTAGAACTACTGTGGCTGCTTTGCAACCATCTCACTGAATTAAAGAGTAAACTCTGAGGGAAGTAGATTCAACAGAAAAAAGGAAAACTGAATATTGGTAAGAGCATTCAAGTCCTGGATCCAGCTATGCCTGAAGCCCTAATCCAACATTTTTTTTTCAGTTTATCTGACCTACTCTTTTTGGAATAAGCTGTCCTGTTGGGACTTTTGTCATTTGCAAGGAAAAGACTCCAACCTGAGAAAGAGTGGATAAATACTATGAGACTATCCACCAAGCTGCCGCTTTGACTTGAGGGCACTCTCTGGAACTTTCATCTTAAACCTCTGTTCTTTACCCAAGCACATTCACTCCTATAGGTACATTTTCCATCACCTATAATAAGGCCTTGGGACTGGGCCTGGCCCTGAGTTCAAATTAAGCTCTGCTGCTGATTACATCTGTGACCTTGGGCATGTCTTTCAAACTCCTGTGTTCTTTAGCTGTGGCATGTTTAAAATTAGAATTATAATGGTTCCTGACCCCTAGGGTTATTGTGAGGATAAAAGCAGAGACTGCATGCAAAATGCTTAATCAGCATAGTGCCTGGCACATAGGCTCTCACAATTTTTCTTTCTTTCTTTTCTTTTTTTTTTGTCCTTTTAGGGCTGTATCCGGGGCATATGGAGGTTCCCAGGCTAGAGGTCCAATTGGAGCTGTAGCCACCAGCCTACACCACAGCCACAGCAACGCCGGATCCTTAACCCATTGATTGAGGTCAGGGATCAAACTTGAGTCCTCAAGGATACTAGTCAGGTTCATTTCCGCTGAGCCATGACGGGAACTCCATTCTTTCGTTTTTTAAAGTTTTATTGAAGTATAGTTGATTTACAAGGTTTCTGCTATACAAAGCAATTCAGTTATACATGTACACACACCCATTCTATTTCAGATTATTTTTCCCCATAGATTATCACAGAATATTGGGTAGAGTTCTCTGTGCTATACAGCAGGTCCACATTGGCCAATCATTCCACATACCTCAGTGTGCATATGCCAGTCCCAAACTCCCAGTCCACCCTGCCCCACCACCAACCTGTCCCCTTTGGTAACCATAAGTTTTTTTAAAGTCTGTGAGTCTTTTTCTGTTCTGCAAGTAAATTCTTTGTATCCCTTATTTCTTTCTTTTGTCGTTTTAGGGCCACATCCACAGCATGCAGAAGTTCCCAGGCTAGGGTTCAAATCAGAGCTGTAGCTGCTGACCTATACCACAGCCTTAGCAACACGGGATCTGAGCCATGTCTGTGACCTACACCACAGCTCATGGCAACATTGAATCCTTAACCCACTGAGCGAAGCCAGGGATCGAACCTGTGTCCTTATGGATACTAGTCGGGTTCATTACTGCTGAGCCACGGCAGGAACTCCATTTGTATCCTTTTTTAAAGATTCCACATATAAGTGGTATCACATAATGCAAAATCTAACCTACTATGATAGGCAGAGTAATGACCCCATGAAGATGACCATGTCCCAATCCTCAGAACCTGTGAATACATTACATTTCTTGGCAAAGGGGAATTAAGGTTGCAGGTTGAACTAAGGTTGCTAATCAGATGTTCTCACAAGAGAAAGAGTAGCCTGGATTATCCAGGTGTGCCCAGTGTAATCACAGGGGTCCTTGACAATCATAAAGGGAGGCAGAGAAATTAATTAAAGTGAGGTGATGTGGCCTCGATCAGTGGGTTAAGGATCCGGTGTTGCTGTGAGCTGTGGTGTAGGTCGCAGATGCGGCTCTGATCCCACATGGCTGCGGCTCTGGTGTAGACCAGTGGCTGACCGGCAGCTACAGCTCCAACTGGACCCCTAGCCTGGGAACCTCCATATGCCACCGGTGTGGTGGCCCTAAAAAGACAAAAATAAAGAGATTTGATGTGGGGAGGACTCAATATGCTGTTTCTGGCTTTGGAGGTGGAGGAAGGAGGCTATGAGCCATGGGATGTGGGCAACCTCTAGAAGCTGGAAAAGGCAAGGAAGCAAGTCCTCCCCTGGAGCCTTTGGAAAGAAATGCAGCCCTGCTGACACCTTGACTTTAGCCAGTGAGACCTACTAAGTTTTCCTCTACATCTTTCTGTAATTGCTACCAGAGGCTCAACAATGAAGGAGAAATCATGGCTCTACCCTTACGGAGCTATGGGGTGTGTATTCTGCGGCCCCAAGGGCTTTACAAAATCCTATTTGGTAACAAGCTTGAGGTTGACAGATGAGAATTAGAAGATGGGAATCAAAGCAACACAGACCTATGAAGAGGGAGAATAGCAGTGGAATACAGGTTGGTAATTGGAACAAGAGCTGAGATAGTAGATGCTTGGAAGTCCATCTAGGATGGAAGTCTTGAGGTTAGACTGTGAGGAAAGAGACATACATCAGTTTCAGTAGCGTGAGGCCATGAGAAGGGGACAGGAAGCATGAAAACCACGCCTTCTATGTGCCAAGTGCCAATGACTTCAACCCTTACCTTTCAAGAGATGTTATTAAGCCCCTTTAATAGAAGAGAAAACAATCAAGGCTCATAGAAATTAGGTATTAAAGGAGTTCCCGTCGTGGCGCAGTGGTTAACGAATCCGACTAGGAACCATGAGGTTGCGGGTTCGGTCCCTGCCCTTGCTCAGTGGGTTAAGGGTCCGGCGTTGCCGTGAGCTGTGGTGTAGGTTGCAGACGCGGCTCGGATCCCTCATTGCTGTGGGTCTGGCGTAGGCCGGTGGCTACAGCTCGGACTCGACCCCTAGCCTGGGAACCTCCATATGCCGCGGGAGCGGCCCAAGAAATAGCAAAAAGACAAAAAAAAAAAAAGAAATTAGGTATTAAAGAAGAAATTTCATTAAGTTAAAATATTAAGAAATTTCACCAATAAGTAAATGGTGAAATGGAATTTCTAAAAATGAATTTAGTTTTTTTTTTTCCCAACGAAGAACCACAAATCCTCCGTTTCCATGCAGTGTTGACTTAGTTGTGTCAATGTTCTTTGTACAGTGCGCTTCACATTATAAATTATTTGATAGCCAGAACCGTCTGGGTTTATTTACTCAGAACAGAGCACCAGGAAGCTTAACGCATGAGACCATATTTCATCAAATCTTAGATGCCATCAATTGGAATATGAACCATCATTTCAAATAGCATGAAAAAAAAAAACATGTTAGGAATAAGACTTTCCAATTGAGAGATGTCAAAATGTGGAAAATGTGCATCTTGGGAGTCCATAAAATAGAGGAAAAAATTTTTTTATGATGATGTTGATGAAGTGTCAAATTCCAGTTTGCTGATCTACTCTCAGACTTACCCGTGATTTAGTTTTCTTATATTTTACCTCAGATTGTTTTAAAATGTCTCAAATAAATTCCCTTTGGACAATTCTTTTGGAAGTTTTTCATTGCTCAAAATATGATGCTATTAAGAAATATCTCCACAAACATCAATAATGATTGCACATTTTGTATGTGCTAGGCATTGTGCTACGCGCCTTAAATGCACTACCCCTCTTGTTTCACATGGGCCATCCTCTGACCAATTAGGTTTATCTTATTGTCATTTGCAGATGAGACAACTGACGTTCAGTTCCTTGGCCAAGGACACCCAGTTAGCAAAGGGCAGAAATGAGACGAGTCACTGCTTTGGTCTTCAGGGCTTGTGCCCTTAATAGCTATTTCTCATATAGGCAAAAATGTTGGGGGGATTCTCTCTTTTCCTTTATAAAAAAATTCCACGACCATAACCCTTTGCTTCTGATAATTAATGTCTGCTTTTTCTCAGTCTTTCTGAGCTGCTTACCCAGTCATCCCTTCAATAAGAGCTTTTACCTCCCAGGACTCATTTGTTCTTGTTCTCTAACGAATCAGTCTCCAGAATTTTAATCATGCTTGGCTTACTTCTCTGACAACCTTACCAAGGACCTGTGCTGGAATTGCAGTCAGGAAAAGTGCCCTGAAAACTTAAAAAAAAAAAAAAAAACCCTTCTATAGTGTATCTGATCTACACAGGAAATTAGAAAACACCACATACTTAACTGGAAAAATACTTGAAACGAAAAGTGAGGTTTACTGTTATGTAGATTTTGATTAAAATGTTTATCCTTTATCTAAGGCTCAGGGACACTGGAAATGAAGGCGCTGAAAGCTTGCTTTATAGAACTTTAATGATCTTCTCTTATTATGTTATATTACAGTTTCCTAAGCCTGTGGTCAAATACAATAGCTTTATTAAAGCTGTGATTCAGTTAGAAAGGGGAATGCATTTTTCTGCCACGGGAGCGTGGGGAGAGATGAGAGAAGAGGATGGGGCGGAGGTGAGGGTGGGGGGAGGGAAGAAAACTTAGCAAAGAAAGGACTCGCCCCACCAGAGTAGATTCTTCCTTTAGGAACCAAGTTTTCCTGAATCCACAGCTCACCAGCCCAGGCAGGTCCACTGAAAGAAGAAAAACAAAACAAAACAGAAAGGAGGTCTGGGGTTGCCGTTTGGATATGAGATAAGGCTGCGTGTGTTTTGTGTAAAGTTCTTGCGTATGTGGCGTGGACAATGATTAACATACACATGTATCCAACATTCACTATGAGCCAGGCACTGCTCTAAGCACATGCCTTTCTTATAGCGTCTAATCCCCTCAACAGCCCCACAAGGCAGATACTATTAAATAATATTTGTGTTTTACAGAGGAGGAAAAAGACTGAGTGAATAATTTACCTAAGTTCACACAATAAGGGGTGGAGGCAGGATCTGAATGGATACTTTGAGTCCAGGGTCGGTCCTGCACTTGGCCATGACACCACACTGCTAAGCACCCACCTGCTTTTGCCAGCTGGGCCATGCACCCTGGAGGCTAGTTAGGCATGGGGGTAGGGGAGCCTCTAAAAGAACAAATAACCTCAATGCAGCCTGAGAAAAGAGGGATTTGGAAGGAAATGGTTATGGGGCCTTCTAACGGAAGCAGTGCTGGCTCCCTTTGAAGGGAGAGAGATGAAGCAATTTCAAAGAGTCGGGGAGGTTAGAGGTCAATACTAAGCCACCGTAGCTAAGCGATGGAGACATGCAAGCCTGTCATTGCCAAAGTGACAAAATAGGATATCAGGACACATTCAAAACAACCTCACGTAATTATTATGGAAATCAACTGTTGCTATTTCTGAGACATTTTTGCCAGCCGTGTGAGGGGCATATGACATCATGAACCATTACTGATAAAAGAGAGGATGAGGAATTGAGACTTGGGGTGATGGTACGACCTTGGCCGAGTTACTTAACCTCTCTGAGCTTCAGTCCCCTCATTTATGAAATGGTTATATTAATAGCATCTTCCTCTTAGCATTCATGCAAGGATTAAATGTTGATAATGTAGGCAAAGTGCTTGGCACCACGCACAGCGCACAGCAAATACCTAAACTATGTGAATCCTCCTTTCCGCTCGCCTGTCAGTGCCACCTGCTATCAAACAGTCCCATCTATCTTGAGAGCAATGCATTATTTATCCATGAAAAGGGGGATTTGAACACCAACCAATGTTTATAAACTATACTCTGTGTCCCAGGGAGGGGGCTGGGTGCTAGAGAGATACTGGTACTCTCTTTGGGCCTGGTTTTTGCCAAAAAACAGGAGGTGTCTTCAGATTCCTTGAATGCATTAGGGTTCCTGCTCCATCCTCCTGGGACACCCTAAACGTCCACTCTTTAACAGCATTTGCAATCCTGGCTCCCACCAGACTGTGAGCCTCCCCAGGAAGGGACAATTCATGCCTTAAGGATGAATGTCAGCTGATTGAGGGGTGAGAGGCTCACGGGGAAGGGGAAGGGCTGAGGGGGAGTCTCAGAGCCTGCGCAGAAGGAGGCATGTCAGAGCTGACAGCCCGGGTGGTCCGGTTTGGCTGGAACGCAGAGCACAGGAGGATAGGTGCTAGGTGAGCTCAGAGAAAGAGCCAGAGGTGGGATTACAGAGGTTTTACTGTCCTGTTGTAGAAGCCAGCTCCTCAGGTGAAGCCCAGAGATTAGCAGCAGCCTTGTAACACTGTTAAGTCTAGACACTAGGCCCCAGGGGTAGAATCCTCCGTGTGTGCATGCATGTGTGTGTGTGTGTGTGTGTGAGCGCGCGCGTGCTTGTATAATTCTACCCAGTCAGGGAAAACAAAGGCTGCTCACTATATTCCAAGATCAAAGCGTTATGATACAGGGAATTAAAAGTTTTGCAAAAGAGAGGCAAGGAGAGAAGGGATGGTGGAGCAAAGGTCAGAGAAATACCTGTTGAGATTCAGGACACACTGCCCTAGATTTGGCACCTTGGCATATCAAAGACCCAAGCTGAAGGAAGTTGAGATAGCTGTATGCCAGGAAGGGCACTGACCTCCCCCACTCTTCTTCCTTAAAACAGATCATAAAACTCCAGATGGAAGTTAGCCTCCCTGGACCAGGGGTCTCATGGCCAGAGATGGGTCACTGGGAATCAAGAATCCATACAAATCTTGTTAAACTCACCTTTATCTTTCCTGTTACTATGACACCATTTACCATCCCAGCCCGAACCCCTCTGTCTGGTCAATTCTTCACAAATGTTTTGTTTCTGTGTCTAAAAGAGATCAAAAACCTCCTCCTCTGGCCTCTTCTCTCCATCTTCATTCTTTTTTTTTTTTTGTCTTTTTGCCATTTCTTGGGCTGCTTTCCGTGACATATGGAGGATCCCAGGCTAGGGGTCCAATCGGAGCTGTAGCTGCCAGTCTACACCAGAGCCACAGCAATGCAGGATCCGAGCTGCGTCTGCAACCTACACCACAGCTCACGGCAACGCCGGATCCTTAACCCACTGAGCAAGGGCAGGGATCGAACCTGCAACCTCATGGTTCCTAGTCGGATTCGTTAACCACTGCGCCACAACGGGAACTCCAACCACAACATTCATTCTCTTTTGAAGGCTCCCATGTACAGGTAAAAATTCGATACAATTTGTATAATTTTCTGTGAATCTGTCTTTGCTCACGTGATTTTCAGACTCAGCCAGGGACCCCGAGAGAGTTGAGGGAAACTTCTTCCTTCCCTTCACAGTCTCTGACCTTCTGGCTCAACCGCCCTGCAGATTTCTTTTTTTTTCCTTTGGTTTGGTTTCGTCTTTCTAGGGCCACACCCGCAGCATATGGAGGTTCCCAGGCTAGGGGTCAAATCCAAGCTGTAGCCACCGGCCTAATCCACAGCCACAGCAACGCAGGATCCAAGCCACGTCTGCGACCTACACCACAGCTCACAGCAATGCTGGGTCCTTCACCCATTGAGCGGGGCCAGGGATCGAACCTGCGTCCCCATGGATACTAGTCATATTCGTTTTCACTGAGCCTCGACTGGAACTCCTGCCCTGCACATTTCAATATACTACTCATGTGTCTGCTCGCAACTATCTCAGGGGGAAAAAAATGGCTTCTTCTCTCCTGCCTCCCAACTGCCTCCTTCAGGGCTTCTCACTGGTGGTCCTGTTTCTGAAACCAGGCAAGGCAGGGGTCTGGCTTCTCCTCTGCGCCGTGCAGAAAGCACAAGCAAAACATCTCACTGTATGAGAGATACAGGCTGTGTTTTTTTTTTTTTTTTTTCCGATCTAAGACACTTTGATTTCATGTGTCACTAGAAAAGGAAAAATGCTTCTAATTACACAGACACAGAGCTTTCTTGTCATCAACAGTTAGGCACATTCCCATTTCAAAGATGTAAAAATGTGTTTGTATTTAGTGGGGAGGTGCCCAATTGATTTTTATTTTTGCATCTGGAAACTCGTAGGCTAGGGGTGCTGCAGCTGCCAGCCCATGCCACAGCCACAGCAACACCAGATTCAAGCCACATTTGTAACCTACGCCACAGCTTCCAGCAACGCCAGATCCTTAACCCACTGAGAGATGCCAGGGCTCGAACCTGTGTCCTCACAGACACTACCTTGGGTTCTTACCTGCTGAGCCACAATGGCAACTCCTGATTTTTTTAATGATGTAGGAAAACACAAATAACCACTGGCTGCTATGAACTCTTAATTTCAAAAAGAATGTACACTTGAGGTATTCTGAGGTTCTGCTGCAGCTGACTCACTGCAGGACCAAGGATGCTCCCTGGGTGGCAGCAGAAATCTTGCCTCGCTCCTGCCCTGCACTGACTACCTTGGTGGCCTCTCAGTCTTCCTCGAAGTGGTTGTCAGGAAACTGCAGATTCAAAAAGAGCCTAGAGAGCTCATTACCTTTGCCTGCTGCAAGGGGCCAACCTGAAGGATTTTTTTAACTTTTAATTTTTGCAAGATACACACAAACAAAAAAAGAGGACCAAACAACTACCCAGTCACGAAATGGGATGCTGCTAGCTCCCTCGGAAATTCTTTCATCCTGTGCTGATCAAGACTCTTTCCTTTTTCCTAAAGGCAGTCACTGCTGTCCTGACTGCTCTCTCTACTGATTAGCTTTATTTACTTTGAAGTTGTGTGTAAATAGAATGACAGAGTAGGTCCTCTTTGGGGTCTGCCCCCACCCAACACGGCTTGTGAGATTCGTCCATGTTGCGTGACGTGATGGAGCGATGGTCCATTCATCCTCTGGCTCTTGGGTATTCATTCCATTTTTGGGTATATTGGCCTTATAGTATCACGCTGGGCATTTGGGCCGTTTCCAGTTTGGGGAATATTGTAAATAATGCTGCCAACCTTCTAGCTGGAGTCTTTTGTGAATCTCTGTATGCATTTCTATTGGGTGTTTATCTGGATACCTGGATTGAAGGGGTATTAGGCTTTAGCAGAGTTTGCCCAAGCTTAAGTATAACTCAAGCTTCTTGGTTTCATCACTCAGAGGTCACAACAGCGCTGACAGAGAAGTTTTTCAAAGAAGCTTCCAACCAAGTATTTGAAACTTGGAACTCCACGTTCTATGGAGAAGAAAGTAATTTTCTTGACAGCAGATCAGGAAAAAATAGAGTAGGCACAGTTTCTCCAGGCAGAAGAGTTTGGTGCTGGTGAACATGCAAGGGCACAGCAGCACCTGAAGAACTTTGTATTGAAAGAGTTTTTGAGGGGGGTCAGTTCTTCCTTTGTCTTATTCAGCACATTGTTGCCTGGGCAGGTCCAAAGTTACCAGCTTCAGGAACCTCTATATGCCTTGGATTTTGCATCCATGGCAACACATGCTTTACATACCATTTTATTTCAAACAATGGGAAATTAAACACTTGACATGAAGCAATGTCAGGTTTCAGGTTGGAGGGTGGAAGAAGGGTAAGGCTGTGTCTCCAAGTGGCAACTTGTCAGACAAAATGCCTAATGCAAAGCACTTAAGGACAGATGTGGATAGAAAAACTCCTTGCTTTGTGTCATGCATAAAAAAATACCTCTTACTGCCTGGTTCCCTCAGCCTCACCTGCCCTGGCATGCTGATTACATCTCAGAATATAAGCTGTACACACATATACACATACACATACACACACACACTGTCGAACAGCAATTCTCAGATGAAGCAGAAAAATTAGGGAAATAAAGCCGTCCATCTTCAGAATGTAGGTCCTTTTGGTGGCTTCCTGGCAGGGGCCACATAGGTGGCACTCACTCAATATTTGCTTTATATATAAATGAGTGAATGCTGCCGTGAGCCCCTCAGAAGAGGAAGGGTGACATTGGCGATCACGTTTCATTTTGTGTGCTGGTTTCCTTATTATGACTCTTAATGACTTAATTCTGTGATTATCTTTGTGCCCTAATAAAAGCACTTTTCACAATTAGGGGTTGTCGCTCTGAAGTTGTATTTTAAATTAATCAGTGCATTTAACAGCCTCCACTGTCTGTTCACGTCAATGTGCCTGAGAGCAGCAGGTGGTGGTGAGGAGGGGATAGTCCTCTTTACAGTGACAAGGCTGCCTATCTCTTTGGTTTGGTTTGGTTTTCTTTCTTTTGACTTGACATTTTTTGCCCCCATCAACATCAAAAGGGAAGGGAAGACTGCCCACTGGAACTGGCAGGACAAGAAATCAACTTCCGGGGTGAAAACCATGTTGAAATCACCAGTATGAATGTTTTAGGTACATGGAAGCTTTGAGGCTCAGCAGCTAGGGAGCCATCCTCTCTGCCCTCCACAGCATCTGGATGAGGAGCAGAAAGTCTCAATGCCTTGCCACTTGCAGGGAATGTAACCTTTGAGGGCAGGTTTTTTTTTTTCTCTAATAAACAGGCATAAACACACACACACGCGCACACATACACACACCCACAAATGTGAGAATGCCTAGTATTGAGAAAATCAAGTCTGGCAGGTGGAAATGAGCCCTTTTGACAAATCTCTATTTATTGTGTTATTTCACCGTCAAAGGCTCAAATGCTAACTAGCTTTGTGAATAATTTGTGGATGGGAATGTGATCATTTTTCTAAGTCAGCTGGTGGGCTCAGTTCATTGCACACCCCACCTAAAAATAAATTCTCGGGCTGACTGTGAACATACCGATACTTGCTGCAAGTGAAGCAAACTTATGGGGACCATTAAAGTGCCAGGGCGTTGGAAAATAACAGTGAAGTGAATGCTGATTTGCATTTATGTCATAAAATAACTTGTCACCTTCAATTTATCACAGTAATTGGTACCAGAGGAGAATGTATGATGCTTATACTTGGTTCAAAGCCACCTTTCCTCACCCCCCAGTCCCTGCCTCTCCCTCTCCGGAAAGAGTCATATGGGCACTTCTGAAGATAAACAGTCTTAGACCTTTTCTATATCACTGGAATTTGGGAAATGAGAGGCGTCAATGTATTCAAAGAGGGTACATATTACAATAATCCAAGAAATGGTGTGCTATTATTATCCGCATATCCAGATGAAGAAACTGAGGCACAGGTAGACAAAATAACTTGCTCAAGGTCAAGGTGCTATAACCAGTGTGTGGTAGAGCCAGGATTTGTGCCTTCACAGTAGGGACCCAGAGTCTAGGCCCTTAACCCCTGTGCTGTACTGTCCAGTTTAGACTGTAAGGTACATTCTAATACAAATATTTGGGGGCCATAAATGCCTTGGGAACTCACATCTCCCCATGCTCTTCAAACCCATAAGGAAAACTTACTAAGAATGACACATCATAACCATTTCAAACCAAGAGAGAGCCCTGGCCAGCCATAAGCAAGTTATTCCTGCTGGGTTTAGAAAAATAACCAGTGGTTTGTGGTTATTACCAGTGCAGTTCAGGCATGCTTCTCTTGATTACAGGGGAATGCTTTGAATCCTGTGAAACTATTCCTCTAAGCCAACCAAAGCCACACATGGCCGATAGTTGCATCTTTATTAGGGGAATTCTTCAGGTCTCTCTCCACTTAGCTATGATCTGAGCATCTGTATATTTTAGTTCTATGGATTATAAATTAGATTTTTCCCTACTGGTGAATTCTTAAGTATTTCTCAGGCTGGGTCTTCCATGTTTCAGAGAGCAGGTAGATTCAGCTTCATCTGACAGGCGTGTGCTCATCCTGAAAGAGTGGTACT
The DNA here is from genome assembly GCF_016906955.1 of Phacochoerus africanus. NCBI lineage: Eukaryota > Metazoa > Chordata > Mammalia > Artiodactyla > Suidae > Phacochoerus > Phacochoerus africanus. The sequence goes on from NC_062547.1 coordinate 26,912,167, forward strand.
TTTTTCAGGCATTTTGGAGTATGTAAATTGTGCTGCATTTGATGACAGGCAGATCAAGGTTTAAATCCTCCATCACTACAGAAGAACCCGAGAAACTTAGTTTATCCCTCTGAACTTCAACTTCCTCCTCTGTCAAAAGCTGACACCTCTCTGAAGAACTAAGGCAAATGTGCACATTTAGCTAACATTTGTAGGGCCCTTTCCAGATTATGGCAATGAACTCCAAGCTCTCTATGTTCTCCCATGACACACAGCACGCTGAGGAGCTTTCTTTTTAAATACGTGGCAAATAGACATAAAATTGACCTTTTTAAACCATTTTAAATGTACAGTGCTGTGGCATTAGGTACATTTATATTGTTGTGCAATAAATGTATATATGTTTTCATCTTTTTCATCTTTCCTAACTGAAACACTCTCTCCATTAAATAAAAACTCCCCGTTTCTCCCTCCCTCCAGCTCCTGGCAACCACCATTCTACTTTCTGTCTCCATGAATTTGATTATTCTAGGGATCTCATGGAAGAAGCCTCACAAAATGTTTGTATTTTGGTGTCTGGCTTCTTTCACACAGCATAAGGTCTCCAAGCTTCGCCCATGTTCTAGCATGTGTCAGAACCTCCCTCCTTTTTAAGGCTAAATAATATTCTGTAATATGCAGGTATCACATTTGGTTTATCCAGTCGTTGGTGCACAAATATACATATAGCCAAATCCCTGCTTTCAATTTTGAAGGATATATAGCCGGAAGTGGAATTGCTGGATCACACAGTAATCTTATGCTTTCTTGCAAGACTGTCCCATCATCAGGGGACCTACCGGGCAACTCCATTAAAAACAAGGGTGTTATACAACTTAGAATGGATTTACAAGGAGATCCTGCTGAGTGCATTGAGAACTATGTCTAGATACTCATACTGCAACAGAACAAAGGTGGGGGGAAAATGTATACATGTAAGAGTAACTTGATTCCCATGCTGTACAGCGGGAAAAAAAATAAATAAAAATTAAAAAAAAAAACAAGGGTGTTAATAGGTCCTTTAGGCTCTCTGCTGCCTGCCTTTCCTCCCCAGTTACAGGCGACAGGTTGCCAGAGCAGGAGAAAGTAATCCCAAAGATATTAGTATGCAAACCAGAACAGGGAACAATATGGCTTAAAACTGTTTCTCTACTGTTTTGCTATGGATATGTGTCTGAAAGTGACACATTTCCCACCCCCATCCCACCCCCTATCTCTCTGCTGGAAGAGCTAAGGCAGGCACACTGGGGTGTGTTAACCCTTCCTGAACCAGCATCAATGACTTCCTCAAAGCAGCCCATGTTTCAGCAGCTCTGTCTCAGAGCACTAAGCTTGCTGAGAAGCTGCCAGTCATTTGATGACATCAATTGTTCCATAACTGACAGACACCGAAAAGTCTCATTATCACCAATAACAGGAGCACCTCATCCATACACACCTGTCACGGCAGTCAGGTTGGGTCTTCTCTGTATCCAGAAAAGCCAGCTCTAGCATCACCCAGGAGAAGGATCCTTCATGCTGGCGATGGTCCTCCCCATCCAGCCCAGTCCCCAGGGGTAAGTTCCAGGAGAGATCAGAAGTCACTGCTGTTCAGAAATCAAACTCATTCTCTTGATGTTCCTTTTAACCTGTTGCTAATCTTTTCAGAGGGAAAAGTGTTGACTAAGTGTAAAGGAAGCAGGTTAGGAGGAGGCCCTTTGAGCCATGAAATTGCAGTTGGTCCTTCAACTGGAAGATTTGCTTTCCTAAGTTACCCAGTCATGGCTTTCTAGGAAAATTACTTCTGGCTGCATTGTCAGGAAAGTCTGCTCAAAGGAAGAAGTCACTGGAATGGTGTGATAATCATGGGCTATGACAGCAGTGGACTGAGGTTTGCATCTGCACAAATCGTGTCACCTGGGGCAAGTTACTTAACCTCTCTGTGCCTGCTTTCTTATCAGTGAAATGAAGAGGATTTAAAAAAATTGGAAATTTGTGTGTGGTGCAGCAGATAAAGGGTCTGATGTTCTACAGCTGTGGTACAGGTTCAGTCTCTGGCCTGGGAACTTCCACATGCTGGAGGTGTGACCAGAAAGAAATTATTTGACTTTGGCCACTTATTAGTGATATGAGCTTTGGTGGATTCACTTTAAATGAGCCTTAGTTTCCTTATCTGCAAAATGGATTATTATCTCTAAAGGATTATTGTGAAGATGGGATAAAATGTAGAGTAAGTAAGTGGTTCATAGTAGGTACTCATAACTATTAGCTGTTACTATTTCAGCTGCTTCCCACCCCTTTGATGGTAGATGGAGCATAAATAATCAGAATATACATACAGAAAATAAAATCTGGACTCAAAGAGAAAAAAAAAATCTATGTTAAGTTTGTCATAGTCATTTCTCCTGGGACGTTGAATCTGATGCCACCTCTCATACTCTGCAAGGCAGAAGACTTTTGTGATCTAATTCTGAAAGCAGAGTGTCCTGGCTAAATGGAATGTGTCTAGAGTAAATTACCAGAGATCCAGTCATGGCACCTCAACTTCCAAGCCTTATGATTTTGAACAATTTCTTTTGCTCTTTGTCTTTCCATTTCTTGAACTGTAAGATGGGCATAAGACCTGTACCTGCCTCAGAGGTCCTGATTTAGATTAAATGAGATAATATATGTGAACTGCCTAGAGTGTACTCTGCATAAGGTAAAATGTTTAATAAACATTAGCCATTATTATTATCCAGAAGCTTTCCCATGCAGCTGGCCTCCACTCTACCCCTCTAAGTATGGCAGCTGCATGGGAAAGCTTCTGGATAATAATAATGGCTAATGTTTATTAAACATTTTACCTTATGTGTCTGTCACCTGTAACTGGGGAGGAAAGGCAGGCAGCAGAGAGCCTAAAGGACCTAGGAAACAAACCTCCAAAGACACATGGAACCAGCTTTTGAAAGTGGATCATGGGAAGGGGGTCAACAGAGATATAGTACCTATCTCTTCCCAACTCTGTTTTCAGTGACAGCATATTGGCAGCTTGAAATTTACCATAGTGGGAGTATTTACACCATGGGAATTGGCAAGCATTACAAACTGGCTACTTTCCTTTTACTCTACCCAGACTCATACGTTAAACATTTGACAACACTCTGCTGGGTACAGGGGAACCCACAGTGCCACTAAGCCTGCCTTTCCACAGTTCCAGGGCCAGGAGACAACTGGAGGACCGGCCAAGTCTAAGGTCACGACCTAATCAAGTTGAGGGGGAGGGGCAAATACATTTTCTCCCCTGACCCTGCAATCTTCACTCCTATCTAGCCCCATGTTAATGCTTGAGGTTAAATATCTGTTTTAAGAGACTCTTTGCAGGCATCATTTCTACTCCTCCTACTTTTTGAATATTCTTGGGATTTTTAAGTGTAAGCAGTGGAAACAAAGTCCAGTCTGGCCACCTAAGAAAAGTGAACATTCATGGCAGGCAGTGGTGCACTCACAGGCTTGAAAGGAAGTTTGAAGATGGTGGCTTGGATCAGACAGGTTCCAGGCAGATGCATGCAGAAAATTCTGGTAGAAGGAGCCCCTGGATTGTCTTACCAGCTTGAATAAATACACTTTAAACTTTTTACTTTTTCTTGCTTAAGAAGTAAAGTCTTAGGAGAGAGAATCCAATGGACTGAGTTTAGATTACATGCCCACTTGTTGGCTGTAGGAGGGCATTTAAATTTAGGACTCAGTAAAATTACTCATAATTGGGTAATTTTCCAAAGTAAGCCAGATGCTCTTGAAGAAATGGATGCTGGGTGGCCACAACCATGACAAACGTTCACTTTGTTTCCTTAGTCCTCCTGGTGGGAAATGTTTTGTGGTCCCTTTCTGCAAAGCGGGTGGTCATGCCAACTGAATTTCATGTACATGGTCTCTCAAAAGATATGGTGGCAGCAGAAATGAGCGAAAAAAAAAAAAAACAAAAAAAAACAACCCAGGCCCACCAGACCTGCAGCAAATAATAACCTCAAGGGCAGAACCCCCTGCCTTTGCTAGGATAATCCCAAAGTTTATTGAGTTCATGAGAGTGCATTTCACAGAGTTATCTCCCAGTGGTATTCTCTGGGGAAAGACTTAAGAATTTAATTAGCCCTTTTCACCTCCAATTTCTTCTTTCCTGCCCAGGGTGATTAATGCAATGATGGCTTTGATGACAGCTCCACAGAATCCCCAGGGATCTGTAATTTTGCAATGGCATCTTGGGTTGATTTGTTTCCTCCCAGGTCCCTGTTCATTTCTATGGGTACCAACTAAGCACTTGAGAAAGCCTTTTGTAAACCTGTCAGAAGTACTGCTGGGCCTTGCAGTTCAAATTTCTTTCTCCTTCTCTTTCTCATGGTAACCAATTTCAGATGGTTTTATATTTTTTTGTTCATTCTTTTTTAAATATATAACAACTCTGTAGATGACTTCATTTCACTCTCAGATTTGTATGGCTTTTCTTTTGAGAAATATGTTGAGAGACTGGTTCAGGTAAGAATTAGCAACGAAGCTCCAAAGACACACGGAACCAGCTTTTGATAGACTGGATCACGGGAAGGGGGTCAACAAATAATCTTATGAATGATCGATATGATAATAACACAAACTACATTGGGTGAATTTAAGTGGGATTTTTGAACACAGAATATTTTACATTTGAATTGAATAGAAATGGTTAGAAAATTGGCCACAATCTGTCTGTACCTTTACTTCTTTCTTGTGTCCTAGTGGTCAACTGATGATATTTCTTCCTTTCTTACTATTACCAGGTGTTTTTCTAAGTGCTTTACATGTGTTAAATCATGGAAGTGTAACTGAGAAGTGCCCTATGGGGCCTTCCTGGAACAGACACCTCCCCCTTCCTCATGTCCTCTGCTTGCCTCTCATCTGCAGAAAAACTTTAGCTTCCTAGGCCTCCCCTGAGTTCCAAAGAGTAAATTTAATCAAAGAAGTGAGAGAAGGCCAAAAGAATGAAAACAGTCAAGCACGACAAAGTAATAGTAATGTAGCCATTAAACAAAGACAAGGATACTTAATTCCCCCTCAAGGGCTATGCAATGTTCTGAGCCATGTCCTTTGAACTTTTTTGCAGATACTGAAACCCCGTCAGGTGGAAGAAGTTAACTGTATGCTGCCCACAAGCATGGAGACCACAGATCACTTGGAACAAGAAGGTTGATGATGCTGACTCCCAGTTACCTTACTACCAACCAGTCAGAAGGATGGCCATGAGCTGATCACATGCCCCACAATCCTCCTCCCTCACCTTGTCTGAGAAACGTTTCCTTGAAAGCCTTCTAGCAGTTCAGGCTTTTCAAGCACTGGCTACCTGGACTCCTTACTTGGCACCCAGCAATATACACTGCACTTTCCTTCACCACAACTGGGTGTCAGTAGATTGGCTTTATTGCACATGAGCAAGCAGACCCAAGTTTGGTTTGGTAGCAAAACATAGGTCTAAGTATCCCTACTTTCAGATGAAGAAACACAAGATCAGAGAGTATTAGAAGTCACTGCCCAAGTAACCGACAGAGCCAAAAAAGACACGATCTCACATTGGAACCAAGAGCATCTCCCCCTAGAATCCAGCTTTTACCACCATGCTAGAATGTACCCCCAAGGGACAAGGGCCCTGTTATGCATCTCCTGCTCTCTGCACCTACCTACCTCTCCCGCCGCAAATCCTACAATTTTCTTTCTGGGACGGCTCTCTCCAATCACACTGACCTTTTTTCATTTCAAGCTCCTCTTCCCAGAGCCTCACACATGCAATTGCTTCTGATTGAAATGCTCTCCACTCCCTCTTTTCCCCTCTAATGCTGGCTGACTTCCACTCGTCGCTCCGGTCTCTATTTAAATGCCACATCCCTCAACCTCCAATGTGAGGTTGTCCCCTATTAACACTGTCATAGGGCCATGTATTTTCTTGTCAGCCCATTTATTATAGTAATGATTTGCTTAATGTCTGTCTGTTCCACCAGACTCTACAGTCCAGAAGATCAGAAAACATGTCTCTCAAGTTTACTGACCTGTCCCTGCCACCTAATGCTGCCCGACTCAAAATAAGCAGCCAGGAAATATTTGTGGAATAAATAGACACCCATTGTCTGCTTGCCAAATAAATTAAGGCTTTGAATAAAGCAGGGGAACTAAAGAGAGGGCATAGGATGAAAACTCTACCATTTTAGGAATTTGTACCATTAAACTTTATACCCAGGGGATGGTATTAAAATTATATAAATGACAGTCAGAACTTCTAATCAGTCTTAGTGCTGGAGTACTGGTCCAAGAGACTTCTGTGGTTCCAGAAGTTAACCTGTTATTGGCTGGATTGTGGGAAGGTGTTCAGGAGGATTGAAGAGCGTGGGAAAGTGCGAGAGGCACTCTGGGAATGCCCAGCAGTAGATATTTATCAACCTAGCTGGAAGTATGTCAATAGTCTAATAACCAACAAAACTGTACTGATATATACGGCACATATCTGGGTCATGAGTAATCTCCTGAAAATAACTCAACGGGGATTTCACATGCAGCACCAACGTCTGTGTTGCTAAATCTAGAGGCATGACAATAATTCGTATGGTATGAGTCATGCACCCAAGATCATAGCATTGGAGAAGTTTCATACTTTACATGAAGTTGGGTCATGACTGTTATATTACAGGGAGACTTTGGATGGGTCTCAACTTGCAAGGAGATGGAGGAGAAGGGAGCCACAGAGCAACTTTTTGGGGAGGACATCTTTTATTAGCTTGATGCCTTGTGAAGTCGAAGATGCTTAACCTCTCCCTTCATTAGCATTTCTGATGTTACTAATAGGTCACTAGAGATGGGCTCACTCAGTGGTGAAGCCAAATGTACTGCCACTGAAAGGCAAGGTTGAGGTTCGTGTGTGATGGCAAAGGCTTTGTTTTCTTCACAAGGTTGATAGAGTCTAGTCTTCAGTGTCAAGGGGTCCAAGATCGACTGGCAATGGCTGGATTTTACATAGTTGGGAGCTGCGGAGGAGGCAGGAAACTGACTGCAGATGGAAAGTAAATTTCCCTGAGGATACCTGACCTTTCTTTAACCCTAAAGGTAACCTGCAGAGGCACTAGCTCTTTTGCCTGCAACGTGGCATCACTTTTGCTAGCTCTGATCCTGGCTGAAGGTCAATCTGAGGGCAACTGTTCCAGAGGCAAGGGCTGCCCCTTTGCCACTCTGCCACATGTGATTCTTTTTAACAATCCCTCCTCACTCCCTTTTCCTCGTGTTCCCAATCTTTCCCTTTCTTCTTCCCTTTTTAATCATTTTTCCTGGCTTATATCTCAAACTTGCTAGTGGCAAACAGAACAGAATTTGTTCATGACTCCTGGGTCACTTGTTTCATGGATTATTTCAGGTCAAATCCTATTAAAGAAAATGTCTCCACTGTGGGGAAATCTCTCTGAATAACCAAAGAGGGCATTTAATCCTTAAGTAGGGGCCAGCTTCTTTGCGAGCAGGATTTGATAGCAGGTTTGAGAAAGAGTTCAGGTGAACTTTGTTTCCAGCAAAAAGGCAAACTGCATGACCTAAAAAACTTCTGTCTCTAAAACACCTATAAATGTTTTATAAAATATAACAAACATCTTTTTAAATGCATAGCTGAGCTCATACAGATGTAAGGAAAATTCCCAGGAGGCCAAAACAAAGAGAGAATCAAAATCAGAGTGATAGGTGTGAACTGGAAATGGGTCTGCTCTGACTGGGTGAGTGTATTTGTGTTTGTGTGTCTGATCTCTGTGGTTTTTTTTTTTTTTTCAGCTGGATTCGTGGCATATAGAATTCCTGGGCCAGGGATCTGAGCTGGGGCTGTGACCTATGCCACAGCGGAAATGCTGGGCCCTTAATCCACTGTGCTACAATGGGAACTCCCTGATCTTTGTAATCAAATGATTTGGGTTTAATGTGCCCCAGGTGGGGAGTGGGGTCGGGGGGTGTATTTAGATCTTTCCAAGACCGTCACAAAGTTAAGACCCTCAAAGGAAAATTCTATCCTTCCAGTGAAAGGCTGGAGAAAGGGGATGTAAGAGGGGATTGTTTGTTTTAGCCTGAACTCTGTCTGGGGAAAGTCTCCTCCTGTCATAGTATATGTTTGGTATTTAAATTTATACTACCTTTCAGAACCTCGACTTCCAGGCAAAATAATGAATATAAAAGTGAGCCAGTGTTGCCTTTAACCCTAGGGTGCCTGACACAAGGAAATAAGGACTTCTTGGGAAGGACATAACTTTAACCCCCCGAAAATGGGAGTATTGCGGATAAAAGCCTGGCTGCATATGAGCTTACAATCCAGAATTACAAAATACAAAGCTTCTGTGAGACAGGTGGCTAGATTTAGGAAAATAAAACAAAAAAAGAAATCCAAGCATCTTGGAATTTCAGATGAACAACAAATACTTTTTAATAGAATCATATGCTAAACATTGCATGCGACATAATAATACTAAAAAATTAGTAATTGTTTATCTAAAATTTAGAGTTAACTGGATGTTCTGTATTTTACCTTGCAATCCCATATGTGCAAAAGTCAGAAATCAGCTATAATGGAAAAAATAGAAATCATTATAAAAATAAATAAATAAAACAAACAAAAAACAAGTCAGAAAACACACAAACAACAGGATTACAATACCCAGAACACTAAACACTAGAGTTATCAGATGTACAATTTTAAACAATTGAATACATTAAATGATTGAATGCATCTTGAAATCATGAGAAAAGACAATAGTGTTAAAAAAAAAAACTTGGACGTTTTGAAAAAGAACAAATATTACTTTGGATGACAGATTGGCAGTTTCTTACAAAACTAAACCTACTCTTACCATACGGCTCAGCAATTACACTCCTTGGTATTTACCCAAAGGAGGTGAAAACTTATGTCCACAGAAAATCCTTCACATGGATGCACATCATGGCTTTATTTTTATTGTCAAAACTTGGAAGCCACCAAAATGTTCTTCAGGAGGTAAATGGATAAATAAACCGTTGTATATCCAGACAACGGAATATTATTCAGCACTAAAAAGAAATGAGCTAAGCCATGAAAACACATGGAGGAAACTTAAATGCATATTACTAAGTGAAAGAAGCCAATCTGAGAAGGCAACACTGTATGATTCCAGCCATACTACGTTCTGGAATAGGCAAAACTATGGAGACAATAAAATGATCAGTGTTGCCAGGGGTTAGGAGGAAGGAAGAATGAATAGGCAGAATACAGAGCATTTTTAGGACAGTGAAACTGCTCTGTACGATACCATAGTGGTAGATACATTCCATTATACATTTGTCCAAATCCATAGAACATACAATGCTAAAAGTGAACCTTAGTGTAAACATGGACTTTGGGTGATGATGATGTGTTAGTGTAGATTCAGCAATTGTAACAAATGAACCATTCTGGTGGGAAACTGATTTGGAAATATCAATAAGGGGGAGGCTATGCATTTGTGGGGCAGAGGGTATATGAGAAATCTCTGTACGATCTGCTCAATTTTGTTATCAACATAAAATTCCTTTAAAAAGGAAATAGGGGGAGTTCCCGTCGTGGCGCAGTGGTTAACGAATCCGACTGGGAACCATGAGGTTGCGGGTTGGGTCCCTGCCCTTGCTCAGTGGGTTAAGGATCCGGCGTTGCCGTGAGCTGTGGTGTAGGTTGCAGACGCGGCTCGGATCCCGCGTTGCTGTGGCTCTGGCGTAGGCCGGTGGCTACAGCTCCAATGCAACCCCTAGCCTGGGAACCTCCATATGCCGCGGGAGCGGCCCAAGAAATAGCAACAACAACAACAACAACAAAAGACAAAAAAAAATAAAATAAAATAAAAATAAAATTTTGGAAATAAATATTACATCATTGAATTTAAAAAGACAAGTAAAACTTCAGGCACTAATAAAATAGTAGCTTAGACACTATTAGAAAGAGAATTAGTGATAGATCTGAGGCAATTACCTAGAGGGCAGCATAGAAAGATTAAGAAATGGAATATATGTAAGAGAACCTGGGGCCATGAAAGATAGAAAGAGGTGGTTAACACTTGCCCAATAATATTTCTGGAAGGAGAAAATAGAATAAGAGAGAGAAAGAATTTGAGAGATAAATATCAAGAGATAAAGACTGAGAATTTTTCTAGATTGTAAAAAAAGAACACATTAGATTTAAAAAATACTCATATTCCCATCAAAAAATAAATAAATCCACATGCAAATATATCACAATGAAATTACAGGACATCAGAGATGGAGAAGACCTTAAAAGAAACCAATTAGAAAAGACTAATATTTTAAAGCGAGGAGAAGACAAAAGGAAAAAGTATAACCTACCCTTTGGAACTAGACAACTCTTTTCAAGCCAGAGTCCCACCTCTTCAAGTAAGGTGGGAAGATTACTTTTGGAACCTCAGTTTCCACACTTGTAAAGTAAATATTCAATCCATGGTCATCATTTCTAATTCTATAACTACTCTGAAAAATGCCTACTGCAAAGCCTTATTTGTTAATACTTGTTCAGCAAAAAGGAGTTGTTAGTTTTATTAATACTATTGACAGAAGTACTTTTCCTATGATATGAATTTCTACAGCATATGGTGCGAATTCCTCCCTTCCCATGAATCCCATCTCAGGATGATCAATATGTAAGTACATGCCATATTACAGAAAGCAAGATGGCATTTCCTGCTGGAGAAAAGCTGGAACCACCACTATGAGACTCCTCAAATCTTCCAAGACAAACCGTGGAGATCAAGCCTTCACGCATCCTTGTCAGCAGGACGTCTTCAGACATACACAAAAGTCCCTTTAGCTTCCTTTTCTTCAAGAAAGCCCTATAGTCCAAAGATAAACACAAAGGCAATGTGTAAGACTTCTCTGACTCCCCTGCCCCCAAATCAGTTTGCAAAGACCCACAGCAGTTTGTTATACCACTAATCACCTTTGGTTTCTGCTAGATTATTTTCCATTTTCCCCCCTAAACGCTAACGTCCTTGAAGGCAGGTACCTCACCTATCTTGCTTGCCATTGACTCCACAGAGCTTAGCACATGACCTGGGACTTTTGAGGAGGTCCCTCAAAACCAACTGGGTCTTCAGGCAGAGAAAAGAAACCACAAATTAGGGATGAAATTCATTTGCAGGATTGCTGTGCATAAAAACTTGGCATTTTTCTAGAGTTGAAAGGGATTCTTGAGAACATCTAGTCTTCTTCCCATTGTGTTTCCAGATGAGGAAAATGAGTTCTTTCATTGGTCTGAAAATCCAGAGCTATTAAGTGGTGGAAATCAGACCCAAATCCAGTTTTGCCAGTTCCCAAGTAATACTGCTTACATTCTACTGTGTTGCCTAGAGGACCAGGATCATGACTGTGTAGTGGAAGAAGCCAGAACAAAAGAACTAATATTGTATGATGCCAGTTACATAAAGTAACAAGAAGAGGCATATTCATAGAGGTAGAAAGTAGATTAGAAGTTACCAGAGTTTGGGGGGATGGAGGAATGAATGGGGAGATATGGCTTAATGATAACAGAGTTTTTGTTTGTGGTGATGAAAAGTTTTGGAAATAGATAGTGGTATGGTTGCACCACTACATAATATATAATATATTAATATCAATATATTATTAATATCAATATATTATTATATAATGTAATATATAATATCACTGAAATGTATGCTTAAAAATGGTTAAAACAGCAAATTTCATGTTGTGTACCTCTTACCACAACTAAAAAGAAAAAAAAAAAAAGATCACGGCTATGGTTCTTCCCCACTCCCCTTGTTTCTCCAAGCCGTTTGTAGGATGGGGACAAAGACTTTAACAGCATTAAAGAAAAAATTCATAGAGGGGCAGGTGTAAACAGGCAGAAACAAATGCATGATGTAGGACCATCCAATTAAAAGTGGCGCTTCTCTATTATTAACCTACAATTTCTCAGCAAAGTAAAATCTGTGAGCTGATACTGGAAAAAGGCCAGTTCCATAAGCTATTTAATTTTTCTGGATAGTGTGTCAAATAACTGTTAAAACCATAAAAGACACCATATGGCATCAAAGAAAGGGAAAAAGACAGTTCTTTTTTGGGTGTTGTTATTATTCAGTGACCAATTAGTTTTCTAGTCTTCTAAAAAAATTAAGGTGCCATTAGGAGATAAAATTCAAAAGTGTCAAGAAGACATATCCAAAATGGAAAGGAAGTGGAAAAGATAAATAAAATGAGCATTCCTTTTAGCTATATTTGGTGGAGTCCTGCAGAGAAAAAAATTCCAGCTAGGCGGCATTGAGACATAGTTTATTAATGCAGTTTCCACCACAGCAGGACACAGAAAGAGAAATTGGTAAAACAGTCACATTAAAAAATTATGACTCCTACATCTGATCTTTATGAATACACAGAAAAGAAACTGTCCTCTCGAGTTGTCCTTGGGCCATGATGAAGCAGAGATGCAAAGAATTCTTTTTTTCTTCCAAACCCCCATAACAACGCTATTTGCTTACATATGGTAAGAACAGACTGAAAGTTATGCTGCATTCAGGGCATTTTAAAGGTGTTTATAAAGAGTTGCTGGGTGAGATTTTGAGCAGTTCTTCCAGTTACATTTTGAAATATACTTGAGTTCTTTGTTTTGGGGGTTTTTTTGGCCACACCTGTGGCATGTGGCAGTTCCTGGGCCAGGAAAGAATCTGTGTTGCAGCTGCAGTCTGTGCCAGAGCTGTGGCAATGCCAGATCCTTAACCCACTGCACCACATGGGAACTTCCTTGAGTCTTTTTTTTTTTGTTTTAAAGAGTTTACAAAATTGAAATCTGCTTGTATCCCCCTCGGGGGAAACAATTATGGTAGGTGGTGAACTAGTTATAGTAGGCGGTGAAATAGATAGACTCTTAGAGCTGGAAAGTTTACTGATTACCTAATCCAGTATTTTGCATAGTATAGACTATGCCAGACTGATGAGTTATTAAATCAGGTCAGAGGGTCATGACTCACATCAGGAAGTAGAGGAAGAGGAGGGTAGAATAAAATTGAATTGAATATAAAAATGTGTTTCATATACCGTTTTGTGAAACTTTTGTTTCAGTTGTATGCGTGTGTGTGTGTGTGTGTGCGTGCCTGCATGTGAGTGTGTGTGTGTGCCCACACGTGCTGGGTCACAATGTAAAGTGTGTGTCTTACTGTGTGAGTTCTGGTGAAAAAAATTGGAACATTATCAATCTAATCAAACACATCCTGTTCCAGGTAAGACACTTGGAACTAGAGAAGGGAAATAACTCTCCCAAGTCACATGACTCAGAAGCAGCCAGAGTCTCTTGACACCCAGTATCCTTTCTACTTGACCCTAATGATGAAAATATGCTTGGAGGTGGGCTTCAACTCTTGCCCTGTGGTTTCCATACCACCTTGGCAACTGACATTCCATTCCTTTCTGGAGGAATTCCTGTGCCTCTGGATCAACTGGTCTCTGCTCTTCTTTAATACTCTTGCCATCCATACACCACACAGGATCAGCAGCTCTGTGGGATGGGGCAGGTGTGTGGTGGGACCAATACTCAGTGTCCAGGCTTGGAAGATCCACGGCAATTGGGGAGCTCAGAAGATGCACAATTCCACAGCTTACTGCTCCCTGGAGTTGATGAGCCGAATGAGAAACAGAATCACAGCTGCCCTGTGAAAAAGAGGGGATGCATGTGACAACTCACACAGAGGGCATTCTCAGAAAGGAGACAACCAGCTGACAACAGTGGGCTTTAGGTAATTCCTGCCAGACTCATGCACCCTGGCTGGTCTTCCTAAGCCAAAATAGAAGCATCTAGAAAGTGTTCTATGACTGCAAAGATAGAGCAGGATTATGAAAGAGGATCCTGCCTGAGACTCAGTGTCTCTGGTTTTGCTGTAGAGGGGAAAAGAATATACCTCCTTTTCCAAATAACAAATAACTTATATTGCATTGACTCTGTGCCTGGCACTATTCTGAGAATATTTCACTGACTCTGTGCCTGGTACTAGTCTGAGAATATTACAAATATTTACTCATTTAATCTACATAATCAACCCCTAGGCCTTAAGAAGACTCTCTTAGCTGCAGTCATAGGCAGAAGGTGGAGAAGTGTTGAGAGGTGTTAAAATAATTTGTTTTTCTTCCTGATTTGAAGACAGGAGGGCAAGCACTCTTAATAGAGTTTAGAACTATGTCACTGACAAAGTGAATTAATCAACAGTCAAATCCAGGGAATAAAGGTCAACTGCCTACTTTCCCTTGGCAGAAGGAATTGGGAGGAGGACCGTTCTTGCAAAGATTCATCACTTTTTGATGCTTTCCAGAAGTGGTGATGGATTTGCAATGAGCCATCTACTGTTTTTTTTTTTTTTTAAATCACCCTCATATATTTGTAGTATAGCTGCCCTTGGTGTAGGCAATCTGCTTGAGCCCTAAAACCAGCCACTCTGGCCCATATAGATCAAACCTGTGCCCTTGCCCATATGATCCAGTGCTTTGTGTAGGATCATATGCTAGAAAAGGGCTCTTAATCATTTAAAAGTTAGTCTTTCTTCCTTTTTTCTTTCTTGTCTTTTTAGGGCCAAACCTGCAGCATATGGAAGTTTCCAGGCACAAGGCCAGGCATGGAACCCGTATCTTCGTGGATATTAGTCGTGTTCGTTACCACTGAGCCACAATGGGAACTCTGAGTTTATTACCAATTTCAAAAGCCGAACCTGACCTTCAAAACGAGCTTTGGCTTTGATGGTGAAAATTAGCAGAAATTTATTGAAGTGTAAGAAAGGCAAGATTTTTTTTTTTTAAAGAGCAATAGAAAGTGAGTTTTTGAAAAGTACCTGTATATGGCCTTATGTTTTATATATTAACATTTAAATTCCATAATACTCTGATTGACTCTCCATTTCATAGATGAGGGAAATAAGTTAAATGACTTGCTGAAAGTAAATAGGTGAGGGACAGAATTCAGAATGTAAGTCTGCCTGCAGAACCCATTATTCTTTCCACATCATGCTGCAGCCTAAAAGTTTTTTTTCCTTCTTAATCTGAAAAATGATTTAGCCCTAGCAGCATTCACTGACCATGGCAAAATGTTAATTGATCTTTCCATGCCACAGCCCACTGATTATCCACGAGGAATAGCAACAGTTAAAACCTCTTCTCTGTAATTAAGTCTTGGTTCCCTTAACAACTCCACCATGTAATTAAACTTATTTCTTGAACAGGCAGATATGGTTCACTAAAGAATCTGAGAAGAGCCATTTAAATTATGCTTAGTTTCTTGCTCTGGGTTAACCATGGTCAAGTCTAGGCTTGGAACTGAAGTTTAGGAGGAATGTGGAGAATGCTGCTAGCCCAGAATTTACCAGTGCTGAAGTTCTATGAGAGTCAGAGTGTATTTCCTGGGCATCTGTAAAACTTCTAACTTAGCTTTGTCCATTATTTTCCTCTGTGAACATGTTGGGTAAACATGCAGATTGCTCAATATTTATCTTTTTCTTGGAGCAGCCTCTGTTGACTTGGGCAGCAAATCTCATATAATTATTAATCATCAGAAATGGAAAATGTTTCTTTTTGAAAGGCGCAACTATCAGAGGTTTCATATTAACGATGTCTTGAGAAAGATGTATTTGCCATTATCACTACAGTCCATGGCTGTATTGTGAAAATATTTGGCTTACATTACAAAGTTTATGGACTCTTTTTTGAGTTGGCTTAGCATAGACACTGAAACATAAGGATGACATTAAATGGTTAAATTACACGCTGTGTTGTAATGCACAGCGACAGGGAGACCCACGGAGATTTAATACAATCCTGAGTCTATAAAACCCCAGGTTTACAAATGCAAGTCAAATAAAAATCTATTAAAGCAGCCAAAAGTTGCTTTGAGTTAAAGGTCATTAAATAAAAAGAAGATAACAGGCAAGATCATTTAGACCCACATAACAAATAAAATGCCAAGATAAGACACAAATTGGTCATTAAAAAAAAAAAAAAAAAAGACAGACAAACTGACTTCCTCTCCTCTCCCCTACGGGTCAAAAAGGAGCTTAAGAAAATACAAAGATAATCTCTAAGTTTGAAATCCTCAAGAAGTAAGGGCCCAAATGTCCTTTCAAAGCACTATACACTTTCCTGGGCGCACAGTGGCTGCTGAGGGGACCATGCAGTTAGTATGGGGGGTAGGGGGGTGAGGATGGATCGGAAACAGTACAACCTCTTAAGAGAACTGGATGAGTCCAGATGTTAGAGATCACCACGATCTCCTGGATGCAACAGAAAATATGCTGGGAGATTAAAGAGAAATACGAATTTATGACTTTTTCTACCTGTTTGCAATGTGCTCAGCCTATTACCTGTACGCATTGTGATGCATGGTAATTACAATGCCAACAATCAGGTGCATCACGTGACCACTGGAGTTAAGTTTGGGGGGGGCATTGGTCATATTTTAGTCTGCACATCTGGTTCTACCATATTTGCCAAATGATTAATATAGGACTATATTACAGTGAAATCCTTTTTTTATCAAAGTTCTATTTGCCAGGAAATAGAATACTTTCCTTCCATGTCTCTCTTCATCATCTCCCACATTCCACGTTTAACTCTGAAATTTCCAGCACTAAGGTTCATTTGAGTGAGTAAGGGCAGGGAATCGGCTCTTGTCTTTGTTCAGTTCTCCAAGTTCTCTGGTCACAACTGGGATATACATGCATCCTTTGTTTTCAAAGCACATCCACAGGGAGAGACTCAAGAGCTTATTCTAAAACCAGGTAGGGCATCAGATACCTCAAACGGTTAAAACCACAGGAATTAAATTCTAAATTTTAAACTGCCTTTTATTGAAATATAAGTTTGTTTAGTATATTTACACCACGCTTTATGCACATATATACATAGAAGGCAAATTCTGTCAAATAAAAAAGTTTTTCTTAATAAAAAATTAAAATAAAGTAAAGTGCATGAAACTCATTTTTTTTTCTGGTGAACATCATCATTGTCAAAATTTTGGACGGTTGGGTAGGGGGAGGAAGAAGAAATTAATTATTTGACTCAGTGCATTCAGTCGGTGCCGCCTTTGTAGCCTTCAGGCCAAAATGACAAGCTGCAAGGTACAAATTGTCATCGTCTGCAGGACTCCCCCCATTCTGTAGGTCCTGCTCCCTTTGTCCTATCGGGAGCGGTTTCCCAGCTCTTAACAGTGATCTCACCATCGCGGAGCCGGAACAAAGGGAGACCACAGGAAGGGGGCTCCACCAGCCCATGTAATAGCCCTGCTCCGGGGGGCCACCAGCGCTGCGCTTGGTAGGAAATTCCAGAATTAGCTCAATGGCTCAAATAGAAGTTTTCCTTTTTTTCCGGAAAGGGAATGAGGGGGGCCAAGGAAAAGGATGTATCTCCCACAGGGACGGCCACCCGGGGGCCAAACTCCCGGCAGCAGCCAGTTTCTTTGGATGCAAACTCCGTGCTGACACAGGGAAGAATCCTTTTATAGGCTGGGTGGAGGGAATGTTACATTTCTCGCCTTTGCGAGCTCGTCCTCCCAGAACTCTGAAAGGAAACAGCTTGGGACTGAGAGAAAGGGGCAGGTAGGTGAAGCTGAAGTTTTCAGCCGCCTTCGCGCTCGGGTCTGCGGCTGGGCGTTGGCCGGCTGGTGCCAGGCGGTGGCAGAGACGATACCTTTCCCCCGTCATCTATTCCCCAGCCAGGGGTGTCTCTCTCTCTCTTCCTTCCTCCGGGGGATGTTAAGTCCCCGGTCGGCGACCGTACTTAGCCTTACAGTGCAAAATGTGCTTTGCGAGGAAGTCGAGGCGGCGCTGCAGCAGCTGAGCGTGGGGGTCGGCGAGCGCTGCCAGCTCGGGGAAGCGAGGCTCGTGGTGCTGGTAGAGGCGCAGTAGCCGGGCGGCCGCGTCCCGGCCACGGTGCAGTTCCAGGACGCGCCTCGCTGTCCGCTCGCGAAACACGCATACTGACTGCAGCAGCGGCTCGTTGTACTTGTCCCACATGCCAGCCACCCGGTAACCGTGCACCAAGCCCGCTTCATTGTCCAGAAAAACCAGCGCCCCGCCGGGGCCGCGGTGCAGGTTGCTCGTGGCGCGTTGCATGACCCTCGGGTCCCACTGCAGGCTGAAGAGGTTGCTGACTAGCCGGTCGAAGTTGGCTGTCAGGTAGTCGAAGAGGATCAAGTCGGTCCATTGCACCAGGTCCACCAGCTCCGCCTGGCTGCGGTTGGCCAGCTCGCCCCCCGCGGCGCGCAGGGGCCGCAGATGGCCGTCTTCAGAGCGCCAGGGTGCGGGCACCACCACGTCAGTGAGGTTGGGCAGCCAGCGAGTCAGGCTTACTACGCTGCCCTCGGTCCAGTGAGCGGCACGAAGCTCTTCCTGCACCTGAGTCCACTGCGCGCCCCGAGCTTCCACCCGAGCCAGTGCCAGCGGCGGCACGTGGCGCTGGAGGCCCAGCAGGCGTGCCAGGTAGTAAGACAGGGCCTCGCCCTGTATCTGCTCCGGGTTGATGCCGTAGCGCACGCAGGCGCGGGTGCCGTCGGCGAAGCGAGCCAGCCGGTTGGAGCTGCGCCCGCAACCCCCGCGCTCCAGGGCCACCACCCGGGCGCTGCGCGCCGCCTCCAGCCACGCCGCCGCCTGGGCCTCTGAGAAGCCCGGGGGCACCTGCTCCTCCAGGCCGCGGCTCCAGAAGACGCCCCCGTGCACCGCGGCGCGTTCCTCCGGCCAGGACCGTCCGGTTGGCACGTGCCGCCTGAGCTCACCCGGGGGCTGCCCAGGCGGGCCGTCAGAGCTCGCCGCCAAGGTGAGCAGAACCCGGAAAGTTTTCAGGGAGCCGCCGCGGGCGTCCCGCGCCAGGGGCGGGGGCAGAGGGAAGCGAGGCGCTGGCTCCCGGCCTCCGCTCCGGGCCGGGCGCCGAGGGAGTCGGTCTTTGGGCGTCTGAGAGGCGGGCAGCTCGGTCCGCGGCGGCAGGAGCCCGCCCCACAGCGCTAGCAGCGAGCCCAGCGCCAGTAGCCAGAGCCCCGCGGTGGCGGCGGCGCCCCGCATCCTCCAGCCCATGCTTCCCCGGCCGGGCCGGTGCCGCCGCCGCTTCAAGCCAAGCCCCGGCGCCCGGGTCTCGGCGGCGAGGCGGGCCCGGCAGCTCGTTGGCTCCGGGGCTCCGGGCGCCTCAGCTCCATCGCTGCCGCGGGGCGCTGCGAGACTAGCCGGCGCTCTGCCCGGCGCTGAGAACTAGCCTCGCTGCCGCTTCCCAGCTGCTTTTGTATTTCGCTGTGAGACCCTCCGGCGGGCGCGATTCACAGGCGCCCGGACCACGTGGGAGCGAGGGGGGATCCCCCTCCCCCTCCTCCTCCGCCGCTCCCCGCCCCCCTTCACTCCCCC
Organism: Phacochoerus africanus; assembly: GCF_016906955.1. Taxonomy (NCBI): domain Eukaryota; kingdom Metazoa; phylum Chordata; class Mammalia; order Artiodactyla; family Suidae; genus Phacochoerus; species Phacochoerus africanus. Next base: position 26,931,576 of record NC_062547.1, read on the forward strand.
GCCCCTTCCTCCTCTCTTCCCCTTAAAGCGGCGATGGCTCTTTCCAAGCGGGAGAAGCGGTCCCACACTCACTCAGGGACTTAGGGGCCAGGAGCAGGAAGCCGGGTTGGCGGCGCCCACGTGGGGGCGTCGGAGCCGGCAGCACAGAGCTGAAGTCACGCAGGGTGGGAGCTACGCGCCTCTGGCTCTCGCGGGGGTTAGAGTGGTCGCGGAGTCCCTGCACTAGGGAAGCTCCCGTCCTCCAGCAAAGTTCAGACGAACCCTCACCGCTCTCTCCGCGCCGCCCGGCGTGGATTGGGGCGGGTCCCTTTGCCTTCTCCGTTGCAGACGGTGATTCACCCTGCCTTATGTAAATCCCTGGGAATCTCTCCGAGCCACAGAGGATATGACTCCAGCCCGGTTAGGAGAACCATCTGTAGCAAACAACTTTGAACCAACACCCCCTTTCCTGAGCGCGCTCACCACACTGGTCCCTGAGGGCTGTGCGCTTTGAGGTTGGTAGCTCCGCCTTTCCCGAGGGACTCACTGGGAATTAAACTTTGCTGTGCCCAAACACCTAGGCAGGTGTTCAACAAAGTATCTGTCCTCGGTTCTGGTCAGAGAGCAGTAAAATGCGGAGATGCGGTCCCCGTGCTTACGAAGCTCACATTCTAGGGAGATGTACCGGTTGCCCCAGAGAGCTTTGTTACCGAGGATCCGATCTAATGCGGGAGAAGGGGCTTCGGAGACCATTTCTCCAATGAAATGGTCCTCTTTTGCCCAGGAGGAAACTGAGGCAGAGAAGGGATAGGCGAACTCAAGATCCCAGAGGTAGCAAGTGGAGAAACTAAAATTCAAACTGAGGTCTCTGGGCAGCATGCCGCTTGATTTTCCCTCTAGGGAGAAAGTTCACTATCTTCATCAAGTTGTTAGCATTCTCCTTTTTTAAAAGCCCACTGTCATTTAGCTAGTCACTATATTCCTCAAATAGAATTTTCAATTCAACAAATGAAAAAAAAAATCCGCCATATTGCATTTGACTTCATAGTTTAATGGTTTAAGGGAAGAAGTGGTTGGAGGAGGGGGTGGAGGAGCAAAAAAGTAAAGAATAAAAAAACAAAACAAAACAAACCATATTGTCTTCCAGCCACTTTTGCGTTCAGTCCACCTAGAGAGCTCTTGGATAAGAATCGGCTCTCCCTCTCACTTCCCTGAATGAGCCTGTGTCCCAGATCCAAATCAAGATTCTCAGGTAAGACACAAGTTTGGGGGGGATGGGGGTGGAATCCACCTCTGAAAGCAGGAGTTTGAAATCTGTTTCCTTTCATGTGTTTCTTTTCTTTCTTTTTATCCCCCATCAAATACAAATGGGGGTTTTCACTGCAACAGCTCATCACCTGGCCTTGATTATATTTATGCTCCAAAGAATGAATGTTCTAGAGTTAGAGGGCAGATACTCTAAAGTTTGTAAGAGGCATCCAAGGACCACACCTGGGGCCTTCCAGTGCTGACCCAGTGTAGCCTCAAGTGTTTCCATAGTGACTGAAGTGTAGGGTCTTTGCTGAATCTCTTCTGCACCCCACGGTGGCAATACCATGCCGTTTTATACATATTACGTGATGATATTACTATGGCCCCCATATGGATATATCAAAATCTTAATTCATTAAAGGTACTCTCTTCATGCTCTGTGCAAACTCCTAACCCTCATCTTTCCCTAATGGGGAAGGACTATGTCGTAACAACTTTCTATGTGTCTTTATCACCTAACATAGTATATTGCACTAAAAAAGTGCTCAATAAATTTTGCTTAATTTTTTATCTTTTGGTTTTACTTTTGAGAATTTTTTTTTTTTTTGAATGCGTTGCTTTCAGCTTGGATAAACTATAAGCAAGATCCCCATCTTGTGGGCATAAGTAGAATATCATCTAACTAGAGAGAAGTATACGTTTTCAACAGGTCGGTTAATTAAGTTAAAGTCTGAGAATATTATCTAGCTACCATGGCCCACACCATGTCCTAGGGCTGTAGGGAAATCCAGTGTAGTCCATGTCTGTCTTTTTAGCTGTGAACAGAAGCTATAAATAACTAGAAGGGTTAGTTCACTGTAAACTCTATGAGGAGTCTGCCTGGCTGATGTTTAGGGCTGCCTGGCACTAAGTGGGTGTTCAGTACCAATTCGATGACTAAAGCATTGGAATGTTAATGAAATAAAGCTCTAGTAGATGCAAGTAGTATGCATCAAGTCATTTTAAAAAAAACCTGCTTACTACTAAAAGATACCAAATAAAAACTTTCATTTACAAAAGTGAAAAACAATACTGGTGAAGAATCCACATAATGCAAGAGAAAGAAGCACATGATTTTCAGTCTGGGAGGGGTGACTTCAACCCAGATACTCCAGATCCCAGAAGCTTCCAATTGACTTACCGGTATTGACGAAGAAAACTGCAGCCTTAAAGCAGTCAGCTAAGCTCTTCCACTTCAGAAGACAGACTGACTCTAGCCTAGCCCTTGGCCTGTAGCCACTGGATGGAATGCACCCCAGAACAAGAGCCTCTATGAGATGCGCTGATAGAGGCTTAACGAGGGCATTGAAATGGAGAGCTGCAGAAAACCGTGGGAATGAAACAAAACCGAAAACGAATGAGATTTAAATGCATTGTTTAAATGATTATTTTAGACAGTGTTGAAAAATCCTCCTGTTTCCCTGAAAGATGAGGACACTCCCATCTCCCATTCTCTTTCACTCCGGGCCTGAGGACAGCCTCCTGCCCCACCCCCACCTTGTGAGCCCCTAGGGCTCTTTGGGGTGCGCAGTTCATCACGGTGAGTGACCTCAGTCCTGCCCTCTGGCAGTTGCTTGGGCTGTTCTTTTGTCCCTACCTAGGAACCTAATTTCGCCTGGAGAACTCTCTTAACTGTCCCCAGGGCTCCTCCCTGGGCCTCATCTTCCAGCTGCTTCACCTTCTTCCACAGTCCTGTTTGAGGAATGATCTGGTTTCTAGAACAGTGCCTCCTGCGGAACAGAGGGGAGGTGGCGTTGAGGGGTAGGCACAGGGCAGCTGGCTGGGAGTTGGAACATTTCTAAGTCTGGCATTTTCACTCACTGGCTATTTCCTTTTGGGCTAGTTACTTCCCTTCTTTGAGTTTCAGTTTCATGTCTGAAAAAGGAGGAACATAAATCTTCCCTACCTCACAGGGTTGCTGTGAAGTTCATGTGAGATGTCAGTCATAATCACAACAATATTAGCTGCAAAGGGGCTGAGCCCTGCGCACAGGTTCTCTTTCACCATCCAGGCAAGAAGTCTTGTCCCCACCTTCCAGATGGGAAACCAAAGCTTAGCCAGTAAGTGGCCTGAAGTCCTACAGCACGTCAAGGGCAGGGCTAAGATTCCAGAATTAGGAAGGTCGAACCCTTTGCAAATTGTCAACTACTAGGAAAATGTCAGGTAGAAAAATTATTGAATGAAATCGAAGTAGACTCAGCTCGGCTTAAATTTTGCTTTGAATTGTTCTCTGGGGTTGCTACCTAAGGAAATGGTTCAGAGCCAGACTGTCTGGATTTAAAATTTACCAAGTGTGTGACTTTGAGGAAGTTACTTGACTTCTCTGTGCCTCCTTTTTTTTTTCTTATCTGTAAAACACAGTAATAATAGTGACACTGGTATTACTGATACTAATTATCATAATATAATATCTGATAATGAATGGTAATTAATGAGTAGTGGCAAACCCCATAACTTATTGTGATGATTAAATTTGTCCCTGTATTCACTTACAGACGTAGAGGACAGACTTGTGGTTGCCAAGGAGTGGGGAGTGGGATGGACTGGGAGGTTGGGGTTAATAGTGCTATTACATTTAAAATGGATAAGCAGTGAGGTCCTTGAGATCCTGCTGTACAGCATAAGGAACTATGTCGAATCTCGTGGAATAGAACATGAGGGAAAATGATATAAAAAAGAATATATATTTAGGTATGACGAAATAACTTTGCTGTATAACAGAAAATGGTATAACATTGTAAATCAACTATATGTTAATAAAAAAAATTCATCCCTGTATTTGAATCTCTTAAAAGACTAAGGATTCACTATTTTTATCACTGTTTTAAATTGAAGTAGAGTTGATTTACAATGTTGTGTTAGTTTCAGGTGTCCCACAAGGTGATTCATATATAAATTCTTCTTTTTTTTTTTTGTCTTTTTGCCTTTTCTGGGGCCGCTCTAGCGGCATATGGAGGTTCCCAGGCTAGGGGTCGAATCGGAGCTGTAGCTGCCGGCCTATGCCTGAGCCCTAGCAATGCAGGATCCGAGCCATGTCTGCGGCCTACACCACAGCTCATGGCAACGCCGGATCATTAACCCACTGAGCAAGGGCAGGGATCAAACCTGCAACCTCATGGTTCCTAGTCGGATTCGTTAACCACTGCGCCACGACAGGAACTCCATAAATTCTTTTTTAGATTCTTTTCCACTATGGCTTATTATAAGATATTGAATATACTTCCCTCTGCTATACAGAAGGCCTTTGTTGCTTATCTATTTTATATATAGTAGTGTGTATCTGTTAATCCCAAACTCCTAGTTTTTATTAGTCCCTGTCCATCCAGTTTCTCTGCTTTGTGGTCCAGATGGGGTCTCCTCCTTTGCCCGTTGCTGTCCTCCACCAGGCCTCCCTTGGGTCTTGAGAGCGAATACAGGTGGTGAGCCTACCCAATGTACCCTCTTTATATCACAGATGGACATCTGCCTTGCAAATCTTGCTCTTTTCCTTCCCTATGGAGTCTACCAAGGATACCAGTGCAACTCTTGTTGAAATCCTAGAGCCTCCAGCCAGCCTCAAGCAGCTGGCTTCCTGTCACCCACTCTGCCTCATTCAATTCTGCCTTTTTCTGGGTCTTTTGAGTTCCAAGCCCCTCCCAAAGATAGAGGCCCCCCCCCCATGCACCCTTCTAGATGCTTCTACAAAACAGAAGAGAGGGAAAGACCATGTCATAGAGAGGAGTACAATATTCCTTGAAACTGGGTATGACTGCTGTTTTAGCTCTTACTGGCTGTGTGACTTCAGGTAGCTTTCTAACCTCTCTGGGCCACAGTTTCATTCTTTGTGTTTCCTTCCTCTCTACTCTGTCTCCCCCTAGGGTTCATTCCTTTTCTACTTAAGGATCATTCTCCTTTTCTTGGTTGGTATCTTTCTATTTGACCATGATCTGGATCTCCCAAGAATTACTTAGCTGATCTCATCTTTACATACCTGGCTGTCAGTGGCAGGTAATATATACACCTGGCTCCAGATAAATCCTTTCGGGTAACTAGAAGGAAAACGTAATAGTCTTTGCCGTCACCCCGTCTGCCTGAATGAGTCCCAGTTTTAAGAACACACTGTGTTTCTGGAAAGAAAGTCAAGGTTGACACAGACCCTTAATTTATGGTGAGACTTACAGGTATATGATTCTCTTTCTTCCAGGTAGCTCTTTTTGACCTGCTTCTGGAAAATGTTCCTATTGCCAATGGCATTAGAGACTAGAATCTTAAAGGTTGGAGCATTGGCAAATTAATTTAGTATGTTTAAACACATTTTTCAGTCATATATCATCATACCCTAGTTACAAGGTATTATGGTAAAAATTCCGGCCTGAGCATTTGGGGATATGAATTTCTTTCTCTACTATAATTTAGTTCAACTGACATTTATTATTCACGTGCCAGAGGCCAAAGAACTGGGCGAAAAGTGATGGCGTCAGATTTTCTCTCATCCTTAACACCTGCATCAGGAAGCTTTAGTTGTCTTGTCTTTATCCTTCTCCTTCCCATCCTTCTTGGCAGGTCCCTGTCCAACTCCCTGTGTCTGGTTCTGGAGGGGAAGCTGAATCTTGGTTGGGCCAAGCCAGTCCCAGTGCCTCTAATCCCCTTGCCAGTGTTGCATTTAGGCTTCAGCATATGACACCATTCTGGCCAGGGAGGTTTCTGGAAAAGATGTCTGTGCTGTTACAAAAAGACACAGAAAAGATGTGGCACTTTGTTGCATGGTTAAGGTCTAGATTTGAGGCCTGGGAATGGGGGCTGTCATCACATAACTGCAGGAGAGCCTAGGGTGGACACACTGAGGGTGGCAGAGTGGAAAGAGGGAAGGAACCTGGGCCCTTGGTGATGCTACCAAGCTCCTGAATTAACCAACTCTGGAGCCGCCCTGGTTCTGGAGTTCCCTGGTAGTTTAACCCACTCTGAGTTGGGGGTTTTTGTTGTTTGCAGCCAAAAGATTCCTAAATGATATACCTCTCACACCAGAGCTTGCAAACCAGAGAGGAGGCCACCATATGCACAGAACTCATTCATCACAGCTGTACTGCTGAGGAGGCAGTGTGCTGTCATCTTTTGGTACATGTCCTCAGCAGCCAGGCCGAGGCTTGCACTTACTAATTGTACCATCTTGGGAAAGTCACTCAACATCTCTGGGCCTGTTAACTCATTGGACAAATGGAAACGATAGCTGCTCTTGCCTCATAATATTATCGTGTGGATGAAAGGCACATTAAGCACCTAGTAAGTGCTCAATAAATTAGATTGCTTGCTCTGACTAGTGTGGAAATAGAAACCATGAGAGAGCCCAGAGGAGGGAGCAACTCATTCTAGGGAAGGTCAGGAAGGCTTCACCAAGGAGGCAGATGTGAAGCTAGATCTTGCAGCACAACTGGGGGTTTGCAGGTCTGGGTTTGCAAAGGAAGGACACTGGGGTGAGCAAAGGGAACAGCATGTGAGCTCATTCCGGCATCTTTCAGGAGCGTGATTTCCTCGTCCATGAAAGCACTTACTTGAGTGTATTGGATTCACGTAATCCTCCTTCGAGGAAAGAAACAAATTTCAGACCTTCTCTCTAGATTGAAAGGGGCCAGATGGGAGACTCTCCGTAGCCCCTTCATCCCTCACCTATCATTTTGCAGCTCGCTCTGGAGAAATTCACTCAACAAACATTTGCTGCTGAAGGAGGTGGCTCTGGCTGGCTTTGTTGATTTCTTTGTTCGTGGCAGCCCAGAGCCTTATCTGCTGCACAATTAGCGATGCTACACTTCCTCAGCTTCCCCAGGCCCTTCGCATCTCATCCGTCAGATAGATGCTGAAGCTTAATTAAGCTTGTAAAGCTTTCTGATTTCCTGAGATGAAAGGTGGCCCATAAGTACCAGGTTTTATTTTGGTGGCTCCTGCCAAGGGTTATTATAAATAGGGCTTAATGCCACGTGGCTGAGCTCTTACGGTGATAATGTGTCAAGACCAATCGAGGCTGCCGAGAGCAGAGATATTATCATAATGGTTCCATCATAGGCAGTGGGTGTTAATGGAAGTGACTGTGAAAAAAAAAAAAAAAAGTACTGCAGGCAGCAAAGCTGGACGAGAGGTGGCTTCGAGTGAAATATCGGCGGCTCCTGGGATCTCCATCATAATCATTAGCTATATTAGCCTTGGAGCCATTCTTCTGCCATCTCTTCTAGGCTAGATTCAAACTCAAATAAAAAATGACGCTTTAACTCCAAATGAAAATATATTCCTTTGCTGCTTTTTAAAATCCATTTACATTAAAATGATGGCCAGCAGGTAAGTAATTTATAACTGGGGGCTCACTGCAGTGTGGAGGGGTGTCGTCAGAATAGTGAGCAGCCTAAATGGGAGACCAGGGGACTTCCAGGCTCGGGAAGTCATCGATGTTGGGCTGATAAGGGGCTGGAGGAAAATGCAAAAAGAAGGGGTAACTTAGGGACACTTGCTGGTGGTGGGGAATAGTGAATGGAGAGGTAGCTTCGTATTTCAACAGTGAGGTGGGTGAAAAACCAAGTAGCGGTTCTTCGGTAACGCAGCCCCAGTTAAGAGCTTTCTAGCTTCCTGGGCTCCGGCTTTCACTGTCTAAAACTGGTCTTCGGCATCCCACAGGCAGACGGTCAAAAACATCTGATGATGACGGTGGCAGTGATGATGACAAGGTGTAACCGTGTTGTTAGTTGAACTGTTTCTTCTCTTTCCAGATCTAGTTAACATTGACCCAGATTCCTATTCCATGACCTGGCAGGGGCCAGAAAATTTCCTTCCATTTCTGAGAATCCCTGGGCCTTTATTTCTCAAGCCGCTTGTTGCTTTGACTCCAACACACAATGGCAAGAGTAGGAAGTTCAATGCCTTATCCACTGCTCCCAGAATCCGCATCCACTTGGGCTGAAGATATGAGTTTAGTGACTTTACTGAAGATCTGGGGGGCTCTCGGGGTGGGGTGGGGTCACATCACTGTGCAAGGCCTTCAACCATTTAGCTCTGCTTACCGTTCTTTCCCTCATTCTCTTCCCTGTGTGTAGAAAAACAGGCGTCACTTGCCTCTTTCTTCATATAACTCAGGGCTGCTCCCATTCAGGCCTGTGCAGGATCTCAGCTTCTTCCCAGGTCTGCAGAATGGCAAGGTTTCTCTTGTGATCCAGTTGGGAACAGAATTCTGGTGAACACCCCTAAACAAATCCGGGGTACTTTCCTCCCCCTGCCATAGAATACAGAAAAATAATTTAGTCCAAAAGTTGGCAGAAATAAGAAACTCATCCTGAAAATATACTTTGGTGTGATTCTGGCGAGACAGATTTTCCCCCTGAACATGCTCTCCTGATGGCCCCACTGGAGTGCTATTGTCTTGTGACAGTTTTGAAGCACTTTGCTGATTCCCATGAAGTGAGCAGGCAGGAGCCATCTTCAGATCTGCAGGTTCCAAGGAGAAAGTAACGTATTTCTCAGAAGAACAGCGCTTTCTATCTCAAAAGAGTACAAGGAGGAAGTAACGTATTTCTCAGAAGAACAGCGCCTTCTATCTCAGAAGAGCACATAAACATTTTATGGAGGCAGCACGGTTTAGGCTCAATAGCACACCATTCATCAAAGTGTAAAAAAGATGACAGGAGGAGGTCCCTTGTGATGCTGTGGGTTAAGGAGCTGGTGGTGTCACTGCAGCGGCTTGGGTAGCTGCTGTGGTGTGGGTCCGATTCCTGGCCTAGGAACTTTCACATGCTATGGTCGTGGCCAAAGAACATGGTCACAGGAAACAAATACTGCATTGTAGAATAAGATATTCAGATGTGGCGTGACGTTTAAGGCATCTGATGGCAAGAATAGGTGAGTCAAGGAAGGCAGTCTGGGTATGGAGGTGATTTTGCGTCTAGAGGAATTCACTTGGTGACCTGGGTGACTGAGCATGGACAAGCAGGTCTTCTCCCTCAAGGCCAGTGGTGCTTGAGGTACCAGATGGTTTCATTTTTCAACTGTGGTCTAAAGAAAGGATTGAGTCGGGCCAGAATTGCCATTAGCCAAGAGACAACAGCAAACTGAACAGGTCACCAACCTGCTGATGATAACTCCCGAGCTGGGACCCTTAAGGATGAACCAGGGCACTAGGAAGCTGATGAAGCCCAAGAACACACGCATCACGATGAGAGGCACGGTGAGGCTGGTACACGCTGTGGTTGCCGCGGCCCCTGCCCCAGTGCCTCATTTTGGTCCAGGATGATTCCAGGGTACCTTCTGCATCAATGCGGTGTGTGCAGATTTTTCAAACAGTGTCCCTAGGACCTCCCCGTACCTCCTCCACACCCCTGGAGGTGTTTTTCTCCATTTCATTGATGGGAAACTCTGAGCATCGTAAGAAGTAAGACTTCTCATGGGCTTGGGAAACTTCTGCTTAAGTAACAGAAGAGGATTCCCAGGTCCGATCAGCCAAAAGACAGAAGTTATGTTAACTAGGATGCCATGGGACCTCCTGGGGCTGGGAACCATCCTGGCCAGTTAGCAAAGGGGCCTCTTACCAGGGACTTGTCTTGTCTTTGGTACTGGCGTGTTGTCTTACACCAGGACTGTTGGACACAGGTTCTTACCTCTCTCCTCATCTCTGCTGTGTGGTTGAGCCCACCTCATCTCATGGGAGACATGTTGTAGCACGGAAAGCTCCCCGTGCTTGCTATCTTATCAGGTGGGATAAGAGGGATTGGAAGTGGGTTGGGCTGGCTGACCTGATGGCACGACATCGGCAATCTCTGTCTCAGGACCAGAATAGCCTGAGTTAAGGTTGGCAATGCAAGGACACCCGCTGCCTGCTGTAATTTCTCCTCTGGTTTCAGCCCTTCTGAAAACTGACTCTGAGATTGCCACCGGGAAGCAGGGGATTGTCTCTGCAGGGCCAGGCATGTTGGTGCTGCACCAGGCACTGAGATTCACTCTAGAATATCTCCAGTTCCTTTTCATTTCACCTGAAGAAAAAAAAAAAAAAGGAAAGAAAGAAACCTCAAAAGTCATTTTTTGCCTGCTTGAGTTTAAAGAATCGTTGCATTTTAGGGACAATATGGACCTGAGGAATAGCAGGTGAAGGACTGTGGAATAATGACGGCGATATATTTCTATAGCTCCTTGCAGTATTGCTGAGTTTTCCCAGGTCAGGCTGGCTGGATTTTCACACCAACCCGCTAGAGCGGGGTAGTAGGCCAGGTGTTAGTGACTGTTCCTGTCTTATAAAGGAGAAACCTCAGCTTCAAAAGGTTGTGTGTTGAGCCCAAGACACACAGCTAGTTCCTGGCAGACCTGGGACTTGAACACAGCTTACCTGACTTCCACATCAGAGCTCTTCCGAGCATTCATTCCCATTCATTTGCTCAATGAAGAGTCCACGTCTGCAGACTCTGTTACTACTTCCGGTTTGCCTCATGGTTACACGTCCATGTGAAATGTATGTTACAGTGGTCGCTAAAATGTCAGGAATTATGGCAGGAAAAGGAACCCAGGGACCGTGCCCCCCAAAGTTGGAGTCTTTGAGTTCCTCTCCCATTAAATGGTGCTTTTTATTTCTCCTGTTAGCCACTATGACAGGGGGAGGGAAAGAAGAACTAGAAGAGGTGGGGAAAAAAGAGATTATTTTGAAGTCATGTTCTTTGCTTGCCTGGTTCTGTTAGTTAACAGAGGGTTTAATCAAAGGGAGTCAGAGAGAGGAAAGGGAGTGGTAATCAGTGGTCATTGGATTCTTTTTTCTTTTCTTTTCTGTCTTTTTAAGGCCACACCCGTGGCATATGAAGGTTCCCAGGTTAGGGGTCTAATCGGAGCTGTTGCTGCCAGCCTACGCCAGAGCCACAGCAACGTGGGATCCGAGCCACGTCTGCAACCTACACCACAGCTCACAGCAACGCCGGATTCTTAACCCACTGAGCAAGGCCAGGGATCGAACCCACATTCTCATGGATCCTAGTCAGTTTTGTTACCTCTAAGTCACGACGGAAACTCCTGGATTATTTTTCACAGTGACTCTTTTGAAGGAAAAAATGATCATAAAACAACTCTGAGATGACAAAGAGGAAGCGGTGAGAAGCAAAAGTTTTCTCTTGCTTCCCTGCTCCTCTGCATGATACCCTTGCTCACAAAGGGTAAAACCAAGCCAGGAGACCAAAGAGACTGAGAGACCAAAGCAGGGCGCTTGACCTTATTGCCAAGGTCAAGAGGGTCATTCCATGGGATGATGACAGATCTGCATGGCGATTTGGGCTCAGAGAGGGCAGTTAGACTCCAGAGAAGTCTTCCTGCCTTGATTTTCTCTTTCATAAAGTGGGATATTAATGCTTGCCTCCCAGGAGTACTGTGAGAATTAAATGACAGTAGGGGGATAAGTACACATAGTAGGTGAAAAGTTCCTATACAGTTTCTGGCAGATAGTAGGCACTCAATAAATATGAAAATACACACACTCAGCTGTAGAGAAACGTGGCTCGGAGGACTTCTTAAATGGTTAATAGCACTACTGCTTAAGAGGAGCTGTGTTGTGAGAGGTACTTTACCTTCTAGCATATACATTTTAACTTTCATAGAGCTTTTGGAGAACGCATACTGTGTAAGTATTAATGGGTGTGTGTGGAGGCTCAAGTTAAAAGTTAAGGATCAGATATAGTGTAATGCAGAGTGTGACATTTTGGTACTCCTGTTTTTGTGTGATTGTAAAATTAAATTAAAAAAAAATGTTATGGCTGCACTCACAGCATATGGAACTTCCTGAACCAGGGATTGAATTTGAGCCACAGCTGTGCAGTTGAGGATTGAGGGATTTTTTTTTTCTCTTTTTGTCTTTTCTAGGGCCGCTCCCACGGCATATGAAGGTTCCCAGCCTAGGGGTCTAAACAGAGCCGTAGCCGCTGGCCTACACCAGAGCCATAGCAACATGGGATCCGAGCCGCGTCTGCAACCTACACCACAGCTCACGGCAACACCGGATCCTTAACCCCCTGAGCAAGGCCAGGGATCAAACCTACAACCTCATGGTTTCTAGTTGGATTCGTTAACCACTGAGCCACGATGGGAACTCTGGATTGAGGGATCTTTAAACTCACTGTGCCAAGCTGGGGATCAAACCTACCTCTGTAGCAACCTGAGCTGCTGCAGTCAGATTCTTAACCTACCATGGTAGGAACTCCTGTATAATTTGTACTCACTGTAGTTGATTCAGTTGAGGTGCCTTTGGTGGCAAGTGACAGAAATGGACTGGCTAGGTCAAGAGCAAAAATGGGATGTGATGGAAGGATGTAGGGGTAGTTCCCAGCATCAATGGAGGAACTGAAAATTGGGCATTGGAAAGCACCAGAACTCAGTAGCCCCATATAGCTAAGCAGGAGGGCCTTCTCCCAAAGGTGCAGGTGTACCATGTCTCAGCTCCAGTCACCTCCCATTTGAGCTTTTACATTCTAGGGAGAGAAAGTCTGATTGGTCCATATGGGGACAAAACTTTCCACCATTAGCCCACCTGGCCTTGCCACATGACAGAGCAGGCGGCTTACGAAGGAGCAGTTCTGTGCTGGACCATCGTTCCATAGGTACCCACCCCAAAAGTGTGTCTTGTTTGATTTTTGACAAATTGGAATCTTGTATTACTTTTAAAATAATCATGAGAAAACTCTTAACAATTCGTAAAATAAGTAGAGCCTTACTGGAAGATCTCAGGAGACTCTATTTTGTGCATCTTTTATAAGGACCCAGTAGGAATCAGAACCGAGCAGCATCACGTGCCTAGTGATACGTCACAGACAGAGGGACACATCTGCCGTGGGTCTGAATAAATGTTGATTGTGATGGTGAGCACCCCCAAGCACCAAAAACAGTATTTGTCTCTTTGACTCCAACTGTTAGTAGATCCACAATTTCCATACATTTATCTAGTGCTGTCTCTTAGGTTATGAAGGGAGTTTGAGAAATGTATTAGGGTAAAGAAAGCAATAGAGCATTTCTGATGTTTCTATTACTAGCAGTTATTTTATGATGTTTGGGAGGCAGGGAATACAAAGTCCACAGAAGGTAGGCAGGGTCTATTCCCTATGTGTGTGTGTCTGTGTGTCTGTGTGTCTGTGTGTGTGTGTCTGTGTGTGTGTGTGTGAGAGAGAGAGAGAGAGAGAGAAAGAGAGGGAGAAGAGAGAAGTAGCATTTATTGCTCTGGGGCATAATGATTTAGCCAGTCGTGTGTATGGCAAGCTCAGATCCGGGCTGCATTTTCTGTGCTGACCATCTGTGTTTCCCAGGAAAGAGGAGCCCAGCCATGGGCCCTGAAAGGTTGAGGAAGAAGTGAGAAGCAGGGAACACGGCCAGTCCAGGAGGGGCCGGGGGATGCTTTTGTGTCCTCCTACTGCCTCCTGGCAACATCAGCACCACAGAAACCGGGCTTGGCTCTCTCTCCTCCTGTCAGCCCCATAAGCATCCTTCCCAGTGTCAATAAATCTTCTCTTTGGCCACCCACCCCTTCCTTGTGATTTTTTTCCTTGTCTGAGGGTGTTGCTGGGGGAGAGCGTTAGAAACTACTTATTTGAAGCCTCATCTCTAACAACAGGGATCGACTGAGAATGATACTATTTACCAAATCTTGCCACCAGCCAGGCCACTAACCCTTTCAGGTGTTGTTTTTTTTGTTTGTTCATTTTTTAATGGCTGCACCTGCAGCATATGGAAGTTCCTAGGCCACTGAATCGCTGAAGGTCACAGGCTGCAGCAGTGCTGGATTCTTTTAACTCACTATGCCAGGCTGGGATTGAACCCGCATCGCCACAGTATCCGGAGCCACTGCAATCAGATTCTTAACCCACTGTGCCACAGCGGGAACTCCTTGGGTGGGTTTTATGGCCCCCTTCACAGACGAGGAAACCAATGGTCAGACAGCTTAAGTATGTTGCTCAGTTTGGCACAGCTCCTAAGTGGTAGAGCCAGATTCAAACTGGGGTTGATGTGTCTCCAAGTTACCTAGTTCTCATGCCTCCTTCATGTTGGAAAGCCGGCCTAGAAGGGCCCAAGACCCAGTTAGCTCTGTCACTCATCCCTGGCCACTCTGGGACCAGTCACAGAACTGTTGGTAGTCTCAGACTTAACCACAACAAATTGGGCATTAGGATATAGTATTGTTCCCAAAGCCAGCGCTGTAATAACTTAACTTTAAGCCAAGGCTTTGAGTCTGCTCTTTGGGGCGTGGTTGGGAGACCAAGGTCCCGTGACCTTCCAGGAGCGCACACCCAGCTGTGAGAGCCCCGCCCAAGGGTGTTCTTTCTAAGACACCCAGGAAAAGCTTTTCTTCTCTCTTCGGCTTCACACACTGGCTATTCTAACCTCTGAAGTTGCTGGAAGAGGACCATTAGATGAAATGGTTCTATTGGAATTAAAAATGTTATGAATTTCGTGCTAACTGCCTCTGGTTGTAACCGGAATAAAAAATGACCTAGCTTTAGACAATACCGTGCACTAATTAAACCAGTGGAGAATGAAACAACAGAAATACAAGGGCGACAAAAATAGGAATTGTGGGCTTCAGATTACTCCCCCAGCAGGCAGTTGAATTTAAATTTCCATTAGTTTGGGGGAATGTGGCCCTGAGGTACCATGTTAGGGATGGTTTTTTATGCGGTTTCGGGACATTCCTTTTCTTGCAGGGCAGTAACGTTGATAAAGCAATAGCGTGATTTGTGAGGGGAAAAAATGTATAACTAGCAAGGAATCTGGGAGGACACAGCGGTTAACAATGCGTTATCTTGGGGAAAGAAAATTTGAAGAGAAAAAGCTTTCTCTTTTTCTTTAAAGATAAAAAAAAATAAATCTATATTTCTGGTGTGCTTAAATTCCTTATACTCGGCATATGTTTTTGAACAGATTGGAATGATCAAGGGAATGCTTTAGCCTGAATGCTTCATGCTTTATGGCACCAGATTATCAAAAGGCAGAGTAGGTAGGTGACCATTAAGATGTTGCCCCGAGAGACATGGGTTGAAGGGTTCAAACTCCCACTTATAAGGTGAACAGGTTCTGGACATCTAATGTACAGCATCATGACCTCAGTTAACAGTACTATATTCTGCACTTGAAAATTTTTTTCAGGTATCTCCTGCTGCACTTAATTTATTTTTGTAATGATTTTTATTTTTTCCATTATAGCTGGTTTACAGTGTTCTGTCAATTTTCTGCTATACAGCAAAGTGACCCAGTCACACACACACATGTACATTCTTTTTCTCACATTATCCTCCATCGTGTGCCATCACAAGTGACTAGACATAGTGCCCAGCGCTATGCAGCGGGATCTCATTGCTTATCCATTCCAAAGGCAGTCGTTTGCATCTGTTAACCCCAGATTCCCAGTGCATCCCTCTCCCTCCCCCGCCCCTGTGGCTCAGAACATACCTACTTGAAAGTTGTTAAGAGAATTGATCCTAAATGTTCTTACCACACACACATTAAAAAAGGTAATTTTGTGAGGTGGTGGATGTGTTAACTGGTAACAAACCTTACTGTGGAAATCATTTCTCAGTAGATCCATGTATCAGATCAGCATATTGTACATCTTAAACTTACAATGTCATATGCCAATTGTGCATCAATAAAGCTGCATAAAATTAAAGGAAAAATAAAGAAGCCATCCCAGTGGTCCAGGAGTTAAGATGGGAACCATCTGAACTTGGGTGGTAGCTGTGGAGATGGACAGGAAGAGAGAGGGACTTGAGCTGGAGTGCGATGCTTAATTTTATGTGCTGCCCTCCCTGGGCTAAGGCATGCCCCACATAGCTGGTGAAACATTCTTTCTGGGTGTGTCTCTGAGGCTGCTTCTGGAAGATTAGCATTTGAATCTGTAGACTGAATAAAGATCACGCTCAGCCAGTGTAGGTGGGCCAGCTTGCTTTCTTGAGCTCGAGCATCCTTCTTCGTCTACCCTTGGACATTGGTGCTCCTGGTTCTTGGACCACTGGACTCAGATTGACTTATACTATTGCCCTCCTTAATTCACAGGTCTTTGGACTCAGACTGAATTACACTAGTGGCTTTTCTGGTTCTCCAGTTTGTTGACGGCAGATCATGGGATTTCTTAGCCTGCATAACTGTGTGAGTCAACTCCTATAATAATTATATATTCCTATAATAATTGTATTTATATGTGTGTGTGTGGTTCTGTTTCTCTGGAGAATCCTGACCAGTACGCAGAGGTGTTACCTGACTTGGCTAAAAGCTGCAAAGTAGTACTGTTTGGCTGAGGATGGGGCCTAGATATTGGTATCTAACTGTCAGTGCTCTGGTAGATGGGTAGATGGTTGGGCAAATGAATGAGTTCCCTCACAGAAGCTCCTTGCTTTCAGGTTTAGGCTGAACTTTAAAAGCCTACTTAGGTCCTGGGATGTGGACTTGATGGCTAGAATGGGGTAGCCATTATGTGATCCTGAAGCAAACTTGAGGATGGAAGCCATGTACTAAAGATGGCATTGCAGAAAGTGGGGGTCCATGCTGACTGTGGAGCTGCCATACTGGCTTTTGACTGTTTATCTCCGGGCTTCTTTTATGTGGGCACATAAACCTCTAGTTTATTTTTATTTTTATTTTTTTGTCTTTTTGCTATTTCTTGGGCTGCTTCCGCGGCATATGGAGGTTCCCAGGTTAGGGGGCTAATCAGAGCTGTAGCCACCCGCCTACGCCAGAGCCACAGCAACTCGGGATCTGGGCCGCATCTGCGACCCTACGCCACACCTCACAGCAATGCCGGCTCCTTAACCCACTGAGCAAGGGCAGGGATCGAACCCGCAACCTCATGGTTCCAAGTTGGATTCATTAACCACTGCGCCACGACGGGAACTCCAGACCTCTATTTTATATACGCCACCATTTGTTGTGCTTTCTGCAGCTGAGTCTAGTCCCAGCTGAGAAACTGTGTATTTCTGAATTTCCTGCTGGGTGAGAATTCATTTCCTATTGTCTAAATCTTTGGAGTTGGAGGTCTTTTGTACGCAATCAGTAGCATCCTAATTGTTTCTTTTTCAAAATCCATACTGTTAACATCTCTACTGCAGAGTCCCCTGTAACAGAGGGCTGTACTCTTTAATTCCCCATTATTCTTGGGGTGAGAGCTTGTAACGTTAGGATACTCACCACTTTCTGCATATCTTTCCTGCCTCCGAGTCCCATCTTTGGGCAATAAATAACTTCCAGAAACCCCAAACAAAACACAAATGTTCCAGCTAGCTGCTTCAGGGGTGGTACGGCATTGGTGGGGAACCCAAGTGGTTTCTTTGGCACTGACCTCAGACTGTCTGAGTGACACCTCCCACCTGAGCGGGGTCTGGCTTTCAATAGCCTTCTGTCTGTTCCTTCATCTTCCCCACTGCTTGTTCCTCCTCCGTTCCTCTGCCCGGCCTCCCACAGCAACCCTCAGGGAGAGGAGCTTTTAATAACTGGCGAGGCAACTATTGACTCAGGTTTTGTTTGTTTGCCACTGAGTTCTCATTTAATAAAGGCAGGATTCTTGGCTGAATAGGCTGGTCATTGTGTATTATCAAAATGGCAAATTAATTATTCAAAGCCGTACTTGAGATAGACCAGAGATGAAAATGAGGCGGCCTCTCTCCTTGCTAATTTGCAGTGAATGTTGCATTTATGGCCAGTCAGTATTTATTTAAAATATAATAGCTATCTTGTTAAACTCAAGTCTATTAAATCTAAATGAAAGTCAGGAATTTGTACTGGAGGGCGAGGTAAGGTTTAGTTAGCCTTTGCTAAGAGCATCCCAAACTCCCATCTCCGTGTGAGGTTGCAAAAATCAGCTTGTAAAGCATGGCAGGATTAATAATTGCTTGTTGGGAGTTTCCATTGTGGCTCAGTGGGTTAAGAACCTGACTCATGTCCATAAGGACGCGGGTTCGGTCCTGGCCTTACTCAGTGCCTTAAGGATCTGGTGCTGCTGCAAGTTGTGGTATAGGTCGCAGATGTGGCTTGGATCTGGTGTTGCTGTGGCTTCGGTGTAGGCCTCAGCTACAACTCCAGTTCCACCCCTAGCCTGGGAACTTCCATATGCCCTAAGTGTGGCCCTAATAAGAAAACAAAAACAAAAAATGATTGTTTGCTATCCAGGGACAGAACCCCCTACCATCCTTAACTCAAGAGGCCTCCCATTGCACAGTAAACCTGTAGTGCAATGATACCAATGACAGCCACTATTTGGCAGGGCCTACTATATGTCAAGGGCTTTAGATCCATATTCTGCATTTCTCACAGCAATCCCAAAGTACAGATGAGGAAACTGAGGCCTAGAGAAGTTCAGTCATCTACCCGCGGTTGTGTTAATTGGCAGAGCTGGGATTCAGACCCAGGTTGCCGGGATTTTAACGTCCATCCTCTCTTGCTGCAGAGACTCTGAGGCCTTGAACGTGTGTTTTTGTGTCTCAGCAGAGGGTTCTGTCCTTTGCCTCTTGGGTCAGAGCCTGATTACCAGAGAAGTCGATTTTAGGTCCCACCTACTCTCATTCCCCAATTAAGCCCCCAGACATGCTCCACCTTTGCATGGGCATGCGCCCTGGCCTCTTCCCACTCTTGCAGTGCCTGTCGAGGCTGATGTAAAGGGAGGCGATCCTGACCTACCTTTGTTTCTGCTCTACCTGTTTCCACCCCTACGTGCAAGACTCAGACTTTGTCATCCCACTCTAATGAAAAGGAAAAAAAGATTTTTTTTTTTAATGCATCTGAGCCCCTTTTCTGGATTCTCTGTGTGAGTTTTCCCCTGCCCTGCTTTGAACCCATCTGAACTCCTTCAGTGTGGGCCTTTGGCTTACAGCTGAAACCCAGCAGCCCTCAGTGGAGGGAACATAAGGCACAAACAACCGACCACCTGGACCTTCGATACAACTCACAAATTAGGATCTGAGATGCCTGGTTGGACCTATGGCATGATGTTGCTGAGCAGCTAAGCCTCGTGGTTCAAACCAAGGACCTAATACAAGGACACTCTGTTTAGCTTCTGCTGAAGGGAGCCTTCCTGTTTGTTTTATTCATTTATTTACTCCACACATATGTGTTGTGTGTCTCCCCCTGTGTCGGGCCGTGATATAAAGCCTGGGGTCTTTGACCTCACATGAGATAGTCTTGAACTCCAAGGGTACGACAGAGGAAGGAGCACTGACTGGACAGAGGATTGGTAGGTCTGGGTTTGAGTTAGGATGACCAGCCCTCTGGGTTTGCCTGAAACTTTTTTTTCTTAGTACTGAAAATCCCGTATCCTGAAGAACCTCTCAGCATCCGTGGATGGTATGTTTCCCTAGTTTGAGTGCCCATTCTGCCATCTACTAGTCAGTCAGTGTATGCTTCCTGAGGGCCTGCTATGTGCCAGGCAGTGTTCCATTGCTGTGAGAACAGCAGTGAACAAAGTTGAGTCCATGCTCAAGGGGCTCCCTTTCAGTGCCAGGAGATAATACGGTAAGAGCAAATAAGATAATATAAGACCTGTCTAAGAAGGTAAAGCAGAGACTGTTATGTAGGTCAACTGCATGGTGGGAGGGGCTGTTTTAGCAGAAAGGTCAGCGAAGGCCTCAGTGGTGGATGACAATGAACAGACACCTCAATAAGGAGAAGGAGGCAGCCATGTACGGATCTTGGGGGGAAGATTTCTAAGCAGAAGGATCATTGAGGGCAGAGGCCCTGAGATGGGAACAAATCTTGCCATGTTTGAGATCAAAAGGATGGTCAGAGTGGAGGGGACAGGGGAGGTGGAGAGGGAAGGAGGAGGATATGGGAGGAACAGGCTGGGGCCAGGTGGTGGAGGGCTTTGAGCTCTGCACTCAGTATGTATTCTGGGAGAAATCACTTTCAGAGGAGGAATCAAAGGTTCAGAGAGGTCAGGTGGAGCTAGAGAACACACTTCATAGGGCTGAAGTTAGGTATCCTAATAACTACCCCCACAAACCTGTTTTTTATGTTGGGTTTTCTATTTTGGTGGTAAGAATATCACCATTTACAGAGTTTTCTGGGCTCAGAACTTCAGTGACATCTGGGTTCCTGCTTTCTTTTCCACCTCTGTCTACATTCACTTAGTCTCCAAGTCTTGTCAATTCTACCTCCCACTCAGCCTCACATCTCCCTTCATCTCTCCATCCTCCCTGACCTTCTGCTCAGCTAAAATCTCTCACCATCTCTTATCTGCAACAGTTTCCTGACTGATCTTCTTGCCTTTAATTTCTTCCTATAATGCTATATGTTGCCAAAGCTCTTTCTAAAACATAAATCATTGCCTGCCATGACCTTGCATAAGCCAGTAGTACTCAGCATATTTTCTCAAGTTGCAGATTTTCCCAGAAGCAGATTCTGAGATGAATATTTGCATACAGGAAGTTTATTGCGGAGTTTTTTTGGGTGTTTTGATATGGTGAATTATATTAACTAATCCTCTGGTATTAAACTAACCTTGAATTCCTGGGATAAAACTCATTTGGTCATGATGTATCATATTTATATTTTATTATTATATATTATATTTATAATCCTGTTCTATTATTCTGTTCTATCATATATGTTTTTATATGGTGCTAAATTCAATTGGATTATATTTTCTCCAGGATTTTTGCATGGTTTTCATATTTTGTAATGTGGTTGCCTGGTTTGATCAGAAAATAACTCTGGTTTCCTAAAACAAGGAGAGATTGGATTGGGGTGGAAGTGATGAGACAGAGGACTACTGTTTTTCATTATAAGATTTTTAGCCCTATGTGATTTTTAATTATTTTGCTCTAATGCATGAAAATTAATTTTTTAAGCACTAAAAACAAAATTCAAACCTGTAACTTTCCATGACTTGATACTGGTGTGTGTATTTTTTGTTTATTTGTTTGGTTTTTGTTTTGCTTTGGAGTGGGTGGTAGAGAAAGGACTAGGTGGTTGCAGTTGGGCCAACACTTGAAAGGTAGAATTAGGTAGGCCTGGACTAGGGGCAAGGAA
Organism: Phacochoerus africanus; assembly: GCF_016906955.1. Taxonomy (NCBI): domain Eukaryota; kingdom Metazoa; phylum Chordata; class Mammalia; order Artiodactyla; family Suidae; genus Phacochoerus; species Phacochoerus africanus. The sequence goes on from NC_062547.1 coordinate 26,952,819, forward strand.
ATCATCACCATGTATATGTAGAACCACTCTCTGTGTCAGGAGCTGTGCTGGCACTTTGCATTACCTAATTTAATCCCCACAAAAGCCTGTATCAGTTAACTGTTTTTTACATAACAGACCATCCCAAAATTTAGCAGCTTAAAACAACAGCTCTTTATTCTGCAGTGAATAGCAATGCAGCAGGCTCCCTTGCCAGAAACCAGAGAGGGAGATGGATGGATTAAAGATCAAGGAACTTTTCTGCCTGCTTGGCCATTCCCTTCCTATAATTGGATGCTAAAAGGATAATGAAAAAGAGGTTAATTTGTATCGAGTAGGTGCAAGGACTCATCTCATCTGTTGCTGTAGTAAAAGATACAAAAGGTCATCTCTCCAAACGTGATGGGAATTCTACAATTTGATCCGGGCAGTTGTTTTTTTGGTTTCACTTGAGGTCACTCAGGTGACTGTAGTCATTTGCCCAAATAGCTCAACCAGGATAGAATGGTCCAAGATGATGACCATCTGGTAGTCACAACACATATAGTGATTAGCTGGGGCTGCTGGCTGGGGTATCTTCATCCTCCTCCGTCTGGCCTTCCCAGCAATATGGGGAATAGGTGGTGGTAGCAGTATTCCAAAAGTGCAAACCCCAGGGTACAGACACTTAGCTTCTGTTGGCATCCCATTTGATGATGTTCCATTGGTCAAGGCAAATCACATGCTGAAGTCTCGTGTCAATGTGGGAGGAGGATACGCAAGAGCACAGATATGGGGAGAAGGAATTCATTGAGGGGCATTCAGTGTAATGATCTGCCTCAGGGTGCTATGAAGCAAGTAGTTATGATTTTCCTTATTTTATAAATGAGAAAACCGAGTTAAATAGCTTGCCCAAGGTCCTTAGTTGCAGCATCTCTGGCACCCTGCCTTGACACTGATTCCTTTTACATAGTGCATTGTCAGATTATCTGATTGATATGATGTTGAGGCATCTAGTCTCAGGTCTGCTGCTGGTTTCTTGTGTGTCTGCCCTCGATGGTCCTCCCAGAACACATGCCTGTACAATCATATACACATGCACACACACAGACATACACACGTGCACTCCAAAGGAATGTATAAGCATGAATGACCCATGTTCTACCTTTGCGTATATTCTGTTAACAGTATTACATGGTACCTTCCTCTCTCACTTCCTTAATTTGTGAGGCCTGAGGAGAATGAATGCCCATCCCATTTGCAGAGATAACCCTTGTGTCTTGTACCATTAGCAGATGAGATGAGTACATGTACCTGCTCGCTACAAATTGTCCTCTTTTTAGTCATCTCTTTGGCATTCAGTTACAAGAAGAAAATGGCCAAGCAGGCAGAACATTTGTTTGATCTCTAATCCATCCGTCTCCCTCTCTGGCTTCTGGCAAGGGAGCCTGCTGTAATAGTTCTCTCCCACCACTCAGCAGACTGATGGAAATAGGGGAAGTTGAGTCCTCACCCCATCACAGCCATCAGAAGTCTTGTAGCATCTGACAGATGGAGACAGATGGCCTCTTACTCAGGGAGGCTGGTTTTGTTGACAGGGTCCAGCTTGAAGGCCCCAAGCACCATTTCCATGTTGTTATTGGCAACATGATTGAGAGGGAAGCAGGGCAGTTTATCAGCTTAGCCTTCACAGGACTATTAGAGTGAAGCAAGAGATAAAATGAATTTTGTTTTCAACAAGGTTTCCTTTCTGTCCTACATGATCGACTCCAAAACACTGTCATAAAAATATGGCTTCTTATTAGCCCTCCTTTTGGGCACTTTGAAACTGTTAGGAGAGGTGCAGGCAAAGAGCTGTGTGTTAATCCTTCTGAGGAGTGTGATGCTCCTCTTTCTGAGGTCATTTTTTTTTTTTTGGTCTTTTTTGCTATTTCTAGGGCCGCTCCCGCAGCACATGGAGGTTCCCAGGCTAGGGGTCTAATCGGAGCTGCAGCCACCCGCCTACGCCAGAGCCACAGCAACGCGGGATCCAAGCTGCGTCTGCAACCTACACCACAGCTCACGGCAACGCCGGATCCTTAACTCACTGAGCAAGGGCAGGGACCGAACCCACAACCTCATGGTTCCCAGTCAGATTTGCTAACCACTGCACCATGACGGGAACTCCTCTGAGGTCATTTTTTTGTGGTAAACAGAATAATGCCCACTCTTCCCTCTCCCCCATGCTTCCCCCTTTCTTCCTCTCCCCCTCCCTCTTTCTTCCCTTCTCCCCCATGCCTCCTCTGCCCCCCAAAAGATGTTCATGTCCTAATCCCTGGAACCTGTGAGTATATTACCGTGCATAGCAAAGCGAAATTAAGGTTGCAAGTGGACGTAAGGTTGCTAAGTAGGAAGAGTAGGGAGTTGCCTTGTGTTACAGTGGGTTAAGGATCTGGTATTGTCAGTGGCTTGGGTCACTGCCCTGGCACAGGTTCCATCCCTGGCCCTGGAACTTCCACATGCCATGGGCACGACCAAAAAAGAAAAAAAAAGGGAAGAGTATCCTGGATTATCTAGGTGGGCCCAGTGTACTCAAAAAGGTCATTAGGTGTGGGAGAGGGAGATCAGAGAGTCATTCGTTGAGAAAGATTCAACCAGCCATTGCTGGCTTTGAAGATGGAAGGGGAGCATAAGTCAAGGAGTGAGGGTGGCCTCTAATAGTTGGAAACAAAAGGAAAAGAAATCTTCCCTAGAGCATCCAGAAGGAATGCAGCCCTGCTGACACTTTGCTTTTAGCCAAGGGAGCTTCATTTTGGACTTCTGACCTCTAGAAGTATAAGGTAATCAATTTGTTCATTTTAAGCCACCAAGCTTGTGTTAATGTGTTATAGCAGCAATAGGAAGCAAATATACTCCTTTTCATCCTTGAGTAATAGTCAGTGTTTGAAGAGCATCATCATTGCATTTATGGACAACTTTAGCATACATGGTAGAAACAGAATGTAAAACTCATGGTGGGGATATTATCCCACTTTTCCGGTTTCCGTAGGGACACTATGAGGGCCACACTACCCTTGAGAGACTTAACTGGTTAGTGAGGCTGCATAGCAATTACTGATCAGGCACTGCTCAAGTTTAAGTTTATTTGCTCAAGATTTTGTGAGGTAGCAGTTTGGGCAGGACTCGGATGAAATTGCTCATCTCTGTTCTATGTGGAATTAGTTGGGTTTGCTTTTGTGTTTGTGGTCACTTGGCATGTTGATTGGGTGCTGGCTGATGCTGATTGATGTCATTCACAGGTCCAGCAGTTGGCTAAGGTTTCATCTGTTGGCCATAGTTGAAATTGGCTGTAGTTTTCATCCACATGGCCTTTCCACTGGAGTAGCTAGCTTGGTCTTCCTCAAGGTGGCTGGATTCCAAGAGGGAGAAAGCAGAAGTCTCTAGAGGTCTTGGATCAGAAATTGCATAGTGTAAGAGTTCCCATCGTGGCGCAGTGGAAGCGAATCCAGCTAGGAACCATGAGGTTGCGGGTTCCATCCCTGGCCTTGCTCAATGGGTTAAGGATCTGGCATTGCCATGAGCTGTGGTGTAGGTCACAGACATGACTTGGATCTGATGTTGCCGTGGCATAGGCTGGCAGCTGTAGGTCCGATTAGACCCCTGGCCTGGGAACCTCCATATGCTGCAGTACGGCCCTAAAAAAATAGAAAGGAAAAGAAATCGCATAGTGTCATTCTGTAACTTTCTGTTGGCCAAAAAGAATCATTAGGGCAGCCCAGATTTAGAAGAGAGCGGAGAAATAGATTGTACTTCTTAATAGGAGCAGGGGCAACCCCACAGGGCATAGTAGCATGCGTGCAAGGATGGGAGGAATTTGTAGCTGTATTTTTCAACCTTCTATACTCTGTGGCTCCTTTCTTGGGCTAGGATGTCTGAAGCTGGTATGCATTTTGTTCCTTTTGCTCATGCCTCTTCTATGTAGAGAGCACACCAGCGCCAAGCTTTGCCCTCAAGGGGAGTGGCCTGTGATGGTCCAGCTGCTGTGACCTTGGCTAGGTGCGGTTTGGAGATTAAGGAGTTGAAAACTCACTCAGGCTCAAGGTCAATCCTCAGGCACCAGTTTGGGTAGCCTAATACAACTAGTATCAGGACTTCTGTCTGACTCCTTTGTATATTTCTCAATTGGTTTAGAACTTGGAGTGGAGAGGAGGCATGGTTTGTTAATGCCTCCAGAATTTAGCAATAACCTCCTGAAGGAGTTAGAGAAATAACCAATGACAAGCAGGGGAAAGGCCAGGAAAGACAAAGCCAGGGCATTTAAAAGAGAAGGTACACACACCATCAGTATAAGTGGTGGATGAACTATGGAGGAGCTTTTGTCATCCTTGTGGACTAACTACAAAATGTCCAACAATTAGGATGTTTAAAAAACACTGACAAAATTCTGGAAGGCCTTTGCAGGTTTTGCATTTCCATTCTGGTTAAGTCATTTTTGCACGATAGTTGCTCTGTGGACAGGTGTCCTGAGACAGCAGTGGAGTGTACCATAAACTGGCAGAGAGATATTCAGACATTTCAATTCTTCCCTGTTCATCTTCTTCACCGACAACCACGGGAGTATATACTGCACATACTCAGACTCAGACACATTTTCACTCTTGTTCATGCAAGTGATAATGGGGTACGCACGAAGGGTCTCTGGGCATGGGTGAGATTTCCTCAATCAGCACTTCATCTAGAAGATGTTCTCTTCCTACTGAAATGATAGTGAAAAATCAGAGTTACGTAGAAGCTTTCATGCCATAGCAGTGGCAGTAAGATGGACAGAAGGCATTGGTGTGTGGCTGCAGGCAGTTTTGTGGTTAGAACAGACATAAAAAAGCAGTGATTGTGGTGAATGAGTATGTGCTTGGATTAAAGATAGACCCAGGCCAGAGTTCCCGTCGTGGCGCAGTGGAAACAAACCCGACTAGGAACCGTGAGGTTGCAGGTTCGATCCCTGGCCTTGCTCACTGGGTTAAGGATCTGGCGTTGCTGTGAGTTGTGGTGTAGGTCGCAGATGTGGCTCGGATCTGGCGTTGCTGTGGCTGTGGCATAGGCTGGCAGCAACAGCTCCGATTAGACCCCTAACCTGGGAACCTTCATGTGCCGCAGGTGCGGCCCTAAAAAGAAAAGAAAAAAAAAAAAGATAGACCTGGGGTTTTGACAGCTGATTTTGCAAATCATTAATGTTGAAACCTTGGGAAGGTAACTTCACCTTCTTCCAGCTCCATTTCTTCTATAAAATGGGGGCATTCCCGCTGTGGTGCCGTGGGTTAGGGATCCACCTGCAGCAGCTCTGGTTGCTGCAGAAGCCCAGGTTCAATCCCTAGCTGGGTGCTGTGTGTTAAAGGCTTGGCATTGCCACAGCTGTGATGTAGGTTGCAGTTGCAGCTTGGATTCAATTCCTGGCCCAGGAACTTCTGTGTGCCCTGGGTGTGGCCATAAAATGATGGGGCTCATTATACTCAAATCATGGCTGTTGTAAAGATTAAAAAAGATACATTTATAGTGTCTCCTCTTGGGCCAAGGGCATTGTAGACATTCCATAGTGATGGCACATGAGAACCAAATTTGCAGAACTGATAGAAGGAGTCATGATTCAAACCGTGGCATGAATCTGTGCCATAGTTAACAGGAACAGAGATAGCTAGGGTGATAGAGATGTGGTTGAATAAAGGTCCAGTTTTTAAGAAAAAAATTTTTTTTTTGTCTTTTTGCTATTTCTTGGGCCACCCCTGTGGCACATGGAGGTTCCCAGGCTAGGGGTCGAATTGGAGCTGTAGCCACCCGCCTACACCAGAGCCACAGCAATGTGGGATCCGAGCCGCGTCTGCAACCTACACCACAGCTAACGGCAACGCCGGATCCTTAACCCACTGAGCAAGGGCAGGGACCGAACCTGCAGCCTCATGATTCCCCGTCAGATTTGTTAACCACTGCGCCACGACGGGAACTCCAAGAAATGTATTTCTTAGCAGCTTCCTAGCAAGAGACAGTATTGGAACTAACATCACTTTCATAGAATTCTCAAAGAACTAATGGGTCTGGTCTGAAAAGCCTGGACCAGTGTGACCAGGCTTAGGGGAAAAGAGGTTGATGTAGGATAAGATGACAACAAAATGAGCGGAGCTTACTACACTCCGGCAGTCAGGTCTCTGGGCTGGTTTTGAGCTGTGCCACTGCCACTGCAGAGGCACAATTTCAGTTCCCACTGGCCGCCCGCCCATCTTTCTTCTCATTGACTGGGCAAGGCTGATTCCTATTCTATAAACTTCAGCTCTTGGAATGTTCTAGTATAACAAGTGAGTAAGCTGACAAAAATAGGAGCAAGGGCACCCTCTTCTAGTTGAGCCCCTCAGCTGGTCTCTCAACAGCAGGGAAAGACCACTTCCTGGCTCAGCTCTCTCCCCCTCAAAGTGGATTCCTGTGCCTTTCCCAGATCATCTTTCTGCTGGTAGAGCAGGAGGAGGGAGAGATTCAAACCATCTTTCTCAAAATCAACCTTCCTATTTCTGGCTGCCTTGTTATTATGGTAATGGCTCCTTAGGGACAGTGCCTCGCATGCGAAAAGTAACTGGTGTCCTCTGGACTGTTCCTGACTTTCTCTCTCCCCGCAGGATGGGAAGAGCAGCTCTCTTTCCATGGCATGGACGCAAGAAGGGCTCCTCCCCTCCTGGTCCTCCGTCGCAACTGGAGTGGGGCCAGCCTTTTCATACTAGAGCTCAGGTGTGCTGAACTAGAAGGGAACTTCCTTTATTTTAGTAACTCATCTCTTTCCCCCCTCAGGCCCCCATAAGAGTTGGGGGAAAAACACAAACAAAAACAGATGTGCCAGTGAGAGAGATCTCAAGCCAGTTCAAAATTGTCCCTATTGGGTACGTATTCTGATGTGCCACTTTGTATCAGGTCTGTTTATCCTTTTTCAAGTAGTTCTTCTTTACTCTTTCCCAAGAGAGCATCTGGGGTGAGGACAGAGGCACCGTAGGCATCCTCCTGGGAGAGGGGCCCTTTGTCTGCATGGGTTCCTCTGGGCCCCGCAGCCTTGCTGCTAAGAGCAAAGCCTGGTGTATCTGGTGGATGTTCTCTCAGCCCATGGAATGCAAGCTCCATCATCTCCCCCTGCTGTTTCACAGGTTCTGCTTGTTTGAAGACTTGGTCACATCCACCATCAGGTCCCCAGACCTGGCCAGACTTCCTTGTGGCCTCTGCTACAGGACTTCCTAGGACATCTTGTGTTTCAGTGAGCTCTTGCAGGCAAGCTTCTCAGTTCTTAATTCTCAGCTACCTTCATCACCCCTCTCACTGGCCCCTGAGAATGTTCTAGATCTTCTTTGTGCTCCACTGAAGCTAAGGGAGACTTGGCCTGCAGCTGGGGGTGGGGCTATCCCAGGCCTTGCGTATACAGACACTCACTTCTGCGCCCTAATAGTACCCACCCACCACCCCTCAATGCACACAGAACCCTTTGGAAATACAGGTTTCTTCCACAGGCTTGTAGCCAGAGGCTCACTGCTGTGGGTGAGGAGGGAGATGAACTTGTCAGATACAGCCAAAAATGATCCACTCCCCCCATCACAGTGGGTGAGGATTCCGGGGAGTTTGAAGATCACATTCCTGAGAATTGGGGTGGGGCTGCCTACCTCTGGCCCTTTGAAGGATGCTGACCTCTGTGACATTTCTCGGTAGCCGACAGTAGCAAAGAGAGCCTGTGAGAAACATCAGCCTCCCCCCCTGCCTTTAGTTGAAGGCACATTGGGGCTTGTAGCTGCTAAGAGCTACGAGGAACTGAGAGTTATGCCATTGCATTGCCTGAAACGGAATTCATTCACAATTCAGTTCATGGTCCAAGAAACAAAAATAATATTTAATGAGGAAAATCTTCTTTGTTTAATTATGGAAAATGTCAAGGTCGAATCCCAGTGCTTTGCTTAAGGTCAAATGCTCAGTGCTATCAAAAAGCATTTACACCAGAGTGGATGGGCTATTAAAACCCAGACTGGTTAACATGAGCCACCGTTCTTAGGCAGTGATTTATTTCCCCCATTGGAAGCGGTAATATTGGAGCTAGAACAGTTCTCTTGTGTTTTGCTCTGGTGGTGTTCTCTGACACTCTCTTTAGGCTGATTAGGGATCCTCTAATGAATCTATGCCCCAAGGCTCCCAAAGAGTTAGCCACAGGGCTCAGGAATCCCGTTTCCACTTAACCAGTGGTTTAGGAGAGTACCCATGTCCAGGCCTCTCTCTCAGAGCTTCTGATTTAATGGGTCTAGGGGAGACCTGGGCACTGGTATTTTCTTAAGGTTCCCAAGTGAAGTGTTTCTAATATGCGTGGGGGTTTCGAATAACTGGGTTAAATGCTTGACGTAGTCAATTAAAATGCCAAGACCCAATGCTCCGTGTGCCCTGCGCTTTCCGCCACATGGCACTGTTCTTTCTCATAGTTTTCATTCAATCCAATTTTACATTCTTCCCTGTTGCCTCTTACTCTCAGAGCCAAGAGCTGCCAGTTAAGAGACAGCATGTGTTGTCAAGCTCCAGAAAGGGCGAAGTTGCCATGCCATCCTCCCCTTGTACTTACTTGGCAGTGAATGAAATGAGACCTCTCCCCCACACGTCCCTAGCTCCCTACCAAAGGAGTTAGCGAAGATCAGTTCCAAAGGCTCAGGAAAGAGATGAGAATTCAGATGGTACAGACCCCTTCAGGTAGTCTGGAAAGAATGGGACAACAGAACTTTCCTGAGAGTGAGGAAGTCTTTCTCCTGTTATTTATGCACGCTGCTTCACTGTTCCTTCTTTCTTTCTTGTCATACAATAGAAATAATGATCTTGGTACTGGACCCTGCGCTGCACCAGGACAATTAATCACCAGCCAAGTCATTTATTTCCTCATGCTCTCGTCCACCAGGACCATTATCCTGTAGGTAAACAGAGGTGCCAATAAATCATGGACAGAACACAAGTCGGTGGGAGAATAGTTGATTAAGCGTCTCCATAACTTACAGTTATATAGCACCTCTCATCCCAAAGGATCTCCAAGCACCAGACAGACTGATGTATGTGCCACTACCCAGCCCTTATGTATGTCATTTTCTACTCCATCGCCTCGGGGGGGTGGGGTGGGGTGGAATGTTTATTGCCTATGTCATATAGTTACCCTCGAAACTGTAGTCATGGGTTAGACAGGAGGCTAAGAAAAGAACTTTTCACTTCCTTGTCCTTTCAGGGAGCAGGAATCAACCACCCACCAGGAACTCAGCAGCAGTCAGCAGTAATCTACCCACCTTTGGGGGCAAATTTCTTTGCTTTGTGAAGTGCTGCCAGTATGAGAGAATTCCGTGCTTACTCTGCTAAAGTTGGCAACAGTAGAGCAGGCACAGAGATTGAGGGGTGAGCTAGGACAAGATCAAAAGTAGGAGTTCCCATCGTGGTGCAGTGGTAACGAATCTGACAAGGAACCATGAGGTTGTGGGTTCAATCCCTGGCCTCGCTCAGTGGGTTAAGGATCCAGCATTGCCGTGAGCTGTGGTGTAGGTCACAGACACCGCTTGAATCCAGCCTTGCTGTGGCTTTGGCCAGCAGCTGTAGCTCCGACTGGACCCCCACGGGGGACTGGGACACTCCATGTGCCGTGGGTGTGGCCTGAAAAAAGAAAAAAAAGATCAATAGTAAGTGTTACCAGGGCAGAAATGTTTTAGGATCTGCTAGAATCATAGCCTAGGAAAGAATCACTCTAATGGAGGATTACTTCCTCATGAGACTTTAGAACCATTCATGATAACTCTACTCTTTAAACTGTAGTAATATATGGGCCCCTCTGAAAGAAGAAAACAATTTCCACTTTCCTCCCAGGGTTTCCTACAATCTTAATGCTTTCAAACTTATTCTTATAGCTCTGATATATGTATAAAACTAAAACCAAGTTAAATTCAAGCAAGTTAACTTCAATTCAGTTCAGTTCAATCCAGTAGAAGTTAAATTCAAACAAAACCAAAAAGCCAATGTGATTTAATTTAACAGCATTATTTTAATGGGAAGATGATGCTGTTTTGCTGAAACCAAATTATCTCTCAAATAGGAACATGATATTGACTTCTGCCTCATTAGTTCTTTTAAGTTTCGTATAATTATCCTACAGGGTGATGGCCCAATTTTCCACCATTTCTCTCTACTTGAACTTCAGTAGAAACTCCCTTTGTGCAGTATGCTGTTAATTTATTTGACCTTAATTTGGGGGTGAACACACATTTCTGTGCTAAATCTACATGTGTGCCACTGAAACAAACAAGGCTATTAAGGACTCTGAGACATGACTGATTATGTTGAGTCATTAGAATGATGCATAAGATGGAAAAATTCCATTTTAATGCTATGATCAAAAGGAAAACCCTCAATTTAAAAAATCTTCATAAAAAATTTTTAAGACTCTCCAGAAGGTCTGTGGTAGCCATGGATCACATATTAAAATACATATATCCAGAGTCATTAGGTTTAGACCAATAGTGGGTTTAAAGTTGTAATCAATGAAAAATTATGGGAAAAAAGCAAAAGAAGATTAAAAGACAGCACAGTAATAAAATTCATTCTCTGTTGGAATCATGCACTTGATGATGGAATCTTGTCATAGGCATGGCAGAGTCTGCAAAATGTCCAAGTGTGTCTGTTGTCTCCTTTTTCCTTTGAGTAAGAGACTCTCCCTTGACCTCACTCCACAGGTGCTTTCAGAGAACTTGGCTAATCAGTTAGAGGCCACATTTCCCAGCCTCTTTTGAAGCTCCTTTGGTCATGTGATCAGATTCTTGCTAAGAGAAACAGGGGCAGAGATGTGCAACCTCCAATCATTCTTTTACAAGGAAATTGCTTGCTTTTCAATCTCTTTGCCCCTTCACTCTGGGAGGAGCTTAGATGTAATACTGCCGGGCCAGCACCAACCAAGCAGCAGCATCCTAAGAGGATCCAGAGGAAGAACGTAGAAGGAACCAGAGTTCCAGGATAGCCTCGTAGAGCAGAACGGTCCATCTTTCCTGCTCACTGCTATTCTGCTCTATTAGAAAGACATAAAGCTTTTTGTTGTTTATGCCACTGTACTTTGGGATCTCTTTGTTAATGCTTCTTAATCTATACTCTAACTGTTACAGCAATTGATAGCTTAAGATCCTGTTTCATTCGCTCAGCAGTATATATTATGCACTTAATATGTGACACGGATCAGAGAGGAAGGGATTTATTTGAGATTGTGTATTTAGTGAGTGGTAGAGCCGGGGCAAAGTACAGGTCTTCTCACTTTCAGCCCAGGAATCTTGCCACTTCGTGCTTCCTCCTCATCTGGCTCTGTGGCTAATGCTTCAGCCATTGCAGTTCATTAGAGGAGGCCCTCATGTTCCAAGAACTGAGCGTGACCTGGGAGGCTTTATGCTCTCATGGCGTATTTGACTCTTGTTTGTTTGGGCTTTTATTTGTTAAAGGGAAAAATAAGGAGAGTCCAAAACAGATTAGAGGAGTTACTAACCCAGAAGAAATGTGTATTCATCACTGCAGGACCAACCCTATCCCCTGTGTATTGAGGGATGTACAGGGAAGCTCACAGGCTTCCAGGAATATGACTTGCCTGCAGTAACGTTGTTCAAAGAAGGCAGAAGTTGGAGTGAAGAGAGCTAGCCAGTTTTTATGGCAGGGAGGAAAACACTGCAGTCAGGTTTGATGCTTCACTTCAGGGTTTCAAAATAGAGTCTGAGGGAGTTCTCGCTGTGGTACAGCAGGTTAAGGATCCGATATTGTCTCAGTGGCAGGGCAGGTTCAATGCCCCCTGTCACAGCGGTTTAAGGATCTAGCATTTCTGCAGTTGCGGCATAGGTCATAGTTGCGGCTCAGATTGAACCACTGGTCTGGGGACTTCCATATACTGCAGGTGCAGCCTGAAAAGAAAAAAAAAAAACTAACCCCCCCCCCCCACCACCACACCAAACCAAAACAGAGTCAGAGGGATGAGAAAAGAAAGAAACAGGAAATGTGATTGAACACAGTAGCGTCTCTTCTCCCTTCCCTTAAAAGTCTTTCTTTTTTTTTTTTAATGCTTTTTATTTTTTCCATTATAGTTGGTTTACAGTGTTCTGTCAGTTTTCTACTGTACAGCAAGGTGACCCAGTCACACATACATATATACATTCTTTTTCTCACATTCTCATGTTCCATCACGAGTGACTAGACATAGTTCCCTGTGCTACACAGCAGGAATCTAATATACAGCACAAACGAATCTTTCCACGGAAAAGAAATTCATGGTCTTGGAGAAAAGTCTTTCTTTATTGAATCATCTGCTTTTGTTTTCCTTAAGGTATGATCATGATCAGAAACTTTCAGCCTCATTTTTTCTTCCTTTTTTTTGCTTTTTAGAGCTGCCCCTGCAGCATGTGGAAGTTCCCAGGCTAGGGATCACATCGGAACTGCAGATGCCAGCCTACACCACAGCCACAACAACTTGGGATCCAAGCCACGTTCTGTGACCTACACCACAGCTCACGGCAACGCCGGATCCTTAACCCCCTGAGCGAGGCCAGGGATCGAACCTGCATCCTCATGGATACTAGTCGGGTTCATAACCTGCTGAGCCACAACAGGAACTCCGTAGTCTTCATTTTTTTGTTTGCACTTTTATGGTTCATCCTCCTTAACACAAAATATCTCCATGGCTGACTTGTTTCCCCTTGCTTCTGTAGTGACCAGAACAGTTAGAGTCTCAAAGGCATTGCTGAGTCAGTAAAAGAAGTGAATGAATAAATGAATGGATGAGTGAGTGAATAGGAAATGTGACCCCACAGAAAATAAGCTACATAAATCATGAAACATGCACAGTTCTTTGGTGACACCGTAAAGATCATATTTTGTCTGTGAAGACAAAGAAAAGTTGAGTGTTACCTCTGAAAGAAGTGTTATTATTCCAGAAGAACACTCCTGTCTCGCTGCTGTCAGAATTTTCATTGCTGTGTGCCCCCGTGGTGACCATGAGAATGTTCCTTGCAGACCTCTCCTCCAGGGAGGGTGTGTGCTCCTGCCACCCTTCCCACTCCCAGCCAACAACTGGCAGCCAACAACTACCCAGGCGGACATGTTCCAGGAAGGCCTGGGACTCCACTGATAGCCACTGCCTTTGACTCGAAGACTCCCTGACAGCGCTGAGGAACCCTCCTTGGACTGCATGGCGGTCTAGGATGCCCTGACCCAGTCTTCCATCTCTCTCCCCTCAGGGCCAGACTCACATCACACTGATGGCTCTCCCAGTCTCTTCTCTTTTCCCCACCACATCCTCCCATATTTAATCTCATGTTGGAGCCCGATTCTCATAGGACTTGGGCTAACACCACCTCCAAGAACAGTTCTGGGACCTTTGGTGATGGGAAGGCTGGCTAACCCCAGGCACCATCCAATTTCGAATCCAATGCCTGTTTTTACAGAGCCAGCATCCAGTTTTGCTGGGCAGAGCCAGATCCAGCCTACATTTGGAAACCCTAATGGAGGCGCAGAATATAAGGAAAACATTCTTTGGAGTTCTCACTGTGGCACAGTAGGTTAAGGATCTGGCGTTGCCACGGCTGTGGTGTAGGTCACAGCTGGGGCATGGATTCGATTCCTGGTCTGGAAATGTCCATATGCTGTGGGCACGCCCCCCCCCCCCAAAAAAATACAGGCACTGACAAGAAGAATATATATCAGAAAAAGAATAGGAAGTCTAATAGGGAAACAAAGACATAAAAATCTCTTTTAAGCAGAGTCTTCCTCACCGTGGGGGCTTGTCGACTTTGACAAGCAGCCGCATGTTTATTGAGTTGGAAGCAAGAGAAGAGAGATTGAACAATTCAGATGGATAGTAGCAGCTCTTGGAATGAAGGTGCTTAAACATACATACCTGTCGACTTTGTGTAATTACAGAAGTAGGAGGAAATGGGACAGAGCATGTTAAAAACCAAATTTCACCAGTATGCCTTGGTGAAAGACAGTGGCTATGAGCATTTGTTCCTGAGGAATGGATTTTCCAGTTCTGACCTGCTGCATTCTCTGGAACACTCTTAGCCTGGCAAGGCACAGAATTTTTTTCTCTTTTATTAAAGGTGAAGACAGTTTTTATTGATTGGTAATATAACTAAAGAAAATGCATTCATTAACTATGGCTGCATAACAAATGATCCCCAAAATGTAGTGATTTAACAACATTAAACTTTTTTTTTTGTCTTTTGTCCTTTTAGGGCCACACCCGCGGCATATGGAGGTTCCCAGGCTAGGTGTCTAATCTGAGCTGAAGCTGCTGGCCTATGCCAGAGCCACAGCAATGTCAGATCTGAGCCTCGTCTTTGACTTATGGCACAGCTCACGGCAACGCCAGATCCTTAACCCATTGAGCAAGGCCAGGGATCGAACCCGCAACCTCATGGTTCCTAGTCAGATTCGTTTCTGCTGGGCCACAATGGGGACTCCAACATTGAACAATTTTTTGTGACATTAAAAAAAATTTTTTTTGAACACACCTGCAGCATGCAGACTTTCCTTAGCCAGGGATCAAACCTGAGCCATTGCAGTGACAACACAGGATTCTTAACCCACTGAGCCATCAGGGAACTCCTTAACATCAGTTTCTGTAGGTCAGGAATCTGGTAAAGCTTAGCTCGTTCTCTGGCTCAAAGTCCATCATAGACTCTAGTCAAGGTATCATCTGGGTTGCTGTCATTTTGAAACTCAACTGGGGAAGCTTCCATGTGGTTGTTGGCAAGACTCAGTTCCTTGTGGGCTGCCGCTCTGGGGGCCTTGGCTTGTCACTGGCTATTGGCTAGAGGCTGTCCTGGGTTCCTTTGCCAGGTGAGCCTCTCCACACAGTGGGTGGCACTGGAGTCTGTCCGAGTGAGCAAGTGGGAGGGCTGGAGAGAGGATGCGAACCTGAAAGAAGTCAGAGTCTTTTGTAACCTAGTCCTAGAAGTGACATTTCATCTCCTGCCATGTTCTATCTGTTAGACACAGGTTATTAAATGCAGCTCACACTCAAGGGGAAGAAATGACACAAGGGTGTGAATACCAAAGGGAAGGTATCACTGGAAGCCATTCAGAAGCTGCCTGCCAAACAAAACACAACTGAAGCCTAAATCAAAATAAACTTGACTTGAAGCCAGTTTGACGTGGAAGGAGAAGACGCAGCCACACCTCCAAGGGTGTGATTCTTTATAAGGTTTTATTAGTTTTTGCGGAGGACAAATAAATGGTTAGCATTCAAATAGAGCTAAGCAAACGTCTCCACCAAAGTGTCAATAATAATGAAAGATTGTACATGTACCCAGGAGTCCCAAAGCTGTCAACTGCCAACAGAAAATGACCTTGAGTTTTATGCATTGTCACGGAAATTCACATGAATTGTGTATTCTAGGCTATAATACATGTGTTTGTTTGGATAGAAAAGGCTAAAAACTACTTACCATGGAACAGCATTGATTTTCCAGGGCGAGGCGCCATGAGGATTTAGTTGGCAGAGCCTAAGATCTCAGAGCACCAGTTCTTTTTCCATGGGTCGTCTGTGCTGAGTCATGGATGCCCACTGCCTCTGTGACACGGAGACGTTAACTACTATCATCTGCTGATAGGAAACACAGGAGAGAGTGTGTAATGTTTCTCTATTTTCAGTTTTGTTAGGCATCCAGCCTCTCTCCTTGCTGATCCTTGTGTGGTCTACACATCAGCCGTGTTAAACCCTCTTTGTTCTTCCTTGAGCATAGCGGCCCTTTCTCAACTGGGGTTATGTGAACGTGTGATTCTGTTAGCCTAGACTGTCTTGTCCTGCCTCGTGTCCCTGTGTGATTCCGCCTTACCCTTCTACATTCCCCTTAGGGGGGTCAGGGGCGGTCTTGGAGAAACAGTGACACTTTATCTGAGTTAAGGGCAGTACCTGCCCTGTGCTCCCAAAGCCATCCTTGTACACCCTCGTTTGAGTGTTCAGGCAAATAAATCTCCAGGGACTGTCTAATATCCAATATTTCCTCCCCTTGGTGTGAGCTACTTAAAGACAAGACTCTGACTGTTCTCCTTTATACCCTAGCTGTTGCTACAAAGTATCCACTGTTTGGCATATAGTAGATGTTAAAAAAAAAAAGTGATGGAGTTGCCTTTGTGGCTCAGGGGGTTAAGAACCTGACATAGTGTCCTTGAGGATGCAGGTTCAATCCCTGGCCTGGCTCAGTGGGTTGAGGATCCAATGTTGCCACAAGCTGTGGCATAGGTTACAGATGTAGCTTGGATCTGGTGTTGCTGTGGATGTGTAGGCCTGCAGCTGCAGCTCCAATTGGACACCTATCCTGGAAACTTCCATTTGCCACAGGTGCAACTGTAACAATTAAACAAAAATGACTGTAGGAGTTCCAGTCGTGGTGCAGTGGTTAACGAATCTGACTAGTAGCCATGAGATTGTGGGTTTGATCCCTGGCCTTGCTCAAGTGGGTTAAGGATCTGGCGTTGCCATGAGCTGTGGTGTAGGTCGCAGATGCGGCTTGGATCCTGCATTGCTGTGGCTGTGGCATAGATTGGCAGCTGCAGCTCCGATTGGACCCCTAGCCTGGGAACCTCCATATGCCATGGGAAGCGGCTCTAGAAAAGGCAAAAAACAAAAAAGACAAAAAAAAAAAAAAAGACTGTAGGCTAAATCAGTGGTTCTCAAACTTTTTAGTCTTAGGACCTCTTTATATTTTTAAAATTTGTCGCAATCTCTGAAGAGCTTTGGTGTATATGGATTATGTCTGTTGATATTTACCAAATTAGAAATTATAACTGAATAATAAAATATATTAAAATATTTATTAATTTATTTATTAAAAATAGCAAATTTATTACATTTTAATTTCAGAATATTTTCCTAGCTCTTGTATTTTAAAAGTCCAGGGATCACCAGCTCACCCTTGGCGGTGGCAGCAATTGCTGATGGCTGTGACAAAAAGGAAGCTAATTCTTAAACTTAACTTTTTAATTGTGAGTAAAATACACATATCATAGGAGTTGCTGTTGTGGCTCAGCGGTAATGAACCTGACTAGTTATCCATGAGGATGTGGGTTTGATCCCTGGCCCTGCTCAGTGGGTTAAGGATCCGGCATTGCCATAAGCTTTGATGTTTTTCACAGATGTAGCTCGGATCTTGTGTCACTATGGTGTAGGCTGGCAGCTGCAGCTCTGATTCGACCCCTAGCCTGGGAACTTCCATATGCTGTGGATGCAGCCCTTAAAAGCAAAAACAGAACAAAACAAAACAACAACAAAACCCACATAACATAAAATTTGCCATCTTAACCATTTTTAAGTATACAGGTCAGTGGTATTAAAAAGGTTCAAAATGTGCAACCTTCACCACCATCCACCTCCAGAGCCCTTCATCTTGTAAACCTGAAACTCTCTACCTATTAAACAGGGACTCCCCATTCCTCCCTGCCCCAGCTCCTGGCAACCACCATTCTCTTTTCTGTCTCTGATTTTGACTACCCTAAGTACCTCATGTAATTGTAATCATATCATATTTGTCTTTTTGTGTCTGGCTTATTTCCCTTCTATTAATGACCTCAGAGTTTATCCCTGTTGAAGTACGTGTCAGAACATCCTTACTTTTGCCATTTCTTGGGCTGCTTCCCGTGGCATATGGAGGTTCCCAGGCTAGGGGTCCAGTCGGAGCTGTGGCCTCTGGCCTACGCCAGAGCCACAGCAACGTGGGATCCGAGCCACATCTGCAACCTACACCACAGCTCACGGCAACGCCGGATCTTCAACCCACTGAGCAAGGCCAGGGATCAAACCCACAACCTCATGGTTCCCAGTCGGATTTGTTAACCACTGAGCCACAACGGGACCTCCTGGACTGTCCTTCCTTTTTAAGGCAGAATAATACTCCTTGTATGTATAGTTGGCCCTCCATATCCACCACAGATTCAACTACCTGTGAGTCAAAAATATTCAAGAAAAAAATTCCTGAAAGTCCCAAAAAGCAAAACTTAATTTGCAGCACGTTGACAACTATTTATGCAGCATTTACATTGTATTAGGCCTTAAAAGTCCTCATGAGATGATTTAAAGTATATGGGAGGATGAACATAGGTTGTATGCAAAAATGTTTTTGTATATTCAAACTTAATTTTAGTTGTTTTTAGTAACAAAGCGCTAGTGACACACCTGTGGTCAAGAAACCAAGTTTCAACTGCTGAGGTGGACGGTATCCATAAAATGATTTTTGGCAAGGCAGGCTTCCTGATTCAGTTTGTCAGGCAAACGATTATTATCTCAACATATAATCGATAGAAAAATATTAATGTGCTCTTTTACATTTTTTTAATACTAAATCTGAAATCAGTGTGTATTTTGCATGCATAGCACATTCTCGATTTGCAAAGGCCACACTTCAAGTGCTCAATATCCATGTGTAGTTCTATATAATCATTTAGTAAAAGAAAGAACACTTGTGGAAGTTCCCTGGTGGCCTAGTGGTTAAGGATCTGGTGTCACTCTTATGGCTTGGGTCACTGCTCTGGCCTGGGTTTGATCTGGGAACTTCCACATGCCGTGAACGTGAAAGAGCACAGTGACACACGCACACCCACGCACCCCATCATGATCTCTGAATTTTTTTTTTATTTTGTTTTTTTTTTTGGTCTTTTTTGTCTTTTTCTAGGGCTGCACCCATGGCGTATGGAGGTTCCCAGGCTAGGGGTCGAATTGGAGCTACAGCTGCTGCCCTATGCCAGAGCCACATCAACGTGGGATCTGAGCCGTGTCTACGACCGACACCACAGCTCACAGCAACGATGGATCCTTAACCCACTGAGCGAGGCCAGGGATCGAACCTGCAACCTTATGGTTCTTAGTCGGATTCGTTAACCACTGAGCCATGATGGGAATGCCTGAATATTTTTTTTAAATGAAGAAATTTAGATGACCAAAGGAATAAATAACCTGTCCTTGTTTTCCTCTTCCTTCATCGTCTTGGAAAACCATACCAGTTTATAAATGCTATTTCTCAGGGAGACACCGTGGGTGAGTTGCAACAAGGTGTCTGGGACAGCCATGCCCCCTCCTGAGTTAACTCCTTCCTTCACTAAGCTGATATCCCTGAGGACCTACCTTGTGCTAAGTCCTGCTAGATGCTGGAGATACCATGGGGAGAGTAAAATCCAGGTGGGTCCTCTGCAGCTTCCAATCTACACAAACGAAAGGTTAGTTACAAAGGATCTGAGTGCTCCGTGGTGGTGTGCGAAGGGTGGGGCAGGTGCAGGCCTTGAGGGAGTGTGTTGTCTGTAGAGAATTTAAAAACAGCAATAAAACTGATGGGGAGTCAGTCTGCTTTTTATTCCCACCATGAGCCTGCAACTCTAAACCGAGTCACTGATAAAAAATACTCCTCACAGGACTTTTCAGCACCTAAATACCTGTGCCTGCCTCCCCAGCC
The DNA here is from genome assembly GCF_016906955.1 of Phacochoerus africanus. NCBI lineage: Eukaryota > Metazoa > Chordata > Mammalia > Artiodactyla > Suidae > Phacochoerus > Phacochoerus africanus. The sequence continues at coordinate 26,972,246 of NC_062547.1, forward strand.
CTAAATCAGGATCTTCAGGGGAGGCAGTGGCTCAAGCCTCTGACTGTTTCAGGAGCTCCCAGATACTGTGGACTGAATTATGTTCCTCCCAATCCATACATTGAAGTCTTCATCCACCACTCAGTGTCCTGGTATTTGGAGATGGGGCCTTTGAGTGACAATTAAGTTTAAGGGAGGGCATGAGAGTGAGGCCCTCTTAATGGGATTAGTGCCCTTTTAAGAAGGGATGCCAGAGAACTTGCAAGATACAGCTGCCAAGAGGAAAGGCCTCAGAAAGAAACCCACCTTGCTGGCGCCTTGACCTTGGATTTCCCAGCCTCCAGAATTGTGAGAAAGTAAATGTCTATTGATTAGGCCCATTGGTCTGTGGGACTTGTTAGGGCAGCCTGAGGTGATGAAGACACCAGGTGGGTCTGAAGTTCATACCCCTTTGGGAGCTCTTAATCTCAACAGGGTTCTTCTACCATGTGGGTTGGAAAGGACTTTGAACCCTGGATGGAAATGAGTGCTCCGAGTAACTGATTAGTGATGGGGTCCCAAGGATGGCAGGGTGCAGGGGTGGAGCGAGGGGACTGGGAAGGTATTTACCACGAGTGCCATGTTATTTGCCTTCCTTCTAATTCTTGAACATTTTAACAGCTTCTGTTCTGAGTTTCTTGAATCCTCTTTTCCCTCCCTGGCCTTGTAGTTCTGATAACAGTGTGAGCAAATCCTCAGAGAACTGCACGCCCTTCCCCTTGACTCACTCATGCTCCTTGGATTCCAAAAACAGATGCTCAAGAGCCAAGCGTCACTGTCTGCGTTTGCCCATAGGGCTTTTCCTTTTGGTTTATCTTGTTTTGTTTTGTTGTTTTTTTCATTTCTTCTCTTCAGAGTTCTGGAACAAGCTTGGGAGTGATTCATTAGTCAAATGTTCTAACTCGAAAACAAAATAATCTCTGGCATTAGAAATAAAAGAAGACAATTAAAATATAATATCAAATTCCTTATCGTTCTCATTCATTCAGCTGTTGCTTTTGAGTACTTCTAGGAGTCTGTCTCCATGCTACTGAGTCTTTGGGAGACAAAGATAAATAGAAGATAAAATCTCTGCCTAGGGAAGCTTCAAGTCAAGCAAGAGAACCAGCTTTCATATCAAATAATTATAAGGTGTTCGGGGCTATGATGTGAGATGCTTGGGGAGTACAAAAGAGAGCCCATTTCTATATGAAGCGGGTGTTTGAGGGTTTGCTGGAGTTCTAATCGTGCTTCTTCCCCCTCTGGATTCAATAATTCATTAAACAAATAAATACCAAGTCCCTTCTATGTGCCAAGCCCTGCTCTAGGCATTTGGGATACATCAGCAGACAAAACAAAGATTCCTGCTCTTACAGAGCTTATATTGTAACAGGAAGGGCACATAGATTGGAAGCATCAGATAGGAACCAGCGTATCAGATTTATTGCCTGGTAAAATGTTGTGGGAGATTGTGGGTTGGACTTGTGGCTGGAGTCAGTTGCTCCTTCTTTCTGCCCAAGTTCCCTTCCTTCCCACCATCGTCAGGGGAGATAAAACCTGTCTCATCTAGGAGTTACTTTGTGGTGCAGCAGGTTAAAGTCCTGGTATTGTCACCGAAGCGGCTCAGGTCACTGCTGAGGCCTGGGTTTGATCCCTGGCCCTGGAACTTCCGCATGCTGCAAGTGTTTTTTTTTTGGGGGGGGGGGCCCCCGCCCCCCCACCAAAAAAACCAAAACCCCCTCTGCCTTAACCTGTCTATCCTCAGTACCTTTCTTAAGAAGGAAAGCTATGGGAGTTCCCGCCATGGCACAGTAGGTTAAGACTCTGATGGCGCCGACCCAGGTCACTTTGGAGATGCTGTTTGATCCCAGCTGGGACTTTCTATATGCTGTGGGTTTGGCCATAAAAAGAAGAAAAAAAAAAAAAAGAAAGAAAGAAAAAGAAAAACAAAACAAACGAAAAAACAAAAAACAAACGGGAGGCCACGGGTCCTGACCTGAATATGAGTTTTGCAGCGATGGAGGAAGGTCAGTTTAGCCTGAAAGAGATGGTTTTTCCTTGACATTTCAGATGAACTACTTCACACTGGGAATTGATGGTGGTGGTGGGGATGGTGGTGGGGTCGGGGAAGCAGTGGGATGCAGAGAGAGACAAAAGTTCTTCCTTTAAGAAGGAAGGCAAGGATGTAGGCAAGGCAAGGAGAAGGGTGCCTCCTTTTCTTTAGATCTGGAAAAATTACAGAGGTAAGGATTTTGATGGTAAGGAATTGTCCACCAGGCAGATAAGGAAAGAGGGAGTTTCAGTTCAAGGAACTTCATATGCTGATGCATAAGCTCTATACGTAAAGTCCCTATAATGTTGGTATTTCACCCCCACATGGATGAGGAAATTGCAATGGACATTTCTTGTGCTCGTGTCCTCTTGGGCCCACCATTTATTCCAGCCATTGTTGCAGCGACCAGCTTGGGATAAGATATAATCTCCCTGACCCCACCTCATCTAGGCTGAACCACACTTCTCTCACTTTGCTTTCTGCTGTTGGTAAGGAAAAACCATTCCTCTGTCCTCTTAGGTGCTGTCTTTGGGGGTCTGCAAATTAAACTTTGACTGATTAATAGGAGAAAAAGTTTATCTGCGTGTGGGAAGCTAACCAAAGAAGTAGGTAGCTTGTTAAATGTTTAAAGTTAGAGGCTTATATACCTAACGTCGTAGGAGAAGGGCCAGGAGGAGAAAAGGCTTCTATGAAAAGAACAAACAGACTTCTTTAGGAAGGACAAATGAGTTCTTAGAACAAATGGGGGATAGGAAAGCTTGTGATAATGTTTGTTTATGCAGGTGTGGGTGGTCTTTTCATCTTTTTATGGCTGTGAAACTCCCCCTGAGAGGGAGTGTATGGCAACCTCAGCTCCCAGAAGTTGCTGCCTTTAGTCAGATGAGGGGAAACTCTGAGAAGGCTTCTTTCTGCATCTGTTGGTTCGCAATTGCTTTTAGCTCAAAATAATCCTTATGCCAAAGTGGCCTATTTTAGGGTGACAGTTTGATCCCCTCCCCTGTCTCAGGACTCTCTGACACAGCTGCGTGGGAAGTCTGCAGGAACCCATCTGGCATTCATGCATGCACGGTCTGGGTGTGGATGATGGAGCCTGTTGAGAAATGTCCCCTCTTTGGTCCCTTGGGCATTCAGCATAGCCTCCAGAATGTCCCATTGCCACGGGGCCCAGCTGCCCACAGTGGTGAATTGTTCTCCTCACATCCTGTCTCAATCCTTTCTTTAGGTTATGTCTCAAAATAAAAGCCCATGGCCAGGCTCTGCTTTCTGGGGGAACCGTCTAAGACAGAAACTGCTGTTCAAAAAGGGTAGTAGGTATATACTTGGAGTTCCCGTTGTTGCGCAGTGGTTAACGAATCCGACTAGGAACCATGAGGTTGCGGGTTCGGTCCCTGCCCTTGCTCAGTGGGTTAAGGATCCGGCGTTGCCGTGAGCTGTGGTGTAGGTTGCAGACGAGGCTCGGATCCTGCGTTGCTGTGGCTCTGGCGTAGGCTGGCAGCTATAGCTCCAATTAGACCCCTAGCCTGGGAATCTCCATATGCCGCAGCAGCGGACCAAGAAATAGCAAAAAAGACAAAAACAAACAGACAAACAAACAAAACAAAAAGGGTAGTGATTTTGCCACATTGCCACAAGTGGTAGAAAAGGTATTCATGTATGGCAGAAAAAGAATTCAAACCTGGACTTCCCTCAAGTATAAGCCCTTTTCTCCTCCATCTCTGCAAGTTTTCGATTGCTAAACTATCCTTGCATTCACTGCTTGAGTCTCCTGGGCCACCAGCTAAACTAAAATAGAAGTGGAAAAGAATGATATTCTGTAAAGTTTGAAAATGTGAAATTTACATCTGGTTTCTTTGGACTTTTGAGTGCTTTTGCCATCAATGGTTAAATTTGGAAAGTTTTTCAAAATACTGGTTTTGGAATGGTTTCCTTAAAATTATTTGATTCGAGATCTATTTCATGTGGTTTTCATAACACATAAGTGGCTTTTTTAAGACAGTGCAAGCCTGTTTGGTTTCAAACTGTTTTTTTGAAACCAGAGCACTTAGGGAAAATATTTTTGTTACTTTTTATACTATTTAAAAATTAAAGAATTCTTAATCCAAACAATTTGAAACTCTTTAGAAACCTATTTATCTAGTACCAAGATTTATGGATGTTTCACACTGTTTAACTTCAAAACATTTAGTCAAAATAGCTTGGATCCGAGACAGATTTCAAAGCTGTATGCTTTCAAAATGGCTCATCTTGATAACAGCCAACAATATATGAACCATTTTATTGTCTCAAAACATTGGTTTTCCCATCATGTAAATATGAGCCCCTGCAATAACTTCACATCATTGCAAAATCAGCTACATATTTTTTAAATTAAAACATCTGTGCAATGTGGAAATGGATTGAAATGTTTTCTTTATCAATAATATGGAAACTATTTTGCAAAACTTTCAACCCTGCCTCCTGTCTTTTCCTCCCTTAGGATCGTGACTGTGGATTGTGCCTCACTGGTGGAATCAGCCCCACCCCCTTTTATAATGATTTTTATTTTTTTCCATTACAGCTGGTTTACAGTGTTCTGTCAGTTTTCTGCTGCACAGCAAGGTGACCCAGTTACACGTACAAGTATACATTGTTTTCTCACATTATCATGCTCCATCATAAGTGACTAGACATAGTTCCCAGGGCTACACAGCAGGATCTTATTCATTGCTTATCCATTCCAAAGGCAATAATTTGCATCCATTAACCCCAAATTCCCAACCCATCCTACTCCCTCCCCCTCCCACTTGGCGACTACAAGTCTGTTCTCCAAGTCCATGATTTTCTTTTCTGTGGAAAGGTTCATTTGTGCTGCATATTAGAGTCCAGATATAAGTGATATCATATGGTATCTGTCTTTTTCTGACTGACTTCACTTAGTATGAGAGTCTCTAGTTCCATCCATGTTGCTGCAAATGGCATTCGTTTGTTCTTTTTTATGGCTGAGTAGTATTCCATTGAGTGTATACGTGTGTGTGTGTGTGTGTGTATATATATATATATATATATATATATATATATATATATACATATACCACCTCTTCCGAATCCATTCATCTGTCAATGGACATTTGGGTTGTTTCCATTGCTTGGCTAATGTGAATAGTGCTGCAGTGAACATGAGGGTGCGTGTGTCTTTTTCAAGGAAAGTTTTGTCCGGATATATGCCCAAGAGTGCGATTGCTGGGTCATAGGGTAGTTCTGTGTGTAGTTTTCTAAGGTACCTCCATACTCTTCTCCATAGTGAACCAGCCCTTTCTGGATTTACCATGTGCTTCTTTTACAAGTATCATCCCCTGTAATTCTCACAGCAGTGCTGTGACGTGTATATTATTATTATCCCTTTTAAAAAAGAACACTCAGGGTCAAAAAAGGTTTTAAGTAACTTGCCTAAAATTTTAAAATTACTGAGGGCAGACCAAGGTTCAGGCCTCCTTGGTTTGGCTCCACGTCTTAAGTTTTTAGCCGTGGTACTCTTGCCACATGCCCAGTGTTCATAACTTTACCTTACTGAACCACTCTGTCTTGTCTGTGTATTTCCTCCCCCTCTTTCTAGTCTCTGTTTCAATAGATCTCATCCAAAGAATTGCCTGCATTCAGTTGTCAGATATAGTACAAGTAATTTACCGGCAATAACAAATGCTAATGTGAGTGAATCATGACTTAACAGTGAGACTTTACAGTGGATTTGGGGATGATCTTTACATATTGCTTCTATGCAATTCTTTTTTTTTTTTTGGCTGCCCTGAAGAAGAGTTCCCGAGCCAGGGATCGGATCCCAGCCACAGTTGCAACATAGCAACTGTGGCAATTACGGATCCTTTAACCCACTGTGCCTGGCTGGAGATCCAACCTGTGTCGTGGCACTGCAGAGACACCGCCGATCCTGTTGCACCACAGTGGGAACTCCTGCATTTCTATTCATGTAGGATTCTTGAGTGGGGATAAGGGGAAAAGGCAGAGTTAGAGTAAGAAGCACCCCAATCCAGCTGAAAAGAGCATCTTCGGCATCCTCCAGAATGAGAATGGTTGTTGGCCAAGAAGTGAATGTTCTCCTTACATGTGGTTCCTCTAAGCTTTGGCCGGAGCCAGTGGGAAGTGATTTAGAGCCTATCTGAGGGACAGAAAGGGGTGGGAGAGGCTTAGGAGTGGGAGAAGGGAAGGGACACTTCTGCATGGTGACGGAAAAGCATACCTTCTTTTGTGAGAGATCACCTCATAAATAGAGAATTAAAGAGAAAAATAAAATATTTCTCCTGCTGATAGATGACTGTACAGACTCTGAAACTGACGTTTGTCTTTGGAAATGTGAGTAACTGTGTTTGACTTCAACAGTAAAGAGCTGGGCAGTAAGGAGAATTATGAGGTGTGTTTCTCACTTACATTCTTAGACAAATGTCAAAAGATTGCAAAGACATTCTGGAATGATTTGTGGGTTTTAGGGTGATGGAGGGCAGGGTTGGACCTTGCTGGAGCTCCCCCAGGCCCCCACCCAGGCTAAATGGGCACATTGACTACAGGCAGAGGGATGCTCCTGGAACTGGGATCCTGGACAAGACCAGTTTCTCTGGACGAAGGTAGGGTTGTACCAAAGGCTGTTGGAGACGTTTATGGGAGAGACTAACAGGAGGTGCTTTGATAGACCAGAAGACCAGAAAGCAAGACTGGGGCTGGTTGTGTGTTCATGGGACATGCCCTGAAAGCTTTAGACTTTCAGAAAATCAAAATTGTTGGTTTTCTCTCGAATCCATTACATTTGGCCCTTGTAGATGAGGAAAAAAAAAAAATGCCCTGACTCCCAAAATGAGCCCTAATTAAAAGAATTTGGCATGGACAGATACATCCTAACTGCTGGCTGGGGCTCATCAACCAGAATTTAAACCATTTTGCCTCTGACTTGGCATAAACCTATTAAATTAAGTGCAGAATGAAGATAGTTACACAAATAATTTAATCTTCAAATATAGTTTTCCCTGAAAAATTCATCTAATTAAAGCAAAGGTTTTTTGTTTTTTTTTTTAACTTGGATTTTCCCCAGACTGCTTCTGCTCCCCTTGTCTGTAGGAGGAAACATTGCTGGGGAGAGAAGGAGGAGGAGAGGGGAGCTCTGAGGAGTGGGAAAGGGGTGATGGAGTTCAAGAATAGTGGGAAAAATTATACTTCAACAAACAAAGTGGCTGGCTGCATTTCTGCATTCCAGGACAGAGCCGATTGACTTTGATTTTTGTTTTTACTATATTTATAATTCATTTCACTTTACAAGTGAGTGATTCTTTTGTGAAGGAAATCGCCTTGATCAGCACTGAGGAATGTTTTGGATTAGGAGAAGCAAGGCACCCCTCCTCTCCCACCCTTGGCTGAATTTGAATGGGCGAGCAAAAATTGCTCTGGAGATAAAGGCTTGAGAGTTAGGGTTTGGGGAGTTCCCCTGTGGCCTACTGGTTGAGGATTCAGTGTTGTCACTGCTTGCAGCTCAGATTCCATTCCCGGCCTGGGAACTTCCACATGCCATCAGCGCAGCAAAAAAAAAAAAAAAAAAAAAAAAAGATTTACGGTTTGGGAAGTTGACAGCTGGAGCAGAGGGGAGAAAATCTCTCTCTCTCTCTCTCAGGATCCAAAGATGGAGACAGGAATCCATCTTAGAGGAATTCCTCACAGCAGAGAAGGACCAATTTTAGGGAAGAAATGACAAATACTAATTTTTTGGGTTTTTTTGTCTTGTTAGGGCCACACCCATGGCATATGGAAGTTCCCAGGCTAGGGGTCGAATTGGAGCTACAGCTGCTGTACACCATAGCCTCAGTAGCACGGGATCCCAGCCATGTCTGTGACCTACACCACAGCTCATGGCAATGCTGGATCCTTAACCCACTGAGCAAAGCCAGAGATCGAACCTGCATCCTCATGGGTACTAGTCGGGTTTGTTAACCACGGAGCCATGATGGGGACTCCCACAAATATTAATTTTTGACAGTGTATGTTTGTATGCATTTTCATCTAGGAAGTAGAACAAACAAGATAAAAGGATCTAGGGTAAATCTAAAACACTGATTTTGGTCCAATACTCCTTAGCTATGTGGGCTCCTTAACCTTTCTGTGCTTCCATTTCGCCAACGACCAAAGTTGGTCAGTGATGGTGCCCACTTCACAGAGCTGTTGAGAAAGGTAACTGAGTTCACATCTGTGAAGAGTTAGGACAGTATCTGGCCTTCAGTAAGCACATTTACATTATTATTATTAAATACTTTAGAGATGTTTCTTAACTCCATGTTGTCCACCAGCTTCTGCCCCTTCTCATTGATCCCTTTTGTGGCAACATTCATTAGAGCATTGTTTATCTTCTGCCTCTAATTCCTTTCCCGACATTGTCTCTTGAACCAGAGTTTCTCAAGCTTTCTTTTTCCATTATTGTCCCCCTAAGGAATCTCTTTGGCCTTAAAAAAAAAAAAATCACTGCCTCCCACCCATGATATGTAATATCACAAATGTACTATGGTGTTGTTTCTGTGGTGTGTGTTTATCTACATTTTATACATAAAAAGAGCAAGCCTTTTTCATCCTGCAAGAATCCATCCCCCCTACCACCTGGGGAGTGATATCCCCACCCCCACCCCGAGAAGGTGTGCATGAAACTACTCCAGCCCTTCTTCACCTCCACTAACTACACACAGTTCTCATTCAAGGTCGGATCACTGACGTCCATCTTCATCTGTGGTCAAGTCTCAGTCCTCATCTTACTAGGCTTCCCACCAGCACTTGCCATGGTCAATCATTCCCTTCTTCTTCTTCTTTTTTTTTTTTGTCTGTCTTTTTGCCATTTCTTGGGCCGCTCCCGCGGCATATGGAGATTCCCAGGCTAGGGGTCCAATCGGAGCTGTAGCCACCGGCCTACGCCAGAGCCACAGCAACGCGGGATCCGAGCCTCGTCTGCAGCCTACACCACAGCTCACGGCAACGCGGGATCGTTAACCCACTGAGCAAGGGCAGGGACCGAACCCGCAACCTCATGGTTCCTAGTCAGATTCGTTAACCACTGTGCCATGACGGGAACTCCTATTCCCTTCTTCTTTATTATTTTTTTCACTGGTTTCTGGCACAGCCCATTCTCTTGGTTTTGCTCCTGTTCATTGGTCGTTGCTTCTCAGTTCCTTCTGCTTCCTCTCTTCTTGTCTTCCTCTTAAAGTTGGCGGACCACAGGGGTTAGTCCTTGATCCACTTCCTTATCTAGTCCCACTCCTTGTGTGATCTTATCAGATACCCTGGCTTAACCTATGTATTTATGATTCCTCATTTTCTGTCTCCACCAAAATTCTCTCCAGAACTCCAGGCTCATATCATAACTGCTTTCTCATCCTCCACTTGGATGTTTAATGGACCTCCCTCCACTAACACAGCCAAAAGATTTAACTTTTGAAATTCTTCCCTCAAACTGCTCCATCTAGGATCTTCTCTATTTCTCTCACAAACCCCACCAATACACTAGGAAAGTCTGATATCAAAATAAGTCCAGATGAATGGGATCTACCCAGATGAACAGAAATAAACTCACATCTATACAAAACCTAGCATAGGGACAACTTAGAGCAGCTTTATTCATAACTGCCAAAACTTGGAAGCAACCAAGTTGTCCTTCAGTAGGTGAGTGGATAAATAAACTGTGGTACATCCAGTCAATGAAACATTATTCAGTGCTAAAAATCAATGAGCTACTAAACCATGAAAATATGGAGGAAGCATAAAATTATATTACTAAGTGAGAGAAGCCAATCTGAAAAGGCTTCAGACTATATGATTCCAACTATATGACATTCTAGAAAAGGCAGAGCTGTGGAGACAGTAAAAAGGTCACTCCTTGCCAGGGGTTGTAGGGAGAAAAGGCTGAATAGGCAAGAGCACAGAGGATTTTTATGGCAGTGAAAGTATCAGGTATGATACTACAGTGGATACATGTCATTAGATATTTGTCAAAACCCATTAAATGGACAACACTGAGAGTGAACCCTAATGTAGACTATGGACTTGGGGTGACAGCAATGGGTCAGTGCAGTTTCATCAGTTGTAACAAATGTACCCCTGGGATGCAGGATGCGGACAGAGGGGGAGGCTATACCGGGGGAGGGGCAGGTACAGGGAGTGTATGAGAATTCTCTGTGCTTGCCACTCTGTTTTGCCATAAACCTAAAACGACTCTAAAAGAAGAGTCTTTTGGAGTTCCCGTCGAGGCGCAGGGGAAACGAATCCAACTGGGAACCATGAAGATGCAGGGTGGATCCCTGCCCTCGCTCAGAGGATCTGGCATTGCCACGAGCTGTGGTGTAGGTCGCGGATGTGGCTCGGATCCCGTGTTGCTGTGGCTCCGGCGTAGGCTGGCAGCTGTAGCTCTGATTAGACCCCTAGCCTGGGAACCTCTATATGCTGCGGATGCAGCCCTAAAAAGCAAATAAATAAATAAATAAATAAATAAATAAATAAATAAATAAATAAATAAAAGAAGAGTCTATTTAAAAAAAAAAAAAAATTTCAGCATCTCCTACCGGCTGGGTGAGAGCCACCATTGTTCTCTCCTGAATGACCACCATCACCTTCTAATCGGGTTTCCTGCAATGGCTTTGTCTCTCACTACAGTTTATGCTTATCCTAGTGGCCTGAGGGTTCCAGCTAGAACACAAGTCAGTCGTGGCTTTCCTCTGCGCAGCACCCTCCCACGGCTCCCAGCGGGCTCAGCCAAAAACCCCAAGTCCTGATCGTGGCATTCCTGGCCGTCCTTTCTGAACCACACTCTTCTCCTCTCCCTCTTGGTCACTCCACTCCAGCCAAGCCGGCCTCCTTGCTGTTCTTCTAGGACACCAGGCATGATCCTGACGCATGGCTTTGCACCAGCTGTTCCCTCCCTGGAAGGCTCTTCCTGTCCTCACGTCTCCTCCCCTCTGCAAGCCTTTGTTCAAATGTTGCCTTGTCAATGGGGCCTTCTTGTCAGCCTCTTTCAAGCTGTAATCTTCCATCCCCTGCATTCTCAGTTCCTTTATCTGCTCTATTTTTTCATAGCATATCATTTTTTAGTATAGCATGTTATTTACTTTTTAATTTATTGTGTGGACAAAGAATGTCACCTGCTATATCAGTCAGTAAACAAAAGATATTGTCTAGGAGTTCCCATCGTGGCTCAGCGGTTAACAACCCAAGTAGAATCCATGACGACGGGGGTTCGTTCCTTGGCTTTGCTCAGTGGATTAAGGATCTGGTGTTGCCATGAGATGTGGTGTAGGTCGCAGATGCAGCTGGGATCCTGCATTGCTGTGGCTGTGGTGTAGGCCGGTAGCTAGAGCTCCTATTCAACCCCTAGCCTGGGAACCTCCCTGCGTCGCCTCAGCGGCCGGAAAAAGACAAAAAAGACCAAAAAAAAAAAAAAAAGATGCCATGGCCATCAGCTGTGACAGTCACTTAAACTGTGCACCCTGGGGGATTCAGGATGGAGAAAAAATGATACTGGTTCTAGAGAGCTAAGATACATATCAAAGGCATGATTTCAATAGGCCCTACAGTCTTACCTCTTCTTATATATAGGAAAGCATCAAATTCATTCATCTGAGATGTCTGGTTTTTCTTTTACTAGCAGTGATCTGTTGATGTTAAACTACTTTTTTTATTTTGGTTTTGGTTTTGTTTTGCAAAGACTTCTATATATCCTGCCTCCTTTCTTGCCTCTCTGGAACAGTCCCTCAGAGCTATCCGACAGGCTGTATCCTGGGCTTAAGCCCTCGGTAAGTACACCGGATAAAACAATTCGCAACTTTCAGATTGTGCATTTGTTTTTCAGTGGGCAGTTTTTTGTTTTGTCCCCCCCTGGCCAAAAAAAAAAAAAAATCCTATGAAGACAATGATGTCTGTCTGTTTTGTTTACTGCTGTATCCCAAGTACCTAGAACTGTGCTTAGCATATATTAGGTGCTTAATCAGAAGATGTTTGGGGAAGTTCCTTTGCGGCACAGCAGATTAAGGATATAGTGTTACCGCCACAGCTGTGGCACAGGCTGCAATTGCAGCACAGGTTCAATCCCTGGCCCAGGAACTTCCACATGCCACAGGTGTAGCCAAAAAAAAAAAAAAGGTCCCTACTGCCTCTGACTCCAGGTGCTTCTACAGTATATGCTTCCAGGGATGTTGTTCTGTGTACGTACAAGAAAATGATTAAAATGTAAGCCATTTATATAAAATATACATATATATTCTTTTTCTAATTTTTTTCCCTTAAGTTTATTACAAAATACTGAGTATAGTTCCCTGTGCTGTGTGGTCAGTCTTGATGATTATCTATTTTATATATATAATGTATATATGTTAATCCCAAGCTCCTAATTTTTCCCTTTCCCTCTTTCCCCTTTAGTAACCGTAAGTTTGTTTTCTATGTCTGTGAGTCTATTTCTGTTTTATTTATTTAAAACAGAAATAGTTCATTTGTATCATTTTTTTAGTTTCAGAGGTAAGTGATATCATGTGACATTTCTCTGTCTGGCTTACTTAACTCAGTGTGATAATCTCTAGGTCCATCCATGTTGCTGCAAATGACATTATTTCATTCCTTTTATGGCTGAATAATATTCCATTGTATATATGTACCACATCTGCTTTATCCATTCCTGTCAGTGGACATTTAGGTCACCTCCATGTCTTGGCTATTGTAAATAGTGCTGCTGTGAACATAGGTGTGCATCTATCTTTTTGAATTATAGTTTTTTTCTGGATATATGCCCAGGAGCAGGATTGCTGGATCATATGGTAATTCTATTTTAAGTTTTTTAAAGAACTTCCATACTGTTTTCCATAGTGGCTATACCAAATTATATTCCCATCAATAGTGTAAGAGGGTTCGTTTTTCTCCACAGCCTCTCCAGCATTTATTTTTTGTAGAACTTTTTTGATGGCCATTCTGACCTATATGAAGTGAAAGTCAGTTTTTTTTTGTTTTTTGTTTTTTTTTTAATGACTGCACCCATATGCATATGGAAGTCCAGGGACTGAATCTGAGCCACAGCTGTGAGCTACACCAAAGCTGTGGCAATGTCAGATCCTTTAACCCACTACACTGGGCTGAGGATCGAACCCACACCCCTGCAGTGACCCAGGCTCCTACAGTCGTATTCTGAAACCCATTTCCTGACAGCAGGAACTCTGAAAGTCAGTTTCTATGTTTTGCTACACTGTAATGCTGTTGCTTACAACCTTCAGGAAAAGTCTGCTACACACAATGTCAACAGTACTTGCAAGGGCTGAAGGAATGGGATGTTGGGTAAATGGCTTGTCGGACAGAGAGAAGACAAGAACAAAGGAAGTGACTCATGAATGCAGAGAAATAACTCCGCAGAAACACAAACATAGAGAAAAGGTAACCAAAAGAAACAAAAAAGGTCCCAAAGAATCCTTGGCATCATGTGAATAATAGTATATATTCTTGTTGCCGATTCATTTACTATGCGAGTTGAATGAAAAAATGAAAGAGCCTTCATTCCACTGAGGTTAGAAGACTTGGTGATATCTAGGCAGCACATGTCTTGATGAGAATTGAAGAATGGCCCCAATTCTTCATTTCATTATGCTGATGTCTGTATAACCAGGGACAAACTCTCAGATAACTATGCTCTAGGCTTCTGTTTTCTTCTTCTTTCCGTAACTTTCATGAGACGACCTCAGTTCTGGTGGCTGGGACCAGGAGTGTGGGGGGAAGAGCATGGGACATTGTGGGATTGGCTGAAATGCTTCAGGATCCAGTCCTGCTGGTCTAAAGACCAGCTCCACTCTCTCCCCCTCACCGATGCTGTGATTGAAAACACTATGACTCAGACTCCAAAACAGGCCTGGCCTCATCGGTTGATTTTAACAGCAGTGCAAGTATGTTTTCTTCTGGCTGAAATGCCTGGGATAGCAGGTCTGGAACATGTATTAGTGGAGTAATGTCTGGGGAGAAAAAGACGATAACATGGAAACACTGACTGCCATGGCAACAGCTGGAATAATAAACAACATTTTTTCCCCTAGGAAAAATCATAGAGTTTGGCCTTGTGGCAACTTTAGGAAGGGAAGTAAGTAATACCCAAGCTAGATCTCGTGTTTTCTTATTTTCCACCCCCCCCCGGGTTGAAGAGATTGGCTAAGTGCCTTGTTGGGCAAATGGAGGAGGTTACACATCATTCAGAACTCATGCCTTTCTAGAAAATGTTTTAAACAAAAGTAACTCAGAATATATGAATTGAAAAGTCAAGACCACCCCTCCCCCTTCTTACTCTTATTCTTCTGGGTAACCACTATAGGAATTATCATGCAATTTCTATATGCATCCAAAGTATTACTAACTGCCTTGGGTTTGGGGGGTTTGTTATTAAGTGGGTGAGACCTGGTAGGCTTCAGTTATCAATTAGCACAATTCTACCCCTGTTATTGCTTCAAGCATACTCTAATAATATCCCTTCTTGGCATTTCAGATGGTCTCATAGCTTTCCAGTCACTGGCAGGCACTAAAAAGTCCAGTTAAAACTTTAATTTCACATCTAATTCAAAGTTTCTTTCCCCACCACCACTACTAGGATGCCTGACCCCAGCTCAGTGCTGACCTGGTCGGGGAAGTGGGGTGGCTGTGATGTGATCCATTCTTTCAAACTTCTTGCACCCCAGTGTCCTTTGTGGCCTTTATCTCCTCCGGCGTGGGGAAGAGGGAATTAGAAGGAAAAAAAAAAAAAAAGGCACAGTCTTATTGACTGGCACTGTTGTAATCTGTGTGACAGATTCCCAAATGCTGCCTCTTCAGAGACCCCCATGGCCTTACGCCACAGGCAAATCAATCTCCTTTATACCATCTGATGACGTTATAGCTCCCCACACTTGTGCCGTACCCTGTTCAGCTTCCTTTGTCCTTATGAAAGTGTATTTGTCAAGGTAAGATGACAGAGCATGTTTTATTTAGCTTGACTCATACTTTTAAAACATTTAGACACAGGGTATGTGGGTATCCATGTGCACTCTTGGTCTGGGTTCTGGAAATGTTTGGGGTGATCATGATTCAGCCCACAAGGAGACTCACAAACCTGTGACATCCTTGGACGTACAGGTGGGCTTTGCTGCCGCTCTCTCTCCTCTCTCTAGCATCACAGGGAGCTTCAGCCAGCCTCCCACTTTTATGCCTCTTCAGGCTACAGGTAGGCATTTCTCTCTCCCTGTCCACACCTCCCAAATTCTGAGGGCTACCTTGCAGACTTTTGCCGAACCTTTTGCCCTCTACTTGGGTAGCAGCACCTGGAGGTGGGCTTGTGAGTTGGTCCCAGGACCCATTAGGCTGAAGGATGCAATGTAGCTGCTCCTCCTGGCAGACAAACCCAGGCTCCATGAGTGGTTCTCTTGGGAAGCATCTTCCTCAGTCTGAAGGGGAAGGGAGGAGAAATGGGCCTTTGCTTTCTACTCCTATGAAGTCCCTTCCGATAATTCTCTCTACTGCATCTCAACCTTTTCTTATATGACCCAGATGTGGGTGAGCAGGATCCACAGTGAAGGGCCTTCCTGGGTACCTCCTGGTAAGACCTGCCTGGATGTGTCTAGAACTGCCCTTTAGAATGTGTGTGTACTTGTCACCCAGCTGTTTTCAGCTTTGGGCTTTAGCAGAATTCCAAGGCAATGGGAAAAGTCCCCACCTAATAATCAGTTACACACACACATTTACTCATTCATAGTCCTAAACTTGGCTTATTCATTTGGATAATTGCTTAAATATTTCTTTAATAGCTCCATAACATTTCATTTATGGTACGCATGGCTGTACCATAATTCATTTAACCATTCTCATATTGTTCGTTATTTAGGTGGGTTTTTCTTTTTCTTTTTATGGCCACACCTGCATTATATGGAAGGTCCTGGACTAGGGGGCCAATTGGAGCTGCAGCTGCCGGCCTGTGCCACAGCCATGGCAATGCTGGATCTGAGCCGTATCTGTGACCTACACCACAGCTTACAGCAACACTGGATCCTTAACCCATTGAATGAGGTCAGGGATTGAACCCACATCCTCATGGAGACTACATTGTGTTCTTAACTGTGGAGCCACGATGGGAACTCCTACGTGGGTTTTGATATAACAAGCAATGCTGTAATGACTAATCCTTTCACATATATCCTTATGCCCTTATGTAATTATTCCTAGAAGTGTGATAGCTGAGCCAAAGGGTCTGCAGATTTTGCATTTTGGTAGCAAGCACATTTTGTGTTTAATGGTGGAGCCAAATTACCCTTCAGAAAATCTCTAGCAATTTACAGTCCTACTAAAAGTATCTTGGAGTCCCCTTTCCCTAAGCCCTTGCCTAAACTGCACGGCATCACGGGAATCTAAGCAGTGAAAAATTATATCTCTTTGTTATTTTAATTTGCGTTTCCCGGATCAGTTGAATATCTTTTCATACATTACTAGCCATTTGTAATTCTGTGAATTATATTTATATCTTTTGATAACTTTTTAATGTTTAGAACTCCATGTTGTAATCATAACTGCTTGACTATAAAATATGTTGCAAATATTTTTTCTCTGTTATTCTCAAGATGCTTTAATCATGAGTAGATTCTTGAGGCCAAAAGATTATTCTGTCTTGACTTCAGTCTCTCTGGAAAATAGACTAATGAATTATGGTAGTCAACAAATTTGCTATAACAAATTATCCTCAGATTTCTGTAGCTTAATTCAATAAAAGTTTATTTTTCACTTTTGCAACACCCCAACATGAGGGTTCTTGGTCAACTCTTTTCCAGTGACTTATGGGTCCAGGGTCCTTCTACTTTATGGCTCTGCTCTCCTCTAGATTCTTTTTTTTTCTTTCTTTCTTTTTTTTAGGGGAGCATATGGAAGTTCCTGGGATAGGGGTTGAATTGGAGCTCTGGCTGAGGCCTACACCACAACCACAATGACACGGGATCTGAGCCGCATCTGTAACCTATGCTTCAGCTTGTGGCAATGCCACATCCCTAACGCACTGAGCGAGGCCAGAGATTGAACCTGCATCCTCATGAACACTAGTCAGGCCCTTAACCCCCTGAGCCACAATGGGAACTCCTCTCCGCTAGATTCTTGAAGTCTTCTCCATTCGGCAGCAAATGAGGAAGGAGAGAGCAGAGGATTTCACGGGGAGCTTTATAGGCCAGTCAAACATCACCTTCCTCCTTATTCCTTTGGCCAAGGCATAATCATGTAAAGACTAGAAATGAGGTCTCGCTCTAAGCCTGCAGATGTCTTTGCTGCAGTAAATGAACTGACATCTCAGCAAATACACTTCTCCAAGATCTCACTGTGTTATTGAAGGAAGTCTAGTGGCTCTTGGAAAGAGAGCATAGGATGATCCCTACCAAAGAGTTTTCAAAACACAGAGTGCTGTTTGAATGTCAAGAATCATGATTCTGTTGGTTTGAAGTCTTAGGTCTCTTCCTTATGGAACAAGATTCAAAGTCTTCCTCACATTGGCAGAGGATTCTTCTGAATTCTTTTTCAAGTGGAAACGATAATCTCTCTCTCTCTCTCTCTCGATTCTAGAAAAATTCTAGAGGTTCCCCTGCTCTCCTCAGATTCAGTGGCTCTGAGTGGGCTGATCCAGTGGAGGGACCGGGATCAGGCAGCTCCGGTGAGGGTGGAGGTGAGGGGTCGTGTGATGACGAGGTGGTTTGGCTGAGAGCCTACAAGTGGAGTGGAGGTGGAATAAATGTTTCAGGGTTGAAGAAATAGTGTTGGAGGTGAGCTTTGGGAATTGGTAAGGGGTCACCTTAATAACAGACACGTTATGGCAGAGGACAAGAACAGCCTGGAGCATGGATTTCTGACTCGTGTCTAAAATGGGAGGAAGAGGGGCAAATGCTAACCCTGGTGATGGAAGCAGCATTTAGAATTGCTCCCCCAAAGGGGCGTGTGGATTTCCAGACATACAAACATGTTATTATCTTCAGCAGCCTTGGCCCTAGGACAGCCTTTCCACACCTTGGCCATTGTGATGCTCTCTAAACCCAGGGCTTAGTGTCTTTAGGAAGTAGTGTTTCACCACCTGGATGGTCAGCCACCTGCAGGGGTTATCCTAGGGCTGCTCTTTGGTGCTGCCCCCTCCCCCCCAAATTTGGCTGGTCAGAGAAGTGATGGATAGACATTCATAACCAGAATGACAGTGGGGTGCGCATGTTTTGTTACTGCCTTTGTGAATACTGAGGACTGATTTGAACGACCTTGACGCTGTGAGCAATGTTCATGCTTCATTGGATGCGCTGTTGAGGCCAGGGAGTGTCATGCCCTGCTCTTCATTATAAGGGGTGCTTAGTCCCAGGACCAAGCAAAGGAAGACAGCAACTTCTCCCCAGACTCCAGTGATGTTCCTGACCTTGGGCAAGAGTTACTTTCTCTCCTTGGGACTGGTTTCCCATCTGGAGAAATAGGGCAGAGTCTGTGGGGATGGTTTGCTCTTCCAGCTCTGACCTTCTGGGACTCTAAATACCATGTGTGAAGGAAATCAATTATAGTTTAAAAAAATAAAAATCTTAAATAAAAAATAAATACAACATGCGAAAACCAGAGCTTGCAGGAAAAGCTGTTTTAGTCACCATCCTTTCTTGGTTCTGCCCCAGTGCACCAAGGCGGTCTTCCCATTGCTGAGTTCATGTACAACTCAGTAGTCTTTGTGATGCCCTAGACTGCTCAAGGGCTTTTAAGTGTTCCTCATTGCTCACTCTGGAAGATGAGGATGTCTCAGGGGGATACTTCCTGCTCTGTTCCAGTGGCTTCAGTGCCTGGTACCCCTCCACACCCAAATCCCAGCACATTACCTATTTCTTTCTTGTGGCCTCTCCCTGTTCGACTCACCCTTTCAAATAAATCTGTGTTGCTGGTGCCCTGGCCTTAAATTTGGGCTCCTCTCTATATCACAGGGCCCTGGAACCACACACCAAGGTTCATGGCTAAGTCCTAACCAGTCTTGCAAGGGCTTAGAGTCCCAGGTGTCCCATGGAAAGCGAGAACTCGGACAGTTGTGCATCACAGCACTTGTCCTGGTTTTTCTGTTTGATCAAACTTCAGAGGATGGCAGATGATGCTCAAATGACCTTTGGCTCCGAGAGGTCAAGAATCAGTTCTGCGAGAAGGGAATGTGAATGACCAGCCTTTCCAGTGGCTAGGGATTTAGTACAGGAAGAGCAGGCACATGACAGGTCCTGAGGCTACCTTAGAGAATTCATTTGCCACATATTTTGCGAAGATGTGAGGATCTTGACATTCACTTGTACGTAAGTGGCAGCCAACAGGGTCTTGGAGCTGGGCAGGGTTGGAAGAGGTCCTGGCTGATGTTTTGGTCCAATCTTGGGGTATTATTCCTTGAGATTATCTTCATATGTGCAGGTCTAGGATGTCCCTGTCATTACAACAAAATCAGGCTGCACTGTTCAGGGCTTTATGTGGGGCTGGGAGTAACCAAGGTGATTGACAGAACACGGAGCCTGTTTTTTCTTGTGACTCCCCAGCCCCTTCTAATTCAACAGTCAGCAAAGGCTAGTATTACTGAGGGAAGTGTTGTATTGTTTAACTTCTTTAGCAGGGCTAGCACAATTCTCAGCTGATAGTCCCTCCTCTGGCTAGACCCTGATTTCCTCCTCTTTGTAGGGGCGCATCTGCAAAAGAAAAATGAATCTACCAAGCCAAGCCAGAGAGACAGTGGTAGGAGACAAGTGCCCATGTGGCAAGAGAGAATTTTCTAGAAGGCCGTTCTCATTCAGGGAACCTATCCTGGGCGGTGGTTCACCGAGGGCAGGGTCTGTGTTTTAGTCACCATCATTTCCAGTGCACATTGGGTGGCAGCATCTGGCATGAACAGGTGAATCCAAGGCTGCCCTTTAGTGTCCATGACAGATGCTTCCAGGGCTGAGACACCCTATTTGCTAAAGTAAAGCCCCGCAGTGCTTGCCTCACAATTCGTCACATACTCTCTTTTTCTGTTGTGTTCTAAATCTCATCCTGTTTCTCACTGTTTACATTGAACATGGTTTTTGAGATCTAGCCCTCTTCCTAGTTGTAAATGATGATTTCTGACTGTTGGGTAATATTTCATTATATTCTTATACTAAACCCTCTGAGATCGATTTCTAGGTTGCCTCCAACAACTAACTCCAATTTTTTTCCAAAATGCAATGTCTTTATTTGTTTAGTGTTTACTTGAATGGTTTCAGTCATGAATTCATTGTTTCTTAACTAGTGTGTGAGGTCCCCTCGAGCAGATAATCAGTCTCTATCTCTTAGGGTGTTTGTAGGTGTAGACGAGATTATATGTATGAAGTGCTTAGCACATTATCTGGCAAGCAGAAAATCCTCAATAGGTGGTATAAGCCCTCCGGAGCCTAGAACACATTAGGACTTTAATAAATACCAATTATAATAATGAATGCTTAATTACCTCTGGTGATCTGGGGTCTCCTTCCCCATAAAGCATGGTCCTAGAATACTTGAAACATGGAGTATTCAGGACATAGTAATTATGACAGTCACCATTCATCCTCCTAAATGATTCCCCTTTTACAGATGATAAAACAAACTCAGAGAGGTTTCACATCTTGCTTATGATCATTCAGCATAGTTAGTGGCAGAACTGGGGCTTAAACCCTGGTCTAACTCCAAAGCTTTTATTTGTAACCACTCTGCTATATCACCACCCCTGGGGAAGCTGCTGAGATTATTACTATTTCAGCAACAATAGCTTTTATTTTCTCTGTGTGTGAATCACAAAGAATTTTAGGTTCGGTTAATGTTTGTAGAGACCTAATTTGTACCAGGCCCCTTCAGGACCTTATTTGAGGGACATTTGTGTAAATTACTGAAAGACGCTCCCTCCGGGTGAATATAGCAGTGGGCAGACGGCTTGGTCAATAGAAGCCTGGATGGATTCTGGCCTCTGCTTCTCCCCTATCCTGGGCATCTTGTGTGCAGTACACAAACTGCCCAAGTGTATGCTGTGCCTGGGGAATGTGTGTTTCCTCGGTGGTAACATTAGGGACCTCTGTACCATGCCACAGAATCTTCCTCTTGCAACAGTCCTGTGGGGCACATACAATTCTGCTGGACAGATGAAGAGACTGAGGTTCAGAGCTGTGACACTTCCAAGGCGACGTGATCTCAAGATGCAGATCCAGTGTTCAAATTAGAGTCCTTTAGAGTTCCCCTTGTGGCTCAGTGGGTTAAGAACCAGACCTAGTGTCCCTGAGGATGCGGGTTCAACCCCTAGCCTTGTCCAGTGGCTTAAGGACATGTCATTGCTGCAAGCTGCGGCGTAGGTCTCAGAAGCGGCTCGGATTCAACCCCTAGCCTGGGAACTTCCATATGCCGCAGATGCAGCCTTAAATAAAAGAAAAAACATGGAGTCCTTTGGTTTCAAATGGCTAAATATAAAGCAGAGTGATCTAGTGGGGTCCCACAGAGGAAAGGAAAAGAGATTCAGGATTCACTGGGTAGCACCTGTCAAGCTTGGCAAGTGCTGCTGGGATGATCCTCAGGCTTTGATGTAGCTCCTCCCGGTGAGTGATGGATGTGGTCCCCATCAGAACTCCAGAGGAGAAGAAGTTCCAGGCAGGCTGAAATCCACTGGTAAGAAATCACCAGTGAGCTTAGGGATGTGGAATGGGAGTGCTTGAAGGATGTTATGAGCTCCTGGAATAGGCTTCAAGATTCAGGACACATGCTGCACAAGGGATTATTAAATATACCTGCAGTTGCAGAGTAGCAAAGGCTTAACCCAAGGCCAATAGGTCCTGCCAGGGGCTCGGTGGAGAGGAAAAGGCTGTTGAGCAGTGAGGTTAAGATGAGGCCTCCAGAGAAAGCCGGGCTGGGGCTGCTCTCTGGCTTGGCACTTACAAGCCCACCTCTCAGGGCTTTGATTTCCTGTCTCCTCCCTTATTCCTCTGTGTCTTTTTGGTCCTTCGGAGACTGAGTTAATGATCTCCCTGAAGATCCACCAATGTCCCAAAGTCCATTCGGGGCCTCTCATTTTAGAACGTGCTATTAAATCAATATTTTAGTGAGTTACCTGTCCTCCCACACTCATAGGAGCGATAATTGCAATAGCCAGGATATGGAGACAAACTAAGTGTTCATTGACGGCTGAATGGATAAAGAAAACGTGAGATATACAAATAAGTAAATAAATAAATAAAATGTATGTAAATATGATATTCCTATATATAAGAATAATTATTATCCAGCCTTACAAGAAGAGGAAACCAGCTATAATGGAAAAAATAAAAATCATTATAAAACATTAAAAAATAAAGTGTATGAGGTGCAAAAACAAACAAAAAAAAAAAAAAAGAGGAAATTCTGTCATTTACAATAGCATGGATGAACCTGGAAGGCATTAAGCCAGGTGAAATAAGCCAGACACGGAAAGACAAATAACTCGTAGTATCACTTCTATGTGGACTCTTAAAAAAATTGCCAGAGTTCTGGCATTGGTACAGTGCATTTAAGAGTCCATCTGCCACGCTTCAGCTTACTGCAGAGGTGTGGGTTCATTCCCCAGCCTGGCACAGTGGGTTAAAAGATCTGGTGTTGCTGCAGCTGTGGCATAGGTTGCACCTGCAGCTCAGATTCAGTCCCTGGCCCAGAGAAGTCTCATAATGCTGTGGATGTGGCTATAAAAACAAAACAAAACAAAAAACAAACAAAAAAAAACCCCTAGAAATGAAAAGTCGAGAGGGGCTGGGGGTGTGGGAAATAGGGAGGGGTTGGTAAAGGGGCACAAACTTTCAGTTACATGATGAATAAGGTCTAGAGTTCCCTTGTGGTGCAGCAGGTGAAGGATCTTGGGTTGTCACTGCTGTGGCACAGGTTCAGTCCCTTGCCTGGAAATTTCAACATGCCATGGGCGTGGACAAAGAAGGATGAAGGATCTCAAGTGTAAGACAGGGACTAGAGTTGTGTTGCGTGATTGAAATGCACTAAGAGACTTCAACTTCAATGTTCTCACACACACGAAGGACAAATATGTAAGGTGATGGGTGTGTTAACTCTATGGCAGGAATCCTTTTGCAGTGTAAACATGTATCAAATGATCATGTCATATACCTTAAATATCTTACAACTTTGTCAATTATACTTCACTAAAGCTCGGGGGATAAAAAATGTTCTAAAGCATTAGGGATTTTTCTTCCAGTGAAGGAGATGTATATTTGGATAGGCTATTTCAAGTTACTCTATAGTTGTTCTTTCCCTCTGAAGCTGGGGACTTACCCCCACAACACACAAAAACTCTGTTGGGTGCTGGAATATTATTATAATAATACCTACTTCAAGGGAATTTACATGTTAAAGGAAAACAGACTAATAAACAAGCATTTATAATCCAGTGTAATCAGGGCTAAAATAGGCATTACAACACTGGGGCAATCAGAGAAGACTTCCTGGAGGAAGTGGTATCTAATGTGAGTTCCAAAGGATGAGTGAAAAGGGGAATGGGAAGATAGTTCCAGGTGGAAGGCACGGTCTATGCAAAGTCAAAGCCAGCTTGTTTGAGGAACAGAAAGACTGGGAAGCAGAAGACCCGACAGAGTTGGTTGGTTTGTTCCTTTAGCCACATTCATGCATTCAGACTTTCTTCTGGAGGCAACAGGAGGCCTGGAAGGCATTTGGATGAGGATTAACCTGCTCTGAAGTTGAGAAGGACTATGTTGGCCTGGTGCAGAAGACAATGGGGTGCGGCAGAGATGCACACGGGGGGATTGGTTAGATGCAAACTATTACATTTAGAATGGATGAACTCCTACTATACAGCACAGGGAACTATATCCAGTCTCTTGGGATAGACCGTGATGGAAGATAATATAAGAAAGGAAATGTGTGTGTGTGTGTGTGTGTGTGTGTGTGTGTGTGTGTGACTTGACTGGGTCACGTTGCTTGGCACAACCTCGTAAATCAACTATACTTTAATTTTAAAAAATGTAAAAAAAAAAAAAGAAGAAGGCTGGTCAGATGGGGGATTATTTAAGGAAACCTAAAAACCCAAGTCTAACTGTGCCCATTAGGAGAAAAGCCCCTCTCCTTCCATCCCTAGTCACCGATGGAATCTTTGGAATCTCTGCGGTCTTGGAGGCCAGTGAGAGCCCAGAGTTCTCCAGGCTCCCAGACCAGTGCTGTGCTCCGCAGCCTTCCCCACCCCATTCTCTTCCAAGAATCACTCCTGTCCCCCAGCAGCTTCTCTTTCCTTCCAGCAGCCCCATGGCCTCCAGACGAATCATGCATATTTCTTCTTCGCCCTTTGATTCCCTGCTGATTCTCCTCTGATCCTCTCTTGACCTCCCCCGGGGCAGATGCAGAGATAAATCTGTTGGCTTCTTGGTGGGAGAGTCCAGTCTCGTTCAGAGCTCTGGCCCAACACTTTCCCTCAGTTCAGCAGGGCGGCAGCAGCAGCTTCACTCTGGCCTGGGCCTGGGCAGAGAGGCAGGGCGGGAGCTCCGGTTGCTGGAAGGTCTTGCTGTGGATTTGAAGATGGAGAGGGGAACTGATTCTGGTCCCCTCCATGTGTAGCATGGTGCCCCTCCCCTCATGGCTCTCAACCCAGACTGCAGAACAGAATCACCTTCTGGGGACTTTAAAAAATTGCCTGGTTCCCACCTTAGTCATTCTGATTAAATTGTCATGGGAAAAATAGAGACATCCGTAGTTTGCAAAGCTCAGGTGATTTGATTTTATTTTACTATTATTACTTTTTTAATACAATGATTTTTATTTTTATTTTTTCCATTATAGCTGGTTTACAGTGTTCTGTCAGTTTTCTACTGTACAGCATGGTGGTTTTAATGTGTAGACAGGATGGAGAACCACAGCTCTCTTAGCATCACATTTCAGAGAGAACCTGACACTTAGATGGAGTGTCAGCTCTGGGTTTTTTTTTTTTTTTCTTTTCCGGGGCTTGTCTTGGGCAAAGCATAGCCTCTCTGAGCTTCATCTGTTCCCTCCTCTATATACAGAGGTTAATAGCATCTACCTCTCAAGCATTTGCAATGCCTGGTACATGGTTAGTACCCAGCTAGGAGCACTGACTGGTGATTTTTCTCCTCCTCCTCTCCCTCCTCTTCCTTCTTGGTTTTCTTTTCTGGCAGTGCTCTCAGCATGTGGAAATTCCTGGGCCAGGGGTCTTACCCATGTCACCAAAGCAGAGACCTGAACAGACGGGGTGACAATGCCGGATCTTTAACCCTCTGCACCACAAGAGATTTCTTATTTCTCTTCTTCTTAGACCTTCAAGTTAGGCATTGCCCTGTTCTTTTTTGTCTTTTTTAGGGCCACACCTGTGGCATATGGAGGATCCCTGGCTAGGGATCGAATTGGAACTGCAGCTTCAGCCTATGCCACAGCCACGGCAACAGCAGATCTGAGCCACCTCTATGACCTATGCTGCAGCCTGTGGCAATACTGGATCCTCGACCCACTGAGCAAGGCCAGGGATCAAACCCACATCCTCACAGAGATCATGTCAGGTCCTTGATCTACTGAGCCACAATGGGAACCCCCTCCCTGTTCTTTTTTTTTTTCTGCTCAGCTACTTTAATGCAAGTGGTATGATCAGATTTCTAACACTCCAACTGTGAGAGGAGATGTACTAAATGAGCGAGAAAGGTCCAATGTTAAAGTTCTTGCAAAATGATTAAATAGGCTAAGTTTGTTTCTAGCCTCCCACCCCTATTTCCTTTCTCCATGCCCTGAGGCTGTTAGATCTGCTTCGAGGCCCCTGGAAGTCCCTCAGCACCAAGCGTACATCCCCAAGGAGGATGGAGAGAGAATTCTTTTGTAAAACTTTCCTTTTATAAGTGGTTTCAGTGCCATTACAAAATAAGACTTTCCATAGCTTTCCTGCCAAAGTTTGCTCCATTGGTCTCCTGATGTAGCCTGTGTGGTCTTTTCCTATGGGTGGACTCTCGGAGTCACCTCCCATCCTGTCCTCCTTTCAGTGTGAGAAGAGGGGGCTAACAATATGTAGTGTGGCAGGAGCGAGGGTGGATCCTCCAGGGCACAGTTAGCTTGGCAAAGAACTCTGTCACCTTACTCCTATGTCACAGATGTGTTTTTCTGGGCACAGCAGAAATGCCCGTGGAGGTGCGAAAGATCCATGCAAACTTATCCTCGCTCCAGGAAAAATAGCTCGCAGCACGCCCTTCATTATGACAGGAGCGACGTGTCTCTCTCAGAAGGTTTGGGACTCGGAGATGGGCAGCAGGGTTCTGGAACGGCTGAAGCTGAGTTCCAGAGAGATGCTTGGACATCCAAGTGACAGCTGATGGGAGGAGCCCACGCCTTCACAGCGGTCGTGGTAGAGTTCCAACTCAAAGGATACTTCTTGGCCTTTCCATAGAGACTGGCTCTCCATGAAGATGGAAAACAAACAGTGCTTTCAGATCTGAGCACAAAGTGGATTAACCTAAAGAGTCCAAGAGCAGGTCAGTTTCTGAAAGTCATGCTATTTTAAGAAGCAATATATTATCCCAAAGAATTTTTAACTGCTGTGACAACACCTGGGTGTCCTGTGCACTGAATCACTTCATGATTCAATAAACATTTGCTGTCAGGGTGAGCATCTGTTTTTTTCTGTTTTACTCAAATATATCACAGGGGCAGATCTTCCAAACTGTGGGCATTGATTGGTGGTGGAACTGCTTCTCACAGAGGATGAGACTCTACATAGCATGATGCAGGGTGAGCGCTACATGGATTTAATTTTGTGTCCTGGAAACTGAATCACCAGGTCACTGTATAAAGGAGCTTGACTGCAAAATAGAAACTCATAGCTTGGTATTAATTGTTAACAATTATTTAAAAAATTAATGTGGAAGTCATCCTAATTTTTCATGTATAAAATTATGATGACTTCCACATTAATTTTTATTGTTTTCATAAAACTTTATTTAACAGTGGTTAGGCATTCCTGCTGAGCCAACCTGGCAGTACAGTTAATGGGATAAAGTATGTCAAGTGCTGAGGATATTTAGTGTCTGATATTTAAGGAAGCAGACAAGAAATGGTGGTTCTTGGAGTTCCCGTTGTGGCGCAGTGGTTAACGAATCCGACTAGGAACCATGAAGTTGCGGGTTCGGTCCCTGCCCTTGCTCAGTGGGTTAACGATCCAGCGTTGCTGTGAGCTGTGGTGTAGGTTGCAGACTCGGCTCGGATCCCGCGTTGCTGTGGCTCTGGCGTAGGTCGGTGGCTACAGCTCCAATTCAACCCCTAGCCTGGGAACCTCCATATGCCGCGGGAGCGGCCCAAGAAATAGCAACAACAACAACAACAACAACAACAAAAAGACAAAAAGACAAAAAAAAAAAGAAATGGTGGTTCTCATTTTTTTCCCATGGGAAACATTATAATTTTTCCAAAAGATAAAAGCATTTTGGAAAAACTGATTTTTTTTTTTCAAAAGAGGAATGAAAATGGTCTGAGAGCCATGGCCAGTCTGATTATCTAGGAATGATAGTATCCATGAAGTTCATATCCAGATATTCACTGACTGTCGTTTTTTTTTTTTCTTTTTCTTTTTCTTTTTAGGGCTGCACCTGCAGCACACGGAAGTTTCCAGGCTAGGGGTGGAATTGGAGCTGCAGCTACAGGCCTACCTCACAGCCACAGCAACGCCAGATCTGAATCTGCCACCTACACCACCACTCACAGCAACGCTGGATCCTTAACCCATTGATCTAGCCCAGGTATTGAACCTGCATCCTCATGGATACTAGTCAGGTTCACAACAAGCTGAGCCGCAATGAGAACTTCTGACACTGTCATTTTGTTTGGCTTTCCCCTTTCTTGAATGACTAATAATATTAGCAATAACTACTGTAACTATTGTTATTATAAATATTATTACTAGTAGTAGTAGTGGCCGTAATTGTAGTTGGTATCCTTTTTTTTTTGCCTTTTGTCTTTTTGCCATTTCTTGGGCTGCTCCCGCGGCATGTGGAGGTTCCCAGGCTAAGGGTCTAATTGGAGCTGTAGCCGCCAGCCTACACCAGAGCCACAGCAACACGGAATCCGAGCCCTGTCTGCGACCTGCACCACAACTCACGGCAGTGCCAGATCCTTAACCCACTGATCAAGGCCAAGGATCGAACCCGAAACCTCATGGTTCCTAGTCGGATTTGCTAACCACTGTGCCACGACGGGAACTCCTGTAGTTGGTATCCTTTATTTCTGCTTGCCCAGTACCCCAGCCCCCTGCTTTTGATAACATCTAGATTATCCTTTGGAGAATTGCCCCTTCCCCTTGGCTTTGGTCTTGGTTGGGATGTCAGAGTGTACACTCTCCTTCAGAGGGTGACTCAAGGAGTGGAGCTGATGCATCCTCAAGGCAACACCTTGAAGATACCATCCAGGGATTCCTATGACATCCCTGGAGGCTTTCCTATCTCCTGCTTCCTGGTTCCTGCCAATGCTCTGCCATTCAGCTTCTCCTTTGATTCTCTCAACTGTTTCAGAGCCACTCAATATATTTTCTTTTCTTTTCTCATAAGTTAGCCAGAGCTGATTTACTTTGCTTAGAATCAAAAATCCCTAAATAATAAGGTACTATTAATAAGAGCAGCTCTGATTGTAGCTGCCATTAGTTTCTTTTTCTTTTTTTCTTTTTATGGCCACATGTGTGGCATATGGAAGTTCCCAGGCTAGGAGTTGAATCAGAGCTGCAGCTACAGGCCTGTGCCACAGCAGCGCCAGATCTGAGCCACAGCTATGACCTACACCATAGCTTAGGGTGACACCAGTTCCTTAACCCACTGAACGAGGCCAAGGATCAAACCTGCATCCTCATGGACACTATGTCAGGTTCTTATTAATTTGCCAAGCCACAACGGGAACTCCCATTATTTTCTTTTTTTAGTTTTTAAATTAAATTATTGTTGATTTATATTGTTATGTTACTTTCTGTTTTACAGCAAAGTGACTTAGTTATGCACATATATACATTCTTTTTAAAAATATCCCTTTCCAATCATTGTCATTATTTTCAAAATCATTGTAGTAATATCTACTATTTACTTGCAATGTATCATGTTCTGGGCAGTATTCAAAGCATTATCTCCTAACAGTTCTGTGTGAGGTAGCGGAAGTACACTCGTATCACCCCATTCTGTGGGTGAGAAAACTATAGGTTGGAGAGAGCAGGTCCTTTGCCCAAGCAGTGCAAGCAGTGCTGGCAACTGCAGCATCTCCAACTCTGGCACCAACACTCTTTTTATTTTGTCTTTTCTAGGGCTGCTCCCGGGGCATATGGAGCTTCCCAGGCTAGGGGTCTAATTGGAGCTGTAGCTGCCGGCTTACACCAGAGCCACAGCAACGCCAGATCCAAGCCGTGTCTGCCACCTACACCACAGCTCACAGTAATGCCAGATCCTTAACCCACTGAGCAAGGGAAGGGACCGAACCCACAACCTCATGGTTCCTAGTCGGATTCGTTAACCACTGAGCCACGACGGGAACACCAATACTCTTGATCACCTTTTCTATTATGTGACTCAGACAGGCTGTGCCTGGCAACGTGCTCCTCCTTTTACATCAATTACCGCTTAATTTTCACAAAAACAGTCATGTCTCAGGATGGGTTCTGGATGTAGCCATGCTGATGAGGGAACAGGGGCTCAGACGGTTAAATGTATTGCACAAGGTCACTCAGCTACTAACATTCCAGGGTAAAGCCATCCAGTGAGAAAGGTCTGAGCCTGTCAGGAGGCAGCTGAAGCAACGGGCCAGATCTGTCCAGACTTAACCTCATCCATCCTTAACAGAACAAAAGAACCTTTAAAAGATGCCGAGAACCAGGCTGCCTTTGGAGGATCCCCAGGAGACTTCAGTGGAAAGGGAAAACTTCCTTGTACCGAGATAACTTTGAAACCTTCATCTCTAGGCCATTTTTTTTTTCTCCTCTCTCCTTTGAAATTCCAGGCCTGATTAGATCATGCTCTGGGCTCAAGTCGGCCAAGGGCCATGGTTTAAATCACTGTGATCCTGATGACCTTACAAGAACATCTTAAAAGGATAAATCTATTTGTTTTACACTGAGATAATGGAAAATAAAGCAGCCGCTGCCCTCTCCAGGAGACCTTGCCTGCCAAGTTGGTTTTCGTAACATACTTTTACAGTTGATTTATCTTCTCCGAAAAATGAGATTTAAGAACTAAAAAAAATAAAATACAATAACGAAGCCCTCAGTGGTGCTTGTGCCAAAACCAGTGGTGAACGCCAAGAATATCATCCTAGACCCTGTTACCAGGATCGGCAGGTTGATGTGTATCCACACATGAGAACAAAAGCCCCCAATTCCACTGAGTCTGGGGAGCCTTTTGCTGGCTGCATTTCCAGGGCTGTGTCAGGAAATGAATGATGTGTAGCAGGCGCTCGTGTGCTGCTGTTTGGCCTCCACCGCCAATGTCAAATCCCACCAGCATTTGATGTCCCAGTCCCAAGCTCCTAGGTCTAGTGGGGTTGAAACTTTGAAATTTGTGCCCAGAAGGTAGTTTGGGCCATGTTGAGAGGATTATCTGGCTGGGATGATTTTTCAAGAGGCTGCCGAGAGGGATGGTGTGGCGCATAATCGAGATGATGGTAGGAGGATTAGCAATGTCTGCTTTGCCTTTTGTAGCAGGTGCTTCTAGACCAAACCAACTTTTTCATAACTTTCAGAAGCATGGAAGGGTGAGATTAGCATTGACTTCATGTCTCTGTGCCTCAGTTCTTCTTCTGCAAAATGGGGGAGATCAGAGGGTTACCCCAGGGTAATGCATGCACAGGAGCTGGCAGACAGTGAGTGGCCCATAAATGGTAGAAGCTTATTATTGTTACTCCACTGCCAGCGGCTTCCAAGCTAAATCACTTCAGGCTCTCATGTGGCTTCGGATCTGCTTCATGAATTTATGGCCTACTTAGATTATCTCTAAATCCCTTCCCGTGCTCATAGTCTATTACACAAGTTCATTCCCCTCATTTTTTAGGTGGAAAAACACCCAGAGGGGTTAAGTGATTTGTTCAAAGTCACACAATTAGCAAATCTGACACTGCTGCTCTATTTACATATCAGTTATATATTGCTGCACAACAAATGTGCAAAACATAGTATAACTACTCCAAAACATTGTTTCTTCAAACAGTGAGCCTGTATTATCTCACTCAGTTTCTATGGGTCAGGGATATGGGAGAGGCTTAGGTGGATGGTTCTGGCTCAGAGTCTCTCTTGAGGTTGCAGTTGAGGTGTCCAGCAGGACCATCAACCAAAGGCTTGGTTGGGCTGGAGAATCTGCTTGCAAACTTCCTTACCTGGCTGTGGGCAAGAGGCCTCCGTTCCTGGCCGTGTAAGGCCCTCCACAGGGCTGCTTGGGATATGACTTGCTCCTGTGCACGTGATCCAAGTGCAGATGGCTCAGCAGTGTCCTTTATGATCTAATCTCGGAAGTGAAGTACCATCACTTTTCCCATATGCTGTTGACCACACAGACCAACTGGGGCACGCAGCGGAAGGGGACATAAGGGCATGCCTGCCGGCAGGCGGAAATCATCAGACACCATCCTGGAAACTGACTACTGTTTAAGACTGGCTCCTACATAGGCCTTAAGGACAAAAGTCCTTAACCTGGTCCGCAGGGACCTGCTTACCTCACCAGTCTCCGTTCACTGTCACTCTCTGGGCTCCATTTCACACTGGTCTTTGGTCAGTTTCTTGCATGTACCATGTTCCTTCCCAGTTTGCCTTTACAAAGGTTGCTCCCTCCCCATGGAAAATTGATGTGTCACTTTCTGTCATCACTTCCTCTTCGCCCTGTAAAGCTCAGCTTCACCAGCACGTCCTTCAGGAGCCTTGCCTGATCTGCTACACTAGGTCTGGTCTTCTGGTCCCATGCACCAGATTGGTAATGATTGAGTGAGTTGTCAATGAATTAATTAGTTACTAATTAATACTTAGAGGAATAAACGGTTTGACTTGCACTCTCTAAGTCCCCAGCAGGAGCACAGAACTTAGGTTTTTTTCACTCAGAATCTTGGGTTCATTCTCTTCATCACCACGTTTTAGTCCCTATTCTTAGAGGGGAGAAAAACAGCCATTATTGTACCTTGTCCTTCTCCAAGGCTCTTTTCATTAGTTCTAAGTAAAGGATCATGCTGATTTTTCCAGACTGATCATCTAGCCCCTATTTTTGCTTCCAGGCCCCCTACATTAACCACAAGTACATTTCCTAACAGTACATTAATCCCTCATCAGTTTGATTCTTATTTGTGAGCAAGTAGTTTTAAGAGTTACCGGCAACCCTGTTTGTTATAGATTTTCTTTGGAGATCAAGTCCTGCTGCTAGAATCCATTGGGAGGAAGAGCTGGAGAAGAGAATTTTCTTCTTTTTAAAGAGGATTGTGGTTTGGCACACTGGACGAGCCACTTGGAGCACAGCTCTTAGTCCCCTTTTTTCACTCAGCGTGCGTGCATGTGTGAGCACACACACACATACTCAGGCACACACACATACTCAGAGTCCTTTGATTTATTTGCTAGGATGACGTAAATGGAAATTACAGAATCCTGTGTGTGTGTGCGCGTGTGCGCACACACGTGTGCATTGGGAGGCAGTAGGGATGTTTCCGTTGAGCCTGAAATGGAATTCAGATATGTCTGTAGACGTGGTGGAGGCACCACACGGAGGTGATTTGCAGGACGGCGAAGAGGGGACGGGAGGACCCCGTGACGTCAGACACGGGCTGCATCTGAGTCCTATAGAAGGAAGGCTCCTAAGGAAAACGATCAGGAACTGTTTTACAACAGACTCTGGGACCCTTGGGGGCACAAGCAGGGCATTGTGGAGGTCTGGGTGACCCTGAGTAGGGGAAGGGGCCATCGCCTCACTTTGGAGTGGACCAGAACCTGCTGGAGGCCTGGCAGCCATGGGAGTAGTGGCAGGCGGCACCTTTGTGTGGACGTTGGCATTGAACGAGTGTCAGCAGCACTCAGAGGCCACATTGTGAGCTCTCAGGGAGCTTTAGATGCAGGCGACATGGGCAGGTGGGGTGGGGAAGAGAAAAACCCGGTGGCTGCAACCGGACACGTTGTGTCTGCCTCACTGATGGGTTTGTAATCACCTAGGGGACAGCCCCAGGGGACACCAGGACACAAGAGGCTGAGATCATCTCATGGGGGCTGATCATCCTATGGAAGAAAGAGCCAGTAATGTGTGGGAGTTGCTGTAATAGTGAACCGTATCTAGCCGAGGACCAGAGAGATGTGAGAAACTCAGATTTATATGGAATAAACCACTGAAGAGAGAGGCTAAGAGAGTCTTCAGAGGTCGTTTAGTCCAAGCTTCACGTTACTGAGGAGGAAGCGGAACCCAGAGAGAGAGACAAGTTTTCCGAAGGCAGACAGCTCAGATGGAGATCTGAGTTCTAGCCTTGCTGTCTCTTGGTACCTGAGGGAGTTTAGGGAATTTAGGTAGATCACTGATATTCCCCTGAGACCCCTGAGACTTGGAGGTGGACTGAGGCCAAGAGGCAAGCAGCCCTCTAGGTTGGGTGGCTCCTCTAGTGTGGCTGGAGGGACAGAAGAAAGCTGGTGTGCCGCAAATGTCTTCCCTGATGGCATATCCTGGACTCAGGAATGTCCTCCTTCAAGGTCATTCCTTTGGTCTGGAGGCTTGGGCTTAGCCAAGATGCTTTGTTGGAAGGATTGGGCTCCATAAATAAGCATGAAAAGTGGTTGGAGAAGGGGCCTGCAGAGAGGGCAAGTCTGGGTGAGGTCTGGGAGGGCAGGTCCATGGAGATGCAGGAAAGGTGAGCAGATGCTAAAATAGGGGAGGCCTGGAAATAAAGGACAATGATAAAAACAGGCCGCTTTCTATCTTAAGTGGAGACCCCGAGCCCATTTCCCATGCTCCCTAAGCGGGTTTCACATGGCCTGCTGTGCACCAGCTGTGTGCTAGAAAATCCCCTTGCCCTAGGGAAGTGGTGTCCTAGTCGGACCTCATGCTTAGACCCCTGAGCCTTGTTTCACTGAAAGTAAAGAGGAAAGGAGAGAGGAAAACAAAAACAAAAACAAAAAGAGAGAGAGAGAGAGCAGGGAGAGGAGGAGAGCAGAGGAGGGGAGATGTACCGAGACACAGAGAAGGAGCAGGCCTGAGCCATAAATTGCTTCCAGGGTGTAAGGAACCACAGACGCCCACTTTCAAGACCTTCTGAGGCCACTGTTTAATAGCATCCAGCCGTCTGGCCACAGATGGGCTTCTCACCTGACTCCCTCGAGCTCCCTGCCTCTAGAAACCAGCATGATTTATGGGCCCCTCTGGGCTCATGGCCAGACAGCCACCCCTCACCCAGCACATCCCTGCTGACCTCGAGTTGCCCTGCTTCTTGCACGTGGTCCAGCAGGTGGATTTGAATTTTAGTGACTGCAGACACCTGTGTTTTCCTCAGGCTCTTGCCGTGGTGATGGAGAACAGACCCAGGCCATACCCAGGAGGAAGAGCGCAATGCAGGAAATATGAGAGACAGACTTGTTGGAGGCCTGAAATACCACTGAAAAGTGTGGACGCTGTTAGATCTCATTAACTGTTTACATCTCCCTGGCTGCATTCCACTGGTCACCTGCCCAGAAATACAGTTGGAAACACAAACCTTAAATGAGGTCAGATTTTCCAATGAAATATGATAAGAAAAGGAGGGTCCAGAGCCAAATCACAGGTGAGTGGGCCCAGCTCACCAGAGGGACATTGATGAGGATCCCAGTGTCCCAGCGGCTCTGGGCCATCCTGACTTATGGCTGTCTTGAGGTTCTGGGAGTCCCGCTAAGAAGGACAAGGGGTAAAGCAGGTTTGCAGAGCCCAAGAGACGCATGCGCAGACTTGGATTTATGCCCCACCCCACCCCTGCCAGATCCCTCCCACCCTCTAAGTCCTTTGGAGAGTAGCATGCTTTCCTGGTGACAGTTCTGCTGCAGCTCATGGAAACTCAAGATTGGACGGTTAAGGCCCATGGAGAAGCCAGCAGTTCA
This sequence comes from Phacochoerus africanus, assembly GCF_016906955.1. Lineage (NCBI taxonomy): Eukaryota > Metazoa > Chordata > Mammalia > Artiodactyla > Suidae > Phacochoerus > Phacochoerus africanus. Next base: position 27,007,369 of record NC_062547.1, read on the forward strand.
GAGGGAAGAGAAGGCTTGGTCACAAGTCCTCCAGATGCAGCACAATTCAGTCCAAGCTGCTTAGTGAAGAGTAACCCTGTCATTCCCCAGGAGCATGGTTTGAAAAACCCTCTCAGTCAAGTCAAGCGAAGTCCTTGATGCCAGCTCTCGAGGGTCAGCAGTTCCCTGCACCTGCTGCTGCTTAGGCGGAAATAGTTCCTGCTAAAACCTTCACGACTCTCCTTTCGAGCCTATTGGAAGGACTTTTCCTCTGTCAACAGCCTTGCCTATGACTTTAGAGGAGGTAACTTCCACTCTCTTACATCGCTATTCTTCCAATTGTAGCACATAGACCAGCATCACTGACATCCTTGGGGTCGGTGGAATTATTTGGGTTCTTGTTAGAAATGCAGAATCTCAGGTCCCTGTCCCAATCCTACTGGATCAGAACAGTACCACATCAGGGGCTCAGCATTGGGCCTGGTTGCCTGCGGGTTGGATATTCAGAGGTGGCAGTCGTTAGGTTGGCTTTGGTAAGCAGCAGTCCAGCTTGTTGTATCCCGTGTCCTCTATCTCTCCTACTTTGGCCATTCTCTTCATGGGCTCATCATGCCCGGTGATGACAAATACTGGCTAATGTTAATTGGCTGAGTCTACTTGGATATTCAGTACCTTCTCATGGTGGATACTTTCTTGACCACCGTGATCACACTTTAGTCATTCTTGGTGCCCCCTCCTACATGCCCATCCACAGCCTCCAGTCATCCAGTCCTTTTTAACTCAGGCTCCTGATCAGCCAGTGAGGCCAGTTGCTACTGTCTGTATGTTCTTACTTCAGGCCACTTCTTCCACACAGAGCCGATGAAGCTCCACCTATTGGAAGCTCCTCCTAGTGGAAAGCCTTTTGCTCTGCTTTGTCCTTCAAGTCCACTCCCTCATGCCTGTAAGACACCCACCATCCAGTTTCAGCTTGTACTCACATTCTAAGATGTCCCATCTGGAAACCAAGCATGGGATTTTTCCTCTTTCAGCTAGTCGTATAGGGAATACCTCTAACTAGCTGGCCATAGGTGCAAGCTGAGAGAGTAGTCCTGGGGAGGGCGTGGGAGTCTGGGGTTCGTGCCCATGAAGCTTGATTGAGCCCTCTGGTTCTGTGCGAGATCCATTTGAGATGTGCCATTTCCATGTCAGAATGGCCTGCTGTGGGCCTGTGTGACTTTATGATTTGGAGGGTCTGATAGAACTCAGCTTGTGGTTACTTGATATACCAGAGTCAAATGTCCTGTGTCCACCAGGGCCCAGTAATACTCTAGAATATGTTCCTCAAAAAGCAGATGCTGCAGCTGACATGCCTTGGTCCAGACCTCAGAAGCTATGTTGGATTCTCCCCACTGGGGTTTGCTCTAAGATCCTACTATATCTTCTTCCACCACTGACACTTTCAACACCAGATGATCTGCCAGTTCCTATCCTCCAAATGGCAGAGCTACTTGTTTCCTGGCCTGGAATGACTGTAGATCCCTTTCTTGCTCCAGGCCACACACAAAACTGGCTACCTTTCCGATTTCCCAGTATATGGGCTGGAGTAGTATTCCTAGATGTGGGATGTACTGCCTTCAAACCCGCCCAAAGAGGCTGGATAGATATTGCACTTCATTCTTGGGGTACTTCATTCTAGGGGATGAAAAATGCAGCACATTGTCTTTTACTTTGGACAGTATTTCTTGGCATGTCCCTGATCTCTGGACGCCTGAAGACATTACCAATGTGCCATGTCCCTGCATCTTCCTAGGGTTCATCTCCTCCCATCTGAAGCGAGGTGCTTCACCGAGGCCTCCAGGGTGCTAGGCAGCTCTTACCCTCCCTGCTCTGCCATTGATGGGGTGGATCGGTGTGGTATTCATTCTGCAGGATGTCCAGATGGTCCATATTTCTTTTGACTATATTATGACAGCAGGAGAATTAACATAGACCTTGGACAGCACTGTAAATGCATGTGATTGTCTGTTCCAGGTGAATGTAAATTGTTCCTGATTCTTTTCCCTGATTGGGATAGAAAAGAACTCATTGGCTGCATACCATTTACCCAAGTCCATTAATCTGCTTTAGCAAAGGTCCCATGAATGGCATGATAGCCATTATTGGAGCTGCTTCTCAGTTGAGCATGTGTTAGTCTACAGTCATTCTACAGCATCCATCTGCTTTTTCCCAGGGAGCTGACTGGTGAATTAAATTAAGGTATGGAGATATGCAAAAGACCATTACAACTGCATCATTAAGATCCTTAGGAGTGGCGCTAATCACCACCATCCCCCAGGAATGTGATATTGTATTTCATTCATTCTCATGGGGGAACTGAAGTTTCAGAGGGGAAGACAGTTTCAGAGGCTCTTACTCAGCCTTTCTATCATGATGGGCCAAGGATCCCATATTCAACAGCTGAGTATGTCAATCCCAATTATATCTTTGGAGACCTGAAAAATGATCCCTGAATGGGTGATCCATGGGCCCACTGGACCCACTGTAAGCTGGCCTTTGTGCAGGACTGTTTGTTAACTTGTTCCATATGCCTTGAACAGATGGCCATGATGACATTTTGGGTCTCCAGATATTGATCTCATCTCAGAAGCTTTGTCCAAGAACCCTCCAAATGAATGGGTGTTTCTCTTTCCTCAGTCCCCAGTCATCTGAGTGAATGGTTATGGGTATTTCAAGGGAAATAGCAAAGGAATCACTATAGTATACACTTGCCATGGTGTTGTTCTGTACTTCCTTTAGGGCACCTATCCACTTCTGTAGCCAGTAGGTTCTGAGCATGAAAACTGACTCAGGTCCAAGAATTGAGCAAGGTTCATAACTTCCTATTGAGGTGACCACTCTCAGCCTTCTGCTCATCCATTCTTGCCGTTTTTGACTGTGTATATTAAGCAGTACCCTCTTGTCTGCTCATCTCATTTGTCTCTAGAGATACCATGTTCTACTAACCATAGCTACAACTCCTTGTGGGTCAAGCCCCCTTGGTTTCCCCTGTAATCTTGTTGGTTGTGATGGTAATTGTGGGCCCCCCTCATTTCTGGTGATTAATATCCATCACCTAGACTCTCTTGCTTGGAGGCCTCATCACTCCCATTGCTCTTAGTAAACCAAGTTCCATGACCTATTTCATATAGTCAACCCTAGCCTGTAGAGGAAAGCCACTGCTGGATGTCTTAGTAATGCTAATATTCAACCCATTGGCCTATGGTTTTTGGCCTTTGTTAATGGTGTGTTCTCTAGGTCCTTTGGTGGAACATAGTTTTTGATGGATTTCCTGTTCTGAACTAATATATCCAATTCAACATACCTATTTCCCTGAGCCATTTAATCCCACTGGTTTCCATAGTACCTCGGGCATTACCACTTGGTCAGCATGGGCTATTTTTTTTTTTTTCTCCGTGTTTCTAAGAGTTACCTCACAGCAAATCTGCCCATACCCTAGGGTTCTTGCAAAGGCATTACAAATGTGTTCATAAAGAGTACTTCCAAGTATGGAGTTCCTGTTGTGGCTCAGTGGGTTAAGAACCTGACATAGTATCCATGAAGATGCAGGTTCAATCCCTAGCCTCGCTCAGTGGGTTAAGGATCTGGCATGGCCATGAGCTGTGGCACAGATCATAGATGCAGCTCAGATCTGGTGCTGCTGTGGCTGTGGCATAGGCCAGTGGCTATAGCTCCAATTTGACCCCTAGCCTGGGAACTTCCATTTGCACTCCCCCCAAAAGGAAGAAGAAACACACACACACACAGAGTGCTCCCAAGTAGATGAATTTTGCTTATCCATTCTTTGGCTTATGTCCAGTACCCCTTGATCGAGCGCTCCAAATCCAGTCCCACAGGTATTCCCCTGGCTTGTGCTAGCACATGCTGCCTAATTCCTGCAGCTCCATTGGAGTTTGTTTCTTTTTTTCCTTATCAAACCCATCATGTTCTATTGGGATTATGCTGGAATTTAACCCTCTTTTCTGGCCTGAGAAGGATACCTGTGTTCTTGCAGTGGTGAAGCCTATGCTGTATCTTCCCACAAAGAACTCCTCCACAGGAAGGAGTTCTAGCTCTCAAGAAGGACAGGTGATACATCTCTGAAGGCTCAGAAGATTCAGGAACGTCAATAGAACCACAATCTTTTGAGTCTGAGATTTTTTTTCCAGGCAGGGCCCTGATCTTAGCAGAGTAGACCTTGCCTTGATGAAGCATTCCACTCTTTCTGATGCCTGGTAACTAAAAATATCAGAACCTGAATTTGCCTCTTAACTGTATCCGCCCTCCTACTGCAGAAGCTACCAAAGAGGACTACTGGCTTTCACACTTAGTGTTTAAATTTGTCAATTGCCCTAACTTCTCATTATCTCTCTGTAGAGCATTAAATCAACTTAGTAACCAGTTTTTTCCACTGTCCTTAAATGTGTTTTTCCTCCATAATGTGCAAAGGCCTGAATCTTCTGAATCAGGCATTCCCCTCCACCAGGCTGTTCTTCTAAGCAATCACCTGTGAAATTTTTAGCAACTGAGTTGCCACTTCGTGGCAGGAATTATCTATACCTCCAACACCATTTGGGATGGGACCTTCCTTGCCAGCTGTGTGACGAGTGATCTAGAACCCAAACCTCCTCTTATCACCTCTTCTTTTTGATCGCTCCTGGTACCAGTTGTGTTGGTTGATCCCTCTAAGAAGCAGACACCAAGCAGAGTTAGAAGTGCAGGACGGAATTCTTCGTGAAGAAGCCTCTGGGGGAGAGTCAGGGAGAGCCTTCAGATTCCTCCGCGGGCCTGACCTGGTGAGAAGTAAGGGGGTGCCACAGGGGGATGAGGTAGTAGAGCCTCAGGTAGATACAGCATTCAGGACTTCCTGGTCAGCGTGGTGGGAAGCACCAGTGCAAATATTCCCTATAGAGGAGTCCTGCATTGGGTACCCCCACACACTCACCACCTGGGAATAATGTGGCTTTCTGTTCAAACACAACAGTGAGGTCATTTCTGGGTAGGCTTCAGAGGGTCCACACACATCCTGAAATTGTAAGCAAAAATCAGTATGTCTGCATTTTTTTAGGGTGCACCGAATTTCACGAAATTTTCAAAGAATTCCCTGATGCCCCAAAGGTAAGGTGACATCGGTGTGAATTCATTGGCTCATCCCCACCTGTCTCCTGGCCCCTTTCATATTTCTTCCTTTTATTTATTTTACTGTTGGATGTACTTTTTTCCCCCTCATTTTTAAATTATAGTTGCTTTACAATGTTGTGTCTTTTTTAAAAAAAAAATTATCAGTGTAGAGTTGACTTGAGGTTGTATTGGTTGCAGGTGTACAGCAGAGTCAGTCAGTCTTGCACATGCATATATCCATTCTTTTCCCCATATAGGTAATGACAAACGATTGAGTAGATTTTCCTCTTGCCTTTTTTCTAAGGAGTTGGTTATGTATTTGTGTGTAGGCTACACTGGCCTCTTTGTGTTCCTCAGGCACCCTCAGCTCATCGCAGCTCAGGGCCTTGGCATTGGCTGTTCCCTCTGCCTGTTCTTTCCTCTCATGCTCTCATGGCATTTTATTCTAGGTTTCAGCTTAAATGTCATCTTCTCAGAGAGGCCTGCTCTCATTCCACAGACTAAGCACCTTCCTTTGTCACTACTATCATACTCCTCTGTTTCCTTTCCAGCATGGCACTGGAATGTCCCATCTGACATTCTCTGCTTTGTTTGTTTGTCATGTGTCTTTTCCCAGTAGGATGTAAGCTCCTTGAAAACAGAAGTCCTTCTGTCCTATTCACCGTGCTTTCCCCATAGCCTAGAATGTGCCTGAGACAGAGCAGACACCCAAAATGTTTCCTTAAAGAACAAATGCTTGTCTTCTCTGTCCATGGAAAGTAGTTTCCTACCTGTCCCTTTTTTACTTTTTTGGTAGCTACTTGATAGCACTATAAAATATTGATATAATTATTAATACTCCAGACGTACAGAAATATTCCAGGCAATAACAGATCCCTGTGTACTAGTCTCAAAGACAGACCGATGTTAACATGTGGCTTCCGTTGCTTTGATTTCTCATTCTCTTGTTTTATATTTTAGCTGATGTTTCATGTCTCATGTTTTATAACATCCTTGCTTTTCAGTAGTGACTTCTTTCTGCATATGCTCTAATAGTTTAGCAATATGTGTTTGTATTCACAGACAACATATGCTGTTTTTGATTGAAGTATAGTTGGTTTACAATGTTGTGTTAGTTTTAGCTGTATAGCAAGGTGATCCAGATATATATATGTCTGTATATGTGTATATATCTGTATCTGTATATATATATATATATATATATATATACACATATATCTATCTGTATCTATACACACACACACATTCTATTTTTGGGTTCTTTTCCATTATAGGTTATTACAACATATTGAATATAGTTCTCTGTGATATATCCTAAAGCCTTGTTGTTTATATATTTTTATATGTAGTAGTGTGTGTCTGTTAATCCTGTACTCCTAATTTATCCCTGCCCCACCTTCCCCTTTGGTAACCATACGTTTGTCTTCTATGTATGTGAGTCTATTTCTGTTTTGTAAATAAGTTCATTTGTGTTATTTTTTAGATTCCATATATAAGTGATATCATATAATATTTGTCTTTGACTGACATCACCTAGTTTGATAATCTCTAGGTTCATCCATGTTGCTGCAAATGGCATTATTTCACTCTTTTTATGGCTGAGTAATATTCCATTGTATAGATGTACCACATCTTCTTTATCCAATCCTCTGTTGATGGACATTTAGCTTGCTTTCATATCTTGGCTGTTGTAAATAGTACAGCTCTGAATATTGGTGTGTAGCTATCTTTTCAAATTAGAGTTTTTTCAGGATATACACCCAAGAGTGGGATTGCTGGATCATATAGTAGCTCTATTTTTGTTTTTTTAAGGAACCTCATACTATTCTCCATAGTGGTTGTACCAATTACATTCCCACAAGCAGTGTAGAAGGGTTCCTTTTTCTCCCATACCCTCTCCAGCATTTATTGTTTATAGACTTTTTGACGATGGCCATTCTGACTGCTGCGAGTTGATACCTCATTGTAGTTTTGATTTGCATTTCTCTAATAATTAGCAATGATGAGCGTCTTTTCATGTGCCTGTTGGCCGTCTGTACAACATATACTATTTTTATGTGTCCCAAGATTTTATATACATGCATGCATAGCATATATATATATATAGGTAATTTGGATCTATTTAAGTAACATGATTTAACACTGTTGTTGAGCCACAGAATTAACTCTGAGCTATCCTACTTTGGACTTATTGTGATACAAGGTAATGTGGTTCTTTATGGTTTAAGCCACATGAATTGGGTTTGTTGTCATATGGTCGGAAGCTTCTTTCAGTTAGGCTGTGACTCCCTAACAGTTTTCATTTGGATGCAGGTTTACCAAGTGTGTAGACAGTTTTAGTTTCTCCTCTACTCCAGATCACCCAGTTCAGAAATCTTTTGTATTAGTAATTTACTTCTGTTTAACAAATTTAGTATCTTAAAACAACATAGTTTATTATCTTGCCTAGTTTCTGAGGATCAGGAATCTGGGAGTAGCTTAGCTAGGTACTTCTGAGAGGGATTGGGTGGGGGTTGGGGGGGAGAGAGACCGACATGCCCAGCACAGCCCCACACACCCGCCAGCATCCACAAGGTCATCAACTGGAGTTGCCTTTGACTGCTGCTCACCTTTATCCTCAATACACCATCATCACTGATCCCATCCTTTTCTTTTCTTTTTTCTTTTTATGGCCGTACCCATGGCATGTGCAAGTTCTGGGCCAGGGGTTGAATCTCAGCTACAGCTGCAACCCGCATCACAGCTATGGCACCGCCAAATCCTTAACCCACTGCATTGAGCTGGGGATTGAACCAGCACCTCTGCAGTGACCCAAGCTGCTGCAGTCAGATTCTTAACCCACTGCACCACAGTGGGCACTCCTGATCCCATCCTTTTACACCTCCCTTGTGCCTCTCAGATCAAGCCCCCTCTCTCCATCCTGTTGGATGCTGGATGTAGTCAGAGAGAGCAAGTCTGAGGCACACATCTGATCCAGTCACTGGCCCTCAAGTTCTTTCCCATGACCCTTCACAACAAAGAGCATGGTTTTCAAGGCCTGCTGCAGCTCTAGCCTCAGTACGTGGTCCTCCTCATCTATTGTCCTCTCTTCTGTCCCCTCCTTCTGGGTTTCTTTAGATCTGAAGTTCAGTGTCACTTCCTCAGGGAAACTTTTCTGACCTTCAAACCAGATTGGACCCCCTGGTTAATTGCTTCTGAAATGTTCTGTCCTCACTCATGGCGCGATCACACATGCCCAATGTTTCAGGGCCGTCTGGTCTGCAAATCTACGAGGTGAGGGACCATACAGGTTTTGTTCACAGCCATATTCCAAAGACTTGAGATGATGTCTGGCACATAGCAGACATGCCATATATCATATTGAATGAGTGAATGGATGCTTTTTACTTTGCTTTCTGCTTTCCTTCCTTCCGTAGACGGAGACAAGTTACTTTATATACAATCCTATTTATCCCACTGAACAATGTGGCAAGATTGAACCAGACATTCAATGCAAGGACTTTCCAGGGGATTTTGTGGATCCTGTGACAGACTTGCTCCTTAAACAGACTTTAAGCCTTTTCTTGACCAGACCCTGCCCTTGGGTATAGTCCTCAAGAGCAAGAATCCTGCTAAGTCAGGTTAGTGAGAATCTCCTGCTATCTGATATCTGATCACCGTGGATAGCTGACTCAATTCCTTATCCTTCACCCTCTCCTGGCTGATATCCGATCACCCTAACAGTCTTCAGGAAGAATCCCGTTCAGTCGGATCAGCGAGAATCCCCCCTTACTCCTAATGTTTCCTCTTAGTAATTAGTAATTTCCCATCTGCTGACACCCACCCTGCTCCTGGGTGACAAATCCCCACTTTTCCTTGTTGTATTTAGAATTGAGCCTGATCTCTTTCCCTTCCTGCAAAAACCCATTACAGGAGTCCCTTGAATAAAGTCTTCCCTAGCATCTTTAACAGATGTCAGAATAATTTTTTTCTCTAGCACCTGGGCAGGGTCCATGCAGGACAGGCCTCTCAGTTTGTCTTTGAACAAATGCGCACTCTACGCCAGGCCTCCAGCTGGAAGCATAAATGTATAAGGCAATGTATTTTTCAGACACGTATTGGCTTCAAATCAATATAGGAATATAATCTAACTTACATCACCAGATCTGAGGAAAATGGTACTTATTTAGTTTCATTTCAAAATGAAACACTAATATTAGATAGAGATGTTCATAGGTAGTTATAATAGTAGTCAACACTGATTGAGCTACCATTATGTATGCCAGCCTCATTTTAATTTCACTGGAATTATAAAGTAGCTATTACCTCCCTTTTACAGATGGGAAACTGAGGCTCAGAAGGGTCAATGCACCGAGGCCATGTTCATATAGCCGGTAGATAATAGAGCCTTGATCCCCCTGGGGCATATGCCTTTTCAGTGCCATGGTACCCTGTTGCCTTAGCCTACGTTTTGGTCCTTTCTCCATCCAAACTGACTCAACTGCATCTAACGCTTCTGCTCGTCACTTGGATTGAGGTCGCAGTTTTCACTAGTCTTCTTTGTAAAGCTCTGCAATTCCCTTGCCGAGCAGACATGTTGCTTTAAATGGAAGTTTATAAATATACATATGAAAGTCAAGAATAGGTTTCCCGAGTGATTCAGGAACGTGCTGACTATGAAGGAGGGAAACTCTCTGCTTTCAGCAATTGCCATGAAGTGTGACATAGAGCAAGAAGAATGTTGTGACATAGAGCCAAAGAAAGAACCACAGACTCACCTACCCCTCGCCTGGCTCCCCGGGGGGAGGGAGTGGCGCTGAGCCAGCTTGGAGGTAGAACATTTTTGCCCAGTGTGTAGGTGAATAGCCGAGATTCACTGGGGCTGGGGACTTCCATGGTGGGCCAGTTAGAGCAGGCTCTGGTGGAAGGGCCCCTTGTCTTTTCCACAGACCTGCCCTTCTCCACCTCTAGCCCTGGTTGACTTGAACTGTGTGTTTCATGCAGCTGATGGAAATCCAACTTAATCCCAGCAGTCTGGGATGCTCTCTCAGGCTTGCAGCCTGTCCCACCCCAGCTCTTTCTCCTGGCTTGCCCTCTCTCTGGTCACTGCTCAGCTGCTGAGCTGAAAATATTACAGTGTGGAGACTGGGGAGCTGCTGGCATTCATGAGACAGCCTTCCTGCCTTCCCGCCTTCTTTCTGTGTATTTGCATGCAGTCAGGCTCCCCGTGGCACTGAAAAGGATACAGGTTTTGTTAGCGTGCCTCATCCTTCTATGTGAAAATTAGTGGGGATTGTGACTTGTAATTAAATGGGTGGCCCAGCTCCATCCACTACAGGCAATTGTTGATTTCTGTGTGCCGATGAGAAGTAGATAATTCTTAATTCCAGGTATCATCTCTACTTCCCAGCATGACACTTGGCCTTCTTCACCCAGAGCCTTTCTAGTGATTTATTCCTCCCAGAAGTGGGTGGAGCAGGTGAGGGCAGGAGGCTGAGAGAACCCGAATAAAAATAGCTAATGTTCACTGGGTACTTAGTATACTTTAGGCACTTGTGAGCTCTTTACTCCAGTCTGAGGGAAGCAGGCACCATTATTCTTTCCACTTGATGAGAAAACTACAGCCGTCATAGGTGAAATAATCTGCTCAGGTGTACACAGGTGTCCAGCTAAGTTCAGCAGTGGGCAGTGTGATCCAGAACATGTGCTCTTAAGGCAAAAATAGAAAAAAAAAAAAAAGGGGGCGGAGTGTCCTCCAAATATCTGTTGTGAAGCTTATAACTTAGACTCAACAATCCTATGTACAAAACCACTTTCCCCAAACCCAACAAATATCTGGTGAACTTTTCAGTGTTAACTTTTGAAGATCAGTGTTTCCACAGAAGTTGGGAGTGTGCAGGTCCCTTTGAGACTTGGAAGAAGGTCATGGCTCCTTCTTACTCCAAAGAAGGTATGCAAAATTTGCATATCATTTCAAGAGCTTCAGAGGCCCTGTAAAAAGTTGGAACCTGGGCCAAGAATCCTGATTTAGAATAATAATACTAACCTCTATCAATATGAAAATTGAGTTAACTTTAATGGGAAGAGAGGAAGCTAAATTGTTTTGGAAAAACAAAATTTGTGTAGGGTTGTGTGACCTCAGGCAAACTGCTGACCTTTTCTCTAACGTTGCTTCCCTCTTCCTCTGCCAGCCCAGGTTTATTGTCAAGTTTAACAAGATAATGTCTAATCACTGCTTTCAGTTCCCCAGAGGAATATGTCCTGTTCCTTTTTTTTTTTTTTTTTTGTCTTTTTAGGGCTGTACCAGTGGCATGTGGAGGTTCCCAGGCTAGGGGTTGAATCAGAGCTGTAGCTGCCAGCCTACACCACAGCCACAGCAACTCGGGCTCTGAGCCATGTCTGTGACTTACACCACAGCTCATGGCAACGCCAGATCCTTAACCCACTGGGGCCAGGGATCGAACCCACGTCCTCATGGATACCTAGTTAGCTTTGTTAACCACTGAGCCACAGCAGGAACTCCTCCTGTCCCTTTTTGAGAATTCCTTTCCAGGTTCCATGGTCCTAGGACATTCGCAAACCCAGGATTAGGGACAACAAACTAGTAGAGACCAATTCGTCCTGTGAGCATTCCAGAAATAGATGTGTTTCCAGCCTCCTAAGCCTGGAGAAGCAATGACCTGGCACCAGAGACTTTAGGGAGCAGCCAGTCACATTCATCACCTGGGGCCCCACCCTGGTGGGAGTGTATTGCTGTAGGGAAGAGGCTGCTGTGTGTGTGTGTGTGTGTGTGTGTGTGTGCGCGCGCGTCAGGGTGAGTTTGTAAGGGTGAGGGGGGGGACAAAAGAAGAAGGAAGTGGTATTGAAACTGATAGCACTAATGGCTATAACCCAGCCTAAACCCAGATTGGGACTTGAATCCACAGTTTTACGTATTTATTTATTTTGTCTTTTTAGGGCCGCACATGGAGGTTCCCAGGCTAGGGGTCGAATCAGAGCTGTAGCTGCCGGCCTACACCACAGCCACAGCAACACCAGCTCTGAGCTACATCTGCAACCTACACCACAGCTCACGGCAATGCCAGATTCCCCAACCCCATGAGCAAGGCCAGGGATGGAACCTGTATCCTCATGGATGCTAGTCAGATTCATTTCCACTGAGCCACGATGGGACCTCCGAATCCACAATTTTAAATTAGAATCACTCACCCAGTGTCTGGACTTGCTGAGGTTCAGGTTCTTCAAGCCTCCGCACAGAATGAATTCAGTGAGAGACAAAGTGACAGGCAAGAAGTAGATTTATCAAGATAGGACGCTTGTGAGAGATGCAAGCAGGCAGGCAAGGAGGCTCTGCCCCAGGATCCAGTGGGCTACAGTCTTTTTCACTCAAGGGGAGTGGAAAAGACCACCTCTTCCTCTTTCTTGGCGTAGTAGCTCCTCCTTGGTATTCAGTCATAGGCTTATTCAAATCAGCAGAAGGGGGGTCCTTAAACTCCTGCCCAGGGTCCGAACCTGAATGCAGCCCTCACCAGATCCTGACCAATGACCTGAGGCATATCTCCAGCCTCCGCTAGTCCAGCCAGCCTGCCTGATGGCCCGTTTGAGCTGTTAACTTACGGTGATCTGAGCAGTGATTAACTTACAATGATCTCCCAAAGTCCCTGTTTCTCTTTCAGTCTATGGTTCCTTATCAGGGTTTGTACAACTACCTGTGCCTGCGCCATTCCTATCAGTGTTGTCAGCTGATGGGACAAACAGGTTCTGGAGAGGTTCTAATACTTGCAGTTATTTGGAAACTAAGTCACCTCCTCCCCACTCCCATCACCAAAGGACTAGGGCTGGTTGACCAGCAACTAGGGCTGGTTGACCTCTTCTAACCTCTGCCTCACCCCAGATGTGCTGCCTTTTGGCCTTTCCTCCCCCTTTTAAGGCTGCTCTTGGTGCTTATTTTAAATAAAGTTCACCTGGATAGAGAAGTGGAGGGTGAGAAAGAAGGCCCACATCATGGGATCTCTTGGGAGATAATACAGATGACGATTTATATTTACTGAGAATTTAGATTGAGCTAGACTATGGGCTTAGGGCCTTGTGAATATCTCATTCAATTCTTCAGTCTACAGTTAGGTCTGATGATTCCTTCCATTTTATAGATGAGAAAATTGAGATTCAGAGAGTGGTTGGTGAGTCAGGGATTTGACTGCTGTGTTCTTGGTCCCAGACTTGGCTGCCATGGGCCCCAGAAGGAGGGCTGGGATTCAGGAATTTCTCCCCAAGAGGAGCACCCGTGTCGGGGTTCCTGCCCATCCAATCTGTCCTGAGTCCCCGAGATTCTGTCTTCCCTAAGTTTCTCCCATCATTTTCCCCTTCAGCTGTCACTGCCTGCTGCTTACTCCAGGCCCTCATCAATAGTCCCAGCTGTTTTCTCTGTGTGCTGGCCTTGGCCTCCTCCGTCCTTCAGCCTGGACACCAGAGGGACGTTTCTTCCTAGGACTTTGCTTTGGGTGCAGCACCCCCTGCAGAGCACTCCTTTAACTGTAAAGTAAAATCCAAACACCGTGACCACATGTTTCTTTTCCTGTTTTCTGCCACATCAAACTACACATATTGTATATTCTTGAGTTGGCTTTTGTTCTGAGATATATATATATATATATATCAAAACTGTTTAAAGAGTTCCCTTTGTGGCTCAGCAAGTTAAGAATCCGACTAGTATCCATGAGGATGTGGGTTCTATCCTTGGCCCTTGTCAGTGGGTTAAAGGATCCAGGGTTGCTGTGAACTGCAGGTATAGGTCATAGATGCGGCTCAGATCTGGCGTTGCTGTGGCTGTGGTGTAGGCAGACAGCTACAGCTCTGATTCGACCCCTAGCCTGGGAACCTCCATATGCCACAGCAGGTGCAGCCCTAAAAAAAGCGCGCGCATGCGCGTGCACACACACACACACACACACACACACACACACACACACACAGAAGAAAGAAAAAAATTGATAAAAAATGTCAGCTATTATCTCGTAAAGCATCCTTCCGTCTCTCTTCAGCATGTCATTCGCTACCTCTAGACCTAGTCTGAACATCTTCACAACAGAGGCAGTGTCCTGTACGTTCTTTTCTCTCTGAGCCTGGTACCCTACCTGGCATATATGCAGGAGCTGTTTATGCTTCTTAACTCACATTAGTCCTGGGAAGATGAAGAATTTTCCCAGCAGCCTATAGAGGCAAAGGATAAGGCTTCCAAACTGTGACCACCTGGAGGAAAGGCTGAGTAGGAAGGAGCGCTTGAGGATACAGGTAGAGGGGGAGGAGGGTTGGCTGCTTTTCTCCTCCTAGCACCAGCGCGCCCCTCCCCTAAGGCCACGCTTTAAATCCGGCAGACTCTGGGTGCAAGTAAGGCAGGCAGTGGACCTCCCATCCCAGGCTTGGGTGGGAGTGAGAGGGTGTGGGGCTTTGGGCCTCACCTGAGCGCCCCGCCTACCTCCGGCTCCATTCTAGGTGCTGCCGTCGGCTCCCCTCCCCGAGCCGGGCCAGGGAGACCAGCCTGACCTGGACTGGAGCCTCCTTAGCGACAGCTTCCCTTCCAGCCGCAGCCCGGGGCCCTTCCGGCATTGCCACACCTCCCCGGGCTCCGCAAGGGTTAAGGCGGCAGCAGAGAGGAGAGGTTTGGGCTGACGTCGCTCTGGCTGAAGGTGGTTCCCCTCAGATGAGGATGGGAGAGCCTGGCGAGCTGAAACCCGAGCTCCCACTCAGCTGGGGCTTGGGGAGGTCCGTGTAAGCGCCGCTGGCTTCCCTCGGTCCCTCCCCAGCAGTCACTCGGGGCACCGCCGTGGGACGATGGAGCTGGGCTGGTGGCCGCAGCTGGGGCTCACTTTCCTGCAGCTCCTTCTCATCTCGTCCTTGCCAAGAGGTACTGTGAGTAGCATTCAGGACCCCCCAGGAGGGGACTTTTCCCTCCTGGGCTTGGTAGGGGGCAGGGCTGGGGCGTCCCAAGAGGTGGTGCTGGAGTGGATGTGGGTGGGGGTTGGGGGGAGGGCTGCTTCCAGTGATAATCTTGGGGGCTTGGCTGGTGATGCTGGAGTGTCTGTTTCTCCCTGAGAATGTGACACCCTTCTCGTTCATCCCAACTTGTGGGACTGAACTGCTTCAGGAGGGGTACCAGCTTCAGCTTTATTTGTGGGGCTTTTTTTTAGTCTTTAAAAAAAAAAAAAACACAAAACAGCCTCCGGGAATCCACCCAGTCTGAGGCACCCTCTCTGACTTGCAAAAGCTAAATTTCCCCCTGGAAAAAGCCCCCTCAGAGGTGAGTGGGAAGGAGAGAGGTGAACAAGAGCAGGGCTTGCAGCAAGGGTGCCTTCTGGGGAATCTTGCTTGATGAAATCTTACAGTTACAACCCTTCAGAACAGATCCCCAGCAAGGCGGATGTACTCACCCAGCGTATATACACTTCCTTCCCGATAAGAATGAGAAAGAAGCAGCAGCAGCCAAGGTGAAGAGTGCAAGTTGTTTCTGGGGACACACAGTGTTTGTTTAGAAAGAGCTGTGGCTTCATTGTTTTTCACATGTCATTTTCTGAGCCACAAACCCCATGTCAAATGGGCTCCTGGGGCAAATGAGGTTGAGAGGAGACACAGACCCAGCTGTGGGTAGAAGCAAGGGGAGGGCAGGTTTGTCCTGTAATTGCTCCCGGGGCGAGTGGGAAAGGAGGGCTGCTTAGGAGCTTCTGTCCTTAGATGGCTGGAGAGGCGAGGTGTCAGGGAGGTAAGGGGAAACCTCAGAAGGTCGGGGCAGGTGGAAATGTGCACACGCGATGAAACAGGGCAGCTTTGCGGAGGAGCAGAGAGAAGCTGAGCCTTTGCTACTTCCCTTCTGTGGGGGCTACCTGTCACCTGTGCTTGGCCTGAGAGGCAGATGCTCCGTTGCTGCCAGCAACTGGCAAGTTTCCAAGAGTAAAACCTAGGAAATGGGGTGGTGGGGGCGTACACTGCAGTCACCTACTGTGGAAGGGGAACTGGACCACCGGGGCACATCCCTTCATGACAAACAAAAAGCCAGGACACACGCAAAAACCCCATTTCGGTCAATACTTCCCATCTACCTGGAGCCTGCCAGCCGCACGTGAAATCTTCTTGGGTGATTTACCCTCAAGCTAGAGAGTATTTTATTTGAATTTGCCCTTGGTGGTATCTGAAGCAGCCCAAAGACAATTACGCAGGAAGAAGGAGCCCAGGAAGGGGTCTGACAATCCATAAACCCAGACACTTGCCTGGGGGGGGTCAGTTGGGGACTTTTCATTAAGACTCCTCCCTGCTTCATCTCTGGAGCCAAACTGCCAGGGCTTGGTGGCCCAAGTGCCACTCCAGAGGTGTCTGGTTCCTTCCAGAGCACCAGGGCTCCAGGTCTAGTGTCCCCATCCCTGCGTCAGCATCCTTTTTTATAACGTGGCAGGTGAGATGGCTCAAACGCATCAAAGTTAAAAACTGAAGCTCAGCTGCCCCATTTTTCTTGCCCAAGCTCTGAAAAACTGATTTATTCCTGACCTGAGGATCTCTTTTACCTTTTGCTGTGGAAAACCTTCAGGGGAGGGTGTGTGGTTTCTGGGCAACCAAGCTGCGGACTGAACGGGAGAGCAACTTCACGTGTCCAGCAAGGATATTTCATTGTGAATCGTGCGCATTTAGAGGGTAGACAGAGGGATGGAGTGGAGAAGGAAAATATTTCTTCAAGTCATGAGCGAGTCCACTCCCTGCTGGAATTCTCAATCTGGCCCCCATCAAGGAAAGCTTAGGAGCATATTTCCTCTAATTACTTTTCTAAAAAGAGCATTTGATGAAATATAAACATCCACTGGGATGGCATAGCAGACGCTTGTTGCTCATCGGCCTGGGACACGTGCTGGAGGATGAAAATCCAAACATCAGGCCAAGTGATAACCCAACATAAACAGCATATGAGGGGAGAAACCCAACTCCACTGACTTCACCAAATAGCAGTAGCTCTTGCCAGCAGGATTCTGCCTAAAAGGAACAACTCATTTAAAAGATGTGACTCTGGGGAATGAAACCTTAATATGAATAACTTACAAGTGCTGCTTCCAACAGACATTAACTGGTGGGGAATGAGCGTCAGGGCAACCGGGGAAGATAATTTGAAGCACAGATATTCAGTGGGCAGGAGCAGCCAGCTGAGAAATGGAATGTGGAAAGAAATCGAGGGGGAAGGAGTGGCAAGAAAAATTAGATGTTGGTTTATAATGGGATGTGTTAGCAAATTCCACAGAGCGAGCTATGAAAATTGGACCGTCTTGGCAGGAATGGGTTTTTGTGGGGACCATGAAGAGGGTGTTTTCCTGATATATATTCTGAGAAGTCCTAGCTCGTCCCAACAGGGAAATAATTTGATGGTGGGATCATGGGTTTGGGGAGCTGGGAGTGACTGTAGAGTTAGTTG
Organism: Phacochoerus africanus; assembly: GCF_016906955.1. Taxonomy (NCBI): domain Eukaryota; kingdom Metazoa; phylum Chordata; class Mammalia; order Artiodactyla; family Suidae; genus Phacochoerus; species Phacochoerus africanus. Next base: position 27,024,911 of record NC_062547.1, read on the forward strand.
AGGTATTCATTTAGTTGGAGTACCTCAAATTCAGAGGAAGATGAGGGTAAACCTCTGTGAGCATGTATGATGCGCCCAGTGTTTGAGTCAAAAGCAAGGGGTGCTATTATTCTCCCTGTTTTACACATAAGGTTTAGATAGGTTCTGTGACTGGTTCAGGCACACCCAGGCATGGTTCCTCACAACGTTTGATCTAGCAATTCCACTTCTGGGTATATGCACAAGATAAGTGAAAGCAGGAACCCAAGGAGATATGTGTATGCCAGTGTGATTCCCAAATGTCCGTCAATGGATAAACAGAATGTGGTATGTACATACAATGGACTCTTAGCCTTAGAAAGGAATGAAGTTCTGATACATGCTACAACTTGGAGGAACCTTGAAAACATTATGTAGTGAAAGAAACCAGACCCCAAAGGACAAATACTGTATAATTCCATTTATATGAGGTGCCTAGAGTGATCAACTCCGTAGAGGCAGAAAGTAGTGCAGAGGAGACGAGGGACTGTGGAAGAGGGATGGAGGAGTTCGTGTTGAATGGGTGCAGAATTTCACTGTGGGCTGATGAAACCATCTAGGAGATGGAGAGTGGTGATGGTTAGTGGCGACAAGCCACTGAGCCGCACACTTAAAAGTGATTAAGTAGTAAATGTATGTTATTGACATTTTGCTGCGATATGATATAAAAGGAAACAAAGGCAGATTAGTGGAACCTGGGATGAGCTCGGGCTGTCTTAATTCCTGAGCTCGAGCTCACCTGGTACCCAACTGACTTAAACTCGCACATCTACCAGCATCATATGCTGATGTACATGTAATCATAGCATAACTTCAGGACAAACATGGCAGGAGAGGGTCCTTGCTCACAGCTCCAGTTTTGGCGGCGCTGTTGCTCTGTCTGGAATGATTCTGGCAGAGAGCGAGACTGTCGTGCCGAAGGACTGCCAACTGGCCGCCTTTGGGTGGAAGGTCTGCAGAAGTATTTCGTAGGATGCAGTGCTTAAAAATGTTTTGAACCTGAATGCTTTGAGTTAGTCTGGGTCCTCTCTCTGGCCTGACACCCCACCTTCTCCACCCACACATATGTTACCTGCTAGTCTTGACTGCACTGAGGGTTTTTTTTATTAGTAGTATTTAACATTTTTTCTATTGACCTATACTTGACTTAAAATGTTCTGTCAATTTCTGCTGTACAACAAAGGGACCTGTCATATATATGTGTGTGTGTGTGTGCATACATAAATGTATATATATATGAAATTGGCATTTGAGTTCTTGATCTCCATTCCTGGGAGGGAAAGTAGGAAGGCTGGGTGCTGAATGGGAAGAAACACAAGTGAGCGTTTTGGAGCAGACAGGACTTTTAAAAGAAGGAATGTAAATATAGTTTAACTTGTGTGTTTTATGGGACATAATCTCACCTCTATGACCAATTCTTCGGTGAAATGTTTTATTCTCATGAGTGTCCTCGAGCGTAAGCTTTTGGTGATGCTGGGTGTTATGTCTGGGTCAATAAGCTGGGGACAAAGCACTTTGGACCCGGGGCAGAGGTGACCTGGAGCATATAAGTCCCTTAGAAATATCCAGAAGCCTTAGGGAGGGCTTTGGAATGGCAGAGACCGTGTGTTCCACCTAAACGTAACTACATCCGGCTAGACAGCAGTGGCTGAGATAATGGCGTCTGGAGGACCTGATGATTGGCCTTAAGTCAGAAAATTATTTCCATCTGCCCTCCTAGGGGTGGGCAATCCCAATGCAAGAAAAAAGCTCTCTACCTGCCTCCCCTGAGCCCAGCTCTAGAAGCTGCAGTCGATTTGGGGTCTGTGCACATTGGAGAAAGTGCCTCTCGGTGATAAATGAGGGAAGCTAGTGCCCTGCTCCTCCTACCTGTTGGGGGGGGGGTGGCTGCCACCCTCACTTCAGGGATATTTGAGGGTCACAAGAGCCCAGCTCCCTCTTGCCTTACTTTATTTTCATGGGGAGGGAAAAGCAGTGTTTACGCATTCTAGTTCCAGAGGCCAGCTGGGGCTTTGAAAGCTGCCAGATCAGTGGCAGAGAGTCTATCAGATTCCAAGCCTGGTCTGTGTTTAAGGAGTTCTGTTTGTCAGTCATCACAAGATCTGGACCAAAGCATTAGGTCGATAATGGAGAGAAAGAACAAAGATGCAAGGCAAACTCAATCTCATCTCTATAAACAAAACCACTCAGGGAAGGCAGAGAATTCGTGTTGGCTGGAAACTTTCCACTTTCTTAACTAATGGGACTTTGTATCTCTCCCCCAACACGCCCCCCCCCAACAACCTGACTCCTTTCATTGTTCTTGGTTGTTATTTGTAAAATGGACACAGAGCCCATGTGGGTTGACAATGGAGTAGGTAGGGCCGCACATCAAACTCATCACCGGTGATGCCGGAAACACCCACAGTGGGCTTCTCTGAAGGGGCCCCCATTCTATCACGCCTAAGGGACCAGATCCCAAATAATCTACGGAGTTTGTGGTAAATACCTATATGCCTTACAGCTATTTACTGAATCCTCACAACCAGCCTAGGAGGTAAGTAGTAGGGCTTTTATCCCTAATTCACACAGAGGGAACTGAGAGAGAGAGAGGTACCGTACCTGTCCAGGTCACAGAGCTGGACGTCCATGCTTTGAACCCAGTCTGACCCCAAAGTGCACACACTGAAACACTACACAACCGTGTCCTAGCAGGCAGCAGGTCTGATGACAGTACATCTGCTGGCTGTCTTTTGGCCAAATCATTAACACCATGGCATTCATAAAGAATTCTGGTTGTCCTCTGGACATTCCAAGTCCTTGGAATGGCCTCGGTAAGGTCAGGTGCTCACTATGGTAGAGGCAGAGTGGACATGGGAGACAGAAGAGAGACATCCACAGCCCCAGGGGGACCACTTGGAAACCCAGAGGAGCTATTTTCTGAAGGAAACAGGCCTTCAGCAGATGGTAAATCCCACTGATTGTGGGGATAGCTGTCCATAGGAGCAGACATCTCATTCTCATTAGACGTGGGAAGTGAGATGTCTTTGCCCCATAGTCAACTTGTATAAGCAACATCCCATGTCTAGGAGTTTCTGTTGTGGCTCAGCTGTAGCAAATCCAACTAGTGTCCATGAAGATGGGGGTTCAATCCCTAGCCTTGCTCAGTGGGTTAAGGATCCGGCATTGCCGTGAGCTGTGGTGTAGGTCACAGACATGGCTTGGACCCTGCGTGGCTGTGGCGTAGGCTGGCAGCTGTAGCTCCAATTCAACCACTAGCCCAGGAATTTCCACATATCCCAGGCACAGCCCATAAAGCAAGGCAAAAAAAAAAAAAAAAAAAAAAAAGAAAATCCCATGTCTCTTTGCATGGGGACAGAATTAAGGATGAGGCATCTTGCAGGCCTGGTCCTGACAATGGGTAACCCTGCTCCTTGATGGATTAACTCTGTCAAGATGGTCAGTGTGCAAACTCTTAGGCTGTAGAACAGGGGGAGCCGCCCTGGAATGTATAAAAGGAGGCATTTTTTTTCTCTCTCTTTTCTTTTTTGGCATAAGACCGTTGATGGATATTGCAGGGGATGGAGATGGGATGCCCTCCCATTAATACTAAGATGGGTTTTAACCAGTTCGTTTCAACTTTGAGGAGTTGCTGTTGACTGGACACTAATGTCTTGTGGTTAAAAGAAGTGTCCCTCTGGGCTGAGTAGCAAATGAAGACACACAGTTCTGTCACCGCTTTGCCGCTGGAATTGGGGGAGTGCCTTTATTCCTGCAGTGTAGGCATCTTTATCACCGCCCGCTCTGAGGTTCTGGCTGTCTCAGCGGGTTGAGTCAGTGGTTTGGCAGCAAGCTCGGTGTAAGGAGAAGTCTGGTCAGTTGGTTTGGTGATTTGAAAACCAGCGCTGCTGCTGCCAGCACAGAGCGAGGAACACATTCAGGCAACTTTAGTTCATGGGGAGACACAGCAATTGTCCTCATAAGCTGAAGTGATGGTTGGTTCAATAAATTTCCAACCAGTTTAATGGAAAAGCACTGAGTGGAGGAGGGATGTTGGCCGGGTTTGCTTCAAATCAACTCATCTGAGGAACTAAAGTGTCAGTGTTTTTCAAACGCAGTTCCATGTCCATTGACTTCATAGGCTTCCTTTGAAGATGATCCATGAATCCCCTGTATCGTGGTGGATCACACCTGAGATGTCCCAGGGCAAGGGGCCTGGGCTTAGCTTCTAGCTGGGAACCTATTCCCATATTTTTCAGTATACCACTCTGATCCCTTGATATCAGCAGGAGGGAGGGCTTGGCTGGTATAAAGAATCTTTATTGCTGGACCTCTTGGTCTGGCTTTCTGCCTCCCAGTGGGTGGTTGACTGCCTGCTTCTAGAACAGAACCAGTGAGCCTCCCAAGCCTTTATGGGAATGAGAAACAAACTGCACTAACCAAAATGCAAAAAATATGCAGTCACTGACCCAACAGATTCCCTGTACTGTAAAATAGAAACCCCATGGAGTTCCTGTTGTGGCTCAGTGGTTCATGAACCTGATGAGTATACATCAGGACGCAGGTTCAATCCCTGGCCTCGCTCAGTGGGTTAAGGATATGGCGTTGCCGTGAGCTGTGGTGCAGACTGGCGGCTGTAGCTCTGATTCGACCCCTAGCCTGGGAACCTCCATATGCTGTGGATGCGGCCCTAAAAAGACAAAAAGACCAAAAAAAAAAAAAAAGAAAGAAAGAAAGAAACTCCAAAGGTCACAGCATGAGCCATTTCTAACATCAGTCCTTGTCACAAATAACCTTTCCCCTGGGAATCACACATGCCTCATGTGTCCACATTCATGTCTTTATTCAACAAACTGTATCAAGCACCTATGGCACTAGGAATGATCTTGGGTGCTGGAGATACTGTGATGAGTAAGACAAGTCCTTTTCCCAAAGGCACTTGTAATCTGTAGAGAGAGTTTATGGTCCAGCCTGGCATTTTCCCAAGGTTTCATGGCATCCTAATCCTAAAAGACATTCAGCAGAAATAAACAAACAAAACCTAGGATATTTTTGATGAAATACATTTGGGGGATGTGGGAATTAACTAGGTACAAAGAGTCGTATGTGCTCAGCAGAGCCCCGCAATAAAGCAAGCTGATATTCGTGTTTACAGAGTGACTTGGCCACAGAATCTCCTTATTCACATAATACCTTATACCATCTAGTGAACTAGAGCTCCACGGAATATAGTTTGGAAAACTTGGGTCTCTTGCCTGTGATACGTAAGACATTGAAGAATGTCTCATTGTTACAGAGGATAGGGTAAGAAGGGCATTTGAAAATCTATAAAACATGGGCTTCTCTGCAGATTTCTGCTGAGAGATGGCCAGGAATTCTGATGTCTTAGTCACTTAACACTTGCTGAGATGTTGAAAGAACCACAGAGGTGATTCTGGGTATGTTGCTGTGAGAAAAGTCCTTACCGGCACTGACCTGCATGGTTCATGGAGAAAACTCACTTCTTATGTGCAAGTTGCTTGAAGAAGTGTGGTTGGCCTGAGATCAGTGGGCACACTGAGGTGTGAATCTAATTAATGCTCACCCATGCTGACGGGGAGAGGTTCTGGGAGTGATAAAATCTGTGACTTGACTTCTTGACTAGGTTGTATCCTGGGTGACAGTCACACTGTCTCCCCTTCAAAAATATGGATAAATTTGGGCATCCTTTTAATCCTTGGGAGCATTGAGTCCAAGGTCTATTCATTACCACTTAACCTCTTCCCTCCTCATCCAGCACACATATGCGTTTGTCTCCAGTCTTTTCTTATTTACGCTCCTGTCTGCCGGGTCTGGTATAGCCCAGCCACCAGGACTCTGATTTGCACAACCTGCAAGTGGCCTGGGCTGTTTACACCAGGGCTGTATCCCATAGAGATAGCATGTGAGTTAGAGCTGTTCATCAACTCCTTGTTTGCTGTTTCTGGGAACTACTTTATTCCTGCCTTTCCTAAATATTGTTCTTGTTGTCATGCAACACGGCTTCTCCCTTGGCCCCAGCATTGCCTGCCTCCTCTCTCTGCCCAGACTTGTTTCAGATTGGATGACTACAGTGGTGATGGGTGAGGGCTAAAACCAGCTACTCCTTTTAAGGGCTTCCTGCCCAAGTAGGCCTGAGTAACCCATGACCTTCTCCACAAGGATTCAGCCCTTGCTTGCCATATTTTTGGATTTCAGTTTCGATAGAGATATCTTAGCATGGATGTGCTCACATTTGAATACTCATGTACACAGAAGAATAAAAGTGTAGCTATGGATACATACATATTTGTGTGTATCTATGACTATGTATAAATATGGGGTGTCACGTATTATGGTTTAAAGTAGGGCCCAGTGTTTGCATCCTAGCTCCACCATTTATGGTTGGCTTTTTGGCAAATTACTTAACTTCTTTAAGATGGTCTTGCCACCTTCCAGCCTGTACACTGCAGAGAAGAGTGTCTTTATTATAGGTTTATTGCAGGTACTAAGTGAGATAATCTATTTAAAATAGTATAATGCTTTGCAAAAAGGGAGTACTCAGGAAATTAAAGTCATCTCCTACTCCTCTCCTTTTTGCTATTTTTCCCAGTAGCACACCTTTCACAAGGAATTAAGAAGGAGAAATATTGGCTGTTCTGTCTCTAGTAAGATGGAAGGTACCTGGTCCTCTCGAGGCCCACTTCACCTTGGACCACAGTCCTGTCCTACTCATCTGTGACTCTGTGTTAGAGCAAAACAATTCCTAAAGATTCACCATACATTTATTTCTTTAAGATTGGCTTTCTTCCCCTGCTTTAATCTTGCACCTACCGTCCAACCTTAGGGTGAAATGCCTTCCACATGCTGTGCTGCAATTTTGAAATAGGGCCAGTGGTAAACTCTTGCAGGGGTTTGAGGGGATGGTGTCTTGCAGAGTAGGTGATTCAGGGTCAGTGATCTTATCACCCAAACATGAGATGTCGCTCATGACCACCTGTTGTGATTCAAGGGTCGAGCCAGCCAGGAATCCCTAGGCAGAAAGAAGTTCCCTTTCATCTTGTTCTCGCTTGCAGAGCTGGAGGAGGTAACTATAATGAGGGCTAGCCTGCCCCAGACTGCTGCCAGCTCAGGGCTTAGTGAACCACAGGACATACCATTATAAAGGCATCACCCTCCCTCAGCTTGACATCTGCTCTTGGCCACCTGCCTTTGGTAGGAGGAAAATCTGGCTTCTGCCTGGCATCAGTGAACCTGGAAGTGAAGACAGCAGCACTGACTTTGGTAGCTCTTGGCAAAGAGGTTGATGGCGGTTGACCAGGACCCCCATAGAGCCGTGACAGACTCTGACACAGAAAAAAGATTTTAAAAGTGTGGAACGTTCAGGAACAGGTGGATAGTTTGTAGAATTTTTAGGTCTGGGTAAATCCAGATTGGATTTTTAGGATACAGCTTGTTTTATTGAAAAACAATAAATTTTTGTTTGTTTTTGCTTTTTAGGGCCACACCTGTGGCATAAGGAAATTCCCAGGCTAGGGGGTCTAATCGGAGCTGCAACCGCTGGCCTACACCACAGCCACAGTAACGTGGGATCCAAGCCATGTCTGCGACCCCTACCGCAGCTCACAACAACGCTGGATCCTCAACCCACTGAGAAAGGCCAGGGATTGAGCCCACATTCTCATGGATCCTAGTTGGGTTCATTACAGCTGAGCCACAATGGGAACTCCCAAGTTTTATTGTTTTTAACTTATACATTTTAATGCTTTGTTTGACCTAATATTTGCCCGAGTTCTATCGCCAAGTACTTTTAGATGCATTATGAAATTACTTTGTAGTAGCCAATGCTAATAAAAAAAAAATAATAAGATCTCTTCAGCTCATATGCCAATGTTTGAAATAACCCAGAAGCAGCTGTCCTTCAAGGATTTCTAGCACCGCAGTTGTCGAGGATAAGAGCAACTGGGGGGCTCTCCCAAGATGCTAGCGTTTGGGTTTTGTTTCCTTTGACTATAGATGTAGAAAGTCTATTTCTAGAAGAGAAGCAGCGGGAGGTGAGGTATGTTCTATTTAAATAGGTGTCTGAAGAGGGAGGTATTAGAAAAAAGAGACAAGGCAATCTCGAAGCAAGGGGGAGAGACCCAGAATGCTATGATATAAATAAGGACAGACTGCTTGAAAATGCCACGTATGTGCGGGCCTCCGGAGGAGATATTATGACTCAAGCCCTTTGCTCTCTTAGCATCTCTATCTCGGCCACATACGTGATGGTTTTTTATTTTGCAGAGAATAACGGTGATACCTTGACCAACATGCACTTTTCCTTCCAAAGCCCTTTATGCTCATTGCCTGTTTAACTGCAGTGATAGCAACAACCCCATCAACGTACCTCCATTCTTTTGACGTTTGGGAGAAATGCCACAGCACGGTGTCTTTTCTATGATTGTCCAGCCGCATAAAAGCGGGACAGATTGAGGTTTAAAATCTGGGTGGTCTGACTCCCAGGTGTGTCTGCTTCACCAGTGCTGCATTCTTCATCTCTAAAGTCAGAAGCGTGAACTCTTTAGAATCAAAGGATTGTGTTGGAAAGGAACCAGATGGTGGCCCCACAAAGAGCTGGCTTTTGATCTTTCTTCTTTCACCCGAGTGCTGTGCTACCTGGGGCCATTTAGTGACCCTCTCTGTTCTCCCGTTTCCTCATCTGTTAAATGAAGGGTCATCATGAGGCTTCAATGCGCTGGTATGTTTCAAAGGCTCAGCTACCTTCCCATGGGGGCTGGGACCCGGGGAGAGAGGAGAATGAATGAGGAGTGACAGTGAGGAGCTGTGTCCTTAGTCAAGGATGAAGAGGGGAAGGAAGTGACAAACGGATTTTTGCCTCCCTCCCCCTCCCCAGTGTCCTAGTGCCTACAAACTAGATTTCTAGGGAATCCATTGAAAGTTTTATCACTCCCGATACCCAAAAGGGAGTGATGAAGGCATCAACTTTCCAGCTATCATTAACAGGAGGAGCTGTGAGAAGGGGAAGAATGAGGTTGCTGAGGTTGGAAGTCCAGCCAGGCTGGGACGGAGGGTCACTCGGTGACGGGATGGTTCTCAAAGGCTCAGGAGGATGTATTGAGTCACCAAGGGCCCCAGTAACTGTTCCATCACGTCACTCCGCCTCACGGCATTTCTGCCTGGGATTTGCCTGCCTGGCATCTGTCATCAGCCCCACCGAGCAGGCAGTCAGACCCTCAGGCAGTTAGGAATGTTGTGCATTAGAAGTGAACATGGGGAGTTCAGATAGTAGCGGTGGTGGGGGTCGGCGAGTGGGGACGGGAGCAGAGCCTGAGCTGCCTCGTTGTAGATCTCTCTGCTTCCTACTTCTTTTTTTCTTCCTCTGGTCTCCGGAGGTTTATAAAATACAGAAGAGAGTAAAACTTCTCAGGAGAAATTGTCATTAAAGGTGGGTAGATGGGAGGGCTGTGGGTTCTTTGCTGGATACAAAGGCAGATTCTAACATCAAGGAGGAGTGAGCCGTGATAAAAGCACTTTTCTTTGCTACCTCCTGGGATGACCTCAGCCTGGGCCTGTGGTCTGACAACTGATATTTCCATCCTACAGGGAACAGACTGACTCATGTTTTCATCCACAATTTTCTGACTTTTTCAGTTTGACCTCAGTAGCCACTATGTCAACATTAGTTCCTTAAACCCTAGTGTTGAGGAGTTCCCATCGTGACTCAGTGGAGATGAATCTGACTAGTATCCATGAGGACTCAGGTTCAATCCCTGGCCTCACTCAGTGGGTTAAGGATCTGGTGTTGCCATGAGTTGTGGTATAGGTCACAGACGAGGCTGGGTTGGATCTAGTGTTGCTGTGGCTGTGGTGTAGGCCCTTGGTTATCAATTCCACACCTAGCCTGGGAACCTCCATATGCTGTGGGTGTGGCCCTAAAAATGCAAAAAAAAAAAAAAAAAAAACAAAAAAAACCAAAAAACAAAAAAAACCCCACAAAAACTATTGTTGAAAATGTGGCCCTCTGAGACAGCACTAAGGGGACGCAATTGCTCCCTCTGCCATTGTGTGAGTCAAGCCCCTGCTGTTTGAGGGCTTAAGTGTTCTCCATCTTGTTGGCAGTGAAAATACACTAGCACTGGAGAGCTTAAAGCAGGCTGTCACGTTGATAAGGGACTGTGCAAAATAGTGCTGGTGGCAATGGCGACGCCCAGCTTTCTTTCACTCATTTGTTTGTTCACACCATCTATAAAAGTGGAACCTATGCCAGTATATCAGCATTGTTTTCATTGCCTTGGTATTTGCATGGATAAAGCAGGACTGAGAGGTTAAGTGTCTTCCATTTTCCAACCTGAATTCTGGAAAAACCAGAGCTGGATTGACCTCTTTTTATATAACTGAATCTCTACTCTGTGCAGGAGATACCAGGATGGCTGCTCCAAGCATGGCACCCACGGAAGGGCTTGGGCAAAGCTTATGATACCAAAGCACTTTGCAACTCTCTTGATACTGGTTTACCCTGATTTAAAAAAGAAGGAAGAGAAATGCTTGTGCACACACAGGATAATGATGCAGCAATTTAAAATCACTTTTGCAGACTACTCAAGGTCAAGAGAAAATGTCCATGACTGAAATAAAGAAAATAAGCAGTTTCTAAAAAAGAAAACACACACACACACAACACAGCCATAAGAAGTTACCAGTTTTGAGAGGTAAGAACATTGGGTACACATCTTTCAGTTTCTATATGTGGATATATATGTCCATTAAATGATGACAATAGATGGATAAACAATAGAATGTGAAGGTTATTTCTGAATACTTTTTATTCCTCTACGAATGATCTTACGTTTTGAAGCTTTCACAAAGAATTTTTATATTAAAATAGGGAGTGTTTGGTAAAGAAAAAAAATAGATATTTTATCTAATGGAAGAGTTAGAGATGGATGAATGTCTGCGGTGCCCCAAACTCTGTAAGTTTAGTTTTGCTATGTGATTACAGGCATGCTCTTGACCTGTTGGTACCTTGGCTGATCCTAGGGCGGTGCTCTCTGAGTTCTTGGTGCATAATTTGTGCTTATTTCCTGGGAAGCACTGACAGAATAAGTCATTTTCAGCTTTATAAGGCTTTTCTCTTAAAGGTGGAAGGCAAAGTAACATTTGCTCAACTCCAGCAGCCATTGAAGCTGGAGGATGTCCTGGCCTTTTTCCCCCTAAGCAGCAGACTTGTTCACCTCCTCCCTAAACCTAGAATTCTGTGAGCCTTCCCTTCCCCTCAGAATTCCTTTATAAAAAGTTATTTGATTTTTCTCTTTGCTTCTTCCCTACTTAGTTCTTTTCCTTACTGTTAAAGTGAAGAGGATGGACCCGCTCATTTTAACTCAAAAGGACCTCACTAGGACATTTTGAAAATTACACTGCATAAACAATAAATGCTCAAGTGCTTTAGTGTACACATAGGAAAACTTTTGGTAGCTTTCTACTGCTGTTGGAATTTCTCTAAATCCTAGTTTCTGGAACTGGCCTTAGCATCCTATTGTAATTCCCTGAAATGTGTGCAGCTAAAGTTAAACGAGCGAGGTGCCCCCCTTTTGTAAATGCAGTTCTGATAGATGGAGAAGGAGAAGACCAGGAGAGTCCTCTGGTCTTCAAATCTCTTCAGCTGGTCAACTTTAAGTTTTTCTCATAGAATATCCCATTTACCTATTTGTTTCTTACATGTGTATTTTGAGGGCACTTTCCTGTCTCTGTTCAAGCTGGAGGAGAAAGAAGGGTGGTGGACTTGCCACACCAGAGCCACCGAGTCAATGAACCATTAAAACCGACCCTTCCTCCATCACTTCCATATTCCTGGGAAGTGGTCTTATCTTGGCAAATAGATTTCTTTTCTTCTTCTTCTTTTTACAGCCTCATCTGTGGCATATTAAAGTTCCCAGGCTAGGGGTCTAATTGAAGCTGCAGCTGCCAACCTATACCACAGCTCATGGCAATACTGGATCCTTAACCCACCGAGCAAGGTCAGGGATCAAACATCCTCATGGAGACTATGTCAGGTTCTTAACCTGCTGAGCCACAATGGGAACTCCTAGATTTCTATTTGTGATTTTATTTAAACACCCTTAACCCTGTGGGTCCTGTAGATTTTCTGTTCATGTCCCTTCATGACCACCCATTTGTTCTCATAGCATCCTACCTCTTCCTTGTCACAGTGAGTGATCCTGTGCGTGGAGTCCTTTATCCAATATCTCTTCCTCTGTAAGACCGTGAGTCCCATGGGGCCAAGGATGGTGTCCTTTCTTCTCTCCACTGTGTCCCAGCACCCAGTCTCCTACGTGGGAGGTAGTGGACACTCAGTAAATACATGTGGAATGAAAGAATGCATCCATCAGTTCATGCACATTCTTGGTGCTGTGCTTAGTGGGGAAACTGAGGACCAGGGTAGTTAAATGACTAGCTGCAGGTTAATCTTTCTTTAGAGAGAAGACACAGTACATCAGCTCCCTGTAGATGCTATAACACATTACCACACACCAAGTGTGTTTTTGTGCAGTCCTTGAGCACAGGAGTCCGAAATGAGTCTTAGGAGGCCAAAATCAAGGTGATGGCAGGTCTGCGTTCCTTCAGGATGGTCTAGGGGAGGATTTGTTCCCTTGCCCTTTCCGCTGTCTAGAGGCTGCCTCCATTCTTTGAGTCGTGGTCCCTTCTTCCATTGTGAAAGCACATCACTCCGATGCATCCAGTGCTTCTCTTGTTGCATCTCCGTCTCTGACTCTGATCCTCTTGCCTTGGGATTTCATTGAGTCCACTCGGACAAGCGGGCGTTCCCTTCCCACCCAAGATTGTTAAATTAATCCCATCTACAAAATCTCTTTACCATGTAAGGTAACATTTTCCTGGGTTTCGGGCGTCAGGATATGGACATCTTTGGACCATTATCCTTTTTGCCACATAGAGTCCTTGGAAAGGCGCCACCTGGCTGACTTGGCTGACAGTATAGAAGTGGACTTTCCTGGGATCATTCCCTTTGGCTAAGAGGATGCAATATTCTGGATCTTACCTATAAAGCTCGTATAATGCGCTTGAGGGGGGCAGAGGTGGGCTTGCTCATTGAAATAAAGAGAAATACCAGTGCATTTTAGGAAATTAATTTCTGGGTAAAGGGAGGCCTACAGTATTCTGTGGCTGGGCCAGAGGTGGGCATGCCTGATGCTTAGAGAAAACAGGAGTAGAGCATACCTTACGTGGCCTTCCACATTGAAGTACAGAGGCTTATACAAGTTGCAGCTAACGTCTGTTCTTCCAGTACCGCCCCCGCCCCCTCCCGCCAGAGTCATTAGTATTTGTGAATTCTTAGAGAACCTAGAAGGGCAGAGTGCTCGCCTTAGGGAGCACAGAGGGAAGGGTCAGACATGAGCCACACCCCATAGCATATTCGATGTTGAGAGAGGAGAGGAGGCTGGTGCCAAGGAACTTTGACCCAAGTTAGGCAGCCTGGACCAACTGTCCCCGACACCTCACCATGGGGGGGATAGTGCCCTGGTACTGAGAGCAGGAAATTATGGGGCAGTCAGCTCTCCTGGCTTGTAGCTCCGAGCTAGACCCACTGGATGGAAATATTTGACTGTTGGAGGAAGGGTAACTCTAGAGTTAAGGCCAGTTCATTTCACACGTGTTTATCAAGCACCTCTTGCAAATTTCTCCCCATTTTGTAGGTTGGCTTTTCACTTCCTTGAGAATGCCCTTGGTTTTGTGCAAACATTTTTAATTTTTATGAAGTCCAATTTACATGTTTTTCTTTTGTTGTTTTTGCTGTCCCATCTAAGACTGATACGGCGATTTACTCCTATGTGTTCGTCTGCTTCCCTTCACTTTTAACCATTAAGTTCTCATCTAGAGTTTCAAATTCACATCATCCAGCCAAAATCAGAACCATGGGAAGCTTGGCTAAGTAAATTCTGGTGTCTGCCCTGGAAGGGCTCACAGAATAGCATAGGAAACAAAATCTCAGTGGTAACAGTACCACACTGGCCTAAACCAGTTGTTCCCGAATGCCAGTGTGAGCATCTTTGCCAACCCACAAAGATGGAAAAGAAATAAGGAATTTTTTGGAAAAGAAATAAGGATTTTTTTTTTTCATCCAACTAAATGTATGCAAGCTAAGAACCTATCCCTTAGTATACAAGTGGTACTTTTCTATGATGCTAGAATGTTTTTAGGACCAGGGGCTGAGAGGAGATGGCGAGAATTTCTTTAAATGGCTCTACTTGGCAAATTAAGAATGATCAGCTCTGTGTCCAACTGCCAAGTTTAGGGGAAGAAAACAGAAAACTAAACTATGAAATTCAAGAGGTTTGAAGCCACCACAGATATTAGGATTGGTTTATATGGACCTAGGGTGCATGTTGGGGATCCCTGCCTGGGTTTTTAGGGAAGGCTTCACAGGGAAGCTAGATTCTCTTTATTCCCCAAATATCTGACCTATTTCTGCTTCAATCGTCATCTTTGTGCAAAATATTTAGTAACAGAGAGTTGGGGAAAGAAGAAGAGCAAATCAAAGCTACATCTGTTTCTTAGCCTGGATTCCTCTGGATAGCTTTTTTACTGATTCCTCTCATAGGTTTTGCCAGATGGTTTTTTTCCCTTTCATTTACTTAAGGTATATTTTTCAAAAGAAAGAAAGAAATTCTACTCAGAAAGGAATACTTTTTTTCCTCATGGGAAAGAACACTCAGTTGTATTTGGAGATTGAATGAAGTTCTGCCAGTGAATTCACTCTTGTAAAACACTGAAATTCTCCCAGCCATACTAATTAAGATACTTTTTGTCTTTTCTGTTGGTTTTAGCTTTGAAGGTACCATAAAAACGGCATGCTGCAAATTCGAAGAGCCAAGTTGAGAGGAAATGACAGGTCTCTACTTGGCATTCAGCCTTGCACTTGAATGACCTGATCTAGAGCGTGGTCACCAACCTTTTTAATGGCTCACATGCCTGGGCTGTGCTATACAGTTATGCAGCTGAACTGTTCCTCCTGGAGTTGTGCAGTGCACAACCTGTGTAGCTGTAAGCGGTGGCCTGGTGCACTCCAGCAGAAATAGAAATGAGCATAGACACTCCAGAGGTGTTTGGTTGTTTATAAATTATTTATGTGTATGTGTGTTGGTTACTTAGATTATATATTGATCAAACATAATTTCTTTTTTTGATTAAAAAAATAAAAATGAATAGCAGTTCCAAAAAAATTTCATCTGTGTCCCACTGGATGGTTTTGAACATCCTTGGAGGTAGGTCCCCCCCACCCTGGAGACACTGGCCTGGAAAGAATCCACATGGTCTCCTCCTTTGTTCAGTCAGGGTGACACCTTTGTAGGACAAGATTGCTTCTTAGCAGTAGAGCACTTCTGGGTCTTACCTGTTCCTGCCTGCTGGTTTCTGTTTCAGAGTACACAGTCATTAATGAAGCCTGCCCTGGAGCCGAGTGGAATATCATGTGTCGGGAGTGTTGTGAATATGATCAGATTGAGTGCGTCTGCCCTGGAAAGAAGGAAGTGGTGGGTTATACCATCCCTTGCTGCAGAAACGAGGAGAATGAGTGTGACTCCTGCCTGATTCACCCAGGTGAGTGTGCAAGGGGAGACTTCAGGTTGCCTGCACGTTTTCTGAGGTCACCAGTGGGAGCAACCTGTCAGTTGAATGCTGACAGGTTGACATCAAGAGGCTGAGACACCGTGATGATTAAAGGGCCCTAATCAACCCACTCACACCATAAGCACAGGACTCAGAGGAATTAACACTCTTTTCAGTGTAAAACTTATAAAGTTGTTGACTCATTTACTCATTCATTTAACAAACAGTCCGAGTAGCTCCTATATACCATGGCAGGTACTGGGAATAAAATGTTTTTTAAGAAGACACATTCCTGGCATTCCCAGAGCTTGCAGCCTTAGAAGGGAGATGGAGGAATTAATATGTGGCTGGACTATGGAGTGGCAGGTGCTATGATAGAGAAACACGGGTACCTTGAGAGCCTGGATGAGGATGCGGGTCCGTGATCTATTAGAGGAGTGATGTGTGTGCTGAAGATGGAAACAGCAAAATGAAAAGCCTGAAGGAGATTTCGTAAAGAGGTCCAGCCATAGAGAATAGCATGTGCTAAGGTCCTGTGGCAAGAGAATTCATGGAGTTTATGGAGTTGTAAGTAGCTTAGTCTGGCTGGAGAGGGGTGTGTGTGTCTGAGAGAGGGAGAGAGAGATGAGAAAAATGGAGAGAGAGACCGACAAAAGGTCAAGAGAGAACAATCTGGGAGTTCTCTTGTGGTGCAGTGGATTAAGGACCCACCGTTTTCACTGTAGCAGTCCAGGTCACTGCTGTAGCATGCGTTCAGTCCCTCACCCAGGAACTTCCACATGTCACAGGCACAGCCAGAGAGAGGGAGAGAGGGAGAGGGAGAACAATCTGATGGAGAGAACATGGGTAAGACCCTGTAGGGCTTTGCAGGCTGTGCTATGATGTTTAGGCTATTTTCTGAAGCTACTTAGTAATGTTGGAGATACCCTAGTGAAGAGGTGAAAGCCAATTTTCTCTTTAACTACAATATGGAGAAAGGATTGGAGGAAGGACGTGATTAGAAGCAGGGGAGGAGTAATGGGGACCTTGATGGGCAGAAAGCCTATGGATGGAGAGAGGGGGAGGGGTTGCTATTAAGGAGAGTGGAGGTGATGACAGTTTGGGGTTGGTCGGGTGGGGAAAGGAAGGGAAGGGCAGAAGTTGAGGATGACGCTCCTGCCCTGAGCTGGCCATTCGGGAGGTGGTCCCAGTAATACGAGAGCATCCTGGGGTGAGGTGGAACCTTCCCAGTTGTGGTGCCCAGTCCTTTGCCTTTTCATCAGCTGGACCTGCCTTATCCCACACCCCCACTTCCCTGGGCCCCCACCATAAAGGGGACAGTGATTGTCTTTCTTCACAGAAGGGCCTGCGTAGAGGCAGTGCGGCCCCTGAGCTTCACACTTCCGATGTTTCCAGTGTGATTGACAAATCATTGAATGTTTTCTTGGTGCTTTCAGCTCTGCTGCCTTGTAAGTGTCATTTCTTCCAGGGGAGTCTTAACTTTTCTCTTCTATGCCTGATGGAAAGGAGAGCATAGAGAATTTAAAATACATCTTCCTTAAACTAAAGACTAAAAGGATGTCCACTGTACTTGGGCAGTGTCTCTCCTTTCTGCCTCTCCTCTTTAACAAACACAGAGAATGATACTCGTTAACTACCAGGAACTTTCTTTTGAGGAAACCTATAGCAGAGGAAAGAAACCCAGGCTCAAATGTATAAGTGATACTTCTAAACCTTCTTCCCTCTTGGAAGAGAGTCCTGCTGAGCTTTAAAACAGGAGCAACCTCAGTGTAACCTTTGCACATCAGATCCAGAAAAGAAACCCACTCTTCCAAGTCTCTCATGCTGAGTGTGGTATATAGGAAAATGGTGGAGCAGTGCCTCCAAATTTTCTAAGGAAGTTTTGAGAGCTAAGCCAGAGTCTTCTGACTAGGGGTCCTTGGAGCAGGTACTGATGTCTCTGAATGATTTTCGGTGTTTTCAAAAGCTTAGCAGTTACTGTTGTGAGAGTTTGATGAGATGGCACGGGGTCACAGGATAAGTAAGAGAACTTTATAGGCAGTGCTGTGGGCTACCTGTCGCTTCATACAGAAGGCCATCCAGGAGTTCCCATTGTGGCTCAGCAGGTTAAGAACGCAGCTAGTACCCATGAGGATGCAGTTTCGATCTCTGGCCTGCTCAGTGGGTTAAGGATCCAGCATTGCCACAAGCTGCTCCAATTTGACCTCGAGCCCAGGAACTTCCATCTGCCACAGGTGCGGCCCTAAAAAGAAAGAAGGCCGTCCACATTGGCCACATCTGTACCTGACCTCTTGTTATGTCATACAGGAAGCAGCCACCTCATCTCCTTGACTGATGCTGAGAATGATCTTCCGAACTAGGTAGTGGGGAGCTGTCCCACAGCAACCATGGGGTTGCCCTGAAAAGAAAGGCCAGAGAAAGGGTTTTAAAAAAAAAAAACCAAAAAACAATTTTCAACGACAGTGAATTGATGTCCCAGCAGTCCCTATTGGTGATCAGAGAGGTTTCTCTGTGTGCGTGAGTGTCATTGTGACCTTAGGCATTTAAAATATTTATTGATTTTGATCCTGATTTTTTTGTATGGCCGCACCTGTGGCATATGCAAGTTCCCAGGCCAGGAGTCGAATCAGAGCTGCAGTTGCTGGCCTACGCCATAGCCACAGTAAGGTAGGATCCGAGAAGCTTTTGTGACCCACCCTACAGCTCATGGCCATGCCAGATACTTAACCCACTGAGTGAGGCCAGGGGGAACTTCTGCCCTAGGTCTGGAATCAGCCATTTCTCCATGGAGCTCTTGTCTGACACCATGATCTGGTCACCTGAGATGTGCCTTGCTGTTGGACTGTCATTGTTACAAGGGTCTGTTTGGTTTTTTAAGTGAATGGAGCTAGGAAACCATATATATATATTTGGGGGGTCGTGCCCACAGCATGCGGAATTTTCCAGGCCAGGGATCAAACCTGAGCCACAGCGGTGACTCAAGCTGTTGCAGTGACGACACCAGACCCCCAACCTGCTGTTCCGCAGGAGAACTCCTATGCATATATGTATTTTTTTCTTTTTTATAGCCACACTCATGGCATGTGGAAGTTCCCAGGCCAGGGGTCAAATCAGAACTGCAGCTGTGACCTACGCCACAGCCACAGCAATACCAGATCCGAGCTGCGTCTCTGACCTACACTGCAGCTTGTGGTATCCCTGGATTCTTAACCCAAAGAGTGAAACCAGGGTTTGAACCTGCATCCTCAGAGAGACAACGTCAGGTCCTTAACCTGCTGAGCCATGACAGGAATTCCATAAATTTTTTTTTTTTTTGTATTTTTAGGGCCTCACTCATGGCCATGTGGAGGTTTCCAGGCTAGGGGTTGAATCAGAGCTGTAGCTGCCGAGCTGCACCACAGCCACAGCAACGCCAGATCCAAACCTCATCTGCAACCTACACCACAGCTCACGGCAATGCAGGATCCTTAACCCACCAAGTGAGTCCAGAGATCAAACCTGCGTCCTCATGGATACTAGTCTGGTTCATTTCCCTTGAGCCATGGCAAGAATTCCCATATTTTTCTAAATGAGTTTAAACTGCTACTCAAGTTCAAATGTAATATTCCAAGGTTGTTACTTAACTTCTTTGATTTTATATTTATCTTTTCTCTCATGGTGAAACTCCTGTTCCTAATAATATTAACCTAATCCCTTACTTGCTTTATCTATAGGATAATCTTACAAAATAACAACAGCATTACTCATATTAACAATAAGATCACTGATGATTCTGGGTTTTATTCACCTTAGAATATATCTCACTAAGTACGTGGTACAGTCAAATACCATGTTTTAAAGCCAACTGATGTTATGATTTTGTCTGCGATGTTATACCACTTACTTGATATATGAGTAGTATTGTTTCCATCTTTTTGCTGTTTTTGACAATCCATGCAAATATGTACATACATTTATGTATCATTCTGCTGTTTGTACAAAAAGACAGCATGCCATAAACACTGCTAACTGTCTTGCTTTTTTCTCTTAATATATGCTGGAGATCACTCACTGACAATATAAAGCCTTATTTTCCATTTCTTTTTTCAGTTGCATATAAATGCATTGTGTGGATTACCATAGTTTATGAGTATTTAGGTTATTTCTATCTTTTGGCTATTATAAATACTACTACAGTGCATGGCCTCAGGCATGTATCAGCTAGTATTTTTGCAGCATATCTTTGGGATAGGTTCCTGGAAGAAGGGTTGCTGAGGCAGAGCGAGGTGCTGTGTCATTTTGCCAGTCTTTGCCAAGTGCTCCTCCACGCATTTGGTGCCCACAGCCACCGCACATGAGAGTACTCTTTTGCCAAAGTTTGGCAACAGAGTGCATCATTTGGGAATTTTGCCAGTCTCAAAGGTGAGAAATGGGAGCTCAGCCTGGTTTTAGAATTTCTGTCATTTCTGTCGTTATGATAGACAACCATCTTTTCTCTTCTGATGGCAGTAATTACATGAGGGTCAGTGTCCAGGGCGTGGTGGTAGGGACGGCAACAGTGACTTCCAGCAGCACTGGTGCCCCCACTGGAGCAAGTTTGCTGTATATTTTAGTGCATTTCTAAGCTGTGTAGCTCTGAACTCAGTCTTCTAACCCTTCTGGCACTTCTTTGAGCTACTTCGTGCCTTGGTTTTTTTGTTTGTTTGTTTTTTACGGCCACATTGTGGCATATGGAAGTTCCTGGGCCAGGGATTGAATCCAAGCCACAGCTGCAGCAACGCTGGATCCTTTAGTCCACTGTGCTGGGCTGGGGATCAAACCCCCACCTCTGCAGGAACCAGAGCAGCTGCAGTCGGATCCTTAACCCACTGCACCATAGGGGGAACTCCCTTAGCGTCTTTTTAACACAGCCTGCTCATCTTAATCACCTGGCTGGTTTCGTGATGTGCTCCTAAGAGCCCAGGAGTGACTGTGCTGAGAGAGAGGGTCACTGAGGTCAGACTCTGCATCCACTGGCCTCCTCAGTGCCACAGGGGACAAGGAATCAGAGGGGAGCGTGGCACAGGGGTGAAGATGACCTTTAAAGATGCAGAGGCCACACTGGAACCCAGGTGTGAGCCATATGAAATTTGATGAATGGATTAGCAATTCATCTTCTTGGGAGGGAGGCCCTGGGAGAGGAAAGCAAAGTCAGGACAGGGTGCAAAGAGCGAGCTACACGTCTCTGTCCTGCAGAAATCACACCCATATGCTGCATATATACACTTCGGGTCGATGAAGACCTAATTTTAGCCCAAAGCAAAAAAGTATGCTCTCAGCTCAAGAAAATGCTGGCTATCTTAATTTTTTGCTTTTTAGGGCTGCACCCGTGGCATATGGAGGTACCCAAGCTAGGGGACGAATTAGACCTACAGCTGCCAGCCTACGCCACAGCAACAGCAACACGGGATCTGAGCCCGTCTGCGACCTACACCACAGCTCACGGCAATGCCGGATCCTTAACCCACTAAGCAAGGCCAGGGATCAAACCCTCAACCTCATGGTTCCTAGTCAGATTCGTTAACCACTGAGCCACAATGGGAACTCCATTTTTTAATTTTTTTTTTAAGCTGGCTATCTTGAATAGAAGCCTAGATGAGCAATTCTTCATCCATCCAAGTATCCCTTTATTCATTCACTCAATAATAATATTTATTGAATACTTATTATGTACCAGATATATCACGTGTGGGGATATAGTGTTGAACAAGATTTAGTCTTTGACTTCGGTCTATTATAGGGAAGCAGATAATAAGCAGTTAAACTTGAACATGATATTGATAGACGCTCTGGTGGGGATAAGCCAAGTGGAGGTAGAGGCATGCAGAGTAATAATAATAAATAGTTCATATTTTGGGGGCACTTGCTATGTGCCTGTGTGAATTTAAGGTTTTTTATGGTCTCACTCTCAGCATATGGAGGTTCCCAGGCTAGGGGTCTAATCGGAGCTGCAGCTGCCGGCCTGCACCACAGCCACAGCAACACAGGATTCAAGCCACATCTGCAAACTATGCCTCAGTTTGCAGCAACACCATCTCCTTAACCCACTGAGGGAGGCTAGGAATGGAACCTGTATCCTCACAGATACCATGTCGGGTTCTTAACCCGCTGAGCCACAACAGGAACAACCCTATGAGGTAGGCATAGTTGTTAACATTGGGTTTACAGATGGGGACCTCGAGCCACAGAGAAGTCAAGCAGTTTGCTCGAGGACACACAGCTGAACAATGAACTTATTAGCTCTCTGCTTTAGGAAGTGGGGTTGGTTATCTCTATCTTTCTTTAGTATCCCTCACCTCTCAGGGGACCATGTTTTAAAAATAACCCTTGACTGGGACTGCTCAATCTTGGACCTGTGTGGCCTGCTGGGAAGGGAGGGCCAAGCTAACCCCTTCCCGTGTGAGCCCATTATTAGGCATTAAGGTCGTTTCCAACGGCACACTCTAGTCGGAGAAATGTATGACATACAAGAATGTTTAATGGAATGGCAAAATGTTTACAATCATTAGATTTAAAGTCAGTCATTAAAAACAGAATGTACGGTATATAGTATGAGCCTAATTTTTCAAAAATGTGTTTGTGTATGCACAAAGAGTATTTCTTTCTCTCTGATCATTTTTCTCTGAG
Source organism: Phacochoerus africanus (assembly GCF_016906955.1). NCBI lineage: Eukaryota > Metazoa > Chordata > Mammalia > Artiodactyla > Suidae > Phacochoerus > Phacochoerus africanus. Next base: position 27,047,174 of record NC_062547.1, read on the forward strand.
TGGTGGAATTTTAGGTGGCCTTCGCTGAATTCTTGTCTGAATTTTCTAAATCTTCCACAATAAGCATGTGATCCTTTGATGAAGAGAAAAAGTACCCAGTGCTGGTGGAATCTATTTTTTGCTACAGGTCATTTCATTTTACCTTGAAACATCAGCTATGAATGAGAAAAGCCTGACATGAAAGGCCGTATAGTGTATGATTCCATTCACGTGGAATGACTAGTAGATTCCTGGTGGCCAAGGGCCGGGGGCAGGGGGACGGAGAGTGACTGCTAATGAGTAGAGGGTCTTTTGTGGGGGAGGAGATGGAATGTTCTAAAGTTAGATAATAATGATGGTGACACAACTCTGAGAATATACCAAAACCCGTTGAGTTGTACATTTTAAAAGAATGAATTTTGTGGTATGTGAAGTATCTCAATGTATAATTTTTTTTTTTAAAAAAAGAGTGAATTAGAACCAAAGTGTAAAACCATTCTAGAAGCTTACTACTAAATATTTTAAGTATTTCATAGTACTTTTCAGGTTACTGGTCATAAGTGAGATATGACATCTTTGTAAAATGTTAAAAAATTTACAATCAGCAAGAGGTTTTGCCTTCAGTACAAACAACAATGTAATTTAGATTTTTTTTTTTTTTATTCCCACTCAGTGGCATGTAGAGTTCCTAGGCTGAGGATCAGATCAGAGCCACAGTTGTGACCTGTGCTGCAGCTGCAGCAACCCTGGGATCCTTTAACCCACTGTGCTGGGTCAGGGATTGAACCTGTGTCCTTGCACTGCAGAGATGCTGCTGATCCCATCCCACCACAGTGGGAATGCCTAGATTTGGTTTTAATATAATAATAAGCATTTGCTGTCAATCTGTCTTAAATTTGGAGGTCTTTTCATCTCTACTATTTTATAAAACAGGGTGATTAAAAATTAATTTTAAGTAGTATTGTCTTTTACTGAAAATGAAAGTTCATAACTATGACCAGAAATGGAATCTTTTAAAAAATCAGCCACTAATTAGGAAGATGGCTCAGACCACCTTCCTAAACTCCCCCATCCGAATTCTGGTGACTCCAGCCTTTCCCTGGGAATGAGCACTCTTTCCCAAGGGCTTCGGGCCCTTTCTAGGTCCAGATACCCTTGGTGGAGACGAGGTCCCGGGAAGGCACACAGTTTCTCTCTCAGTCCGCGCATCAGAACCTGCATGTGCTTAATCTAACGTCCATCTGCCTGGCAATGTTTCAGGTTGTACCATCTTTGAGAACTGCAAGACGTGCCGAAACGGCTCGTGGGGGGGTACCCTGGACGACTTCTACGTGAAGGGCATCTACTGTGCCGAGTGCCGCGCGGGCTGGTACGGAGGAGACTGCATGCGTGAGTAGACCCCGGTGGACCTCGGTCCCTAGTGCCCGCGCCCTTCAAGGCTCAGCTTGCAGGAGCCTCAGTTTATCTTGTTGGAAGCTGAGCTCTGCAAAGCTTGTGGCCAGAGGGCTTTCTAGGTAAGACTCTCAAAAACAAAGAGGCGTTTCCCTCTGCTGGGTGTGGAGTGTGGACATCTGTTTGGAATTGGTCTTGCGGGCTTTCTGTCTGCTCATAAATCTTTCCCTCTGTCAGTGAAGCCAAGGCAGTCTGCACACAGCAGGCCTCGTGTCCTTTCCAGAAGCAATTGTGTGTTATCATTGGTCAGCAGGTGGTGAATCAGGCTTCAAAAATGTGAAGTCTGCAGTGCATTTAAAATATGAATTTCTATTGGAAAACTTCTTGAATCCTGAGTTAAATTCCTGGAACCCACATGAAATTGTCAGCATGCCACTTGTCCCAGGAAAGGGATTCTTTCTGGCTTCTGCTGAATCTCCAAGAATTACTTAATCTTTACTAGTGCTCCCCTTGGAGCTTCAATAATCCTTTGGAAATGGAGTGGAAATCTAACCCATCTCTCAGGTTACGATTCTCCTCTGCTGCAACCTGATGGTGAGAATTCCTCTGAAAGTCAGGATCTGGAGCAATACACAAACTATTACTATTTCACCCAGTCTAGTTCACAGGACTTAGGAGCAGTCCAAGTGGTCTTGGAGCCTAAGTCATTTTACTTTTATAAACGATATTTCCAGGCTGCAGAGATAGAGGATGGAGGGTTATTTGTAATCTCTGCCTGCTCAAACCTATAGCAAAATGCAAGAGTCTAGGGCGAAGAGTGAGGAAGATACCTCAGTCTGTGTGATTGCAGACCCCTTGTTCTCAGCCACAGTACTCACCTGCTCCCACTGGTGAGTTCTTCCTCATAGCTCTGTTTTCTCTGCAAAGTGGAATGTGAAATCTCAGAGGACAGCGGAGTGGAAGGGGAGCTGAGGCTTGAGGGTACTGAGGTTTTGGAACAGCCACGTGATGAATGAGGAAAGGGACCATCTAGTGATAAGTTAAAGCATGCCCAAGCAAAGCTGAGGTCCCAGTGGAAGCTGGAACTCCCATGGAGGTGATGCAGCTGGGACAGGTGGGTGATGTTCCCTGGCAGCATGGTAGCAGAGGTGAGTAAGAGCAGTCATTTGGCTGATCCAAGCACTGGCTGAGACATGACTGTCCAGGGATCCAGGTTGGCTAGGACGTGAAACCAACAAGAACCTGATAGAGCGAGAATGGGACTGGAGCTCTGGATGAGAAGGAAAAGCAGACTTAATGGTAAAAATAAAAGTCGTGGGACATGTAGATGGAAGGGGTACTATGGTCAGAGGATGGCATTTCTAAGTTGAAGCTTTCAGGAGTAGGGGTGCTAGTGTGTTCATGTAGATTAGTCAGTTTTTGCTGAGTAACAGACAACCTCCAAAGGACAGATGTGAAGTTTCCATTATGGTTCAATGGGTTAAGAACCTGACATAGTGTTCATGAGGATGTGACTTTGGGCCCTGGCCTTGCTCAGTGGGTTAAGGATCTGGTGTTGCTGTAGCCCACAGATGCAGCTCAGATCCGGCATTGCTGTGGTGTAGGCTGGCGGCTGCAGCTCCAATGTAACCCCTAGCCCAGGAACTTCCATTTGCCACACACGCAACCATATGTGAGGACAGATGGGTATTTTTCTGTATCACGGGTCTCTGAGTTGGCTGGGCTTTAATTGGTTTCAGCTGGGCTGGCCTAGGTTGCGCTCTAGAGTCAAGGCTCAGGCCAAAGAGGCAACTTGGGGTGCGGTCTTCTTAGAGTGGGTCATAGAGGCCTAACAGGCCAGACCAAATGCACAGCCACATGTAAGGCCTCTGCTCACATCACATTCACTCACATTCTGAGGCTAAGCCCCAAATCGGTCAAGCATGAGAGTTTATGCTACCCCAAGGGGGAGGGGTACAGATGTTTCCTAAACAGTCCTCTGTGTGAGTAGGTGGGTTTGTCTAGGGGATAGGACAGAGAAGGGCAAAAATATTTGCATGCAGGTCAATAAAGCCAAGGCAGAAGACAGAAGGAGTGCAGTTAGTTGCCCAAAGAAACCTTGTAGGTGTGTCATTCCAAATAGCACCTATTGCTTGAGTCTTGGGTTTAGCCTCAGCGTGAGAGTTGGCTGAATATGGAGTCTGATTAGTTGGATTAGTGAAGGTATCCATGTGATTCTTGAGAAACACTTTCTCAAGGACAGCAAAACTGGCTCAGGGCAACTGGTCCTCACTACTAGGAATGGATGCTCTTAGGTGCAATGATGAGCAAGATGGATGTAGTTACTGCTGCCTTGGAGCTTGAAATTTAGAGAGAAGAGACAAAGAAAAATCAAAGTGTGGTCGGTGAAACAAAGGTCATACTTCTGTCTCATTCTGTGTTGATTCAGCTATGCTTGTTCAGTGCCATGTTGCTTGTTCTGAAAGCCTCGTTCTGCACGGTGGATGTTATCTGATCACTGCCACATACACGAAGGGAGCATTTCTTAAGGATCGCAGGGCTGGTCCCCAGGGAAAACAATGAGCCCTCCATGAACATACAATATATCCATGGAAACAGGGCTTGACCATGAGAAGACATCAATATGATGTTATTATGTTATCATCTGCGGCATATACTGGGAATTTATGGGAGGAAGTAATTCATTTCCGTTATTTGTTGAATGCCTGCCCAGTGCTGGGCACGGTGCTGCCTGCCTCTTTTAAGGGGCAGCTGAACTCCTGAGTGGTTTGCTCATGACTGGGGTACAGGGCTTGAGGGCATGGCACTGAGGGCGCAGCACTGGAGCCGCGTAGCAGTGTGGACATTTCCCCAGTAGATGGCGCCCAAGCGATCCTTTCAGACCGTTTAATTCTGGAGAAGGAGGGCTTCAGGCTGAGTACCATTGTAGAGCCCTGGCATTTTTTCCTGAGTGCCATACAAACCTTAGAAGGAAGGAGTGCCAGGAAAATACCAGGAAGGATCAGACTCTTAGGTTTGAGTTATAGAGTGTTCAGTACTGTAGCACCTTTATTTTCCACTGTCCTTGACAATGCTTGTCCCAGATGGCACTAACCTAACTCATTATAGTCTTAAAATCCACTATGTGATCGATTCATTCATAACCATTGGCCAGTTGCATTAAGCAAGAGAATTGGAGAAGGGCTGGAAGTCACTGAGCCCAGGAGAGAACTTTCTTCCTATTTTTATGGCCAAGAAAGATTGGTTTAGTAATTTCAGAGTATCCAGACTAAGGAGCTATTCCTTCTTTCTCTAACTTCTTATTTTGAAAAAGATTTTAAATACACAGAGAGTTGAAAGAGGACTACATGCCTTTTTTACCTGGATTCACCCTTTATTATCATTTCCCCACATTTGGCTTTTCTCTCTCTTCTTTTGCACTATGGACTCATGAATTTTCATTTTTTTTTCCTCGATGTTTCCTAATGCTATCCTCATTTTTTTGATACTCAAACTGTCCCAGAATTGGCCACCCAGACCCTTTAAGCTGGCTTCTCTGCATCATTCTCTGAGCACTTCCTTAATTCTTGGCCCCTCACAAATGTTTCAAGTTCACCTTGATTGTACAGGTGCTAGAACCAGCCATTTCTCCACAAATCCTGGTTCCTTTTGTGGGGGGTGGTATTTAGGAACTGTGATCTGGTGCCAACATGAGAGGCCCTGATCCCTAAAGTCAAAATCAAGGCTTCTTTTCAAAGCTTCCTAAACTGGAAAGTTGAGTTCTTAAGTGGAGCCACTCCGCTGACCTCCAGAGTGGAGTTTATTGAACTTGGCCTTCAGACCAAGTTCCTAAGCACCAAATGAGATGAGCATGAGAGGACCGAGAGCCACATGGATGCCACACTTCTAGGTAGTGCTGGAGTGTTGCCAACCCCTCAGGCCCTGAAGGATCGAGGGGAAGCAGGAAGATTAAGAAAGCAGCCCAGGTGAGAGAGGATTCATGGGGAGTGATTAAAGACCTTTAGTATATTTTAGTTTCTTAGTCATCGTATACATAGAGCTAGAGGAGCAGAAGAACTGGCCATCAGCTGTGACCAAAAATGTTTGTGGGCTGGAATATCAGAAAGGATGATTTGTACAGGCTGGTCCTTGAGCTATAATCAGGATGATTAAGAGCAAATGAGGGAGTTCCCGTCTTGGCTCAGTGGTTAATGACTGTGACTAGCATCCATGAAGACGTGGGTTTGATCCCTGGCCTTGCTCAGAGGGTTAAGGATCCCGCGTGGCTGTGAGCTGTGGTGGGGGTCACAGATATGGCTCGGATCCCGCGTGGCTGTGGCTCTGGCGTAGGCTGGCAGCTACAGCTCCGATTGGATCCCTAGCCTGGGAACCTCCATGTGCTGCCAGTGCAGTCCTAAAAAGACAAAAAGACAAAAAAAAAAAGAGCAAAAGAGAATGAGAGTGAGGGGTGGGAGAGGGAGAGAGACAGGGAGAGAGGGAAAGAGGGAGAGAGAGAAGAAGGGAGAATAAAAGAGAGATAGGAAGGCAAGGAGAGAGGGAGGGAGAGGTAGATGGGGGCGGGTGGGGGTGGGAGAAGGAAGGATGGAAGGAGGGAGGGAGGGGGTGGCGAGAGAAAAGGCTCACAGATCCTGTGAGTCACTGACTTACTGGTCTGTGGAGCTGCCCTCCTGGGAAAGTGCAGAATCCTCTGGGTGAAGTCACTGAACACTGGCTCCTGTTACTCTGGGCTTTTGTGTGCTGACGCTTCCAGGAAAGGAACAGCGTCCAACTGGGTACACATTGGGGGTGGTATTATGTGGTGGTCAGCAGCTGGGCTTGGAACCAGGAAGACCTGGATCTCCTGTGACTCCGGGCAGCATTACCCAGTCTTTGTAAATCTGTTACCTCATTTACAAAACGGAAAAAGTAATAGTGCTCACTCAGAGGATTTTTGTGAGGGTTAAATGAAGCACTGTCTATAAAATTCCTTAATATGGAATCTAGTACATAGTACGTGCTCAATAAATGGTAGCTGCTATTCATATTATTACCAAACTGGAACCTTAAAGGGAACTCTTCTTTTTCTTTTTCTTTTTTTGTTGGAAAGGAAATCAGTGTAGGGCCAGAGAGGAAAAATAATAAACCAAAACTCCCTAAGGGATAAGAGGATATACCTTGGCCATGAGGAGGTAATCTTGCCAGGGTGAGTATTGCATGTGTGGTGAATAGTATTTTATACTTTAGGTACTGAAGCTCTTTTTTTTTTTTTTTTTTTGGTCTTTTTTGCCATTTCTTGGGCCGCTCCCCTGGCATATGGAGGTTCCCAGGCTAGGGGTCGAATTGGAGCTGTAGCCACTAACCTACACCACCGCCACAGCAATGTCAGATCTGAGCTGCATCTGTGACCTACACCACAGCTCATGGCAACACCAGATCCTTGACCCACTGAGCAAGGCCAGGGATGAAACCCGCATCCTCGTGGATGCTATAGTCAGATTCGTTTCCACTGAGCCACGACAGGAACTCTGGTACTGAAGCTCTTTGACTCAAGGGAATTAACATTTGAACTTTTGCAGAGGATTTGAAGTTGTCAGAGAATTCACTGATCATTGCTCAGCCTCTGGTTATGGTGGAGAGGGACATGAAAAAGACCTTCCTTCTGCTCAAACAGCAAGAAATCACTCTATAAACCAAAGAAAAGTCAGAATTTTCTTTCAACCCACCACGTATCTGTGAACACAAAATCTCAAAGAATCTAAACTCCATAGGAAAGGGTTCCTCCTAGGTGAACCTGTGATCCAGGATATGCATTACCTGGGGCTGGCTACCGAGGTCAGGGGCAGGGCAGGTGAAAGCCGGACAGAGAAGGAGGAGGAGAAGCCAGGCTTGTGACAAACCTGTGGGCTGGCCTGTTGAACTTAGATCTTTAAAAAAAACCCTCCAAGCAAAGATCATGCTTTCCACTGAGCATGCCCTTCAGTGAAATTTTGCTGAGTAAGCAACACCTGGGGTGAGACCAGAAAGCAGAAGATCTTGGAATGTTATCATTTTGCAGCTCTAAAAACTTGCCATTTCAAGATCTCAGGGTCTTATAGGCTCAGTTTCCTGGTCTTGCAGTCATGCAAGTACGGAAAGTTGGGCTGGGGGAGTTTTGAAAATCAAAGACAAATTTCCTTAGGTGCTTGAATTTCAAGATGCTTCTAGAGGGATTATAGCCTCAGTCCTGCCCCAGATGAGGTTACTTCATGATTTGATCAAATTGACCAGTACCTCACCCTACTTGCCTAATAGAAGAAAGGATATTACCAATGAAAAGAAAACATGTATTTTCTGTGGTGAATAAACAAGAGAATATGACCCATAGTCAAGAGAGAAATAAGTCAGGAGAAACAGACCACATACGATCAAACATTGGAATTTTCAGACAAGGACTTTTAAATAACTTAAAAATGAGTATATTAAAGGATCTATAGGGAAAAGTTAATATAATCGATGCGATGAGAAATTTCAGAATAGATTTGGAAAGCAATAAGAAGAACCAAATGGAAATCCCGGAACTGAACCGTACAATACCTGAAGTTAGAAAGTATCAGTGGAGGGGATCAATAGCTGATTGGTCACTACAGAAGAAAGGATCAGCAAATCTAAGCACAGGTTAATAGAAACCAGCCAATCTGAAGCACAAAGAAAAAGGAAACTATTCAGCAATCTAATTCCTTGTGCTACCCTAGTCCAGTCCCCAACTTTTGAGTTGGATTGGCAGGGTTATCTCAGTGTGTGTTTTTGTGTGAAGACCTTGATGCACTGGGGGGAGAAAAGACTGTTTGCAACAAGGTGGTAGATCCTATTCTTGCTGGATAGCTGTTTCAACTGAATGGACAGACCATTTGGTAAGGGGGAGAGGGTCTTCAAAAATGAATTGATTGGGAGTTCCTGTCGTGGCTCAGTGGTTCACGAATCCGACTAGGAACCATGAGGTTGTGGGTTCAATCCCTGGCCTTGCTCACTGGGTTAAGGATCCGGCATTGCCGTGAGCTGTGGTGTAGGTTGCAGATGCAGCTCGGATCCCATGTTGCTGTGGCTCTGGCGTAGGCCGGCGGTTACAGCTCCAATTCGACCCCTAGCCTGGGAACCTCCATATGCCGCAGGAGTGGCCCAAGAAATGGCGAAAAGACAAAAAAAAAAAAAGAAGAAGAAGAATTGTGCAGGGAGATGTTGGATTTAATTTGGCATAGTCTCATTCATTCAGTCAACAATTAAGCACCTGCTTGACGCATGTAAAGGTATGAGCAAGACAGACGAGGTCCCTGCTCTCACAGAACTGTGTCTTGGGGGAGACAAACGATTAAATGGACCACAATTATAAAGTATGAAATTGATTGGGATTATAGGCCACATCACAGGGTGAGCCCTCAAGTCATGGCTGGATGTCTAATTATTCCTGATGAATAATTATTCCTGATAAAAGCCATTACTTAGCACCTATTATGAACCAGGCATTGTTCTAAGTACCTTCAATCCTATACATCACCACGGCCCCGAGGCACAGAAGGGCTGAGCAGCTTTTCTGCTTGCTGTCCTGCAGCTTGTAAGAGGCAGGGCCAAGACGCCAGCTCAGAAGCTGGGCCCCAGAGCCTGATCTCTCATCCTTTGTACTAAACCACTTCTTGGTGTGAGAGGCCCTTGAGGTCCTCACTCTGAGTGCCTCAGGGCCAGTGCCTATCTGAGGGCTGAGCAGGTCGGGGTAGGATGAGCCCAGTCACAGGGAGGTGTGAGTTTCCTTCAGGCTCCTGGTCTGACGTGTGTGTGTGTGTGTGTGTGTGTGTGTGTGTGTGTGTGTGGAGGGGGGGGGGTTGTTCCCATGTCATATCTGGGCTTTTCTTCTGCCGTCACTGTCTAGGCTTCTGGGTTTAGGAGGGTTTAGCCAATGATAGAAAGTGGCTCTTGGGAGCCCTGGAGCAATGGCTTAGAACCTGGGCTGCCACCTGGGCTTCTCGTGCCCAATCAGTGTCTCGGATTTGGACAGGAGTCGAGAGAAATGACAATACTAGTTGCCGTTTGTTGAGTATTTCCATGTACCGGGCACATTGCTAAATGCTTTACATACAATATCTGTCTCATTTAATCTGCAAAACAAACACATAAGAAATCAGTGACAACATGGTACCACTATTATTCCCATTTCCAAGTGAGGGAACTTGGGCTTGGAAAATCTGGAGACCTCGTCTGGGGTCACACAGCTAGAAAAAGTCTGCATTGAGATGAAGACCAGTGTGGCGTCATAGGCTTCCCCTTAACCATTATGCATCCTGCCTCCTGTGCCATCTTTGAAAGGGGGACAGACAATGGCACATGCCTCTCTTGGTCTGAATTCTTTCTTTAGCCCCCCACCCCAGCTCACAACCCCCCAAAAGGAAAGGTTAAAGAAGAAAAAAAAAAACCCACCTCTTCTTGGAATTATGTTGTGTCTCGCTCCTGCCCACCCCCCTTCCCCAGCTGGAGATAACAAGATGTGTCTGAATGCTGGGGGCGTTCATTTTTGTTGGGGACCTTCCAGCTCGCTTTCTAGTTTAGAAATTCATGAAGATTTCCATTCCGCTCTCTAGAAGCAGGGTCGATCCAGCTCGCTCTCCTGTTTGGATTTGTAGCAAAGGGAAAGGATGGGGGTGGGGGAGGGGCAGGATTGGTGATGAGTCCAGGATTTGAGATCCCAGGGGACCGTTTGGCTCAGCTGGCAAATTTCCCTACACACACACACACACACACACACACACACACACTCACTCACTCACTCTCTCTCATTCTTCCTCTGCAGCAAGACCTTGTCAGGGAATCTGGGCACGTCTTCTGGGGCCACTGCCTCTCCGGTCTTTTCGACTCTGGACCACCTGCTTGGTTGGCCAGCAGTACTTCCTTGGCGGGGACACTCAGCTGTGCTCACTGTTGTGCCCTAGACAGAGGCTGCAGTGAGTGTGCCTGTACCCAGGCCCTGGCACTCCCATGTGGAGGTGGCAGTGGGAAGAGAGCTGAAGGAGTCCTTTAATGTGAGGAGGGAGTGGGCCTCCTTTCCCTTCGCCCTGTGCCTAATACCCACCCCCCGCAGGCTCATTTCTGAGAAGTGGCCTCTTTGTCTCTGGCTGGTTGGAACTTGTCCTCATCTTGGGACCGACCCTGCCCTCCCTTCCAGAAGGAGAAAGAAAACATCGTGAAGGACGCGGATGTCCCGCGTGGCTGGGAATCCTGGCTGCTTCAGAAGGACGGCCCCTGGGCCCCAGGAACAAGGGGTCTTGTGTCTCACGTGGCCAGAGACTGATGCCCCGGGGTGGGCAGGGGATGGGGCTCCGAGACTTCCTGAGGCTTCATGAGACCCTGCGGTGGGCCAAAGCCTGCACAGTCTTGCCAAGGAGACCTGCCTGGGGAGGGGCACCGGCTCCCCCTGAACGTGATGGGTCAGGGAGAGGGCGCATAACACTGCTTGCTGTCTGATTCTGGGAAAGAAACCAGAAGCAGGCTGGCAGCATCCGGCATCTGCCGCTGGTTCTAACTTGGGGTCCCTGCAGGAGGTTTGCTGCAGAGCTGGGATTTAACACCTTGTGGCTGGGAAGCTGCCAGTCCCGAGGGGTGGAGACTGCACAGCAAGATTTCTTTTTTTGTCTCTCACACCCAATGTATCACTTCCGTAGCCGGGCAGCAGATGGGCAGATGGGGGCGACGAGGAAGGTGAGGTGTGCAGGAAGAAGGAACGTGCACTTCCAAAAGCTGGAGGGGTGGGGGGTATGAGGGTACGCAATTGAATCTATCTTGGGGGGAGGGTGGAAAAATCCTGTTGCTTCAGAGTGGAGTAGGAGAGGGCTCGGTCAGGAAACCCTAAGTTTAATGTACTGGCAGAGACCCAGCATTGGTACCATGCAGATCCAACTTCAAATCCCTGCTCTGCCACCCACTAGCAACAGCTGACATTTGCTGATTTTTCTGCTGAGGGCTTTCGGTGCATAATCCGATTCAAGTCTCCCAAAATGTATAAAGCGGGTGCAGTTTTATTCCTACTGGGCTCAGGTTTTCCAGGGTTCAGAGAGATCAAGTCACTTGCCTGAGGCCACACAGCCAGTGACACTAAAGCTGAGTCTCAGACCAAGGCCAGTGGAGCTCCAAGGTCCCATATGTAACTACTGCTTTCCAGTTAAAACAGGCATCTGCAGTCTCTGACCTCCTGGCCATCTGGCCATGGGGAAGTCACCTCACTCCTCCCATCCCTAGTGTTCCTTGTCTGGGGAACCGGGAGGTGAATGTTGATCTCCCAGCTTTCTCATGAGGATTGAACAAGAGAATGTGCTTAAGTCTTTCAGCCAGTCCCTGGCTTGCCACAGTGTCATCATTTATTCCTTCAACAGTGATTTATTGAACCCCAGTTATCTGCCAGTTTCTATTCTAGGTGTACAAGCTAGAAGGGGTCTCAGTTCCACCAAAGAGAGTAAGCAGATAAGCTAGATCTTTTCTCATCGTGATATGTGTTAGGGAGAAAACAAAATCGGGTAGTGACAGGGACTGTAGAACCGTGAAGGTCCATTTCAGCTGGGTGGTCCAGCAAAGTTTCTTTGAAGAAGTGGCAATTGAGCTCACTTCCCAAAGGCAGGAGATACTGGAAATGGAAGAAGATGACCCTTCCTTCTAGGTTAAGGGAGCAGTGGGTGCAAGGCCTGGAGCTGGGACCCAGAAGAGGCCACCGAGAAGAGGCCGTGTGGCGGAGCAGCATGAGGAGCAGATGAGTGGTGGTGGAGACAGGCAGAGAGCAGGGCTGGGCGGTCCGTGAGGCATCGCCGTCAATGCTGCAGGAAAGTGTTTGCACAGGGCCAGCCTTGGGAAGGTTGAATCACAAGAGTAAGGTGCTCTCATTTATGAGTTTAAAAGGTGAGTTTGCTGCTGTGTGAGGAACGGAAAGCTGGGAGACAAGGCTGAATGCAAGGAGGCTGCAATTGTAGAGGAAGAAGGTGGAGGCCAGGCCCAGATAAGAGCACCACGTAGGAAGTGGTGGAAGATATTCCCAGGAGCACAGCCGGGCAGCAGCAATAAGCATCCTCATGATGAGATGGCTGGTGCAGCCTAGCAGTCATTTTCGCAAAAGTCACAAGCCTCAGGCCTCACAGCTTGCCCAAAGTAGAGTTTGAGTTATATTTCTAATACTGTGGAAATACTATTTTCTTTTAATTTTTTATTTCTTTATTTTTTTCCATGTATACATTCTTTTTTCTCACATTCTCATGCTCTATCACGAGTGACCAGACATAGTTCCCAGTGCTATACAGCAGGATCGCATTGCTTATCCATTCCAAAGGCAATAGTCTGCATCTATTAACCCCAAATTCCCAGTCCCTCCCAGTCCCTCCCCCTCCCTCTTGGCAACTACAAGTCTGTTCACCAAGTCCATGATTTTCTTTTCTGTGGAAAGATTCATTTGTGCCATATATTAGATTTGGAAATATCATTACCATCATCTTGCCATGAGGCAATTATCCACTCATTTTACAATTTTCCTTTGGGAAGTGGGAATTTATATTGGATGGTTATTGAAAATAACTGCATGTCTGGAGTTTATGGTATCAAACTGGGTTTGATAGACTTTCTTTTCTATAAAGGGGCAGGTGGTAAATATTTTCATTTTTGTGGATTCTACTGTCTTCTTTATGATTAGGCAACTCTGCTATTATAGCTGAAAAGCAACCTTAGATAATGCCTTAAAATGGGTGTGGCTCTGTTCCAATAAAACTTTATTTATGAAAACAGGCAGTGAGCCAGATTTGAGGCATGGGTTATAGTTTGCTAACCCTAGTAGAAAAATATCATTTATTGGAGTTCTCATCGTGGCATAGCAGAAACGAATCCAACTAGTACCCATGAGGATGCGGGTTTGATCCCTGGCCTCACTCAGTAGGTAGGGGATCCGGTTTTGTCGTGAGCTGTGGTGTAAGTCACAGACGTGGCTCGGATCCCTCATTGCTGCTGTGGCTATGGTGTAGGCATGCAGCTGCGACTCTGATTGGACCCCTAGCCTGGGAACTTCCATATACTGTGGGAACGGCCCTAAAAAGGAAAAAAAAAAAAAAAGAAAGAAAGAAAGAAAAGAAAATATCACTTATTTACATGGCCCAGATAAAATTTTTTCCCACACCCACAGCATATGGAAGTTCCTGGGCCAGGATCTAATCTGAGCCATAGCTGTGACCTATACCACAGCTGTAGCAATGCCAGATTCTTAACCCATTGCACTGCAGTGGGAACTCCCAGATAATTTTTTTTCCCTATAAAACCAATTCAAGACATCTCTCCCAAACTCTTTCATAAAACTGGGGTGCATCTTACATACTTCTGCTTACCACTAGAAGATAAAATTTAATGAGGATTAAGTTCAGTGACTTTTTTTTTTAAATTTTATTGATGTATTGTTGCCCTACCGGTTGTATTAGTTTCATGTGCGCAGCAGAGTGAATCAGTTATGCATTACATATATCCATTCTTTTTTCCCATATATGTCATTACAAACTATTAAGTAGATTTCCCAGTGCTATACAGTAGGTTCTGGTTAAGCATCTGTTTTATACAATAGCACATTTATGTAATCCCATCCTCCTAATTGTTCAGTGACTTTCAAATCTTGGGGATTTCTTGGAAGTAACTCAGGGGACCACAGTGACAATGAGGGTGGAGGGCTTGAGGCCCCAGCTTCTGCTTCAACCAGGAGCCCCTCTAGGATCCATTTTTTTTTTTTAATTAAATTGGTGGTGTTCATAAGAGTTTGCATGAAAAAAAAAAGTCTTGGGAGCTAGAAAAAATTGAAAACCACTAATCCCCTTCAACCAGTTAGAGTTCACATTCACCTTCCAGGTGTCGTGCATTAGAGGGGTGTTTATTTTGTAACTGCTCATAGAACAAATTAATACATAAAATTTCTAACTGGATTGAGGGGGTGCAGGAAGGTGTTGCTTTGGGGTTATATTTCTGGGGTAGAGGATGTGCAGGAAACACAGACCAGAGGGTCTTATGCAGATTTAGACAAAGGCCACAATGCCCCATGCAGAGCTGCCAGAAGGGTCTGCTTTCTGAGCCTCGGAAGGTGGCAGCAGCAGGCTGGCATGTGGCCGTCTTGGGGAGGCAGGAGGAGGGAGCGGCTTGGACTTAACATCCAGACACAGTTAAGGTTTGAATCTCTGCTCTGTCACTTAGTAGCTGGGCAAGTTATTTCTTTAACCTCTGGGTATTTAATCTCCGTTTCCACCTGGAAAACTGGAATGATACCACATTCCTTCTTGAGCTGTTGGGTAGATTAACTGAATGAACAATTCAGGGCCCGTCACCTGGCATATGGCCAAGCACTTGAGCCATAGTAATTTCCTTCTCTGTTCTGCTCTCACTTTGAGACCTGTTACCATCTCTCCCCTGTTGACTCCAGTTTCCATGCCCTGATTCTCTTCTCAGGATGTGGCCAGGTTCTCCGAGTCCCAAAAGGTCAGATTTTGCTGGAGAGCTACCCCCTAAATGCTCACTGCGAATGGACCATTCACGCCAAGCCTGGGTTTATCATCCAGCTAAGGTAAGGAGCTTCGGTCAGAATTAGGGAGTCCGAGGTTATAAGGAAACGCAATAATGGAACCAAAGGCCCTGAATCCTAGTGACGAGGGGCTGACCCCCAGCACTTTATTCTTAAAAGCAGAAACTTGCTATTAGAGCCTTTTCCTTTGCCTCTCAGTGATTTTGTGGGGGTAAAGCCTGAGTGAGGGAGTTCCCTTGTGGCTCAGCAGGTTAAGATCCTGACTGGTGTCCATGAGGATGCAGATTTGATGCCTGGCCTTGCTCACTGGGTTAAAGTGAGCAAGAGCTGGGAGCTGTGGTGTAGGTCATACACGCAGCTCAGATCTGGTGTTGCGGTGGCTGTGGCACAGACCGGTAGCCACAGCTCTGATTCAACCCCTAGCCTGGGAACTTTCATGTTTCACAGGTGCGGCCCTAAAAAGCAAAAAAAAAAAAAAAAAAAATCCTGAGTGAAACTATAGCCAGAGGACAGTGGGGCTCAGGTAATGGTGACTTAAAGATAACACCAACAACACAGCAAGACACTAGAGCAGTCTATTCCACCACAGCCCCCTCCCCTAACAAATCTGGACCAGGTCTCCCTAGTCACTCAGTACCGGGCTGGGTTCTCTGGGCAGAAAGAGAAAAAATAAGGAAGACAGGTCTAACCTTCAAGAAATTTGTATCCCAGGTTGGGGTTTATACTTGCAGCTCCTTTCATTGCTGTTCTCAGAAAACAACCACCGGAGTTCTCTTTTGGCAGGTTCAGGATCTGGTGTTGTCATTGCAGCGGCTTGAGTCACTGCTGTGATGCAGATTCAATCTCTGGCCTGGAAACTTCCGTATTTCCACATGCTGTGAGCATGGCAAAAAAAAAAAAAAAGAAAGAAAGAAAGAAAGAAAAAAGGAAAAAACAAAAAGAAAAGAAAACCAGCACCCCCACAACCAACTCTTTCACTCAAGTGGAAGATAAACTCTTTCTTTTCCTTTTTTTTTTTTGTGTCCTTTTAGGGCCACATCCACACAATATGTGGAAGTTTCCAGACTAGAGGTCCAATCAGAGCTTCAGCTCCTAGCCTACACCACAGCCGCAGCAACACCAGATCCTTAACCCACTGAGCGAGGCCAGGGATCGAACCCGCAACCTCATAGTTCCTAGTCAGGTTCGTTTCTGCTGCGCCACTATGGGAACTCCTCTGATTCTGTGTTAAGTGAAAGTGAACCCAAGTACATTTAGAAATGCAAATATCGTGCATTTTATTATAATCCCTACTTCATGGATACTAGTTGGGTTTGTTACCACTGAGTCAAGACAGGAATTCCAGCTCTTTCTTCTTACAGAGCTTTGGGGTCCTCACAGATGTTTGATTTATGCCATAGTTCAAAGTACAGACCCAGTTTTATTGTAACTGTAGATAAATAACACAAGAGGGTCCTGTTTTGTGAGAACTATTCACTGCTGCATCCAGATGCCTGGAACAGTACACGGTACACACTGCAGGTGCTCGATAGATCCTTGTTGCATAAATAAAGTTGGAAGACCAACTCTCTGGCTCCAGTGTATCTCCCCTCTCCTGGCAAACACCCCTGCTCTTCCTCTTTGGGGAAGCACAGGGGGCTGCTCACCTCTAGGACTTCTAGGGGCACAGCTCCTCCCTTTTCTAACTGTGAGGAGATGGGCAGTGATGGAAATCTCTAATCTTCTAGACATAGGCTTTCAAAAAGTATTTCCTGGATAGATCAAAGCACCCAGATGTTGCCACATGCCTGCAGGCTCCTTGCTGGCTCTCTGTCCTTCAGCATGGTACCCTGCATTGAAAGGATCCAACAAATCAGGTCCCCTTCTCAATCCTTCTCATCAGAGCTACCCCTTTGTAGCTGGTCTTTCTGCTCCCCCAGGTCCTGGGGTGGAAGTTTCATTAAGTGGACTTTCCCAGAAGAAGGTTAGTTAGTTCAAAGAGCAAGTGAGAGACCATACTAGTATGCTCTGCTTCACGGGCTCCAGGCTGGATCTGCCAGGATGATAAAGGCAGGTGTAAGTGCCACATACTCATTTTTCACCAACTCAGGGATCAGGACAAATGGTCCCCTCAGGGGCCTCTGAGGAGCTTCTCCAACCAAGATCCAGGATGCAAAAGAAATGCCCCCCTCCAACCCCACCAAAAAAAAAGTCCTAAATGGTGGAGAGATTGAGAAGCACGTCACCTGTCTAGGAAAGGATGCTAGGAAGGCTTGGAAGTACATAGATGCCTTTCGTGCTTGTCCAGCCTGGACCAGATGGCCAGGGAGAATGATAATGATGGAAATACTCTGAAGCCTGTGTAAGTGCTCAGCTCCAAAGCTGGCGGTCATCCCTGATGTCCCCTTTTCCATCGCCTACCACAGGTCACCACAGAGTCTGTCTTCTCACCTGTGCAGTAACCTCAAGTCCATCCGCGGTCTCTACTGCCAACATTCTACTTCAGACTGCAGCTCTCTCTCACCTGGATTCTCTCATGGCCTTTTCATCGGCTTCCCTGCTTCTCCTCTTGCCAGCTCTGCAGTCTCCTCTCTTCAGAGTGACTAGAACCATCCTTTAAAACCCTCAAACTAGGGAGTTCCCTTCATGGCTCAGCGGTTAATGATCCCGACTGGGATCCACGAGGATGTGTGTTCCATCCCCGGCCTCACGTGGTGGGTTGAGGATCCAGCATTGCCATGAGCTGTGGTTGCAGGCATGGCTCCCTCATTGCTGTGGCTGTGGTGTAGGGCAGCAGCTATAGCTCCGATTTGACCCCTAGCCTGGGAATCTCCATATGCCGCAAGTGTGGCCCTAAAAAATAAAAATAAAATCCTCAAAATTATTATTTCTGTTAGTCCATCCACAGAAGGTTTCTGTTGGTGAAACCCTCCAATGGCTTCCTATCAGGCTTGGAATGAAATCTGAACTCCTTACCCTGCACCATGTCTCCTGCTGTCCTCACCAGCCTGGGTTCACACCACTCTCCTCTGTACACATCACCTGCAGCATCCCTGACTTCTTTCAGGTCCTTAAATATGCCAGGGCCTTTGCACTTACGGATTCCCCTGCCTGGACCACTCTTCCCCATGACCTTCCCATGGCCTGGCTCGATTTCCTCATTTAAGGGGCTTCCCAGATAGCATGTCTGTAGCAAGGTATTCCTTGACCACCTTGTGTAAACAGCTTACCCGCCAGCCAACCTCTGTGCTCGTACCTGGTTTATTTTCCTCTCAGGACTTAACACGCTCTAGAATCTCCTTGACCTCTGCATTCCCTGCTTACTGTCTGTCTCCCAAATCAGAGCTCCATGAGGGCAGGTGTTGAGTCGACTTGGGGCATTGCTGCCCATTCAGCACCTAGAACAGCGTCTGATACAGAGCAGACCTGCTGCAAATCTGTGTTGAATAAGTGAACAAACCAATGAATGTATGAGTGTAAGTTGCAGTGTCTCCTGTGGCAGTTTCAGAAAAAGCTGTGATCTCTGTTGGGTGGTGGCCTCGTCCTCCCTCCTCCTTTTTTCAGACAAAGATACAAAGCCCAGGTCCACAGCGAGTTGGTGGTGGCATGTGGATGGGAGGTCAGATCCTTACACACTACGGCAGGTTTCACAGCAGGACTTACACTCCCTCACAAAAGGCTTTGTGATAAACATTTTTGAAAAAATGAAACAGTTCTTGGGCATCTTTTTCAGGAAGACCTTTAAAAACATATAGAATATCCCGATTGTTCTCTAACTCTGGCACTTGAAGATTTTTTACCCAAGATCGTAGAAATAGCACTAGTCCCAACTCTTCAGGTTGCAGTCTGAGGTTTTCTGTCTTTTCTTACTTCTCCCAAATGTGAGGGAGAAGACACAGTTATAAATTTTGTGAACTTGATGCTTGGGCATTCACTTGGAAAACTTCTGAAAAATGTCTTTTCCTCTCTTGCCCTGGGATGTAGCTGTGTCTTTTCTTACCTCTTGGAATTGGGAGCTTAGGGTCATCTGCTTTTTGGTCTGAGGTACCCCAGCATTTCCACACGCAAGAGGCAATCACAGATTACTCATATATCCTTCGGTTCTGAAAACATGATATGGTGCTACGTTTTCTATTCTTTGGGGCGAGAACTCTTGTTACAAGAATATAATTACTTCCTGATCCTTCCTTCAGACCACAGAGTGTGCAGAGAGTTTTTCCTTTAATTGGTCTTGCAAAACCAAATGTACTTTTCCATTTTCCAGTTATAAAATTACAACAGTGTATCCATTCCATCCCATCATCTATTCAATACAACAGCGTGCCCATTCCATTCTGTCATCTGTTCAATAGTGTTTGCTTAGCATCTCGACATGCCAGGCACTGTGTTAAACACTACACAAACAACGGTGGCAGAACACAGATCTTGCCCTCTGCCCTCAAGGAATTTGCCGTCTAAAGGAGGAGAGAGGCACGCACGTGTGCACACACACACACTCACAAAGCCAAGGAGATAAATATGAGAAATTAAGGTGTGGGAGTTCCTGTTGTGGCGAGCAGAAACGAATCTGACTAGTGACCATGAGGATGAGGGTTCAATCCCTGGCCTTGCTCAGTTGGTTAAGCACTGCCATGAGCTGTGGTGTAGGTCACAGATGCGGCTTGGATCTGGCGTTGCTGTGGCTGTGCTGTAGGGCGGCAGCTATAGCTCTGATTCGACCCCTAGCCTGGGAACCTCCATATGCCGAGGGTGCGGCCCTAAAAAGACCAAAAAAAAAAAAAAAAAAAAGAAGGAAAGAAAGAGAAAGAAAGAAACTAAGATGTGTATACACTTTATGAAGAAAACAAGGGATTTCCTTTAGGAAGAGTTGTTAGGGAAGCCTCTTTAAGGAGAGAATATTTAAGCCGGGGCGTGAGGATAGGAAAGAATCAGCCTTGCAGCCTGGGAGGAGCAGGTGGGCAGAGACCCTCTGAGCGGGATGTGGTGCCCCCTTCACCTGGGTGTGCGTGTGCACACACCTGCACACAATGTACCTACACACGTGAAAAGAAAGTCATCTGACCTCACGTCCTCCAAGACCCCCACCCTATCACATCAGGCCAATGGCACAGCTCTTCCAGAGACCTGTTTATCATCTGGCCTTGAACTTGCTCAGGGGCGGTGGAGGGGATCTAAGGACTATCCGGAGCCCACCTATTTGTTTCCTGCCGTCACCCTCTCCACCCACAGGTTCGTCATGTTGAGCCTGGAGTTTGACTACATGTGTCAGTATGACTATGTGGAGGTCCGTGACGGGGACAACAGTGACGGCCAGATCATCAAGCGTTTCTGTGGCAACGAGCGGCCAGCTCCCATCCGAAGCACTGGCTCCTCGCTCCACGTCCTCTTCCATTCAGATGGCTCCAAGAACTTCGATGGCTTCCATGCCATCTTTGAGGAGATCACAGGTAAGGGTCAGGGAGACACATGCCGTATTTGATGGCTGTGCTGCAGACAAACATGCCTTTCTGTGTACCCCCTTCTCCCTGGTGAGCTTTGTTAAAACCCAGCGTGCTGGCTCCTCAGAAGCAGCAGACACATTGAGAAGGAGGAGAAAAATGGCAAGGGATTTCTGGTGGAAATGCTCACCGGAACCAGAACTAGGAATTATTACCTCCCCTATGCAGATGCTAAGCACAGAGAAGCCGGGTGATTTTCTGCGGTCACACAGCTATGAGGATGGACTGGGAGTATGTACAGTTTGGCTCTAGAGTGTCTGTTAGGGGCAGTCATGGTTAAGAGCGTTAGCTTTGGACTCCTGGCAGATTAAACTGTGCAGCCTTGGACAAGCTCTACGTCTCTGGACCTCAGTTTTCTGATCAGTGAATAAAGACATAACCACAGATCCTGCTCCATTAAAGAGGTGCTGGGAGACAGAACAGAACAGAGCAGAGCAGAGCTTAGCACAGCCTCTGATACAAAGGAGCTTTCCAGAGCCAGGGCCTCCCTTTGTCGTCTTTCAGGTAGGTATTCAAAGTCTTAAACTACACAGGAAATGCCGCTTACTTTCTGAGTAACTCTGAGTGCGACTCTACCTCCTGCCCTGTTTGTATTAGGAAGTAGGATTGGACCAAAATGAACCAAACTTTTAATTCTAAAGAACCACCCCAGCTTGTAATGTTCTGTGATTGGATTACATCCGGTTTTGCAAAATAAACTCAAGCTTGAAGTTATGTATATTCTTAAAAACATCGAATTTAAAAAATTGTAATGACATTTTGACCACTAAAGCTTGTTTAAGGAAGGTGTGAGACAGAAGTCTCAGGAAAGAAGGTGGGGGTAGTGGAATCAGTCTTTCTCTAGTCCCATCCCCACCTTTTCAGCAAGACTGGCAGACACCACACCCTCCCCAGCCGCCTCCCCCTGTGGATGTTCCTACCCCAGCTCTCAGCATCGCTCCTGTGATCTCTGTGCCTGCCTCCTCTCCAGCTCTGTGGGGCCTGGGCATTCTAGATGCTTTGCTGCTGTGGTGTGGTCAACCTGTGACTGAATCCTTGCCCCTTGGGGACCTCCTGCTGATGGAGGCTGAGATTCATCTGGGGGTATCTAGGGCAGTCAGCAGTTGGCAGCAGCGGTGGCTCGCCAGCTTGTAACCCTGTGCCCGAGGGGAGTCAGGAGGCTCTCTTCCTCAATCTCCTCTGGGGACCTTTGGAAACTCTGGTCTGAATTGTCAAGTAGGCTGAGCTCTTCCCGTATGTCCTGCCTCTGCTCAAGGTCTTCCCTCTGATTGAAGCCACCTCCCAATGCCCCACCGTCCCCCTAGCACATCAGATCCCATCCTTCTGAGTCCTATCAGATTTCCCCTCCTCTGTTAAACCTCATCCCTTGTTCCGATGGCTGTGGCTTTGCCCTCGTTTGAATGTCTGATAGCACCTTCTCTCTTTTCTGACACTAACTGACTGATGCCTCGGGTTGTAGCCGTTGTACACTCTTCCTCCAAAAGCTTTGACCTGGTGGATAGGGTCTCCTGCTCATCTTTGTGCCTCTCCAGTGCCTTACACAGGGCATGCACTCAGGCCTTGTTGAACTTGAGCAATGGATTTCTCCGCCAGAGGAAATGAAGGTGGGATTGGTGGGTAGCAAGCAGATTAGTGTCTCCTGATGGGTTCTCCGTAGAAAAATGGTCCCCAGGACACTGTGAAATGCAGTCTCTGAGGTCAGATAAGCCTGTAACAGGTGGAATGTTCTGCGCATTCTTAGAAATTCACAGTGTACATTAGAGCGTGGCGTGTTCTGAGACGTTCTGCGGTAGAGAAATTTGGTTATTTATCATTTAACCCCAGTAGCGTTTCCCCACCACATCTGAGATCGTAATTCTCAAGATCTCAAGGCACTGAGTATGCGTTTGGATATTGAGGATGCCTTCCCCAGTGTCGTGAAGACCATCTGCCGCTTCCTTTTCCCTGGTACCCTGGATGCGAGCTTCCTTGAAAAAAGACCATCTCTTTATTACTCAAGGCTTCTCTCTCCCCCGGAGCCTCTGTAGGAGGGACTGAAGCAAGCTTCTGCTTTAATCGTGTCGCGCACCTGTTGGTGCTGTGCATCAAATAACACCAGCAGCAGTCGGATTCACAAGTAGCAGTTTTAGGCCACCTCAAGCAATGGTAACATGATTTCAATAAAAGGAGTAAAAACGTGGCAAGAAAACGTTAAAAGACCCGTGATAGACCCTGGTCAAGTCTCTAGGCTTGAAGGAATTGACTCACTGCCCAGGAGCCCTGAGAGGACTTGCCTTTTCTTTTCTTTTGCAGCGTGTTCCTCGTCCCCTTGTTTCCATGATGGCACTTGTCTCCTGGACAGCACCGGTTCATACAGGTGTGCCTGCCTGGCAGGCTTCACCGGGCAGCACTGCGAAAATCGTGAGTGTGCCTCCAGAGTGGGGGTCCAGGTGTCCCATGGGGCTGGGCTGGAGGGGGGCTGGGGAGCGGGCCAGGTGTGTTGTTTCCAAGATGGCACATGGTGTGGACTCGGCTGTTGAGTGGATCTCGAGGGGGCTGGGCTGCCTCGGCGTCAGGATGTCTGGACCCAGCCAGGTTTGCTGCATATACCTCTCCAGTAGGCATGCCCTCAGTGGCCTTGAATAGCATTCCAGACTCAGAATATATTCAGAAAGGGTCCCAGAGTCTGAACTCCCTGTCCATCCTGTGATCCAAATTTTAGAGTCCTGCTCCAGGGTGCTGTGGTGTGTTCTGAAGCCCCCAATTGAGGATGGTACAGATGGAGGGTGACCCTGAGTCCCAGTGTCCCAGGGACAGTTCTAGTTCGATGCATTTTGTCTGGGCACTGTCGTTAATAACATGTTCTTTCATACTCAAGTGTTCTGAATGGGTGACAGAGTACAGGATCATCCTGTAAATATGGGGCCAGGTTGAGTGACAGACAAAGCAACATTAACTCAAGGACTACCATGCACTGAAACGTGTGGAAACGCAGAGGAAGGCATACCTTGTTTGTTGTTCGCTGAAGCAGCGGATCCTGAGTTGTAAGATAAGCCTCGTGCATCGCCGGTTGTTCTCAAGCGGGTCTGGGATGTGCTGGGGCTGCGGGAGGCGGGGCAGCACAGAGTCATAAAGAAATCCACCAACCGTGGAATTCCACACATCCTCAAGGACCTCCGTTCTCCGGCTGCTGCCACCACTCAGGCTCTCACCACCTCTTGCCGGAGCCATGTCCTGGCTGTCCCCTGGTGTCACCCACACCCTCCAGTTCAAACAGCAGAGCAGTAGTAGCCCTCTGTAACCCAGGGTCAAACAAACAGCAGAAATAAGAGGAAACTCACTCAAAGACATGACTCACTTCGAGGCAGGTAGGAATTTCTAATTCATGTTCTTAAAAGACAGGACGTGACTCCTTTCTGATGTTAGATTCAAACCATCCTCAGAGGGGAGAAACTGGAATGTGTATCTGATAGGGCGAATCCTTTGCCCTTGGCAAGAGGACACGCTGACCATTACATATGGCGGCCTCAGGTGGTGTCCAGCCCAGAGGTGCGGTGCCCAGGACTGCGCCATTGGCAGAGAGGAACTTAAACACTGTGACCAGAAATCACTTATCCAGGGTCTCCAATACCAAGGCCCTGTGTATGGCAAGTGATCCTAACGGAAGTGTGTGACCTGAAGCACATGTCACACGCTGCAGCTGTCGGCACGGAGTGAGATGTGCAGAAGAACAAGAGAAATCCAAATTGGGGAAAAGCAAAGGAGGGCCGATGATGGCCGAGGCAGGGTTCCCCGAGGCAGAGGCTGACATGGGAATGTGCGAGCAGGTGAGATTCAAGAGCTGCTCTCATGAGAAGCTGGTAAGGGAGGCAGGGAGGCTGGGCTGGAAGGGAAGGGAGCCAAGCAAAGGCGTGATTTCAGGCAGAGCTCCAGCTTTCGTGTTCACAGGCCATGAAGTCTGGAGGGTAGAGGACAGCTCCGTGTGTGTCCTGGCTTTCAAGCAAGGTAGCTGGGCATTCATATCTCAGCTGTAATCAGTGATTGGCTAAGGGCTATGTAGGCGAGTAGCAGGACGTGCTTGACTTTCTGTGCCTGTGCCAGAGGGGTTGCAGTAACCCTAAGCAGTGGAAGCGTTGGTAGGTGCAGGCCATTGGAAGTAAACCAGTATAGACTGGGTCGGGGACGGGAGGGAGGGCATCTGAGGACAGAGCACCAGAAGTGTCTGCGACCATCACTTCTGACCAGTACACGCAGCTGACATTGGGGGCATCCTAAAAAGAAGGGGCCTGGTCTGAGAGCATTTGATAAAGTTCATGCATCTTTCGGTTATTTTCACAAGTGTTCCTTGCAAACAATGCAGCTAGAAGCCAGTTTTTGAAAGTGTGTCCTTGGGCGTGCATTGCATTCTACTAAAAGCAAGCTGACCTGAGTGTGATTATGCTGGAAACTTAGAAAAGGATGTTTCTGCTACATGGTTCCTGCCTCATTTGAGTCTGCTGTGTAGAGTGCAGAGCAGAGAAAAGAAATGTTGCTTTCCCTTTGTTTCAGGAATCTCTGTATAGAATGATCCTGGAGTCTTGACAGTGTCACATCCTGAGCTCTAGCCTTTAGATTCAGAGGGGTGTCTAAAAAAAAAAGGAAGGCTTAAATTCTTGATAAATTAACTGTATAATATTAGAACTTTGATAAACACAGGTAGAAATGGAAGGAAATAAAACATCACAAAATTAGTCAAAAGGCCTTTAAGAAGCTGGGCCAAATAGGGGACGGTGGTGTGTGTGTGTGTGTGTGTGGACGTGGTCCCAAAATTGTGACTAAAATATTTATGAGTAGCTTTTAATCCAGAAATTGACATCTCAGCATTGTTATTCTATTCAGAATAAAACCCCAAACCAAAACAAGTAAACATGATGAAAAGGAATGTAAAAATATGCCATGATGAACTGATTTCAGCATTTGATTCACAAACTGTCTCAAATCACTTTTGGTCTCAAAACTACCAGTCTAGATGAACAAGAGAATTCTTCCCAGGCACTCTTCAAAACGTTGTAACAACCACAGTTCCCGTAGTACCCGTAGTTGTGACCACATGAAGGTATTGGTGGTGGATATCTGATATGCCTCTTGCTGACATCAATGTGGGACACCAAATGCTGGATTATTTTCTATAAGATTTAGGTTTGTTCCTCTTTCTAGGAAATTCAGCATGAATTCCAACTAACTCAGACGCAGGGGATCATCACCATTGGCCGTGGCAGTTTACCTTATAATTTCCGAACAACCCTTAACCATTTTTCCAGAGCAGTCTGTCATCTAGAAAGACAAAAAAAGAAAAAAAAAAAAAGAAAAAGCTTTCCTTGATTGTTTTTCGCATGAGTGTATCAACAAACTGAAAACATCTCCCTGGAGGAAATTCTTTCAAAATGAATAAAAAAACCCAAAGTGTGCTGGGATTCTGTGAACTCTAAAATGCCCAAGTTGGACCAGGCATATGTTTAAAAACGGTGGCTTTAAAAGCGCCAAAGCAAATGCTAAGGAAAATTCCATCTTATTTATGAAGCACCAAACCCAATGAGGGAAACCGCTTCCCTGTCACTGCTTTATGTACTTATTTATTTATTGCTTTTTTTTCTTTTCTTTTTTTTTTTTTACGCTTCCACAGCATATGGAGGTTCCCCGGCTAGGGGTCGAATAAAAGCTACAGCTGCTGGCCTACGCCACAGCCATAGCAACATCAGATCCAAGCCATGTCTGCAGCCTACACCATAGCTCATGGCAATGCCGGATCCTTAACCCACTGAGCGAGGCCAGGGATCGAACGTGCCACCTCATGGTTCCTAGTCAGATTCATTTCTGCTGCACCATGACGGGAACTCCTGTCACTACTTTAATGTTCTGCTTTCCTAAAGTCTTTGTGGAAAGGTGGAGGATCCTTTTTTAGCAAAGGCAGGATTTGAGGTACAGGGCACAAGACACTGATCCCTGTCAAGTTCAAAACCAGAGTACAGAATCCCACATTTCCCATGTCATTCACAATCTCGAAGACACCATTCTCTCCACATGGCTTGGTGAGACTCCAGATGATGGGTTGGGAGCTCTGGTTTCTCATCCTGTCTCATTATCCAGTCCTCTCAAATGACTCCCCTTCCCAGGTAAGGTCCCCCTGTCTCTTTTTTTCTAGAGAGTGCTGATTGACTGTCTCTTCTTCTTTTTGTCTTTTGTGTGTGTGTGTGTTTTGTCTTTTTAGGGCTGCGCCCACGGCACATGGAGGTTCCCAGGCTCTGCCACCACAGCCATAGCAACTCAGGATCCCAGCTGCATTTGCGACCCACACCACAGCTCATGGCAATGGTGGTTCCTTAACCCACTGAGCAAGGCCAGGGATCGAACCTGCATCCTCATGGATGCTAGTCAGATTTGTTTCCACTGAGCCACAGTGGGAACTCCTCTCTTGATATAAGCTGTTCTCTTCATTTTCTTTGGGTGTGTGTGTGTCTGAGAGTGGGAGTGGAGAAAAAATCGATTTTCTTCTTAATTACAGAAGAAATACATACTTGTAAAAATAATTGAACAACAGACGTGTATGCAGTAGAAAGAGAACATTGTTTTCCCTGACCAGTCCTGGTTCCCAGGAGAATCACTGCTAACGACTTGGTGGGGATCCTCCCAAACCTTTACTTTGGTGAGCAAACCTAAGTTGTCTACAGATCATTTAGAAGCCGGTGGTTCTCAACAGTGAGCAGTTTTGTGTCCCGCCCCCACCCTCAGGGCACTTTTGGCAAACTGGAAGCTTTTGTTGGTTGTCACAATAGCAGAGGAAGGGGCTACTGGCATCTGGTGGGTAGGGGCCAGGATGCTGCTAACATCCTATAATGCAGCCCCCACCCCAAGGGTTATCCTCCTCAAAGGTCAAGGGTGTCAAGGTTGAGGAACCCTGTTTTAAAGAAAAGTGGACCCAGGCAAGAATGGGTGTTCATAGTTGAGGCCAGGGATCGAACCTGCATCCTCATGGATACCAGTCGTGTTTGTAACCTGCTGAGCCCTGAGGGGAACATGTATTTAAACTTTTGAGAGCTGTTGCCAAAATGGTCTCTGAAAGGTTTTGCCAGCTTCCAAGATGAGCTGCTATGAACACCCATTCTTGCCTGCTGGAAATGGGTTGATTTTCTAAGGAATTCCTTGGGTCTGAAGGGAGACGGCTCGGTCCGGTTTTATGGGGGAGAGGATAAAGCACAAGGTGTGTCCACACAGGGTCCCCCTATTCAGTTTGTGCGAGGGTGACAGAGCCCCCAGGACAGTCCTCACAGGCTGCTACCCCAGCCTTCTCCCCAAGGCCTTTCCCAAGGAAGAATGACCTTCCCCTGCTCCCAGGTGACTTCTTCTCAGAGCAGAGAATGGGGAGTGGCCCTCGCCTGGGCTGCAGGACCGAGCTAACCTCCTGCCAGCACCCTCCTCGACCCCAGCCTCCTTGGGCCACCATGTAAGAAACTGGGGCCCCTTTTTTCCTCTGAAGTTTCCTGTTTCTTTGTCTGGAACACAAGGACAGAATAGGTTCTCCAGTAAATAAAGGGTCAGAATCTTGTTTTGAAAAAGTGGAGAGCAGGGAATTCATCACCCCGTTCCAGTTTCCCTGTTGCCTTTGTTCCTCTGGCCCAGTTGACAGTGCTGGGCTGTCCCCCCTGCATCCTAATGAGGGGCAGTGAAACAGGCTCAATGCTGGGGCACAAAGCTCGCACTGCAGGCTCGGACGCGCCTTGGAACAAAACAAATCGGCTTCCACCAATTAAAGAAAAATGGTGTCTCTGGATTCACTTGGGTTTGGGAGCAGAAGGAGGTTTCCCGCTAGCTGGTCCCAAGGACTGGAAAGAAAAGAGCCCGAGGCGAGAGGCACACTTTATACTTCAACTTCAAAGGGGCAACTCGACTTTCTCATCAGAATAGGGGATTGGGAACTTTGGGGTTTTCACAGAGACCTTAACACTGATGCAGGGAGAGTGTGTCAGACCCCATCACAGGTAAATACTGTGCCTCGGACTTGGTGGAATTAATGCAAACTGTTTTAAGACCTCTTAGGTGAGACATTGTAAAAATGGAATTATTCCCTGGCTTTTTTTTTAACAGTTCTAAAGGCCCCTTTCATCCTTAACATGTGGAAGACAGGTGCACCATTGTCCACAGTGAGATGGTACAACCTGGGCTGAAAAGAGCTTGAACTCTGGTTAGAAGGACCTTGCTTTGGCTCTAAGTCTGCAATTGACCAGCCTGGTATATCTTGAGCAAGTCATTTACCTCCTGTGAGCTTCAGTTTCCCCACTTATAAGTTCCAGGCAAATGTTGTCTAATACTTCTTAAGAATTGTTATCTAATACTCGATGGCAGGAATGGAATGAGATGATGCATAGAAGACACTGACCTGAGTAATGGAAGTGCTTGTTCTCATTACTACTTCTGGCCCCATGTGGCCATTTAAAAGTTTGGCCGAAGATGGGATTCTCTAGATAAGGGGTTAGGGTAACAGCACTAGTTTTTACAAAGTTTATGATCATAACCAATCTTTCTCAGGGTCCCAGGGTTGAAGAACATTCTTCCAAGCCTTTAGTTTCTGTGTACCGTTCCTCCTGATTCATCGCCAAATGCTAAGTATTGCTACCACCACACCAGCATCTAGGCAAGAAAGATCAGGTTTTAAATGACAAGTAGACACTGCCAATGCCACTGTCATAAAGGAATCTTGGATCCCGGGAGAAGACATGCACATTGGGTAGGAGGAATGGGGAGTCTATAGCCAAAAGAGCCAGGAAATGGGGGCTGTTAGAGGTGATAAGTGGAGTAATATCCAGGGGAACTGGATTGGGAAACTCTGGAGCAGGTTGCCCCAAACATCATGTTACCTGGTCAGCCTCCCTTTTTCTCAGGGGACTTTTTAATAGTCATTCATCAACCGTGGAGTGGGCTGTATGTTCTTCCCCTGTGGTTATGCAGAAAACCAAGGCTCCAAAGTATCCTTTACATATTTTATTTGAGCAACAATAAATACATCAAACTGCAAAAACAGGAGGAAATATCTCCTTTCAAGGGTAGGAAAGAGAAGACACACTCTGGCCTGAGAGGGGGTGAGGGGTAGAGGGGCGACTCTGTGGAAGATAGTCCTGGGGAATCCGTAGTTGTTACCCACACGCGCTTGATCACCTAGAGCCTTCAGGGATTGGAGCAGCCCTGGGAAGATGATTAGCTAGTGGGCTGCTTACTTCTTAAACACCTCCTTAGACCCAAGCCTCCCATCTACTCTCCCTCCCTAATATAGATGTGAATCTCTGCCATCCGCCTTAGCACGTTTAGTGGGATAGCGTCTCATTTGGAGTTAGATCTGGAAAGCAAAAGCTGACAACGCAGGAGAAACGGCCCTTTTATAGTTACCAAGGTATTTGTTTATTTGTTTTTCTACTTCAGGGATAAACTTTCCTTTTCATTTGGATCCTTCTTTGTTGGGTAAAACTGAGACTGACACAGACTGAGTGACATTTTAGCATTAACTCTACTGGCCTTGCCTCTTCTCGTTCAGGGTAAGATGATTGGGGTTGGCCTATAAGGGTGCATTTTGCTAGCTTGCAGCAATTGTTTTAGTTATGAATGGCATTCCAGCCAAATAATAAAGAGGACCAGTCAGGCCCCGTAAACAGCTCTCTAGCCCGAGAGTTTGGGATGGAGTGCCCATCAGTGTGGAATGGACCAGATACACCATTGTTTTACTAACTCTTTGCCTCCACTAGCCTGCTCTCTGTTGGGGCCTCTTGGCTTTGGCAGACAAGATCATTGAGGCAGGGCTTGATGCAGGGGGCAGATTTTATTTTGGCTTTGCATTAAGAGGTTATCCGCTAGAGCCAAGGTGGACTGTGTGCCCATGGAGGGGAGCAGGGGGAAGATGCAGGGAGTAGAAGAACTGACTTCTGATGGAAATAGACATCCTGCTGTCAAGACCCTGAGGCTGACTCCAGTGCCTCAACACAGGCTGCAGAGCCCCCACCTTTTCTTAAAGGCTCCTGTCTTGTAGGGTGTTCATTACTGGTCCCTCACCTTGCTTTGGAAGATGAGAGCTTCCTCTGTGCACAGCACAAAGCATTCTTATTGGCATCCAAATATTCAAAACAACAACAGTAGCTATTCCACTAATCTCAATATAGGTCAGGCTCTGTGCTTTATGTGATGCTGTCTCATTTAATGGTCACATCCCCACAAGGTCAGTACTGTTATCCTTGCCAAGTTTGCAGATTCATCCAGCTGGATGTTTGAGAGTGTCTGTTAGGTACCAGGCACTGGGGAGATAAAGCAGGGCTCCATGGTACCTTTCCTCCCTTCATTTGGCAGAACCATGAAACAATTCCAATCTTAGCCTTTTTCTGGTGCAGAGGAGAGTGGTCATGTTACATATTCCCCAGCTACAACTTCTTCTAGAAAGGCCATTGGAAATGGAGATGGTGGTGATGAGAATTCCTAAGCTGGCAGAACCTCTTAGGACTCAAATGCGCTTGGAAGCTCAGGCCTCCTCTACAAGGTCGTTCTCTTCATCCCCAAGACTAAACAGAATAGAACTGCCTTGTTTGGGCCATTTTCCTTATGGACATTTTTTATATTTGAAAAGTTGAGTGTAACAGCCGCTGGGGGACATTTCCCCTGGTAGTTTAGCGTTATTACCTACCCCCAACCCCATCCACAGGAGCTAACTCAGAAACCGTCTGAGATTTGGGGGAGCCCTCAGAAGACTTATGGAGTACAACTGCTAGGTAGGAGACAGCTGAGTTTCTCTAGTTACATAGGTTACCCATCGACTCTACCAAAAGAGGAGGTGCCCAGTGGATTTTGAACAAGACCAAAATGACTAGGGCTTCCTGAGAATTTTTTTTGAAGCTGACCTGTCGCTTAGGCACAGGGACTTTCAGCTGGCTAATGAAATAGGCCATGCAAACACCAGAAAAGTGGTATCTGAAAGACACAGTGTACCAGGAGCCAAGGACAATCCTGATTAAGATCAAATAGCTAATTGTAAGCCTCAGCCTCCAAATTGCTACCAGATGAATAAATAGCAGTGTGTGCAGTCCAAGTGTCATTTTGCTCGGATACTGTCTCATTCACAATCTTGGAAGGCTGGAAAACACTGGGTGGGAGAGTGGGGCAGAATTCCATTGGCTGGACAGGGATAAGAAGGGTTTTCAGAGGGGCGTTATAGCCCCAGTGGGAGTCCTTTTGCCTGAGTGGGGAAGACCTTTGTGGAAGTAAAAGATGTTGGGTCCAGAGGTATCAGACTCAGATTGAAGCTGAACAGGAAGAAGTAAGGAAGAGATGGGAGTCCAACTGTGGTTGTCCTGGTGTTGGCCTCCTGCGAAGTTGGGTTTCCAGAATGAACAAAGTCCCAATGAGAAAATTAATGCCTTTTCAAACAGAACTGAAATTCTGTCAAAAATTGTTTCCTTGATTTGGCTGATGATTGAGAATGGGTGGATACCAAGAGTGTATTGAAAACTGAGATGAACACCCCAGCCCACACTGCCAGCTACATAATGGGGTCATGGATTTTGTTGACTTTGGATCTCTTTCCTTTGCCACAACTCCCCAGAGAGTCCTACAGCTCTGAAACCCCACTCCTGTTAAAGAGACAGGATAGTACCCTTAGTTTTTGGTTTTTGTTTTTGTTGGGTTTTTTTGTTCAGGTGGCTCTCCGGCAACCCTGAAAATCTCATTGATATAAATTTTGAGAAAAAAAAATATGGTTTTTTAGGTGCTGTTTTGTAAATCACATCAAACCATTTCTGAAAGCAAGTGGGGTGAAAGTAATAATTAAAGTAAGACAATGTATAGTTATGGGGCAAAAACAAGTGAAGGAGTCACTAGATAGGATGCGAGAATGAAATTGAACACTTGCATCAGATGACATGATCAGCTTCAAATGGCTATGACTCTAAGTTTTCCAGGGAGCAAAGGCAAAAAGAGAAATGCCTTAGCTGGTATAGCTCTAATTGTATGGTTTTTGTTTTTGGGGTTTTTTTTTTTGTCTTTTGTCTTTTTAGGGCTGTACCTGCGGCATATGGAGGTTTCCAGGCTAGGGGTTGAATCGGAGCTGTAGCCACCGGCTTAAGCCACAGGCACAGCAACTCGGGATCCAAGCCAGATCTGCGACCTACACCACAGCTCATGGCAACGCTGGATCCTTAGCCCACTGAGAGAGGCCAGGGATCAAACCTGAAACCTCATGGTTCCTAGTCAGATTTGTTTCCACTGTGCCATGACAGGAACTCCTCTAATTGTATATTAAATGAAAGTGAACACAAGTACATTTAGAAATGCAAATATTGTCCATTTTATTATAATCCCTACTTCTGTCTCCTTATGGTGCTGGGGAAATGATTTTAACTTCAGTTTTGTAAATAACAGAAATATAGTTTTTTCTTATACCAAATATTTGTGAAACCTGGATCCTTTCACTTTCCCTGAAAAAAAAAAAAAACAACAACAACTGGATTTTATTATGCTTATGCCATTACTGAGCATGTCAACCCACTGACCTCCAGCCCTGTGCTCCTGCAGCTCTGCCTAAGGGCTATCCCTAGCTCTCAGAGCCCACTGGCTCATACAGGTGGGCAGACTGGAGGAATTAATGTTCATCCATCATCCTTCAATGAACAGTTGATGGTGGTCTGTAGATAGTAATGTATATCCCTTGCTGTCTGGATAGGATAACTCCGAGGCATGTTCTGCATTGTCTCCCAGAGCTTCCCAGGGGCATTGAACCTCAGTTGCCCCAGTGATTAATAATAATAACCATTCT
Source organism: Phacochoerus africanus (assembly GCF_016906955.1). NCBI lineage: Eukaryota > Metazoa > Chordata > Mammalia > Artiodactyla > Suidae > Phacochoerus > Phacochoerus africanus. The sequence continues at coordinate 27,080,343 of NC_062547.1, forward strand.
TAATAGAGCAAAATTCCGTGTCTCACTTCCCCACACTCCTTTGGGTCTTTACTGGGATTACCACCTAAATAAGCGACTTGCACTCAAATCCTGGTCTCCCAGGTTGCTTCTGGAAGAACCCAATCTAAAATACTTTGGAAAAATACTTCTTTACAGAGTTAAGTTAATAGGAGGATAGAGCTCAGGACAGCTAGATCATCATCTGGTTGTTTCTTTAAAATATTGGGTAAGCCTTTGATCAATGACGAAGAACATATATTTCAGGATTGCATTGTCCGAAGGGTGCTCAGAATATGGGTTAGGGTTAGGGTTAGGGTTGTATTATTGGTTTAAAAAGATTCAATGTTAGACCCAAAAATTGACTCTCTCTTTTACACACAACCCTCTCTCGCCCTCTCTCTCTTTCTCTCTCCTCTGTACATAAGAGCCTCCCCAGTTTTTCTGGGGTGGGGTGGGAGAGGAGCGGGGACTCCAGTAATGTTTGTATAGAGAGCCTATAATACCTCCCAAAGGACTTAGAATCTTCTGAAGGATTTGGTCAAACTCTGCCATCTAGCATTTTTCAGACAGGTGTTAGAAAGTAGCCGTTCCCATCATAAGGAAGCATCATCGCTGGGCCTTTGCTAATTGCCTCATCTTTTGTAATTGTGCCCTTGATCAACCAGTCTCGCTGCATTAACTTCAACATGTGCCCTGGTTAAACAGTAATCTCTGTGTCAACAATTCTGTTTGGTATCACAGGGAGAACGCAGATGAGATAAAACCGAGAGCTTGAATTCCAGCAAATCCCCAGTGGTTATTCTTAGCAGAAGCATCTAAATAGAACCTGGTTCCATTTCACCTAAGTTCTTGTCTGTAGATTAAGAGCTTTTCTTTCAGACAACACAGAGGATGATGGTATCAACCCAGTGAAATCGATTGTGCCTGATGAAATCTTGGATGCAACCCAGATGGCAGTCAGTTGCTGGGGGTGGCTACTGTTTGCTGAGACCCCTCCCGCCGCATCCCATTCAGAGGCATTTAAGGCCCCAGTGGTTACCTTTACTTTATTCCCTGGTTAGAATCCTCTGTTCTGATGAAATTTTAGAAGCCAAGTTAAGAAAGACACTAGTGATTTAGGATGAAATGGTGCTAAAGAAAAAAATTATATCTATGTAATGGCTCCATTCCCCTGAAGACTTGGGCAATAAGTAATTGGAAGGCCTCAAACCATTTTAATAAGTGCTTAAGTGTGGTTGGGAAGGGCCTTTGGATGTCTGGGTTTAAATTACAAATTTCCATGTTAAACATACAGAAACACATCTGCTAATGCCTGATCCCACTGAGCACAGAGGAGGCACTTACTAAACATATGGTGCAATGTAATGTATACATGTAAGGATAACTTGATCCCCTTGCTGTACGGTGGGGAAAAAAAAAAAAAAAAGTATGGTGCAGGAAAATTAATCAATGAAATCGATGGCAACAGCACCTCACCAGTCCTTCTCTGCACAGAGACACACTGGGCTTCCAATGGGCAAAGCAGTGATTGAACTCTTAGGTTCCTGGGTCTTTTTCTAGATCTTATCTCTAACTTCGACCTTATAGCGTCAAGACCAAAGGAAAAGACAAATATTCATGATATTTGGTGCATCACATTGAAATTCTGGATTCCTTCGTAAAAAGATATTTTGTAAACAAGGATATACTGGTAGAGGAGTTCCCGCTGTGGTGCAGCAGGTTAAGAACCTAACTGCGGTGGCTTGGGTTGCTGCAGAGACACAGGTTCAGTCACTGGCCTGACACAGTGGGTTAAAGGATCCAGCAGCAGAGGTCGCAGCTGTGGCTCAGATTCAATCCTTGGCCCAAGAACGTCCATATGTTGCAGGTATGGCCATTTAAAAAATGATACCGGTGGAGAGTGATTAATGGAACAAGAGATCTGTTTTCTTGCCACAACTGGATCTGCTCCCTGTATTTTGTGATTATTAGTGACTTGGGATGGTGGGTCCCTTCCCTAAATTAGGGCTGAAGAGTGTGAACTTCCTTTTGTCATAGTCAATGTAGATGATCTGACCAGAGGGCACCAAAAAAGTGGCATTATTTATGTGCACCCCAAAGCTGCTTTTCCTTAAAATGTCTCTATCTTATCTGACATACTCCCTGATATCTCCATCATCATGTCCATTTCTTACAGACCTTTTGGACCTGGGCATCTCAGCTATCTTACGTCTAGTATGAATCTCAGTATACCAATCAGGGGAGGAACAGATAGAATTTACGTGCCTTAAATCAACTTTCTCCAACTCTAAGACCCAGAATTCAGGCTCAAGAGAAGTTTAGTCATTGCGGGGGCCTCCTCTGTACCCCAGGGTTGTATAAAGGCCCCTGGCTTTACACAGACAGCACCAAGTCAACAGAGAGAATCCTTGGATGGGGGGCTCTGGGTCCTCACTGTTTGTCTTGGGGAAGTCCATTGTTCTGAAGCATCTGATCCCTTTAGGTCAAAACAGCTCTGCTGGTGGAGGGGGACTGGCCTGGAGCCTGAGAGTATCTTAGGGCTGGAGGCCCTCTGATGACATGCAGCCTCTCTAGTGGTCCTACCAGTCATCCTCCCTGAGGTCTCCCAGGAGTGCTGAAAGGTGAAGGGGGCCCCATGCCCAGGGCTGAGATAATCGCCTCTGTGAGGCCTCATCACCTCCCAAGTGTGCCACCCTGAGAGAGGGGAGGGGCTCTGATGCCCAGAGCTAAGAAACAGCAGAGCTCTCTTAGCTTAGTGTCTCCCCACACCAGACCCTGAGCCCAAGTGTTTGGGTCCAAACGATTTACTAAAGGAAGTACTCTCAGGATCAGCTCATCAGGGAGCTGGGAAAGCAACATAGAGAAGAGGAAGAAACCCAGCAAGAGTGATTCCACCTGAATTCCCAGACTCAGCCCCATCCTGGGGAGTTCTGGGAAGTGTAAGTCACACCTCAAGAAATAGGAGTTGGGCTTGGGTACTTTCGCACCCATCAGTCACTGGCTACGGTGGGGTGGGCATGAGGGGAAAAAAATTAGGCATTTGTCAGCTCTTCGTATGAGCAGGATGGCGCCTATGGCCAAGGTCAGTCCTCTGAAGGCAGCGGGTGCCAGTAAAGCACCCATGTAGAAGCTGAGCTGGTAAAGGGGTTGTGAGGAGAGCTGGGCGGGGCACCAAGCGTGATCACTACCAGCCATCCCAAAGCCATTGCCCATCCTCTATAAAGTGGTGTCACAGCAAACTGCCTGAAACAGTTGCCCTGAGAAAAAGACAAGGGAAGGTGTTTCTTTAAATGTTTATTGTATCCAGAGAAAGGCATCCCAAGTGCTGGTTTTGTTCACACAACAGCATGTTGAGGCACGCTGATCTTCATGTGTTTATACCCTCGTGCTGAGTCCTCGGAAGTAACAGGGCAGAGTGCTCTTTGTGACTAATCATGGACTAGTTTACTTAGCAAAACAGGAGCTTGATGCTCCTTCACACCAGAGATGCAGATGTTTCAAATTCTCGTTTTGCTCTGTGTGAAGACATCCATCCCACTGAGGAGAAATGAAATCCCATGCTCTTGAAAAATCAAATAGAAAAGAATCACGAATCTGTTCAATAGGGAGATACAAAGGTTTCTAAATAGAGAACCCACAGGGGGGGGGGAAAATGAGAGAGTTTGGAAATCTCACCCTGGGGAGATGCTCTGATGAGATGCAGATGGTCTATGAACCCAACAGGTAGGTGTCTAAACTGGGAGGGAAATGAAGCCTTAGAATTCTCTTCAAAAGCTTCACAAGAAAGTGTACAGCTTTGGAAAGTACAGGAAATAAATGAGGGAAGAGTGACTAGTGCCCCGTAGATGTTTGATACAAAGATATAATTTTAAGTCTTCATTATACAGGATTAAGATAGATGACTGTACAGGGACCATGGTTGGTACCCAGAAGTTTGAACCCACATACTAGACCCAGGTCTGGAAGCCTGTCCTTTGTAGACATTACCAAGAGGCCAGAGCATATTGCTCTGTATTTGAATAGGCCTATTGGGCCTTTAGGTTTCTTTATGGGTTTTTCTTTAAGGTGTATGAATTTGGAGAATTGATTTTTAAAGGCAGTTGGGTGCTTTGTAAATAAAGGCAAATAAAGGAAGTGGAACCTACGTGGAATATAAATTACTCCTCAAAACCAGACCAGCCAGGAAAGTGTTATTGTCTCACTTTATAGATGAGAAGAGCAAGATTTGCCGAGATTAAGTTTTCAGGCTCTAGTTTATTAAGTGGGAGAATGAATACGTGTTAGTTTCAATCCTTTCCACCTATAAACAAACATTTGTTGAACACCTACTGTGGGCTTATTCTGGACCCTGAGGACCAAGTGGTTATTTGAGCCTATAGTTATCTGATCCTGGAGGCCATTACTTTTCCTCCAGAGTCTAGTGACAAAGTTCATTTAAATCTGAGTTCATAGCAAGTTGGATTACTCTATGATTATGCAAGATGATGAAGAGATTTGCATGGGGTGGAGAGGGTATGAAAAGACACAAAAAAGGCATGAAGATTTAATGCTAGATTTATAGTCTTAGCAGGGAGGACCCAAGCCATTTTGCCAGATACTTTAAAAAATAATAATAGAAAGAACAACAAAAACAATCAACGGTAAACTTTTATGGCTGCATTTTCTGATTATAAAACTTGAAAAAAGAATAAAGAAGCAAAAACTCAATATTAGAAGCCAGAGATAATGATTGTAATTAGTTCATTTTTTATTGGCTGTACCTGTGGCATATGGACGTTCCCAAGTCAGGGGTCAAATTGGAGCTGCAGCCGCAGGCCTTTGCCACAGCCACAGCCACCCCAGATCTGAACCACATCTGCAGCCTATGCCACATCTTACAGCAACGCCAGATCCATAACCCACTGAATGAGGCCGAGGATTGAACCTGCATCCTCACAGAGACAACGTCAGGTTCTTAACCCACTGAGACACAATGGGGACTCCCTGTCATTGTCTTAAAGTATGTTTCCCCAATCTCTTCAGCCCCTTTTGGCTGCTTAATTTTTTTTTTGTCTTTTGTCTTTTTTGTTGTTGTTGTTGTTGTTGCTTTAATTTTTTTTTATTGGGCTTTTAACAGTTTTATATGATATGTCTGTATGGTTTCCTTCATATTTATCTGCCTTGGGATTTTGTATATAAATCTATAGATTGATGTCTTCCATCAGAACAATTTTAGTTGTTTTTTCTTTATATATTTGTTTTGCTCCATTCTCCCCCTTTTCATCTAGGATGCCCGTTCTATGTATTTATTAGCCTTCTTGCTGTATCCTTACATTTTCCTAAACATTTTTCACCTTCTTTGTCTCTTGGGCTTTGTTCTGAATCTTTTCTTTGAAGTTATCTTTCAGTTTGTTAATACCCTTTAAACAAATTTTGGGGTGGGGGAGTTCCTGTCATGATGCAGCAGCAAAGAATCAGATAGGAACCATGAGGTTGTGGGTTCGATCTCTGACCTTGCTCAGTGGGTTAAGGATCTGGTATTACTGTGAGCTGTGGCAGGCACGGCTCAGATCCTGTGTTGCTGTGGCTGTGGTGTAGGCCAACAGCTGTAGCTCTGATTCAACCCCTCACCTGGGAACCTCCATATGCTGAGGGTGCAGCCCTAGAAAGAAAAAAAAATTTTTTTTGAAGTATAGTAGACTTATACAGACTCATAGACTTTGAAAACAAACTTATGGTTACCAAAGGGGACAGGTGGGGGAAGGGATGGACTGAGGATTTGGGATTGGCACGTGCACACTGAGTTATATGGAATGACTGGCCACAGGACCTGTGTATATAGCATAGTTTGTTAATACTCTGAAGCTGCATCTAGTTTGCTATTAAACTCATCCACTGAGTTTGTACTTTATGTCATTACAACTTTAGAGTTCTAGATTTCTCCTTTGGTTATTTTTTTAAGGTTTTCCATTTTCTATCAAAGTTCTCAATTTTGTCTTTTATTTTATTTTTTTATTTTTGGTCTATTTATTTTTAAGTAGTGTCCGACAGTTACATTACCTGAATCGTTTACAAATCTGTTTCTAATGTCTGCATTTCTTGTGAATTTCAGCCATAAGTCTTGCCTTCCGTTGAACCCTCCCTTGGAAGTATCATTAAGCTCAACCCTGGTGATATATCATGAGCATAACTTAAAATCAAATAACAGTTCTCCATTCTAAGATCTTAGTGTGCATATGCCAATCCCAAATCCTCAGTCCATCCCATCCCCCAGCCTGTCCCTTTTGGTAACCATAAATCTGTTTTCACCAAACAAAGGAAGAGGCATTTAAGAATTACAAAAATATGACAGAATTCCTCAGCCTTGGGTAGATGTGCTTAGATATCTTGAGTCTGTTTCTCTTTAAATCTCCCTTTAAAGCCTCTTCAGTGAGAGAAACAAAGAACCCAAGTCTTTTTCACCTCCAAGGGCTCAAGAACTCTCCCATATTCCTGCCAGTCCAACCCACATGTAATGTAATAGAAATATGATCCATGCATATAGCACAGGGAACTCCACCCAATATTGTGATAACCTATATGGAAAAGAATCTGAAAAAGAATGGATATGTGTGCATGTGCAACTAAATCACTTTGTTGTCCAGCAGAAATGATCACAACCTTGTAAACCAACTTTAATCAAACTTTAAACATGAAAAAAGAAAGAAATATGATCCATGAGAATCCTGCACATAGGAAATTATGGAGTGGGAGCCTTGTGGACCATGAAAGGACTTACTTTGAAGAGGAGAAAAAAACCCAATGATTGGACTTGGTAGACACGATTTATCATCTTCTGCTGAGGCTGATGTAGCCTAGAGGCTAGCTCATTTTCTTTCAGTATTCCGAGACTGGTCTGAAGTACTTGTATCTTTCCTAGCCATGAGTGGTAGCAAGCAAAGCTCAAAATGGATGAGGAACCACGCTTGAATTACACAAACTATAGCCCTTTGATAGCCTAATCAGCCAGAATTCACATCTCTGGTGAGGGCTGTGGCCAGGGGAAGAATGAGGCCCCCATCCAAGCAGAGCCCCTCCCCACGCCAGCTGATTTTTGCCATGTGGGAATACAGACCTGGGGTTTCCAGAGCTGAGTTTTGTCAGAAGCCAGTAACACAGATTTTGATGAGAAATCCTCTGATTTTTATGTTGACCGTGAGTTCCATTTTCTAAAACTTGCAGGTAGAACACATGTTTTTGAGATGATTGCAGTCCGTGAGCTCCAGCTATGCTTGTGTCTGGGCTACATGTAAAGCAGTGAGTCTGGACTATATCACTGAAGCAATATGGAATGCTTTTTCAGTCTCTTCCTCCCATGTCATAGAGGGATTTCTGAAAATACAAGAAATACAATACTTCCATCACTGAAGCAATATGGAATGCTTTTTCAGTCTCTTCCTCCCATGTCATAGAGGGATTTCTGAAAATACAAGCACGGGAACTTTGTGTGACCACTTGAAGCTTCAAAAAAATGCATGGCCTTCCTTACACCAATTTGGTATTTTTCAACAGCTCACTCAGTGAGGTCTCTTTTTTTGACACTTAAGATGGGACTTTGGAGTCACCCCCAGGGAAATTGCTCATATCCCATGGCCCAAAGCACACAGAGTGTCACTGAGATGGTCTGTCACATGATCTACAGGCAATCTTAGAGCAGACAAGCCTGTAACTTGGCCAATATTAGCAACCTTGCCAAATGGCACATAGGGATGTTTATTAATTTTTAGATCTCAAATATTTTAGAAGTGTTATGTGAATAGAAAATCACTTCTTGCCTGGAAGCGAACAAGTTGTGTGAAGGGTAATTGGGACAGTTACAGAAGAAAAGTGTATTCAATGCATAATTGCATTGCGTGAGGACTGTTTTATACAGAGGAGCCTGGCCTTAGAAATAATGATGTAAAAAGAGCCTGATTAAGTGACTGGTGCCCAAACTCAGTAATTACAGGTTGATTCTTTTAGGGAGCTCACTCTGTGTCCATAGGCAAGTCATACTCAGGTAATATCCAGTATAGCCACTGGAGAAAAATATGTTATTTGGCTGATGGAGTATTTCCAGGATGTATCTAATATCCTGTTCAGTGTTTAGAATAGCTGTTGATGCCAACTGTACGCTAAGTAGCTGTGCAATGAGAGAGACTAGAGATATCTTTGTAATGGATATTGTTAAATGTTTAGATGGAAAATTATATTTGGAGATTAAGGGAAATCTGGTGTATCTCTGAATTTATATTGTCCTCTAGTGTTTTTTTAACTACATCTTCCCACACGTTTATGTTCCTGCCGATGAGATAGAAAGATGAGATAGAAAATCTAAATTCATATAAGTACTCTCGTTTCTAATTTTGTTTTCTACTTTCTGTGTACAATACAGATAGAACACCGAGTATTTTAGTCTAATTGCTCAAGCTTTAGGGAAGCGAGGGGATGTTATTACAACTGAAAAGCAATAACCCTTGCATACTGATTATAAAATCGAGGCGAAATGTTTATTTTGTCCAGGCTTGCCCATTCCTACAGTTTGAGAAAGAAATGAACATGATCATATGAGAGAGCCTGTTGTGGCATCAAATTCATTTGTGCATGGAATGAAACACTTCTCAATTTAAGAATACGTTGTTAAAACAGGGGAGAGATCTATCTAATGCATGTGTTTTCTATTATGAGTTTTCTCTTGGTAATTCCTTTGAGTGCCATTGTTAGCAGGCTCCACAGCACCGTGTGTTTAATTCAGTGAAACGTGAAAAGATTCGATTCTAGAATGGAATGCTTCAGCCTCTTAATAGCTGTCCCTTTCTCGTCTTTTCACTTTTCAGTCCTCGAAGAAAGAAACTGCTCAGACCCTGGGGGCCCAGTCAATGGGTACAAGGAGATTACAGGAGGCCCTGGGCTTATCAATGGGCGCTATGCAAAAATTGGCACCGTCATGTCCTTCTTTTGTAACAACTCCTATGTTCTTAGCGGCAATGAGATGAGAACTTGCCAGCAGAATGGAGAGTGGTCTGGGAAACAGCCCATCTGCATAAAAGGTAACTTGCAAATCTGTCTGAAGTCTATAGAAATAGATGGAGTTGCTGGACATTTTGGTAGCTCCCGTAGATGTTTTTGAGCCCCTGGAAAAATGCATTTCTCTCTCAAGTTCTCATTGGAACCATATGTTACTCTTAGGTTGGAAACCATCCATAAAAACATTTGCTTCTTTGGGGGGTTACCACAGGACCTGCTTCTCTTAATTACAACATCTTGATGTGCTCAAGGAGAGTGATGTAGTTAGCAGTTTAGGAAAGATGGCAAAGCTGAGTTTTATATCTGCAAACTCAAGCATAGAACTGAAGCAATGAATATGCATTGATATGGCTACATTTATCTACTTTTACTTAAGTTAGTACAAGAATAAAACAAAATAGACACATCATCCCTGCCAGCCTATGTGGAGGGAGGTCTGAGCTGTTCAGATGTTTATTTTATTTATTTATTTTTAAAATGTATGTTTTATTTTATTTTATTTATTTATTTATTTTGTCTTTTCTCTTTTTAGGGCCGCACACGCAGCATATGGAGGTTCCCAGGCTAGGGGTCGAATCAGGAGCTGTAGCTGCCGGCCTACACCACAGCCACAGCCACAGCCACACCAGATCCAAGCCGCGTCTGCAACCTACGCCACAGCTCACAGAAACGCCAGATCCTTAACCCACTGAGCAAGGCCAGGGATTGAACCTGCAACCTCATGGTTCCTCGTCAGATTCATTTCTGCTGCAACACGATGGGAACTCCTAAGATGTTTAAACACTTTCAAAAAGACAGTAAACCCTTGGACAGTCAAAGGAGAGTTGTAGAACGCTTGAGTGGTGTATATTCGGAGAATGCACTGCAATCGGGCCAATTGCAGATAGCGAGCAAGTGGGACCGGAGCCCGTCTGGGAAGCAGGAAAGGATGTGTTGAAGTGAAGAGAAGTTGGGATGTCTTCCAGTAGGTTGGAGGACAAAGGAAGATGCCTCCCTCCACATAGGCTGGCACGGATGATACGTCTATTTTGTTTTATTCTTGTACTAACTTACCTAGAAGTAGGTAAATGTAGCCATATCAATGCATATTCATTGCTTCAATTAATATGTAAGTGGTGTAAGAAGTGAAAGAATCATGGTAAACCAAAAGTGAGTCCATCTGGGAATCTGGGGGGTAAATTTAAAAGGGTAGTTTGGTACCAGAACAAATGGAATGTTCTGTAGGGAAGTTTGAACCTTGGCCGTGGGGATGCGTAGTTTCTTACTGAATTGACTCACAAGTTGCTCCGGATCAAGAGTGCCTCTCTTTCTGGTGGCAGGTCCCAATTACCCAGCTGTTTCCTGGGACAAAAAGCATATCCTTGGCCTAGATTCTCCCAATAATTGCCTCGGTCCTCCACTTTCCCTTCTGGTTGTTTGTCAACAACCTGACTCATGGGAAAAGGAATGAAAGACCGGTTTGTGAAAGGAAGAAATCACTTTAGACTTTAGCCAGGACCGACCTTCATCCCCACCAGCACAGACGCTGATTCCTGATTTCATTAGGAATGGAAAGGGGGTTACGGACGTCCTTGGAGATTTCTGTCAGCTCTTCTCTTACAAATTAATACAACCAAAGTTCCCTAGGTTGCTAATTAGAAGAATGTTGGCTGCTTGATTGGGAAAGCGAGATGGAACGGCGTCCTTTGCTCTTGTGAAGAAAGACTTCAACAGAATTAAAACTGGACCCTCAAAGGATCACTGGAGTTGCCTTCAAAGGATCATTAGGAGGCTTAATTGTGGAGAAAGGACATAGAGGAATCACTTACTCAAAACTTATTGGTGGTTGACATTGTTGTTCTGATTTAAAATGAGAACCATGAAATTCCCTTTGTTAGGCTATATTTTAGAACCTTGACTTTGGCTTTTATTCTCTCTTGATCAAGTGCACTAATACTGTTTATTATTATTATTATTATTATTATTATTTATGGCCGCAGCCGTGGCTTATGGAAATTCCTGGGCCGGGGATCGAACCTGTGCCTCCACAGTGACCTGAGCCACTGCAGATGGATTCATAACCCACTGCACCACAGCAGCGACTCTGCTAAATTTATTTTTGCAAACAGATATCCCAATCTGTTAAGTATCATTGTTTTCTATCTACCACCTGAGTGGACCAGCCCTGCAGATGTGTTTATTCCACTTGGGTTCTTCAAAAGGAGCTCTCGATTTAGACGAAAGGCACCATGCTCTTTTGCAAGCGAGCTGTCCAGGAGTGGCTGATGCGTCTTACCTCTGAGAACCCAGGGAATGTGTACTGGTGTCCAGAAAGGGTGGCGAGGTACGCATCTGAACTGAATGGTGTGAACAGTTACTATGGAAAAGGATCACGCGGTGTTATCTTTTTTTCCCCTAGCCTGCCGAGAACCAAAGATCTCAGACCTGGTGAGACGGAGAGTTCTTCCTATGCAGGTTCAGTCAAGGTGAGGTGGAAACCTCTGAACTCTGCTTGAAAGGCGCGTGGATGTTCCTCTCCCACCCCCTTTCCCCACTTGTGTTTGGCCAAAGGCAGTCTGAGGTTTCCTGGGGACACTCAGTGCTGACCGGCCAGGAAAGAATAGGGCTTGTTAGATGGAGGCTGATTAACTGGCTGCCTTTAGCCAAGAGGTAGCAACTGTTGGAAGGTGTACAGATTTCAGTGGTTCGTGGGAAAGTAAGAGGTTGGTGGGAAGTCAGACGTGAAGATGGTCTTTGAGGAACTGGATTTTAATACTTGAGTCTTTCTGAAATTACTCTATATTATTTATCATGCAGCTTTGAGGAAGATGGCATTCTTACCAAACACAGCCAGCTGAGGCTTAGAAAGATGGTCTTGGTAGTGACCAATCCCATGAGAAAGGCTGGTGGAGCCAGGAACTGTTGATGAATGACTGGCCCCTGAGGAGGGACCTGCCTCTGGGACACCCACCCAGCCCTCTTCCTGGAACGATAGAGGTGGGGCCCCCTGGTGGCGGGCTGTGGAACCTTATAACCTGCTTCCCCTGGAGCTTAATGCTTGGCTTCCTTTGGTTCTCTGCTCAGTTTTTCCCTGACCTTCCATGATTATCCTTTTAAAAATAGCAGCCCCACCTCCACGGTGACTGCTGGGCTGTCTTCTTTACCCAGCGCTCTCCAGCCTTTACAGAGACCTCCAGCTTTCACTTCATCGGCCATCTCCACCTATTGTTCTCTGGGCACTTTGTTTTATTTGTCCTGTTTCTGTCTCCCCACTTGTGAAAGTTGCAAGTGCAGAAACATTTTCTGTTTTGGTTCAGGCTGAACTTCCAGTGCCCAGAACAGTGCCTGCCACATAGGGGACCCCCTCGCCCCAGAATGTTGAGTGAATGAGCAGATTGGATTGGTGGTTTCAAGACCTGGTTCTGTCGTCTCTCTTTAGCGCTGGGTATTCTTGGGGAAGTTCCTAAACTTACAGAGCCTTTCATTCCTCTTTCAAAAAGTGAGGGTAAGCTCCATAACTCCTGTCTCTGGGGATTGTTAAGGATTAAATGCAAGGCCAATAGTGAGCGTTTATGGGGTGTTTGTGCCAGTTATGCTTCTGAATTCTTAATGTGCATTAGATCACTTAATCTTTACTACAACCTCTGAGGTAGGTATTATTCTTGTTATTATTACCACTTCATTTTAGATTTTATTACCTTTTGATTACAGATGGGTAAACCGAGGCTCCGAAAAGGTAAGGGACTTGCCCGAGGTGACATTGCTAGAGGAGGGAGCAAAGCCAGGATGCAGTTTCCGGGTCCTCAGGGTCTGCTCCCTGACGCTTGCACCTTGAACCAAACCTGACATTAAGGTCTTAGCAAGATGCCTTGCACCTGTGAACACCCACCAGCCATAGCTCTTGGTTTTAGAAATAGCAACAGTGAATCCCAGTGACTAGAACTGACCCCAACCAAGTGACGTGAAATATTCAAAAATCAGGATATTCCTCCGTCTCCCATTCTGCCTCTGGCTCTCTTATTCCACTTCCCTTCTAGGCAAAGCATTGCCTTGGGAAGAGTGACAGTGGAATCTAATTTCTGCCCCTCCATTTCTGATCTTTGTGATTTACCTGTGGCTCAACTCCCTTCTGAAGAGTTCTTCCCAAGGAGATGCCTTGGAGAGGGGGCTCAGAGCTGTTTAAAAAAAGACCACTAGCCTTTGCAACTTGTGCAGAAGTTGTAATGGGGGTTAGGTGACAAGGTGTCAGGTGTCTCATGCAGATGAGAAAACATGCCTAAAACTTGCTTTTCAACATCTTTCTGGAAGTCACACTCCTGGAGCAGGGACCCGATAATCCCCAGCAGCCAGGCTCACGCAGGAACCTCCAGAGGCAATGTAAACCTTCAAGGGCCAAGAGCTGAGCTTGTTCACAAGTCCAGAAGCTCCCTGAACTGTAGACGTGGTTCTAAACATGAGCAAAAGATTTGTGGGATGAAATCAATGTGGATGGAATATTTGCTCTGAGCCAATCACTGTAGAGACACATGAAACTGATTTCTTACGATGTCTTGGATTGGCACGGCAGGGATACCGGGGTGGGAACTTCTCAGCACCACCCTGAGTTCTGCCTTAACTTCCTGTGTGCCCTTCAGCACCCCCACCTACCTCTCTGGGCTTCCTTCCTCCATTCATGGAACAGGGATGAAACACTGACTCCTGAGGGAAATCTCACTTGTCAGTTAATAGTCATTAGGCGCTGGGATAATATCAGCACGAGCCATGTAGTGTGCATACGTCTTTCCCAAGAATCCCAGGGTGTCTCTGGGGGCTTCAACTCCAGGGCTCGTTTAAAAGACCTTTTCACATTTCCACACAGCGTTCTTTATTTCTCCCAGTGTGCCCTGAGAGAAAGGGCTATTCTCGGAGGTGGACTAATTACATCGGCTAATTGCTAAATCAAGCTACTGTATCAACACAGTTTAGTTCGAGTCAATTCCTCATACTGCCCCATTATGATAATGGTTAAAGGAAAGCAGCTGCCTGGATTTCTCTCCTTCAAATTAACTTGCTTTCTTGTTTAATTTCACAATTAACTCGTGTGTGTGCGCATGTGTAGCATACCTTGGGATAGCAGCTATTGTGTTAGATGTTACGTTCTTTGATTAAAATCCTGGGTAGCTGGAGGCATTCCAGAAATGGAAATGGAGGATTAAATGAAGGTTGAAGGGTGCAAGCAAACTTGCTCAGTGGTAGAGAGGCGCGGGGTGGGGGGTGCGGAGGGAGGGAGGGGAGGAGAGGAAAGGAGAGAGAGAGAGACAGAAAGAGGAAGAGACAGCTGATTTGTTCTTCCTCTGTAACCACCTATCTCTGTAACCACCTTGGATGGGTACTAAACGGGCCACGTGTTTGTCTCTTGCCCTCCTCTCTTTCTGGGGCTGTATGCCCCCTGCAGGGAGACGCCTTTACACCAGCTGTACTCCTCAGCCTTCAGCAAGCAGAAATTGCAGGACACCCTTACCAAGAAGCCAGCCCTTCCCTTTGGAGACCTGCCCCCTGGGTACCAACATCTGCACACCCAGCTCCAATATGAATGCATCTCCCCCTTCTACCGCCGCCTGGGCAGCAGCCGGAGGACATGTCTGAGGACTGGAAAGTGGAGTGGTCGTGCCCCATCCTGCGTCCCAAGTGAGTCAAGGCCTATCCTTGGGCCAGAGCAGCTTACATCTGTCATGGATGTTTACAAACAGCCACTGACCCTGTTGAAGACTTTTTAGGAAAAAATCCTTGTCCAAACACCTGGTCTTCTGACACATGCCTAGCTTGGTGAAGAATGAAATTCCACAGTTAGAGGTTCTTTCCTTTGGCTTAAACTTATTACCCAGGAAAAATGAACTCATTAAAGCTTAGATGAATTTGGGGGGAAGAGTATACTTTCTTGTGGATAATTCTCTCACGTTTACTTGGAGCAAAGGGACCGAGCCGTCACGAAATACCGAGTGGGGAGGGAGTTAAAAAGGGCCAGAGGTGGTCTAGTTATGTCATCCTAAGCCCCAGTCTTCATCCTTATCACCCAATGATATTAATTAGGTTATTGTTATTCATGAGATAATGAGGTACTAATTCCTAACAAGGTTATAGTGATTACTGAGATAATACATGGAAGTGTCTGGAATAGGATCTCATACCTACTAAGGTGTCCCCATCCTCTTTGTCAAAGGCGAGGAGCGTGGCTTCATTCGAGGTGCTCATCTTTATCACGATAGTCACAATAGCCTGAGACTAACTACTGCTATACAGCATCTCATCCAGTCTCCTCCAGAACCCTATCAGACAGTTGCATTTACTGCATCCATCTTGCAGGCAAGAAGACTGAGGCTCCCACGGATTAGGCAACTTGCCCAGAAAGTGCTGGGGATGGTAAGCCTCTAATCGTAACCCTAGACATTAGAGGCAGCCATGTCAAGGTGACTGATGAATATTTAAAGGGAAAAGAGAAACAGGTTAGATGCCCTGTGGTCTCGACCCCCATAAAATCCCTCTTTCCAGATTCGTGCTCTGTTGGTTGACTGACACATTCCCCTTTGGGCGGGAAGGTCTGAGTCTGTCTCACTGAGCTGGTGCTTTGTCTCCATAGTTTGCGGGAAAACTGAGAACGTCACTGCCCCAAAGACCCAGGGGACGCGCTGGCCGTGGCAGGCCGCCATCTACAGGAGGGCCAGTGGGGTGCACGGGGGCGGCCTCCACAAGGATGCGTGGTTCCTGGTCTGCAGCGGCGCCCTGGTCAATGAGCGCACTGTGGTGGCGGCTGCCCACTGCGTCACTGAGCTGGGGAGGGTGACCGTGATCAAGACAGCGGACCTCAAAATCGTCCTGGGGAAATTCTACCGTGATGACCACCGGGATGAGAAGAGCATCCAGAGCTTGCGGGTGAGTGGGGGCTGCAGCCTGCAACGGGGCCTGCAGCCTGGAAACGGGGTCTCTGACTCAGCCCCTCCTGGGAGAGCCGTGCCTGTGCTAGTCCTGTCACCTTGACACATTAGCACCCAGCCCAGAGCCTGGAAATACTACACACGTAGTAGGTGCCTAATATTTCATATTGACAGGTACGATCAAGGGGCACCTAGAAAGACTGTGGAGGCCTTCCCCCCTTAAATTGTTTTAAAAATAAGATAGTAATTTCTTCGACCATTGTGGTCATCAGAAGTTAATCACTTATTATGTTTAGGACACTGGGATAGGTCCACTTTGAGGACATAGAGAGAGACTCCTAACCAATTTATAATCTTCTCTTTCCCTGCCTGTCTGACTCTCTCACTCTCCCCCATCCAGCCATTCACCCACCCAACTCATCCATTAGTCTGTCCATCCATCCATCCACCCACCCACCCACCCACCCACCCATCCATCCAGCCATCCATCGCTGAGTTCCCACAGCATGCCATTTACTGGGAATAGATACAGAATGGTATCAGGCGTGGCTTTTGCCCTGAGGAGTCACAGGCTAGGGGAAGAGACAGACCAGTATATTCGGAGTGGTTCAACACAACAGAATCCCTGAGGAAATGGGCCCAAATGTAGCTGAAGGAACAGAACACATCTATAAAAATATTAGAGCGTGTCACAGATGTAAGCTCCTGGAAGCCCCCGTCAAAGACGGTGATCAGCAAGGATGGGGACAGTCAGGGGGAGCCTTTGTGAAAAGTCTTGTGCACCATCCTGAGCATGTGCAGCTCTATCTTGCTGGCTTGAGGGGAAATGGAATGTTTACTGTGGACCACAGGTTGCAAACTGGTAGCCTGGAGGGCTTCGTGCTTTGATAGTGCTATCGTGTGTGTGTGTATATATATATATATATATTTTTTTTTTTGTCATGAGCCACACGGGAAGTCCAAAGTGCTCTTATATATTTTCTTTAATTGGTTGTTTGCCAACATTTAACAATCAAGAGGTTTCAGCCAGAGATCTGAGTCTTTGCCAGAATTAGAGTTTCTGCGTGGCAGCGGTCAGCTGGAGCAAAGTGGCAACTGCCCACTCTGCGTGGCTTGTGCACTTCCATTCTCCCAAACCTCCCTTGTCCACTCTGCTTATTTTATACCCCCTGCCAGCCCCTGTACATAGGCGTTTCTTGGCTTGCAACCCTGGAAAGAGAGCGATTTGTTTCTGTGGTCCCTTGAGCGGAGTATCTCTGAGTAATTGCAGCCATCTCTTAGACATTTCTTCCCGATAACGTAGCCCCAGGGCCTGCCTGTTGTCGTCATGTGCAGTGGGCCCCTCACCGTTGCTGTCCATTCCTTGCCTTGGTAGATTTCTGCCATCATCCTGCATCCCAACTATGACCCCATCCTGCTGGATGCCGACATCGCCGTCCTGAAGCTCCTGGACAAGGCTCGCATCAGCAGCCGCGTCCAGCCCATCTGCCTGGCGGCCCCTCGGGACCTCAGCACCTCCTTCCAGGAGTCCCGCATCACCGTGGCCGGATGGAACGTCCTGGCAGACGCAAGGAGCCCCGGCTTCAAGAATGACACACTGCGCTCAGGGGTGGTCAGGGTGGCGGACTCGCTGCTGTGTGAGGAGCAGCACGAGGACCACGGCATCCCAGTGAGTGTCACGGACAACATGTTCTGTGCCAGCTGGGACCCCACTGCCCCTTCGAACATCTGCACAGCAGAGACGGGCGGCATCGCGGCTGTGTCCTTCCCGGGACGGGCGTCCCCTGAGCCCCGCTGGCATCTGGTGGGACTGGTCAGCTGGAGCTACGACAAAACATGCACCCACAGCCTTTACACAGCCTTCACCAAAGTGCTGCCTTTTAAAGACTGGATAGAGAGAAACATGAAATGAGCCGCAGACCCACGGGGTGGCTTTTCCTTGCATCTATCCGTATGTGTGTGTTGCCCCAGGCAGTTTGGACCCGAAGTCTGCTTCTGCCCGTGAATTTGGCTGCATCAGGGCTTCTGATTTCAAAACCAGTGGAAGGTGCATAGAGCTTACTTTCTGGTAAGCCACTGCCTCCCTGCCTGCTGGGACCATTTGGAAGACACCAGAGCCACTTGCAAGAATTCAGTGTCTTCAAAATAGATGATATGAACAGTGAAAAAAACCCTCCCGGTTCAACGGACCCAGTGGCCTTCTCCATGCCTCCTTCAGCGGTGTGACTGCGACTGCCATGGCCAACTCTGGTCAAGACTGGCTTCATCAGGTCTCTTCCCAGGCTCCAGCCAGACCGAGTTCCCAAGAGCTGCCTGTAGGACAGCCCCAGAAGGTAGAGCCTGGCTATGATGTTGGTGTCAGCCCACACTGTCACTGCCACAACACGACGTGGTCCTTGCCCTCTCCAATCCCCTGTACACGTTTTAATAAAACAAGGGTTGGCTTTGGACCCACAGAACAAACGTGCCATGGCTCTGATTCCTGCATGCAGCCTCTTAGAGCTACATGTGTTGGGACAAATGGCTGGGTGGCAGCCCTTTAAAATAGATCCCCAGGAGTTCTTGTTGAATCCTCAGCAGGTTGAGAAGCCAATACAGTGTCCATAAGGATGTGGGTTCGATCCCTGGCCTCACTCAGTAGGTTAGGGATCCAGCATTACTGTGAGCTGTGGTATAGGCCAGCAGGTGCAGCTGTGATTCGACCCCTAGCCTGGGAACTTTCATATGCTGTGGGTATGGCCCTAAAAAGAAAAGAAACAAATAATAATAATAATGCATATAGCAGATCTGATGCCATCTTTTCAATGCTAGTGCTTGCAGTTTGCTGGGTCACAGAGGGGGGCAGGGGGATGGTCAGATAAAGACAAACAGGGAAGTATCAGGGATTTGATGATCCTAGCACTTTCTTGGTCTCATGTTCTAGACTGAGCACACAACTCTTCTTTGAACCTCCCTAAACCTTTACCATTTACTGAGAATAGATAACAGAACTGAATCAGACATTTTCATTGCCTCTAAATGGGAATCACCTATTTCCTCACACTGGCTTGTAGCTTTTTCTCTGTAACTTAAGTAATTTTCCTCTTAAGTCCCACCCTTGGCTACCAATGAATAATAGAGCGAAAAACATGAATCCAATCCAGTTCCCTAAGTGATCTTTTGGGGTGACTCACTCTTTCATCCTCTCCCCCCTGCTTTCATCACCATTTCCTCCTCTCCAAGATGGTGCCATGGAGGTTTATAGGACTTTAAGCCCTGAGACACAGTAGGACTCCTGAGTTCTTGCTGATTCTTTCTGTGTGGGAGTGTCTTTTTTTTTTCTTCTTCTTTTTTTTAGAGCCACACCCATGTCATGTGGAAGTTCCTGGGCTAGTGGTCAAATCGGAGCTATAGCTGCCGGCCTACACCACAGTCACAGCAACACCAGATCCTTAACCCACTGAGTGAGGCCAGGGATCAAACCCGAATCCTCAGAGATACTAGTTGGGTTCATTACCACTGAGCCACAATGAGAACTCCCCTGCTGGGTCTTAGATGTGTTTAGTGGGACTTTCTCCTTCCTGGGCATTTTGCTGACATTGGGTACTCAAGCCTGTAACTACTGTTACTTGTGCTGTGTGGCCCAGTGGTCCTCCCTGCTGTGACTTGACTGCTCCCCAGCTCTGGCACTGATAGCCTGAGATTTGGGGGGGACTCCTCTTTGACCTCAGTTTGGGTGACTCAGCCTCCTGGCCACAGTGACAGCCTCCCATGGTGGCTGCCCAGCGTGACTTTCAGTGACCTCCTCTTCCTCCCCTGGGGGCTTGTGGGGACTTCTCGGTCAGTCTTTTCCATACCTCTTGAGGACTGAGAACCCAGGGTTGGTACCGGGCACCTGGGAGACCCTTGCCTCCTAAAGACCCAAATAGGAAATTTACTCTTCCCTCCATGTGTCAGAGAGAACTTTGACCCCAAGGACTTTAGCCCCAAGGCAGGAGGTCACAACCATCTCCCAACCTCCCCATCTCTGTGTCTTTACATAATTCCCTGAGCCAGAAGAGAATTTCTGGTACTTTCTCCCTTTGTCAGGCTTTCTTGGGGCTTTCCACAAGTCCCATCCTCCTCTTTTCACCCACCCCTGCATCCTCATGGCTTAATCTCAAAGCAGTGTATTGGTTATCAACTTCCGAGTAACAAACATCCAACGCATCATGGGTTAAGCGGGAGTATTGGATTGGACAAGTATTTATCAGATTACTCAAAGGGTTTTTTCTTTCTGCCTCAGCCTGGGAAGTTTGCGTCTTGAGAGGTGTCATGGAAGTCAGATCAACAAGATCTAAATTCAGATTCCTCTCTTTCAACTTATTTTCCATGATTTTGGGCAAGTCACCTCCCCTCTACCCCAGTTTCACCATTTGTTAGGTTGGCATGCTAAAACCTGTCTTTAGCTGTAGTAGTTAAGGGAACCACTGTATAAAGCAATGAGCATAAGACCTGGCATATAGTTGGGTGCCTATCATACCTGGCAGGATGGGGGCTGTCCAGCTGGGTACCGCTCCATAAAGCCTTCACATCTGCCCCTTCTCACCCAGGTGCCCCTGCTCATACTCTCCATTCTTTTTTTTTTTTTTAATTTTTTCTTTGTGTAGCCACACCTTTGACATATGGAAGTACCCCGGCTAGGGGTTGAATCAGAGTCGCAGCTGGCACCTATGCCACAGCCACAACAACCTGGGATCCAAGCACATCTGCGAACATGCACCTCAGCTTTCAGGTATTGGATCTTTAACCCACTGAGCAAGGCCAGGGATCGAACCTGCATCCTCATAGAGACAACGTTGGGTTCTTAACTTGCTGAGCCATAACAGAAGCTTCCATTCTCTCCATTCTCTTTTTTTTTTTTTTCCTTCTTCTTCTTCTTCTTTTTTTGGCTGCCCTGTAGCCTATGGAGTTCCTGGGTCTGGGATCTGATCCAAGCCATGGTTGCAAGTTATGCTGCAGCGACAGCCATGCCAGATCTGATCCTTTAACCCACTGTGCTGGGCTGGGGAACGAACCTGCATCCCGGTGCTGCAGAGACACCACCGATCCTGTTGCTCCACAGCGACAGCTCCCCCATACTCTCCGTTCTTTAACTCTGTCCTGACCTCTTATCTGAACCATCATGTTCCCTACTTCCTTGACACTCTCTTTACTATTTAGTGTCATTTTCTGTCTTTGCCTCATCACTCAGATTTGGTTCACATTCAGGTGTCATATCAGCTATGACCTTGTTCCCCTTAGAAGCTGAATCTGCCCCCTACCTCCCATCCTGGTGACACCAACTGCGGCTGCCTAGTTAATGGCTCCATGGCCACTTGCCCCTCGGCATAGATCTTCCTCCCCTAATGCTGCTGCCATGGGCTGCAGGGACTCACTTCGACTCTAGGCCAGGACAAGAGCGACGGAGATGAGCCTGTCCCTTGGCCACATCTGGCACTGTAGGAAGGTCATCCATCTCCCTTTGTAACACAGCCCTGACATCTTAGGATAGAACTCCAAGGATGCAGGATCTCTGCTGAGCTGGAAATCTGGGTGTATATCAGGGTTTTTTCAGAGACTCAGAGTCATAGAAAATAAAGAATTACAATGACCACCTACAGTTGTAGACAGTGGTGGGAAAGTCTCTTTGAGGTTGTTGCCTTTGCATCTGATGTTGGACCTGAATTCAACTGGCCAGCAGTTGGGAAAGGAAGCTGGGTGCGAAACTGGCAGATTCCAGGATACACTGGAACCCACAAGGATAAGTGGAAACCCGTTTGTCTCTTGGTGTCCCCACCCTCTGTGGTCTGAGTGACCTCCACACACACATCCGGTCCAGGACACTCAGAGAAGCTGGAAGAGGATTTCCAGCAGGTGGTAGAGGAGCTGTGGGCCTGGGCGCTGTCCCTCCCCAGCAAAGTCAACTAGCAGATCAGTGACATGGGTGAACCATCACAGTGCCCGATGCGCTTTACCAGCTTCCAGAGCGTGAGTAGAGCTGTTGCTTTATTTTCCTGTTCAAATCTCGTGTAGGTTTCTCTCGTGCCCACTCTAACCTGGAGCCATGCAGGGAAGGGAGGTCTGCAAGCATAGGTCCAGCCTCCTGAAGCTGACATGGAACAAAAGCCACCACGAGTCATGGAATATTCATGCCTGAATGTGGTTGTCAACTGGGGACGCCTTCAGGGCAAGAGAAGCCCCCTGCTGCCTTCAGAACAGTTTGCCTCTAATTTCTTTTGTCGTGGTTTTTTTGGTTTGTTTTGTTTTTTAATACACATGCAGCCTGCAACATGTGACATTCCATCAGTGAGGCCTTGGTGCCTGGGAGCTGGCCTAGCACTCACAGCAAGACTGTGGTGTTCTCCTGTTCAAGACCAGTAATTTCACAGAATGCCAGTATCAGGCTAGATCATTCTGTGACTGGGATGGATCAAGACAGAAACAAGACCCCTTTATATCTTGTCTATGAAGAGACAAAAGCAAGGTCATTATATGAACCACAAAAATACCAACTAGCCCCCTCTCCTAGTGAAGAGGAGTGACTGTGGCTTCTTACCAATTATATTTTAGTCTCTATTATCCTTCCTTCTAGATAAGATTTATAACGATAGCAAATTAGAGAGCTACTTCCACTTAACTGATAGCTTCCAACCCAGAACAAAGCCCTATTTCCTTGAAACCTCCCCCCAAGTTACCTATTGGAAGCCCAAATCCTTCAAGTTCTTTCCATTATTCTCTTGATGAATGACCCCCCGTGTTCCTCAGGATGTGCATCCTCTTTCATTTCGAGGAGCAGTGAATCCAACTTGTTCAACTACAGGTGCGTTTCTGGGGGCCTCTGTCTATAAGACAATGAAAAACGCACACACACGTACACACACACACACACACACACATATATATATAAGTAAGAATCTTGCTTAAATCCTACGGATTTTACTTAAGTTTTGTATCCTACATGTTAAGATTTATATGATGCATAAAATTTAAAGTCAATAAGATTTAAGCAAGAGTCTTGCTTTCCCCAGGAGTGGCAACGATTACACATTAAGTGGCCTTCTAAGAATACCTGGGTAGTCAACCCACACTGCTTTCTCTTACATGAATTCCAACAGGCGTCAAGAGGAAGGAGCAATCCAAATCGGCCAGTGTTTTCCATCAAATTGTCCTTCACAGGAGAGTTAGAACTTCAGTTGAGTCTCTGGAGTGGTGGCCGGGAAGGAAGTAGGATATTGTAAGTACAGAAAGAAACTGGAAAGTACATAAGATTAAACATACGGAGGGGGGATCTTTTAAAGAAGGGCGAATTCTTTCCCAGTGGGAACACTTCATTACAATGACAGGTCAGGTTGGCCAGCCGAAGCAAAGACAACCAAGATGAGGCCAATTGTTGGTGGATCGCAAGGGCTAGGGTCAATAATTTGGCTTCTTATTGCGCATTTGAAAACATCAAGCGAATGTTGGTATCTCCAGAAGAGTGAAAGGATAAAAGTGGCATTCTAGAAAGAGCCATCAGGCTGGCCATGCTAGAATGAGGCAGTAGTTAGAAGACCCAGCCTGAGTTCAAATCCCCGCTTTGTCATTTACACACTGTGACCTTGAATGTGACATTCAGTCCCCCTCCTTTCCATCTGTACAGGGGAGTGAAATGAGGATTCAGGGAGTTCATGAGTACATGAGTGAAGTGTGTAGAACCGTGTCTGACCTACTGCACTCAGTAAATACTGGTGGCTATTATGTTGGTGGTTGTTTCATGGTTGTTCTTCAGGAGGAGAAGATTGGAGATGGAGAAACCAGTTATGCAAGACCTTTTGAGGGGTGGAGAGAGGAAGAGAAGATTTAGAATGCTGTTGAAGTCCAAGCTTGTGGAAAGAAGTTTGGCTATCTGTGGAGTGAGGTTGATCAGGGGAAAGGGTGGGTAGAAATAAATGGGGGCCACAGGGTAGAAGGGCCAAGGGTATTGAGGACAAAAAAAGCAATGGGACTATTTAAGTGGGAGATGTCTGGATAAATTTATAAGGAAAAGTGCCAGAGCTTGCAGTGATTTTTTTTTACACATTTCCCCTTCTACATTTGATGGGGGGATTTGGGGGACTCACAGGCTGGGCTTATTGAAAGAGACCAGTGCAATTGAACACGTGGGACATTTGTAGCATTCTTCCCAGCATAATACCCGTTGACCTGTTGTTCTTTGGAGTTATGGGGGGAGGGGTTTGAATATGACTATTTATGGTTCTTTAAGACCTAAAAATTTCCATGCTTTCAAATCCATCACCTACTCAGAACCTAATGGACCTTCCACATTTACCTCCCATATCGGAATATTAGTCAATAAAATCTCTTCCATCCTGACTTCAATTAAGGACTGTGAGTTCATTGATTGTCTACCCGTCATTTATCCATCAACAAAACATTGAGTGTTAAGGACTGGAATACTAAAGGTGGACCACATTGGCTTGGTGCTTGCCCTCAGTCGTTTAATCCCAGAAATACATGAATAATCAGAAATCATGGTAAGTACTAGGAAGGAACATACAGCACATCAAAACTATATAACAAGGGGAACTGATGGGATCTGGAGGGGGCAGGATAAAAGTTTTGCCTCATTGAGGAAGCGAAGACTGAGTTGAGGAGTTGATTACCGGATGGAGGGTGAGAATGCGGAAGAGCATTCCAGGCAGAGAGATGAGTATGTGCAAAGATGTTGAGAAGGAGGGCTCTTGGCCTATTTGAAGAACTTCTAGGGAACCAGTGAGGCTGCAGGGGCGTGAAGAGGCGATGGGTGTGGTGTGAAGCCAGAAGTGGAGTTCCTGTATCTGGCCACCTGGGGAGCTGGAAGAATCAGATGAAAAGTCACTGCCAGGACCACACTATATATGTCAAACCCCATGAATTCCCAGAACGTGCCCTACGAACTATGAGTGACGCCATCAACTCATCAAGCATAGCTTTGGCTTTGACGTTGGGCTTTTCTGTTGTCCTTCTAACCTGGATATGAACGAAGACCTTGAATCTCACACCAGTGACACAACTGCATATTGTTCTAAGGGAGAAATAGCTTAAGCGAGGATGAGATGAGTTAAAAGGAGGAGGATGACAGCCAATGCAAGAGGCAAAGAAGTGAGATGCTTATAGCTTCGCTCTTGCCTGATTTTTTTCTCCTTTAGTATCTTGTGAAAGTGTTGAGTGAAATACTTTTCGGATCCCTAGGGCTTGGGCAAGTTTATCTTTTTAGGGCTTTTGGAAAGATGAGAGCATTTTGGAGTGGTTTGGTAGCAATTTGTGGTCTCTCTTTGCTTTTCTTGGCAGTAGGACCTGCTTTCCCTGGCAGGGCTCTGCCCGGATGTGCTGTTGAGGCCCAGCATTTTAAGGAGACTGTCTCAATGGCTGAGGTTTTGCGGGCTCACTTCACATTTGTATTCCAATTCACTGAGTGTTTATCCAGAGGCTGGTGGACCAAGCTTGATGGAGGGCTTTGACAATAAAGGGAAAAAAAGTTAGCAGATAAAATTAGGGAATAGCTTTCACAGCTAAAGAATATTAGAGAGAGAATTCTCCAAGGGAAAAAAAACAGTGTTAGGTTCCTGAACTTAGGGTTTCTAGGAAAAGAGAATTCCAAGCAAAAAAGAAGGAACATTATTATCCTTATTTGGAAAGTGGGACAGGATATTACAAATAAAACAGTATCCAGGTGCTAAGAAATGCAACCTCCAAGAGAACTGGGCCCCTTCAAATTCACCATTATTATGCCAAGGCATAATTCAGCCTTTAATTCTTAAAAACGCTCTGAATCTTTAATCTCAACTTAGAAGTAAATTACATGGTTGCTCTCTCTCTCTCAATAAGGAAAATAACTTCATAAAGAAAATACTTTGGGGATTTGGTGCAAAGCCTCTCTCTCAGAATTACCAAGAGATTTCACAAAAGAAGTGAAGCCAGAAAATAGAATCACATCGCCAGATTTTCTGAGGTCCCAAGGGCTAGCTTGGGTCCTTGATTGGGTCCTTTAGCCAAACCATTTAGCACTGAACCAGAAAGAGCTGGTGTCAAGCAACAAACTCCCCTGCTGAGGATAAAAAAAAATCTTTCCATCCTTTTGCCCATCATAAAGATACCACGGCTGAACAGGGTCCCAGCATAGCAAAGAGAAAGGAAAGATGCATAACTGGCATTCTTTGCCATGATTAGAGGCAAGGGGTGGTAGAAATGAAAACACCAGCAGTCACTCTCAAAAAGAATTTCTCCCTTATCAAGCTACTAAAACGGAGACAGCCGGTCTCATTCAAAATTGTATGGGTTTTTACGGTGGGCATAAAGAACTTACACCAACCCTGACATTTAGCCTCAAGTCATCTCCTAGAAGAAGATCCTGACATGTAGGAATGATGTACCAGGAACTCACCATTCATCTTTTTTCCATTGTGTCCTTTTGTCTTTCATCTGTGCTAAGTAAAGGGAATGAATTCACACTCTTTCCAAGAGAATTCACCAGGCAATAAAGTGTAGCTAACAAATGTTTTCGTCTTCCTGAGCTTTCTACTTAATGAGATGGTCGCTGCCTGAAGAATGGATTATATTTAGCCCACGTTCTCAGTCTGAATTGAGATTTCTATGAAGTGACATCTCTTTTCTCATCCGTGTAGAGAGTCAAGTAAAAATAGAATTCCTCTACATCGCTTTTGCTGATGTGTGTTAACAAGAAAAGAGTGAATGAGCTCATCTTGTCTCTTACTGCTCCACACACCCATGAGATGGACAATTTCCCTTTATTTTCTATTCAGTGATCACATTGGACAAACAGAGATACGGGCAGGTTCTTCTGTAGCTGTACGGTGTTGCTGGATCCAAAGCATGACCACTATTCTCACTTTGGAGCGATGACAGGGTGGCAGCCACGAGGCCGACATAATAAATATGACAACAGCCATCACTACGTGCCAGGAACTGTGCTCAGTGCTTTATGTGACATTGCCTCCTTTAGTTCTCATCCAAGCCCAGTGGACGGGTCGTTACTAGTCCCATCAGTGTCCAGAAGGTTAAGTGCATTACTCAAGTTCATTCAAAATGCAAAGAGGGAAAGATGGACTCAATTTGAAACTCACTGCTCCAAACATGGTTGAGAGGCATGGTTCCCAGGTCAGTCTGATTCTCAAGGCCATGTTATAACTTCTATAGCGACCACCTTAGCACGTGTGATATGATGATCTGGGATTGATGGCCACTGTGAAAATCCTTCTGCCACCACTCTAAACTCCCTTCTCTTTCTAAAGCCTTTTCATTTTCAATTTAGTTTCAGACATCTGCAATGTCTCTCTCAGAAGCTCTTGGCTTCGGGGCCAATGCTATGAGAGAAAATTATCTTTCCTCTAAAACAGAACACTGTACAATGATTTTCATTCATGATTTTCATTCATCCTAAAAATAGCTTGCATTTTCGAAAAATTAGCATACTCATTTTAATTGCCTTGATGAAAAAGGCCTCCAACAGCCTCTCTGTTTTATTTATTTCTTAAAAACCTTAAGATGTCTAGTCATGTGGTCTTAATGACTGGGCCCAAGTTTTAAAAGACCGATCCAGACACGCTATTTCTCTGGGTCACTTTCTTCTGATAAACTTTGAACATTGAAACATTTCTCCTCTGTTGTCATCATGATGGGGAATGGGCTTATTTAACAGCCTTTTATGGGAAAATAGTAGGATATTTTTTCTTCTCTATATTAGGAGTCCTCCTCCTACACCCATCAGAGATGCAATAACCAATCTCAAGCAATCTGAAGGAAAACCAAGATAGGGAACGAGTTCCTTAGAAGAGCAAATGAGAGAAAGGAAAGTATTTGTCCCTTCTTTGGGCCAACCACGCTCCTCTAAGAATTGGAGAAGAACATTGAGAATTATAGGATTTAGGATGGGAATCGTTGAGGCCATCTGGTGATTCCTTCCATGGTGTAAATACTGTCTTCTAATCTTTAGCAAATTGTCTGGTGAGGTCCCCTCTGCTAGAAGATCCTCCATGGTGGAGAGGGTCCTGCCAGGGAGCCACCTGTTCCAGTAACAATGACATTATTATAACAATGGGTTGCATAGAAGAGAGGTTAAAGCAAGGTTCTGCAGGAAGACTGCTTGTATTCAAACACCAGTTTTACCCCATCTTCATCCCTTGGCACCGTAGACGCTTTCTCTGACTGCCTCCATCCTGCTCTCTTCTCCAGGGCGCTGAACTACAAGGACTGCCTATGAGTTGTACCAATGTGCTCTCCTGCCCTCACGCTTCCAGCTTTGGCCAATAGGGAGCCCCAGAAGGGAGCAAAGAACAGGAGGGAGGTGAAGGTCAAGTTATTTATTCCCAGGCTCCCTTCCGCAGGTTGCCGTGGCAACAAGGCCTCTGTTGGCCAGGTGGATCTGAGCACCCACCTCGGGGTAGGAGGTTTAGGGTGAGTAATGGTGCCCCACTGTTTCAGTCTGTGGGGGCTGCACTACCCCCTTAGAGTTTCCCTACATCCTTCCTATCGCCTTCTAAACAACCCCTTTATAAACTCCACAGAGCTCCCTTAATTTGAAGACTCCATCTTTTTCTAGCTAGGACTTTGACCGACCCAACCACTTACTATCTGCATGATGTTGGGCAAATTCTGTTACCGCTCTTGGACTCAGTTTTCTCCTCTGTAAAATGGGGGCAATAACATCGTATGCTGCACAAGGTAATCTTAAGAATCAAATGAGGGAGTTCCCGTCGTGGCTCAGTGGTTAACGAATCCGACTAGGAAGCATGAGGTTGTGGGTTCTATCCTGGCCTTGCTCAATGGGTTAAGGACCCAGCTTTGCCATGAGCTGTGGTGTAGGTCGCAGACGCGGCTCGGATCTGGCGTTGCAGTGGCTCTGGTGTAGGCCGGCAGCTGTAACTCCGATTCGACCCCTAGCCTGGGAATCTCCATATGCCGTGGGAGCGGCCCTAGAAAATGCAAAAAGACAAAAAAAAAAAAAGAAAGAATCAAATGAGGACATGTATATGTGTATATATATATGTGTATATATATATATGTGTGTGTATATATATATATGTGTGTATATATATATATATATATATATATATATATATATATATACACACACACACACATGTATTAAGGTACTTTGAACATGGAGTAAGAACCCAGTAAATGTTAGGGTAATATAATAACTACCAGAGGTCCTAGCTGAAACATTACCTTGATTCAGCTGTGGTAAACCACTTCTCAGAGCTTGGATTAGTCCTTAAGTCAACAATCAATAAAGCAAAAAGGAAAAAAATCCCTCAGAGCAAAAATGAACTTTGAACACCCCCAAGTCACCTAGCAAGGTATGATACAGTTTATTTCTTTGCATTTAGTCCTGCAGAGTTGTTTTTATTCATCCTAAGTTTGAGATCCTGTGAGTGAGACTTAAGAAAGGTAAATCTATATGCAAATGTCAGAGCATCCCACTCCTTCTGCTTTAGCCATAATCACAGAATCCCTGGAGGAGACTGAGAGATACTAGGAAATTCCAAAATGTTCCTGCTGACTTGTGGGGTTGACTTCATTCTGTCCTCATACCAGAGCTTTATTGACTTAATGTGGGCTGGGAGATTTTTAGTTTGTGGTGAAGACGGAGAGGAATTAAGGGGGTCATCCTCTAGGCAGCTTTAGGGGAGGCTAGATTTTCACGTGGGCTCAGTGGGAAATTAAATGGGGTGGATGGTGCTGCTCCCACATGTCTAGGATGACCCTTTATTGAGCACCCAAGATGTGCCAGGCTCAGAACTAAGCCCTTCCTACACATTAGCTATCTTATTTAACTTCACAGCAACCATGAGGTGGCATTATTTAATTTTTATTTATTTTTTACTGTATTTTTTTTTTTTTATGGCTGCACCCATGGCATATGGAATTTCCCAGGCTAGAGACTGAATCCCAGCTGTATCTTCCTTTTGTCTTTCCAAAGACTAAACACACCAGTTTGCTTCAACTACTCTTGGAGGCTGTGTTTCTGAACCATTTCTCCTCCTGTGCTTCCTGATGCTGGCTGCACAGCAGGATAAAAATCACATGGGGAAGTGAAAAACAAACAAAAAATACAAACCCTGAGTCAGAGCCCTGCTCCAGACCGACGGAACCCAGATCTGGGAAGGTGGCCTGGGCATTATTGTTTTTAAAGAAACTTTCTCATTATATTTTAATGTGCAGTCAGTACTGAAAAGCACTGCTCCAATTTGCTTGAAAAATGAAGACCCTCTGGGCGAGGAAAAAGAAATTGGTTCCTTCTAGCTAATGATTATTGTCCAGAATTATCTGTGGCATATTCCACATGATTTAACAGGCCGCCTCTTTAAGGGCAGCTGAATGCAAATGTTTCGAAAGCACTGGATGGGATGTCAAGGTTCCCAAACATAGCCATTTACCGGGTGCCAGCCTCTAGTGGAAGAGATTTGCGTACCTTTTACATTTCATTTCTTTTTTTCAGCACTGAGAGGTTGGGAACGGTACTCCCATTTTGCAGATGGGATGAAAAGAAATTGAGGAATTTCCTCCCGGATTACTCCAGGGGAAGGTGAAGAACTAAGGCTTTCGGATAGCAGCAGTCGGCACTTCACCACGAAGCCGCGCGCGCCCTGCTGGGACTCGGGCTTCCCTGGCACAGTCCCCAGGATAAACTCCGCGAGCTTCTACGTGGCCGGCTGCTGCATTCCGTCTTCGAAAAAGCCGCAGAGCTGGAAAGCGCCTCTTTCTGGGAATAAGACTAGGGAGGCGGCGACGGAGGACGATACCTGTATCTCAGACCCTGCCCAGAGGAGCCCCGCAGGTTCCAAGGGACTGGCTTGCCGCACTGACATCGGCGCGCTGACACTTTGCAGATCTCTTTCTCTCTCTCAAGAGAGAGCCCTTTTAATTTTCACTTCGGCCCAGCAAAGGGGGTTAATTTGGCCCCATTTTCCAGACGAGGAAAGTGAATCTTTCTCTCCCCGTAGGTCGCAGCGTGGGGAAGTGGTGGAGCTGGAGGTGTCCGCCTTGTCCCAGAGATAATAAAACCTGCACGGATTTCGTCATTATTATGCAAAGCCGGCGGGGAAGCTCCAATCCTCCCTTGACCGAGCCCATCTGTCTCCGCGCGCCGCCCCCGGGGCACAGAAGCCGACGGCAAAACGGAGCCGAGTGGGTGGAAACCCTTCCTCTCCGCTTGCCTCGCCATCGCTCCGCGCCTTCTCAGCCAGCGACCCCGAGGCCGACCTCCCTCGGCTTAAAAAAAAAACCTGCGGCCTCCCCAGCACCCCGCCAGCGGCCCCTAGGGAACTGCATTAATATTAATCCCCATGCATAATTGAAGGCCAGAGATTTATTCGGGCCGCGGTGGGGGAGGGCACCCGGCTGGGCTGTGTTGTGACCGCGCTACTCAAAAGCTTCGGCCGCTCAGGTTCCGCGGGGCCTGGTACCCAGGACGTGGGAAGTTGGGGCGGGTGTGCAGCCTGTGAGGATGAGCTTGGGAGTAATGTGAGTCTGAGCAAGTGTGCCAAGGAGTGAGGCGTAGCGCTGGGGGCTGCTCGAGGGAGGCGGGGACGGAGGGGCATCCCAGGTCTTCACGCCTTGGCTTGCGCTTTACCCACAGCCGGGTGACCCCGGGCCACGCGGGCTTGAGAGGAAACAATAGCGACTCCTTAGATCCTGGGCTCCTGCCACCAGCGGCCCAGGCCTTCCCAGGAGACCAGCGGGGCTTCCTATTTGGCTAGTTTATGGCGAGAGGCTGGGCGGGGGCGGGGGCGGGATGGCGGAGGAGGGACCGCGTCTGGAGCTGGGGGGCGAGGGGGCGGCAGTTAAAGGAGTCTCCCGAAGCAGAGGCGCTGGTGATGTCAGCTCTCTACTAAAATAGAGAGGGATCGCCCGCAAATCCCCAGCTCCAGCGGGGCTAAACCTTGCAACCCCTCCCCGGCCGGCGCTGAGCCAGGGCGCAGCGACCTCCACCGCCTCCCCCGGCGTGCACACCCACCCGCACACGCGCGCACGCACGCACGCACACACACGTTCCCTTGCACACCCACCGCACTCGCCGCCCCCCCACCCCCCACGAGCCCGCACTCCGCCACTCGAAACGCCCCACACCAAACACAGGTGGCAGCGGCGGCAGGTCATCCCTGCGCGCAGTCCCGGAGGCGGCGCCTCTCTCTTGGGGGAAACCACCCTCCGAGCCTGCAAAGCACCCAGCAAGGCGCTACCGGAGCCGGCGGAGGGAGCGCAGGACGCGCGCAGCGGTGAGCGGAGACGCGGCTCAGCGCCGGCTGGAGCCTCCCGCGCCCCCTGAGGCGCTAAAGGGCTTACCCAGGAGGCGGGTGGAAGGGCGGGGAGAGGTTCCCCCTTAAATACCGCGCTCCGCCACACTCGTGCGCTTCTCCAGCACCCGCTCGCTCTTCGTCCGCCACAACCGGACCTTGCAGAAGAGGAGGGGGCGTTCCCCGAGCCATGGCATCCACGGAAGGGTAAGGGGGCTTTTCTCTCTACTCGCAGGGAAGGGGGAGGTGTGCGTGCGGGATGGTAGTCCCTTATCCGGGATGAGAACCGAGAGACGCCGGCGCCCGGCCTCGGAGATGGTAGCAAAACGATGGCTCTGCTGGAGGTGGAATGGTGGGGAGGAATTGATTTCCTTTCGCGAAGCTTGCTCCTTAACCCTTTAAAGACGCGAGAGACCAAGGCTTGTTTTATTTTAATTAAAAAGGTTCGGTGGAGGTGTGAAAAAGAGTGACGAAAAATCCTCTTGAGGTTACTTTTGAGATTTAAAAACAATAAGCAGTCGGGCACCTTGAGAGCAGCAGACACTGCCCGGGGGAAGCAGCGCTTGGAGAGCGGCGGCGGTTGGAAGGTGGGGGACCGGCTCGGAATGAATGAGCTGGAAACAGGGACCGGGGCCGGCCGGGGCGGGGCGAGGACCTGCGCGCCGGCCTTGAATGTCAGATTTGCAGAGTTGCAGAGTAGATGCCGGGCCTTCTCTGATCTCTCCTTGTCCCTGGATGGTGGAATCTCCCTGGCCAGCTTTAAGGAAGAGTGGATGAGATTTGGGTGCTTCCCGGGAAGAGGCGGGAAAATGAGTGATTTGGGGCAGGGACAGTTCTGCCTTCTGTCTTGGACTTGTCTCCTGCCTCCGGAGGCTGCAGTTGGATGGAGAAGGCTGACAGTGATCAAAGCAGCCGTCTTTAGCAAAAGGGACACAGAACTGCAAGGAACCCTTGACTGTCTCAAAGGGGCCAGAACAAAGTCTCCGGACCAGTGTCTCCTAGGACACTTTCCTGGATTGGGAGTGTCTTAAAAAACGGGTTGGGCAGCTCAGACCTTTGATTAATTCACAGAAGTGCACTAACCCCTTGCAAGAGACCACTGGATCTACCTTCAATGGAAAGCAAATACCAGGGGACCCTCTGAGCACAGGTGGAGAGTCCTGGGTGCTGGAGCTTTCCAGAACTTCTAATAAATTTTACCCACTCTGGAGGCTTGTTTTGGGGGAAAGGTATGCACCTTTAAGTAGGAGTGTAGAGGTGCTCCAAAGTCAGATCTCTAGACATCAACCTCCAACGAAGAGCAGATATTTCTACAACTGCCTCTCTGTGTCCAAGAGAAGGAATTCATCCCTTTTCTGTCCCCTGGAGTTCCTCCCATAGGGGACCGGCATCCTGTGGTAGTGTGAGATTTCCCTTCTCTTTTTTGGCCTAACAGTTTAGCAATGTAGACCTTTTTGATTATTACTTCTCCAAAAAAGTTGCTCCAGAAAGACACTTGTGTACAGGGAGGTGGCACATTGTGCTAACACAGACCTCTAGAATTAACTAGTAAGAGCTCGTTTGTCTCAACCTCAGTTTTTTCGCCTCCTTAATTAAATAGTCTTTCATATTAGAAAAGATATAAAGGCATTTCTGGCTGCCTGCAGGTCCCTTAGAGAAATAGAGATAGAGAGAAATCTCTCTCTCTGCCTGTGAAGGCTAGATCTGGGAAACATTTGGGAAAGAGATTGGTGGTGGTAGTCTTTCAAATCCTGTATCCTTATTTCGATGGTCAGATAGTAAAGAGCGAGATTAAGACAACAACAGAAACCCCCACATTCAGTGTTTACCTTACCTTTGTCCTCAATGAGAGCTGTCAAAGGATTTGCCATTAAATATGGAGCAGAAGTGAGTATCAGTCTCTTTAAAAGACTCGCATTCAATGAATGCCATATTGTGCCCTGTGCATAATTAAGCAAAGATTGGGCGAAGGAATTTGTATTTAGGTGATGAAACAATTGAGAAAATGTGAAAGACTGGAGAACAAATGTAGAAAAGCGTGAAGAGCCACTATCATTTCAGAGCAGCGTCTGATGAGCAGGTGACGTTTTTCAGATGCCCTGATCTCTTCTGTTCATCCATCTTTTCTTCCAGGTGTATTTACTGAGTGCTTGTTGGTGGGACCTCACCTGCTAGGCACTCTGGGCAGATAAAGACAAGACGTAGATGGTCTAGGAACCGGCTTTTAGAAGGCTGGTTCCAATCAAGGACTTTAATGAGTAAATCGTTGCTCTGGTTTAGTGAGACTGTCTTGCCTCTTCTGATATCTTTGGTTAATATGCTTGGGAAAAGGGAAGTTCATTAAAAATCCTCAGGCTGGTTGCCTTTGTTAGCTTGTGTCTTCTGACAGGAATACATTGCTGAGAAGGAAGCAAACATAGCAGTATAGTCATAAGCAGTGTGCGTATTTTCAGTTCAATTCTGTTCGATCTAGAATGTTTGGGGAATGGAAAAGTTTGGCAGACCGACCACTCGGGTTACCATATATTTGGGGGTATAGTTAGAGTCAGTGACATCTGCCGATCATCAATTTTGAAAGAATCATTAGAAGCGCCAGTAATATCTTATGTCTGTTTAGCATTTCCCTTTCAACACTCATTTGGTACCTTAATCACATTTGATTCTTCCAGTAACTGTGAAGTAGACATTCCAGTGGAGGATGGACTTTAAGAATAAAATGATGGAGAATGTAATTTCATCTTTCCAGGAAAATTCCAGGACTTAGCAGAACTTGGAAACGTCTGGAAACACCAGTTCCCATTGAAGTGTGTGCTAGGCATGTCTGGCGCAGGAGATTACCAGCTTTCTCTCAAACCTTTGGCATATGCTGTACAAATTGCCTTTTGGAATATTCTTATTATCAGCCCGTGCACTTGGTCGTTGCCTTTGCAAAGCATACTCGAACACAGTCTGGTAATTTGAGGTTTCTGATTATTTGGAATTGGGCTTGTTAGCATCCAGCTCCTAGAAAACTCAGCAGTGGACTCTTTGGTAGTTCCCAGGCCTCGAAAGGTATTTTCCTGCCAAGCAAGATCTAATGTGATAGTTGAGCATTCTGGTTTTCTAAGTCCTCAGACCTGGCTAGAATTATGGGTTTTGGTCCTTGACCCAAATTGGAAAGAAATTATAAGTAGTTGGTGGCAGAGAGCTAGTGCCCATTATAGACGGTTGCATTGGATGCTGTAGAGGCAGGAATTTTAGAACTACGTTTTGGGGTGAGACACAGCTAGGTCGCCATGCATGTCGGGGACCCCAAGCAGTCTGTCTTCTGATCAGTTCCCAGGAGCCAAAAGGGTCAGAGTGAAAGCCAAATGCAAGGGCTTGGATTTCAATTTGACTTAGAAAGCCAGTGAAACAGAAAACTGCTGACTGCAGAAAAACCGGGCAAGAGAGACCACTGGATTTATTTATTATATCAAGCAAACAAAAGCAAAACACAAGGATTGCCTTCTCCCGCCTCCCCTCGGGGAGGGAATGAGGTTGAGGTCAAGGGAGGAAGAGCCCAAGAGATGGACTTACTGGGAAGGGCATGGATGGCAGGAGGCTTGGGGTCCAGGGGGCTGTACATGGCATGCCTCGGGCTTCATGGCAGTTTTCATTTCTTATTTTCAGGCATATAAAAATCAACCTCCTTGGGTAAAATAAAAATGAGTGAAACTCACATGAGAAAGCCAGTTCAGGTTTACTAAGACCGCCTCTTGCGAGTAACTGAAAGCTTAATTCTCAAGAAATAATTTCTAAATCCAAATGAAGCTTGCGACAGGGAAAAGCCAAGATATTAAAAATCCAAAGACAGTTCTGCCCATCAGTATCAATGGCTGCTTCTTTCCCCTTTAATGTAACAGGATTAGCTGCTGTCTCCTTTGGCTTCAGATTTAAGGGAATTGTCAGACAAGGGAAAGTCTTTAAGAGATGGTGGTGCTTCAGCTGCAGAAACAAGCAATATTTAACAGCGAAGTTGTGAGATTTCTGGGTCAGTGTGCCATAAATCATACAGCTCCAGGATGGCAAAACTGACAGTTTGGAGCTCAACACAGGTTGATTTCAATGAAAATCTCCCCTCCCCACCCTTCTCCAGGGCTGTATCACAAAATGCCCAGACCTCTGATTTTTCCCCCTTTTAAAGGCAAACTAAATTGTTTTCCATACTGATTCCCACCGCCCCCCCCCCTTGGGACTGGCTTGCCTTTTGGAATGAACTGAATCTGCTCATTTCAATCACCTGCTCTACTTATTTTGATCAAAGACACTGACTATTTAAAATCTTCCATAGCAATAGTAGGTAGAAGTCATTCTCAACATGAAATTTTAGTTTTGTTTGCATTTTCGGAACTTGTCCTGGAAGTCTGAAAAAGCCAGCAAAATGCCCTGCACCGCCTGGCTTGTCATCTTTCCTTCCTTGCCTGTAACAGCTTGCTGGGGGCAAACAGAATGTTTCATAGCAAGGGTTTTAGGATCCAGATTACGGCAAATCTCTTTATTTACCAGATCGGGAGCTCGCAGTCTCCTCCCCCTGCCGGCCCCTCACCCCTCGCATCACCAGGCTCGGGGTCCTTGGAATGAATTAATTAAAGGAGTATTTAAAAATATCTCACTGCTCCATCTCCACGTGCTTCATCATTGATGGGAGGCAGATGGGCTGCGTATTTGTCAGAAGAATAGAAAAGGATTGGCATCTCGTTATCAATCTGTCTGGTTGGCTTCAAATGATGGCAGAAAAAAACAATGGGCTGGTAATATTCAAGGAGAATAAAGACAGGGGTAGATCCTTAAACTTGAAAAAAAAGAAAAACCTTTATTTTCTTAGTGCTTTTTTTTTTGTGGCTGTTTTCAATGATGTTGATTTTTTTTTTTACTTTGATTCGTGTACCTGTTTAATTTGTCACTGAGATGAGCACATAGGAAGGCTGTCTGCTGAACAGCTGTCTGTCTGGTGTTCTTGGCAGTCTTGGCAGGTGCTCGGGATTATAGGCTCGCTGGGCAAGGGCTGTCCTTTAAAAGTGGAATGAACTCTATTTTGGTGGCTGGATTTGTCAATCTGGATCCCTCTAGTGTAGGCGGTGGTCCATAAAGACCTTGAAGGAAGTCCCTGGGGTCAAGGCGAGGAGACAACACCCCCCAGCGCACGCACACACACACACACACTTACACACCCCTGTATCTTAGAGGCTTCATTTAAACCACCAAGAGGACGTTCTTCTGTTACACTGGGTCAGAAATGCCATCTGTCACTTGCTCTTTGTAATCTGGCACAGAACTTTCTGTCCTGGGTACCCAGCCACTGTGCCAGAGGATCATTGAGGTGGTGGCCAAGTGGGAGGTGGGGTGAGACTTGTCTGCCTCTCAAGCTGCCCTTCCCACAGCACCAGACTGGAGGTAGCAGGTGCCTGTGAACTGTATGTTTTAGCTCACACAGGATTTTGAACACATTTGAATTATTTGCTTATATTTAAAAATATTTCACCTAAAAAAAAAAAAAATCCTACTCTGGCTTCTCTCAAACATTGGGAAATCTGATAACAAAGGACCTGCTCTTTTGTCCTGTTATCATTTATTGAAGGCTTACAACCCCATTGTTTTTTTACGAGAACTTCGCATGTGTTAATTGATTTCATCCCCGCAGCAATGTTTATAATAAAAGTATTATCCCCATTTTACAGGTGTGACAACCTTGGCACAGAAAGAGTATGTAACTTGCCTGAGGTTTCACAGCTAGTGAGGGGCAAAGCCAGGGCTTAAACCCAGGCAGCCTGGCTCCTGAACCCATGGCCCTGACCTCTAGCCTACACTGCCTAGTCCTGCAGGGCTGGGAGTCAACTGGAGCTGAAAAGTGGCTGTCCCCTGAGACAGGGCATGTGCCTGGCAGGTTGGGAACAGTCTTTTCTGAGACTACTTCTCACGTTACCTGCCTGACCCTTTGCCACTTTAAGGCACCAATCGAGAGAATGAGAGCTTGAGTTTCGTCTTCTCAGGGTGGGCCACTGCCTAAGGGTTGTGGATTGGAAGCGTTCTTCAAAATTCCATTTCTACAGTAATTCCTGCTACTTTTTTGGGTTAACCCCCCGAACACTACCTTCTTGTTATTTCCTTTAGTTTTGTTCTTAATGACGAGTCCTTTTTAAGTGTTGGTTGTCAGGACACCTGTAACACTGTCTTACCCAGATGTGCTTTGAAACAGCCCCTGTCGTGACCACATGGGTCTAATCCTTTGGGATATTGAGCCTTGGGCATGCACTTCTTAGTGGAAGATGTAGCCGAGCATTTAGCAGGTCCTGGAATTTATTCTTTCTTGTGTGATTTTTCAAGTGTGACTGTTTAGGGTTGAGATTCAACTTATTGACTCTTCCTAAAACAGCTACTTGTCCTATCCTTTTAGGAGTGCAGCTGATGTTCTTGTTGGTTTTTTATTTTGTTCTTTTTTTTGTAACATATGCAAACAGTGATAACTGGGAGTGCCTTTTAAGTGGAGGAAGTAGTAGTTCAGAGGCCTTATTTCTGTGTATTTTTAAGAGTGATGCAGTTTGCGGATCGTCCAATAGGTGGCAGTAAATGTCAGTACTTTGTTCGTACTAGTGGTCTGACTCCCTTTGGTCCTTACGGAGTTTCCACCCTCACAGTATCCCACTCTCTTTTGATTCAAAAATGTCTCCACCAAATATATCATTTGATATTTGTGAGTTGATGGTCACATATCAGCAATGTTTATAGATATTACCATAAACAAATATAAATAGGACTATTTATTTGAACTTATTCCAAGTTTACATATATGATTTCATTAAGTCCTTGAGAAACTCTTGTGGAATATTATGCTCATTTTACAGATGAAGCTCAGAAATATTTTGATTTTACACTATTATGGGTACATGGTTTTTGTTTCAGGTTTTTTTTTTTGTCATCTAATTCTGTTGTTTCATGTTACCCACGTTTTGCTGTTAGTTCACATTTCTTTAAAATTTCATAAGCCCTCCCTTTGTTTATTGGTTTGGCTTTGCTCCCATGGATGTCTCCAATCATTTCGGTCTAAGGAAGCAAAATAGCCAAGTGTCCCTAAAAAAAAAAGATGAAGGAGAATTTAAGAGACAATGTAAGAGAAGAGCAATGGTTACAGAGAGAAGCTAACTAATCTTTGAATGGAGATGTGACAGTCAAGAGAAAAAAAAGTGGGAATACATTTAGGCAACTGCGAACCATGATCAGACCTGAGCTAGTAGATGTAAATCCAGAGAATTTCAAGTAGAAGAAGCAGTTGCAGTGCACAACGGGAGACAAGGCAGAAGAAAACAGACGAAAGAAGGAAAGCATTCTTCTCTATTAGGTATCAGGCAAAGCCAACTGCAGCAGACCAAACTGTATTTTTGTTTTAATTTCAGTCTTTACTTCAAAGGACAGTTGTGATCTGATAGGCAGCTTTGTTAGGAAAGTGGATTGAAGTCCATGTACAAAGCAGACGTAGATCAGCTTTTCTAAGGGTGAAACGGATGAATGTCAGCTGGCAGCCCTCATCTCTGACATTAAAGGGACTGATGGTTTCCGGGTGATGGATTCAGCTACTATTTTTTCTACTTAGATGCAACATATGGTCCAGAAAAAGGGTCAAAAAATATTTTTCTAAGAAGAGTATAGGGAGTCATGGAATTATAGACTGAATCTATTCCCTTAGATTTTTTTTTTCTTCCAGGATTCAAAGTCATCAATCAGCAGACATTAGTAAAACCATTACAGAAGAGAAGCGATGAAGGGACCATTGATTTTTCTATCATGATTAATTGCTAACATCTCAGTAAAGAGCTACTCATTGATAGGAGTTTATCTCTTCATCTGAGAAGATTCAAATGTGGGATCTTTTCAAGACACTGATGCATTGGGGTTGGGGCATTGCTGCTGGTTGGTCCTGGGAGACACTTGGAGATGGAGACTTGTATGCACGAAGTTGCTTGAGGGGCGCTCCCGTCAGTCCCCATGGGCTCCCATCAATCCGCTTCCACCAATCCCCGTGGAAGAGAGCAGGGAGTGAGGGTGGGCAGAGGGAGAGGTTGAAACAGTTCGACAGAGCACTCAGCCCTCATCCTGATTGGTGTAGTGGCTTCCTACCACTACACCAATCAGCCCCCTGGACCGGGGTTGTGGTCAGGCAGCAGGCATGGCCCTGGGTGAACACACGGCAAGGCCTTAGAGGGGGATATAGTGGGTAAGGGTTGTCACTTATCTACCCCCCCACCCCCAGCAGCTGGGATGAATGAATCCCTCAGTCCTGAAGGTGGGGGTGTGGAGGGGAGGGCAGCACCCCCACGGCACCCACAATCGTCTCCAAATTAAACGTTTGAGAGAGAGTAGAAAAATGGGTTCTGTTGCTTTCCAGCCGAACATCCAGGCCTCCGCCAAGCCATCTTCTATAATGAAATCCTCTCCCTTACAAGGAGGGTGTGGTTGGAGCAAAGGGTTGGGGTGGATCCCGGTGGGCAAGGCAGGGAGAATTAGGCAGCCCCTGCCTCAGTTTTAGTTGTGACCCACACAGCTCCAAAGACAGATGACACAGCCTTTCTCTTTGTCCAGACCTTCCAAAAGTATCTGGTCCAGCAAGGCTGGTCATTTCACATTGCTGCCTAAGAAAGGGAAGTCACCTCTAGTGAATGGAAGGGGCCAGAAAGAGCAATAGATAAATATACTGGGAACTGGAATGTACATAGCTATTATTGATATTTCCAGTGTTCACAGCAGCTGGGCTTTTTTTTTTTTTTTTTGGTCTTTTTTTCTTTTTAGGGCTGCACCCGAGGCATATAGAAGTTACCAGGCTAGGGGTCAAATCAGAGATACAACTGCCAGCCTACGCCACAGCTACGGCAAGGCAGGATCCAAGCCACATCTGCAACCTACACCACAGCTCACGGCAACGCCAGATCCTTAACCCACTGAGCAAGGCCAGGGATCAAACCCGAATCCTCATGGATACTGGATAGATTCATTTCGATGAGCCACAACGGGAACTCCAACAGCAGCTGTTTTTATACACATACCAGCAGTGTTTCCCTTGGAGCCCTCACCTTGGGAAAAGGGTGGCGGTGGGTGGGGTGGGGGGCAGTTATTCTCTTTTCTGGAATATCCACTGCATTGTTCTGTTGATTTAGGAAGTCATGCATTTTGTCAGCCTCCGGCCTGAGGTGCTTGTATGTTGACTTTGCTCTGCTCTGTTCCCTTGGTAAATATTAAGATGTGTTTCGGAGACGAAAGAACGCTTTTGAACATAATCCAAGCCCTTGCAGATTATACCTCTGTGGGTATTTCCCCTTGTTTTCTCGTAGCAGGTGAGACCTTGTATGCTTTGAAACCAGGACAGTGATTATCAATGCTTCTGTGTTTTTATTAGCATGACAGCTCAGAGTCATAGAAGGCAAAGTAACCCACATTGAGACTTTCCTTTTCTTACCTAATTTTAAGAGTTACACACACCTGTTATTTACAATGGCAGGTAGATAATGTGCGTGCTTCCAGTGAGGGTAAAGCCACGCTGATTGTAGTCAATCTACATTTAGACAACACATTTTGCACATAGACTATCAGCCTTGGGTGTATGGCCGAATCGCTTTGCTGTACAGCAAAAGATGAACACACATTGTGAATCAGCTATACTTCAATAAGATTTTAAAAAGAATATATCATCCAAATAAAGGAGTATGAAGAATTCACTATCCACTGTCAAATTGATGATTTAAAACAAGTTTTAGGAGTTCCCGTTGTGGCACAGTGGAAACAAATCCAACCAGTAACCATGAGGTTGTGGGTTTGATCCCTGGCCTTGATCAGTGGGTTAAGGATCTGTCGATGCCGTGAGATGCAGTCTAGGTTGCAGACATGGCTCGGATCCTGCGTTGCTGTGGCTGTGGCATAGGCCAGCAGCTGTAGCTCCGATTGGACCCCTAGCCTGGGAACCTCCATATGCCATGGGTACAGCCCTAGAAAGCAAAAAAAAAAAAAATGTTTAATTAAAAAAAATTAAAATTTTGCTTTCCCCATAGCAAAAAAAAAGGCATTATTAAAAAAAAAAAAAACACCTCCCCAACTTCAAATATTACAGAATAGTGTAAAGAAATAAAAGACTGCCTCCCACCCCAATCCTGTTCTCTAGAAATACTCATTTTTTGGTCTATCCTTTGAGATATTTTTCTATGTCCCGTGTAAACATTCTATTCTTAATATGCAAACTGTGTTATCCTATACAGACTATTCTCCAACTTGCTTTTTTGTTAAATTTAAATTTTATTTTATGGCCTGACCCGTGGCATATGGAAGTTCCTGGGCCAGGGATTGAATCTGAGCCACAGCTGCAGCCTGTGTCGCCGCTGCAGCCATGCCAGCTCCTGTAACCCTTTAACACTGCACCAGGTTGGGGATCCAACCCAAACCTCCACAGTGACCTGCACCACTGCAGTCGGATTCTTAACCCACTGCGCCGTGGCAGGAGCTCCTCTACAACTTCCTTTTCATTTGATACCTCTAGGTATATATGCACATATATATATATCATTTATATTATATGAGATACATATATCTCATATATATATGTCATGGTCCACTGTATGGTTATGTAATAATTGATTTAAACAGCCCCTGATTGATAGACATTTAGGTTATCTCCAAGTCTTTGTGACTGTGATTATTATAGATTATTATAACAATGGTAGGGGTGAGATATGAATTAAAGAGGGGGACGAAGCACCCCCTCATCTGGCCTGATGACTGAGACCAGTTAGAAGGTGATGGCAATGGTTCAGGTGGGAGATATGCTCTGTATTAGTATATGGGGATGCCTGTGTATTACCAGATTCCCAAGATATTTAGAAGGACTCGGAGACCAAGCACACGTAGTGGGTGAGCGGGGAGGGAGGCATATAGCCCTCTCTTGGGCTTCTGGTTTATGCTGATGGAGGTGAGGGGCAGGGAGAGTACAGAAAGGGAGTTCAAGAGAGAGAGGGCGAGTTTGAAGGAGAAGGTCATGAAATTAGTTCAGACACTGAGAGAGACTATTTCTGTGGGACACCGGGTGGAAATGCTCCCTGAGACGTTGGGTGCCTGAGAGTCTGGGGCTTTATGGAGTGACGTTTTTGATCCTAGAAATAAATGAACTCACTCAGACAGAGCATAAAGCCCAAAGAAAGATGGGCTGAGGGAAGAATCCTAGGGCGCTCTTATGTCTACAGGACAGAGGTGATTAAGGGTACATAGGATGCTGAGAAGTGAGGAGGGGAGTCAGGGGAGAGCAGGGGCTCTCGGGTGCCTGATGCTGCTACCTGCTGCAGAGACATCAAATAATTTGAGTACTGAAAAGGCATCCTTGGATCAACCAATTTCAAGGCCATCACTGACCAGAGTTAGAGTCAGCAACGTGATAACTGTTGTCGCCATGTTGGTGTGGGCTGAGAATGGCTGGAGAAAAAATAAAAGCACTTTTTTTTTTTCAAGAGCGGTGATCAAGGGGAGGATGGGAGAGCAGGATTATGCTTGGGTTACTCTTTTTAGTTTCCGAGTGGGTGTGAGGTAAGCATGTTCATATGCTAAGGGAAAGGTTTTGGAGCTCCCACTGTGGCTCAGTGGGTTAATGACCAGGCTTGTCTTTATAGAGGCACTGATTTGATCCATGGCCACAGTGGGTTAAGGATCTGGCATTCCTGCAGCTGTGGCATAGGTTGCAGCTGAGGCTCAGATTTGATCCAGGGCCTGGGCACTTCCATATGTTGCAGATGCGGCTGCAAAAAAAAAAGAAAAAAGAAAATATATCAAGGGAAAGGTTTGCTTAGTGATGCTAAGGGCATGAGTACTCTTTGTGGAAGAAGCTGAGGGAGGAAAGAATTAGAGCCAGAGGGTAACTGATCGTTTGCTTTTGGGAGGTTCCTGCAGAGGAGGACGGGGCAGCTCTGGGAGTGCTTGGCCAAAGCTTCCTGCAGTCTTCCTGTTTGACTGACCTCACAGCACAGAGAAGGCCAACTCAGAACAGAGGAGAGGAAAAGCTCTCCTGCCTGGACTGCTAGACCCATGCGGTCAACTCTGGTGATCCTTTGAGTGACAGAGGAGGTAGCTACCTGGAGTTGGTTATATTTTAGTGGCAGTTGTTTCGATTTATTCTTTCCATCAGCCTAAGTCTCCCTAGATGGATTTCTTCTCTCT
This sequence comes from Phacochoerus africanus, assembly GCF_016906955.1. Classification (NCBI taxonomy): domain Eukaryota; kingdom Metazoa; phylum Chordata; class Mammalia; order Artiodactyla; family Suidae; genus Phacochoerus; species Phacochoerus africanus. Next base: position 27,124,735 of record NC_062547.1, read on the forward strand.
CTCTCTCCCCAATCCTTCATTTGTGCTCTTGTATGTATAGCTCGTGACACTTCCGGGGTCTCATTCTTGGTCCGATCTCTTCTGGCTCTGCCTTTTCTTAGGACACTCCTTGGGCGTTTGCATCCTGCGTGTATCGTGATAACTCGCAAATGTACATTCCTATTTCAGACCTTTTCTCAAAGCTCCAGATTCATATAACCTACCACCTATTGCACATCTCCATTTGTGCAATGCACAGACGTCTCAAAATGACCATGATACAGTGGAACTCTTGATTTTTTTTCCCCCGCAGCCTCATCCCTACTCCTTCGCACGTTCCTCTAGAGATTCAAAGCCAGAAATGTAGATATTACCCCAGATTTTTTTTCTCTTCCCTCAGTCCCAACATACAACAAGCTTTCTCTCTTCTATTCCAAAATGTACTGAATGTACCTTTTCTGTCCATTGCTGTGGCCATCACATGAGCCCAGACAAATGTCATTGCCCCAGTGGAGGCTTCTTCGCAGCCTCCTACCTTTTAGTCTTCAAATATCCCAGGGTCTGGCCCACCTTAGTGCCCACCCTCTTTGTCTGGACCACTTCCTACCCTCCACCTACTGTCATTTGCTTGACTGGCATCCTCTTATCCTGGTGCATCCTTCAGTTCTTAGCTTGAACTCAGTCAGCATCTGTTGATTGAATAGTCAGTCCAGCTCAGCCTGGGGATGCAGAGAAGACTTCTCAAAAAAGGTGACGTTTGAGCTGGTTCCTTTCCAGGAAGCTTGTCCCCATCACACTCATTACAGCATTTAATTGTGACAGAGCGGGCTAAATATTTTCTTGTCTGTCTGCTCACGATCCTGGTATCTCTCTGAGGATCAGGACTACATTTCTTTGTGCCCCAACTTATCATTATTGCGATGTGTGTTGGTATAATCGAATTGTCTACTTTGGGAAAGAGACATGCAAGGACATAGAGGACACAAGGGAATGGCTTTAAGGGGGCAGCTGGACCAAAGTTGAAAAAAAACAAACAAACGTTCTTTCACTTGTTGGAACAAGTCCTCCTTTAAAGGTCAGCTGAACTTTCCTGCCTAGCCGTCAATAACCAGCCTTTTAACTGCAAAGGGCTGATAGGGTTCAAGTAGGTTGTAAGAATAATTAATTGGGCAGCAGCTCATCTTGGGAAGCCAAAAATGTATTTGTCACAGTCAGTCATGGTCCCATGCTGGTGTCTGGGAAAGGTTACAAACTCTTGTAGCTGCTGTTATTTTAAAATGCAATCATGTGGCTCAGTGGTTCATGAACCCGACTAGTATCTGTGAGGATGCCGGTTTGATCCCAGCCTCGCTCAGTGGGTTAAGGATCAAGTGTTGCCGTGAGCTGTGGTGTAGGTCGCAGAGGCGGCTCGGATCCTGCATTGCTGTGGCTGTGGTGTAGGCCGGTGGCTACAGCTCCGATTCAGCCCCTGGCCTGAGAGCCTCCATATCCTTGGGTACAGCCCTAAAAAGACAAAAAAAAAATGCAATCAAAGGTTATCAGGTAAGACTTTTTTTGAGCCCACTCACCACCTCTTCCTGCATTTCCCCCCCCCCCCCAAACCACCTGCTTCCTCTCAGCGTGATGTCTCTCTAGTCCTTTTCCTTGTTCCTTGTGAAGGAAAACAAGGAGAAGCTAGCATGCACTTGGTATTCAGACACAAAGAAGGATGGGGGTCAAAGATGATGTTTAAATTACATAAGTGAATAAATCCAAGGCTCAACGTACAACTGCTTGTGAAACTGATGTAGGAAAAGAAAAGTTACCAGAAGCTGACAACATTGGTGTAAATTGATGCTTTTTAATGTTTCCAGAGATTCTGAATGTAGTTAATCATTCCCAATAGGGTTCTCTTCTCTGGCTTCCTATCGTGGTCGGGGTCGGGGGGGCGGGGGGGGGGAAGAGCCAGGGGTCTTAATATGACTTGGCATTGGTATGTATATTTTCTGGCAATATAAATGAGAATGTGTGATATGTCTGTATTTCCTGAAGTGGAGTTTTCTGGAGGTTTCTGGGAGCGGGCTATATGGAGGGGTTCTTGTTGTGTCCTGGTGGGATAAGAGAATAAAGACTCTGCGTGGCATGTTCTTCCTCGACTCTTAGGAAGAATTCTATGATTGGATGAAGGGCCAGTTTCTGGAACCCCTTTTCTGAACCTTAGGAGAGAAAACCTTCAGCTGAAACTGCCCTCATCATCCTTATGGCGAATGCTAGAGTCCTCCTAGATTCAGAACTGGGGCGTTCAAACTGCTGTTTTTAACGTGAAAATAGAGTCAGGGCAGAGACGCCGTATTTTCTAATTTCCTCTGTCTAGAACTCTTTGTTAGTTGGAGCATCCGTGGATTGTGTTTTTACTTTCTTTGCTTTCTCTCTCCCTCTGAAGACACCCAGTAAGTCCCCAAGAACATGACCTCCAGATCTCCACACACAATCCACATGTAATTAATTGTTCAATGGTCAGACAGACCCAACAGTTTGTCCAGCAGGGGGTGCTGTGGAGCCTCCCACAGGCCACCTGCAGGGCCAGGGTGATTTATGGTCAGACAGACCCAACGGTTTGTCCAGCAGGGGGTGCTCTGGAGCCTCCCACGGGCCACCTGCAGGGCCGGGGTGATTTTCCTGCTGCCCTGAATCAAGAGCTGGAGGGCAATTGTCTGCGTCCCCAGGCCAGCCCCAGCTGTTACCTCCCTTTGGGAAAAGAAACCCAACCACTCTGTTTACATTCCAAGTGACCTGGAGTTGTTAAAACAACCAGGGGACTGGGGCTCTGGAGCCCAAGGCCACACCTGGAACAACGAGCCTGAGGTTGAGAGCCAGTTGACAGCTGTCACCACCATATACCACCCTGGTCCTGGGTCCTCACCCTCCTGGTCTTTCTTCCTGAGAGTCATCCGTGGGATTCGAACAAGATTTGGTATGTCCAACCTGGTTGGGTCTGGGTTCTTGGCTGACTTTTTAAAGTGAAGGGGCAACCCTGGGAAAGAAGGGAGACCTTTAATGAGGGAGGAAAAAGACACTTGAGGGCTGGAAAAGTACATTTGGAAAGGGCTGGAAGGGCCCCAGAATAAATAGTGCAAGAATGGAAGCATGAAAACAGATACTCCTCTTTTCAACATGACTAACCAGCCCCCCCCAAAGTCCAGCTTGTGTTCCAACCCAGTTGCAAGCAGGAAACAAAATTAAAATAGGCATGAAAATGCTGTGCTTTTGTTATTGGGCTCACTCCCTTAGGAGGGGGCTGAGGGAGTCGCGGACTCAGCCACGTGTCCATATGCTGCTTGAAAGAGGATGTTTCTGTTCACTGTTGAGCTGCCAGCAGCAGGGAAAGGTTCCTGAGTTTTCCAGGAGCAGGAAAATCATGCTTCCATGCAGCCGTGACTTTTGTGTCTAGTCGGGGGCATTTTAGGTTAACCTTTGAGTCTCTCGTGTCATAGAATTGCAGGGTATTTAGGGAATAAATAAATGCAAGCCGTCGAGGAGTTCCTGTCATGGCTCAGTAGTAATGAACCCGACTAATGTCCATGAGGACACGGGTTTGATCCCTGGCCTCGCTCAGTGGGTTAAGGATCCGGTGATGCCGTGGGCTATGGTGTAGGTTGCCGATGAGGCTTGGATCTGGTGTGGGTGTGGCTGTGGCTGTGGTGTAGGCCAGCAGCTGCAGCTCTCATTCGACCCCTAGTCTGGGAACGTCCATGTGCAATGGGTTCAGCCCTGAAAAAAAAAAAAAAAGAAAAAGAAAAGCAGTTGAAAAGTTCCCTGGGTGATTTCTTTACCACAAGAATTTCTGAGTCCTCCTTTAAGAGAAACAGGGCTGGTTTCATGGGCGTGTGATGGGCAGTCACCTGGGGCCCTGGGCTCAGAAGGGGTTTGTCCTGGGTTTCATGCTCTGCAATCACCATCCTTAAACTCTTAATAACAGAGGCCTTGGCTTTTAATTTCACACCGGGCCCCACCTATTAGGTGGCTAGTCCTGCAGGGAAGCCACATATCCACAGGGCCGTATGAATTACTGCTGTTCACGGTGACAGTGAACATGATGAAAATGATAACCTTGAAAATATCTGTCTCTTGCATTGCCCTGTTATGACAATGAGACGCTTTGCATAAAATAACTTCTGGAGCCAGCATTGCATTATGGTTGTGTATCTGTTTTCATGCTTTGGATGTGTTTGAGATTCAGGCTCAAGCAAAATTGCCTGGTCCATGGCTTACTAATAGTATAGCTTCAGGGAAGTTCATTGGCCTCTCAGACTCTGTCTGTTCAGTAGGGGCAATATCACCACCTGATAGGGCTTTGGGAAGGATTAAGGCAGGATGTGGGTGAAGCACTTGGTAGAGTGCCTGAGAGCTGGAGGACACCCTGTAATGACTGTCGTCTTCTTCTTCTTGCAATAGCCTGACTGTATTGCTTTCAGTTTGCTGCACTTAGGCGGGGTTACCCATCCGGCTCTTTGCAAATTAGGTTGCTAACCCTTGGTGTGTACCCACAAGTGTGTTTGCTAATTCTTTCTCATAGAGCCACAGGTGATAAGATTAGAAAGTAGGGCCTGGACTTCTTTGTTCTTGTAGAGGTGGTATTTGCACTAGTGGAGATTCGTTTGAAGAGTTTTCTCTTTGTGTGCTTTTAACCCTTGAACTAGTTTTTACTCGTAACACATCTGACTCAAAATGCGTGGCACCTTTTCCACCACACTCTCCGACACCAGATGGCTTTCCTGCAGTTCAATTCAAATCAGATCCTTCTGCCTGGAGTTCATGTCAGATCCCTTAGGTTAAGGGCTCTGTCCCAAGAGACTGCCCCTACGTGACTGCAGGTGCCCGTGGCAAGGCTATACTTCTGATTGACAGGCTATAAATTCTGGGAGTTCCCACAACCCCCTCCTCAGGTTTGATGATTCTCTAGACCCACTCATAGAACTCACCCTATTAGAAAGGGTGCAATTCAGGAACAGCCAATGGAAGAGAGGCACAGGTCAAGGTATGGGGGGAGGCATGTTGCCTCCCCGCCTCAGGGCACACTTTGATGTGTTTCCAACCCAGAAGCTCTCAAAGCCATCCATCCTTTAGGGATTTCTATGGGGGTCTCCTTATGGAGACATGATGGATCAAATCACCAGCCACTGGTGAGTAACTCACTCTCCAGCTCCCCTCCCCTCCCCCAGGGTCAGGGTAGAGGGGAGGCTGAAAGTTCCAACCCTCTAATTGTACCTTGGTCTTTCTGATGACCAAGAAAGCTACCAAGGGGCAGGATCCCCAGCCACCAGTCTTCTCATTGGTCTACAAAAGGCATGCTCATCCCCCTGGAGAGTCCTGCCATTTGGGGAGCTGTGATCCCTCCAGGAATCAGGGACAGAGACCAAATATTTATTTTGTATTGCGTCACAATCCTGTACTAGGATGGTCTCCCCAAGCTAGAAGCCTTCTGCTCCCTGCTCATTCATGCGTTCTGAACGTGTCTAAGGATAAGATGGATTGTTTCAGGAGATGTTGGCCAGGGAGCTGGGGGCAGGAGGCCTATCCAGGCCTAGGTCAGACTTCTGTCAGGCAGGGGCACCGTGGAAGACAGCCCAGATTTGGAAGGAGGGTGGGTGAGTGTTGCTTCCTCTAACAACGAGGGTCTGTGATGTCCTCTGTGACGTTATCCCCATCAACTCCAACGACTGAGGATTCGAGATTTTCCAGCACCTTAAAACCACCTTTTTAAAATAACTCAATGAATTTTATTATATTTATAGGTGTATAACCATCATCATAATTAAGCCATCTTAAAGCATCTCATGGGTGTGTGGTAGTGCCACTGTAGATGGCCAAAATCATGTGACAGAATGTTACTCTTTTATTGGGTGAGCTGGTTTATGGGGTAAAAGGAGCCTCTGTGTGCTGTGGGAAAGAATGCGTCTATCTTCCAAATAAAACACAAAAAGTCGTGTCCAGCTGGTCACTGAAATATTACTATAGGGTTATCTTCAAGGAAAATCAAATAGAGAGACTTACATGTTTTTTCCCCCCTTTTCTTTGTAATGTTATCTCTGTTAAAATTTCCATGGGATTCTGACTTTTCAGGGATATTCTATATAATGTGTGGCAGGAATAAGCTATATGAAGACAGCATTCTGGAAGACTGGAGAGTTTATCTATTACAAGTTTATTCATTATACATGAAATCCATACTGGTTAGATACAAACAAGATCTAAAAAGTCCATGATACCTATTATCTCATAACCAGCTATAAAAATCTTTAATATTGGTATATTTCATTTGGAGCTTATGCATATTTACATGTCAATACGTTTGTAATAAAAGTGGAAGCATAACCTACAGATTGTCTTATAAACTAATTTTTTGCCTTGGCAATGTGTTATGAACATCTGTTCAGAAGTAAATCTATAAACTTTAATGACTATGTAGTTTCCATTTTGTGGATATATTCTAACTTTCAAAACCAGTCTCCTGTTGTCAGATACTTGTTGCCAATTTTTCACTGTTACAAACATCTTTGTATGTACAGCTCTGCAAACCCATCTCATTATTGCTTTGGGGTGGATTTCCAGAAGTGGAATTGCTGGGTCAAATGATGAACAAACTTATCAATTTGGCATATATTTCCCAATTGTGCAGTGACTGGGGGGGTGGGACAGGAGATGGAGAGAATGAATGCAGTTGTCTTTTTAAATTGACCTCACTGCAGTATCTATTAATTATAGTCGTGATACAGGATAGCTCTGTGGTTAAGTGTAATTCCTGGCAAAAATGTGAGCCGTGTATAGACTGAGAAATGTCTCTGTCCTGCACTTGGTTAAAAAAAAATTTTTTTTTCTGTGTCGGCTTTTCCTATTTCCTGGGTCCTCTTTAACATCCCATGTCAGTCTATGTGGAAATGGTCACATGCTTTGTTTCAGAGACTTGACACAAATTGCAGAATGTTCTTGTGATGTCTTTATCTGTAACTGCAGAGAGAGTTAGTTCCCTGGTGGTCTAGGGGTTAGGACTTGGCACTGTCACCACTGGAACTCAGGTTAAACAAACAAACAAAAACAAAAAAGAAAAACAAAACCCTCCAACCCTTCTCTTCGTAACTGTGCAGAGTTCACCCTGTGTTTCTAAGGGGTTATCGGTCCTCTCCCAAGTGCTTTTTGTGAAAGGTGGCTCCTGACTACTCTGGGCCGGCTTCTTCCTTTTTGCTCTGTCTTTTGAGGGTACCAGGCTAGGGGTCCAATCAGAGCTATAGCTGCCGGCCTGCACCAGAGCCACAGCAACATCAGAGCAGAACCGCGTCTGCGACCTACACCACAGCTCATGGCAACGCAGGATCCTTAACCCACTGAGTGAGGCCAGGGATCGAACCCACAACCTCATGGTTCCTAGTCGGATTCATTTCCACTGTGCCATGATGGGAGCTCCTTTGCTCTGTCTTTTTTGCTGCAGAGGAAAGAACTAAATATCCCATCTAATACCGAGTAGGAATAGATGTTCGTACAAGTTGCATACAACTGGCAAAGGCATTCTCTCCGTGCTGGCATCGTGCAAGCCCTGCTTCTCACTTTCTTAACCCTCTTGTCTCAAGATCCAGTCCTTCCCCCAACCCCAGCCACCTCCCTGGCTCCACTTGTAGTCATCTGGATTTTGTACCCAAGCTCTATGGAGGTGACGTCTTCCTAACACTCAAACTAGGAGAACCATCCTATTTGTCTTCACTATCTGGGCAGATCAAAGTTAAGGTGTTGAGACCAAGTCATTAAAAGTGCTTGCTTGGATGGAGTTCCTGTTGTGTGTGGCTTGGCGGTAATGAACCTGGCTAGTATCCACGAGGACGTGGGTTCTATCCCAGGCCCCACTCAGTGGGTTAAGGATCTGGTGTTGCCATGAGCTGTGGTGTAGGCCGGCAGCTCAGCTCTGATTCAACCCCTAACCTGGGACCTTCCATATGCCTTGGGTGCGGCCCTAAAAAGATTAAATAAATAAATACATAAATATATAAATAAAGTGCTTGCGTGGAGTTCCCTGGTGGCCTGGCGGGCTAAGGATCTGGTGTCGTCACTGCTGTGGCTCAGGTCGCTGCTGTGGCACAGGATCAACCCCTGGCTAGAGAACTTCTGCATGCTATGGGCACAGCCGTAAAGAAATAAAGAAAGAAATACAATAAAAGTGCTTGCTTTAGTTTCCCGCATGTCCTAGGAGGTCATGTCATCCAGTCTGTTAAAGGACGAAGGGGGGGACTCCATGGGGAGGGGAGCCATTCAGGGAGCGGGGGAAGGGAAGAGGGGAGTAGTCTGGACATGCTGAGGGTCAGAGCGTACTCTTTCCAGGCTGGTAGGAGGAGAGGCAGCTGAAAATGTTTCCTTTGCAAGTACCTTGCAGGTGATGCACATGAACTCACAAATGGGGTCTCTCCTCGGGGTGGGTGGGGACGCAGCTCCGTTCAGGCCCTGCGGCCGTTCAGACCTAGAGCGGCCGTCCAGGAGGCTCTGAATGGCCTCTCCCCGTCTCACGTGTGTCACAGCCCCGTGGAGCTGAGGTGGAGGCTAAGCTTCTGCTGCTTAGGGTAAGACGCTACCTTTATTTAGCTCTCTTAAGATTAGGTAAGTCACATCACATCCCCGAGGGGGAGAGGCGGTGGCTGGGCTTTGCATTACCCTCCAAACTGTGGCCTTCCAATATCTATTTGAACAGGCTTTTGTTAACGCCGTGTGGAGTGGCTTTAGGCGCCGTACCCCTTGGACTGCTCCCCAGGGGCGGCCCTTCAAGTTCGGGCAGTGTTTCCTCGGGCCAAACTCAGACTATACGTGGTTCCATCCCCTTCGAAAGTGAGAGTGGTCGGTGCATGTGTGACATTGCCTTGGAAATGAATGCGGAATCGGCTTCTGTGTCCCATCAAGGATAACCAGGTGCTTCTTGTTGTTGTCAGCATGGACTCAGAATGTTCCAGAACATTTGGCCCAGCCCCCCCGCCCCCCCTCCTCAGCCTGAGGCCTGGCGTCAAAGTGAGTTGAGAGATCCGGGTTTTGGTCCTTGCTCTGCTACTGGCTTCCAGACCAGAAATCTATCCATTCTGTCTCATGATGCACTCCATGAACTTTACAGATTGAGAGAGAAGGAAATGAGGTTTTACCGGCGGTCGAAAACGTGGTTCAGGCATCCTCTGAGCCTGTCTTCCTCCCTCCTGGTGTGTGAGCTCCACCTGTGTTCTTTCCTTCACTGTGGGCTACTCCAGGGCCCTGGGGACAGTGACTGTCCCTTGGGGGTGGTGCCACTCCTGCTTCAGTCTTGGCGGAAGGTGAGTGGGAAGCCAAACACCCCTTAGCGCCCCAGAGCCTCTCACATACAAGGGGGATGTAACTCTAAGGAGTCTATTGAAGATAGGGGAATAACCAGAGGAATACTGATTTAAGAAAAGAGAGCCACAAAAATGACTATTCTCAATGCTTAAGAGAAAAGGAACCCTGAGTTCCCATTATGGCACAGCGGAAATGCATCCGACTAGTATCCACAAGGAAGTAGGTTGGATCCCTGGCCTTGCTCAGTGGGTTAAGGATCTGGTGTTGCCATAAGCTGTGGTGTAGGTCACAGATGAGGCTCGGATCTGGTGTGGCTGTGGCTGTGGTGTAGGCCGGCAGTTGTAGCTCCTATCTGCCCCTTAGCCTGGAAACTTCCACATACCATGGGCATGGCCTTAAAAAAAGCAAAAAGAGAGAGAGAGAGAAGGAATCCTAAACTTTTGACAGGGTGCTTCCTGAGAGCTGAAGTCACCCCTGGTGCTGGCTTGGGGTCTGAATGCAGAGAAAGAGGCCCCTGTCCTTCAGTCCTTCACCAGGTGGGCAGGCACCACTCCCTTTTGGAACCCCTCGACTCCTGCCTACGGGGAACTGGATGCTGTCCCTGGGTCTCCATCACCCTCCCTGCATTAGGACCCTGGAGTGTTCCCGATGTCAGAGGTGCTCACTCTGGGTAGCACAGTGGCGGCATCAGTGCGGAAGGCACTCTGGTCCCTGCAAGAGCTCAGCCCCTCCTGGGTCTCTTGGATGCTCTGAGAAACCATAGGCCACGGCCCATGCTCACCTCATAGGGCACCTGGGCTCCTGGGCACAGCAGCGGTCCAAGAGGGCAGTGCACCCTCCATACCTACCGGGGCAAGAAGTGCTTTTGTCAAAGGTAACATCCCAGGCGGCTCTCCTGGTACATCTCCTGGTATGTTAGCCTTCATCCAGCACAGAGAGCGGATTTGGTTTCATGATGCATCGTCCTTTCCTCGTCTCCTGGCTTCCATGTCATTCCCGGCAGCTTAACTGTGCAGCACGAATGGGACTCGGAGCTGTCTCTCCAAGCCCCGGGGTCACTTGGCCCTGATCACTTCCACTGACTCGATCAGAATGGACAGGTTTGACTTTTCCTGGAATTCCATCGCATTCTTGGCTGGTGGGACGGTGGCCCTCTGGCAGATGAACAGGAATTGAAGGGGAGGCGGTGGGGGTGACGCTCCAGGGTAGAAAAGAAGGGCTCAGCCCGCCTGGCCCTTCCGGCCTTTCGCTGCTGAGTCACCCCGTCGTTTGCTACTGGCTGAAAAGTTTATGCTTCTGGGACTCAAGTGAAAGGACTTTTACTTTTTAAGCAGGATTGTTAAACGAGCTGTTTGCACCTTCATGCAGCTGGTAAGTGGTCTTTGGCTCCAGCAGGCTCCGGCTGCCAAAGCTGTGCGTCCAGTGGGCCTGAGGGCACAGACATCTGGTGGGTCCAGGGCAATGCAGCAGTTCTCTGACGTGCATGTTTGGGAACAAAGGGTGGACCTCAGCCTTCACTGTGACATTTCTAGCAGCCCAGGACACCCCCACTACCTTCACAAGAGAGGTGGGTTGGAAGGATCTTGTGCGGGGGACCTTGTACAAGACAGAGGAGTTGACCTTTCAAGATTTCTGGGGTTGGAGCTCTCTTGTGGCAGAGTGAGTTAGGGGTCTGGTGTTGTCACTGCAGCAGCTCGCGTTGCTGCTGTGGTGTGGGTTCAATCCCTGGTCTGGGAACTTCCACATACTGTGGGAGCAGACCTCCCCCCCCCAAAAAAAAAAGACTCCTGGGGTTAAAGGTTGGGATTTGTTCAGGGCTGGGGTAGGACTTGGTGACAGAAGGGCAATAAGCTTGCAAATTGCCAAGGGAAGAAGGGTTTGATTAGAGTACGATGTCTTCTTTTCCACATGGATGGGAGAATGATAGGTCATAGTTATCAAAAGGTCTCCAGGGCCTGGAACCTCTTCTAGCCATTCCCACAAGAAGAAAACCTCGGGGGAAGAAGAGGAAAATTGTGAAAGAGGAGGAGACCTGCACGGTGGTAAAAAGGAGTCTCTTTTCTCTCGTAGCTTTTAAAACCTGCACATGTTAGGCAAAGGATCCTTTAAAATGTTGTTTTAATATCCTTAAATTTTTTTTTTAAATAAACATCATTGCACCTGCCTTGCAGAGGTGGTGCAGTGAAGGTCATCTGCCATTTGACCGGTGCTGGAAGAAACAGGTGCTCCGAAAAGGTGGCTATTTTAAAACTTATTACCATATAAGCACAGTCATGCTTAAATCTCTCTGGAACACCTAAAACCGCCTCCAAGACATGTAAGAGCTTCAAAGTGTATTAACACTGCATTTGCACGCACTCCTCCTTCAAGCACACACGTGCAGCTTGCAGTTACTGAATCTTCCAGAAGGAGCACTCCTGAGGATGCCACGCCTGGACGAATGTTGGGCAGGACTCAGAGCATCCCTTCCAGGTGGCTGTCCCAAGCCCCTTCACCGCCACCAGGAAGCCTGGGAAGTTGGGAAGCGTTTACTTCTGGGGGCCAAAGGCGGGGCTTGGAGCTCGAGCTCACTTGTCTGGTGAGCAGAAGTAGGATGACAAACTCAGTAAGTGTAAATACTGTTTGGCCCTGGGCATTTCTCCTAGTTTGTATGGAATTGCCCAGCAGGACCCCTGGCCCAGAGCACTACAGGCAGACTTCCTCTGCCTGCTGCTGCTGCTGCTGCTGACATCTCCTACCCTAGACACAGGGGGGCGCTACAGCCCCACTGTTCCTCAAACGACAGCTGGAGGCCCTCCCTGGGTTTGCTGCCTGAGCCCTGAACATCCAGGTTCCTTTGTCCTTATGTGATTTCATATTCGCTGTGCATTCCTATGAGGAATCAGTGGAAGGATGGCAGTGCCCTAAAATAAGTGCCTGTGTGCAGGCGCGCGCGCGCGCACACACACACACACACACACACACACACGGACAATTATAAGCAATTTTTATTTACCAAAATAGGCTAATCCTCTGCAAGTAATTTTATTATTTGCTTTTACATTTAATAAAAACCCTAGTGGGGAGTTCCTGTCGTGGCGCAGCGAAAACGAATCCAACTAGTATCCAGGAGGATGCGGGTTCAATCCCTGGCCTTGCTCAGTGGGTTAAGGATCCAGTGTTGCCGTGAACTGTGGTTTAGGTCACAGAAACGGCTTGGATCCTGTGATGCTGTGGCTGTGGTAGAGGCCGATTAGACTCCTAGCCTGGGAATGTCCATATGCTGAGGGTGAGGCCCTAAAAAGCAAAAAGCAATCAAACAAACCAAAACAAACAACACAACAAACAAAAAACCTGAGTGAACTTTTTAGTTTTTCCCGTACTATTTTTTTCAAAGTGTCTTTAGATATCTGGGACTGTCAGATCCGAAGTTTGAAGCCCTAAAGTGTTAGGGTTGAAGATGAAAAGCAAAAAGTCCTGACTGAAGTGAGGAGAGGCTTCGAATGATTTTGCATTTCGATCAGTCCAAGAGCGGCGTCTGAGCAGTGTGTGTTTTCATGGTGTGTGGGAGCCAGGTCACTTTCCCTAAAACTAGAGAAATCGTTACAACCCTTAGATTCCCCAAGGAGAGGCCTTCTTCCGCACAACCTGCTCCCATGTCCCTCTGGACCATTGACAGATGGGCCAGTTCTCCCAGCCACAAAAAGGTGGAATTTAGCCCTCCATCCAGCCAGGAAGGGATTGTGGGGAGAGGGGATGGTGCAAACAAGATAGAAATGATAGCCCAGGCCTTGTTGTCAGATTGGCACGGGTTCGAATCCCAGCTCTGTTATTCGATGCTCAGCTGGGTGGTCTTAGACCAGTTGCTCAATTGCTCAGAGCCTCATCTGTAAAGTGTGGTGATGAAACTCCTCTAGCAGGATCAGTATCAGGTCAGTAACACACACATGCACGCACACATGTATGCGCACACGCATGTATACATGTATATAGATGTATTTATATATGACATGGCACAATGACTGGCAGATAATAAGTACCCAGTGCTCTGTGAGGGCTCAGCAGACTTTTTCTGCAAAGGGCCAGGCAGTAAATATTTTAGGACTTGTAGGTCACAGAGTCTGTATCACGACTCTTCAGCAACACATGAATGAAGCAGGTTGAGGATGTTCCAATAAGGGTTTATCTACAAAAACAGATGTCAGGGTGGATTTGACCATGGACAGTTGTTGCTGATTGTGTTCTAGATCATTGCTGTCCCAAAGAACCTTCACGCTAGCCTCCTAGATAATGTTAAATGTTCTTGTAGCCCCAGGAAAAAAAATAAAGAGGAAGAGGTGAAATTAGTCTTAGTAAAATATTTTATTTGCTTCAAATTATCTAACCTGTTGTTGCTGCCACATGCAATTAATGTGAAAGATCAGGAATGAGGTATTTAATGTTTGGTAGGATTTTTTTAAACGTCTGCCGTTTATTTGAAACTTAAGGCCACTCTCACGTCATGCCACATTTCCAGTGGTCCATCACTAAATCGGACAGCACAGCTTCGGGTGGTGCTTCTTAAACTGTGTGTCCTGACCATTCGGTGGGTCGAGAAATCAACTTATTAGAAAAAAGTGAAATTAAAAAAATGAATAGAAGAATAGAATCTATCAGAGAACATTTTGTATGGAAAGAGTGTGGGTCATTTGCTGCGGTTTTGTGTGTGTGTGTGTATGCTTGCACACGTATGGATGTGTGCTTATGTATGCATGCTTGCGTGTATGTTGTGTGTGTATGCATGTGTGTGTGCTTACATGTATGTGTGTGCTGGGTCATACTGAGAAACATCGGCTATATTTCTTCCTGTGGGTCATTGTCAAACATGCTTGAAATTGACTGATTTACAGATGCAAATCAAGTTGTTTTTTTAAATCAGGCTAAATGAGGAGTTCCTGTCGTGGCTCAGCGGTAACGAACCTGACTAGTATCCATGAGGACAAGGGTTTGATCTCCGGCCTTGCTCACTGGGTTAAGGATCTGGTGTTGCCGTGAGCTGTGGTGTAGGTCGCAGATGCCACTTGGATCCGGAGTTGCTGTGGCCGTGGTTTGGGATGGCAGCTGTAGCTCCAATTTGACCCTTAGCCTGGGAGCTTCCATATGCCACAGGTGTGGCTGTAAATAAAAGCAAAATAAATAAATAAATAAATAAATAAATAAAATCAGGCTGAGGCGTTAGCAGCTTTGCCAGGGCTGTGCCAAAGCTATCCGTTGACCACGTAAAATGTGTAAAACCAGTCAAACCAGTTACTGTCAGGCTGACCACTTCAAAAATACAAATCAGAATTCTCAACTTTTAAAAGCTTGACTTTATTATCGCTATGCATAGTTTCAAAGGATCCTCATTTTACAGATAGTGAATAGAAACCCGAGAGGTGACATGCGTAATCAAGATCCCAGACAGGAGCCGTGCTTCAGGGTAAAAATGAGACCAGCCTTGGGTCCAGCTTAGGAACAGCTCCTGCTTCACGTGTCCACCTGTGCTTGTGGATGGACACCTGGGCCAACTCACCTGGTGACTTAAGTGTCACGAGGTATTTTGCTTGGAACTTTGGAATATAAGAAACAAAAGTTAAAGAGATACTGTGTTGAAGTCGTTCCTTCTCTTCTTGATTCTTTTTTTTTTTTTGTCTTTTTGTCTTTTTAGGGCCACGCCTGTGGCATATGGAGGTTCCCAGGCTAGGGGTCCATTCGGAGCTGTAGCTGCCAGCCTATACCTGAGCCACAGCAATGCGGGATCCAAGCCCCATCTGCAACCCACACCACAGCTCACGGCAACGCCAGACCCTTAACCTGCTGAGCAAGGCCAGGGATCGAACCCGCAACCTCATGGTTCCTAGTCGGATTCGTTAACCACTGAGTCATGATGGAAATGCCCTTCTTGATTCTTTCATTGATTCTTCCGCACATTTTTCTGAACATTCAAAACCAAAAGTGAAGTAGGTTCAGGCTCTGGTGCTCTAGCAGTGCATGATCCAGAAGGAGAGTTGTCTTTCTAAGTGTGTCTAAGAAGCGGAGGAGTGTGTCAGAGGAGGTGTGTCAGAGGAAGCGGAGGAGAGCATGTTGTTGCATTTGGTTCATAACTTCATAAGAAATGAAAATAGGAAATTGAGGGAGTTCCCGTTGCGACACAGTGGAAACAAATCTGACTAGGAACCTGAGGTTTCGGGTTTCATCCCTGGCCTCGCTCAGCAGGTTAAGGATCTGACGTTGCCATGAGCTGTGATGTAGGTCGCAGATGCGGCTCGGATCTGGCGTTGCTGTGGCTGTGGTGTAGGCTGGCACCTGTAGCTCTGATTAGACCCCTAGTCTGGGAACCTCCATATGCCACAGGTGCAACCCTAAAGAGACGAAAAAAAAAAAATAGGACATTGATAAAATTTAACCCCTGCACACCCAATCCCTCGTTAGCTGTGTGATGAAAGACATTTTAAATAACTTGTATAGTAAAAAGTATTTAAGGTCCATTTTCCTGAAATAAATTCTGAAATATCCCCCTCCTGGTTGGGTTCAGTTTTCTTCCTTTCCTACAGGACTGGGATGTAGAAAAAAACACAGATTTTGGATTCAGGCTGACTTGGCTACAAATCCTGCCTGCACAGCTTCTAGGCTGTAAAACTTAGCCATGGTCTCTAAGGCTCAGCTTCCTTGTCCATAAAATGGAGATAATAATTTTAGCCTCATAAGTTTGTGGTAAAGATTAGTTGGGGAAATGTATATTAAGATAAAAAAGTTTAAGTGTGGAAAAATGCTTTTATATCTGAATTTTTGATATGAATATGTTTTCATAATAATAGAGCGAAGTTGAGTATAGAAATGATGTATTTTTTTCACTTCTTCTTCCTTCCAGAAGGGTGCAGTGTAAGGCCAAGAAATGCTTTGTTTCAATTATTTTCCTGTCCTGATATTTAATGACTGCATTTTTAAGATATCTTTTCTCCACCCGTTCCCATCTCATTCTCACACATATCCAGTTTCCATCAGGAATTCAATGTTAGAGGAAAAAATGGCCTCTTTTTCTGATACTTAAAAATAAACCACGACAAATAAGGACTTTGAGTTGTTGCCATGACTGCCAAACCCTCTCCTGCCAATTATCCAGAGTAAATTATTTATTTTTTTGGTTTTTTTTTGGGGGGGGGGGGCAGGTTTGGGGCCACAGGTGCGGCATATGGAGGTTCCCAGGCTAAGGGTTGAATCGGAGCTGCCGCTGCCAGCCTACACCACAGCCACAGCAACACCGGATCTTTAACCCACTGAGCTGGGCCATGGATCACACCTGCATCCTCATGGATGCTGGTTGGGTGTGTTTCTGCTGAGCCACAGTGGAAACTCCCAGAGTAAATTATTAATGAGCTGGTCCAGAACTGTTATCAGTAAACACACAGGTTGTTCTAAGGGGAAGGTTGTACGACTCTGGTAGGGAGAGTGAGGTTGCAGTGCTGGGAAAGTTGGTGGGGGGGGTGCTTGCTTCTCAGCCTCCGTCCACAGGGAAAGACCCGAATGAGCCAGCCATTTGCATGAGATCCTCTTCAGTGGCCAGAAAGTCTATTTTCCTGGCATTTCAGGTGCTTACAAGGCTGAGTGCCTCTCTGAGTCACTATTCCAGAAGCAAGATGCTTTAAACAAGCACTTTCTCTCACTCCCAGAAAGGGTTGACCCATTCCTGCTCAGTTAATCCTTCCCAGAAATTAAGACAGCCATCCATGGTGTTTGGTTGACCAGCCACAAATTCGTATACAAATTCCACGGGAGAGAGCGGGGAGGCCACTGGAAGACGAGAACGTCAGGAAGTATATGTTTGCAACTTATTGAGATAGAAATGGCTGTCCTTGTTTGGGGGTTTTTTTTGTTTCTTTTTTTCTTTTTCTTTTTTCTTTTTTGCCATTTTCTTGGGCTGCTCCCATGGCATATGGAGGTTCCCAGGCTAGGGGTCCAATCTGAGCTGTAGCCACCGGCCTACACCACAGCCACAGCAATGCGTGATCCAAGCCGGTTCTGTGATCTGCACCACAGCTCACGGCAATGCCAGATCCTTAACCCACTGAGCAAGGGCAGGGATCAAACCTACAACCTCATGGTTCCTAGTCGGATTCGTTAACCACTGAGCCACGACGGGAGCGCCTGGCCTTGTTTTTATTTTAGCAAGAAGCATGACCCATTCGCCATGGAAAAGCTTCTCAGACGAGGTCATTTTGAGCCCATTTACTTCACTTTTCTGAGCCTCAGTTTCTACATATGTGATATAGTTTTGACCGAATCTTTTAGGAATGGTCGCGAGGGTAAATGCATAGAAAACATGTAGCAAATTTCCTGCCCTCAGTAAGCCTTTAGTAGCTGCCGTCCTTAAACTGGTTGATCCCTGCACCATATATCTGTATTTCTCTAACATCGCTGAATCTCCTGAAACCTATTAGGATATTCAAACAAAAAGCCTGTTAAAGCTGATTTTATTTTCATTTTCAAGAATAAGGGAGTCCCCGTCGTGGCTCAGTGGTTTATGAATCCGACTAGGAACCATGAGGTTGCGGGTTCGATCCCTGGCCTTGCTCAGTGGGTTAAGGATCTGGCGTTGCCGTGAGCTGTGGTGCAGATCATAGAACCGGCTTGGATCACGCATTGCTGTGGCTGTGGTGTAGGCCGGTGGCTACAGCTCAGATTGGACCCCTAGCCTGGGAACCTCCATATGCTGCAGGAGTGGCCCAAGAAAGGGCGAAAAGACAAAAAAAAAAAAAGAAAGAAAAAGACTAAGAATTGATTTTCTTTCACTTTCTTTCAGAAGGAAATGCCAGACACTGCCACCCCAGTCATAACATATTGATGCCCTTTCTTCAGTATTGAATTTTGGTTTCTACTAACCATCTCCGAATTTCATTGAGATGGTGTCTGAGGGCGTCAGTGTCTGAACGTATCTAGAAAACCTGTGCATTTTAAAAGACATGCACCTTTACTGACACAGTAAAAGAGTGAGAGATGAGAGAAGGCAAGATGGGCCTAAGAATTTAGGTCTTCCACTGAAGAGAAAAACCTGGCCATGTGGAGGAAACATAGCAAGGAATGTAGGTAAGGCCCAGAGCTAACAATGTCTAAAGGCTGGTTTTTCCTCATTGCTTTCTGTCTCCTCTGCCTAAATTCTTCTAACTTTGATGAGACAAATACCTGTAGGGTCAAGATAAAGAAATTATCATAGGAAGAGTTCCTGTCGTGGCTCAGTGGTTAACAAATTCAACTAGGAACCATGAGGTTGCGGGTTGGGTTCGATCCCTGGCATTGCTCAGTGGGTTAAGGATCCGGCGTTGCCATGAGCTGTGGTGTAGGTTGCAGATGCGGCTCGGATCCCACGTTGCTGTGGCTCTGGTGTAGGCTGGCAACTACAGCGCCAAATGGACCCCTGGCCTGGGAACCTCCGTATGCCTCAGGAGTGACCCAAGAAATGGCAAAAAGACAAAAAAAAAAGAAAGAAAGAAAGAAAGAAATTATCACAGGAGTTTGGTTAGACGATGCTAAGAAGAATCCGGGGAGAGCATATGGGCTAACCTGGCTCCTGGTGGAATTGGTTTTCTGAGATAACTTACAGGTCCCAAATGGTGTGCCCATAAGGAATTCCAAAAAAACCATTTTACTGCCAGCCATGCCCCTCTGTAGGATCTTCTGCCTGGGAAGAATGGGAGACACGGCACTGCAAAACTTGGATGCTTTAGAACTGAACAAACTCGCTGTGTGACCTTGGAGAAATTGCCTAACCTCTCAGAGCCTGAGTTTGCTCATCTGAAAAAAGGCGGATAATATCTTCTTTGTAAGGTTGTGATGAGGAGGCAGTGGGAAACAATCTGTGATGTGCTTGTCATGTTGTAAGCTTTCAAAATCTGTTATTCCTCTTGTGTATTGAAAAGCTGTTTCTCTAATTCATAAAGAGGAAGGCAGGGATGGTTTGACCTGGGAGATTTACTGGTCTTTCTAGTTACACTTAGGGGTGAGGGGAAGAGCTTTTGTTTTTGAATATTTCTGTTTCACTCTCTCATTTGTTCACTTTGAGGCCCATTTATAGTATGATCATGTCAATCATTCAGCATGTGGATAAATTTTCATTATCATACTACCTTAGCTTATTCTCGTACATACAGCATATTTCTGGGAAATTTAACTAAGAGCCTATGAGTTGTGCCATATTTAGGCAGATGGTTACCTATTGAGTACACAATAGGACAGGAAACCCATGTGCGCTGGGACTCTGATTATGGTCCTCCTGACCTTGGCACATCCTCTTGACTCCTTTAAACTTTATTATTTTTTTATTGTTATTTTTTATATGTAAAATATGAGATTGGTGATTGGGTTTCTAACATCCTTGTACATCCTCCAAATTCTATGGTTCAAGTTCTCAGTCCTTTGTGTAATTGTCTAATAGCACAAGCTGATGGCCAAACTTCCCCGAAGCTGGTGAATCTTCTGGAGATTTGGAAGTTGGGACACTGATGAATATGCCACAGTTCAAGCATGGATAGGTATCTCAGCAAGAGAGAAAGCATCAGTGATGAACTGATGTTCCCTAATCCACTGAGCCTAAAGCTGGAACTGCCTGAGACTCATTTAATATTCTTGCATCTTCCACATGCTTGTCATTTTGAATTATGGCCGTATGCTGAGCAGATGGCCTCTGGGCTGATCTCTTTGTTCAAGAGGGAGAGTTTATATTCATTTATCTGTACATTACTTTTTTAAAACTCATGGGATTTCTAAGGATGAGTTCAGAATTCAGACACACTAGGAGCAAGCCATGTGGGTGAGAACAGGCATCTTCCATGTTCCACGTGGGATCTGATGTCATCCAGAGTTTGGCAAATGAATGTTTCCATATACTTTGAGTTAACATATTTCTAGTATTATGATCTTTCGAAAAGTCATTCTCAGCTCTAGCCAACCAACCATCTAACCACTGATCCAAATGGGCACTTGGCAAGACAACTTTCACCATTGTTTTATTCTTTGTACTTGGGTTTCCTGAGATACCCATACCTCACACGATTCCACTCTCTTCTTTTGTTGTGTGTGAGTGCATTTGTCTTTCAAACAACCAAAAAAGTCCGGACCAGGACAGTGGGGGAAGATGGCAGGCCATTGCTAAACTTTACTGGGTTGTGGCCATGCCGTTTCTCAACTGTCCCCTTTATTCTGTTAACCATCAGTGCTCCATACTTGCCATCAGAACAACTGCTGACCCTTCAGCACTTAGAAGCCTGAAGGACAAGATCTGGGGGGAGATGGATGCAATACTTATCCTGAGTGAGATGGTAGCGTAGTGGCTGCTCCACAAAACACTAGCATTCCCCCCCCTGGAATCCAACTGAGCACCGTTCAATAGACATTGATCCAATACCTGCTGTGCATGAGACTCTGTGATACAGTCTAGAAATATAGAGATGGATAAGATAAGGACCTCGGTCTTGAGTGGTTTACACTATAAGGACAGCAACAGCTTATGTAGAATATACTCTATGCCATGCATTGCTTTAAATGCTTCCTATGTGTTGGCTCACGTGACCTTCAGAACAACGCCACAAGGTCGGTACTGTCATTTTCATCTCGATTTTCTAGGTGGAAAATGGAAATGCAGAGAGAGTGGGTAACTTGGTCAGTTAGAAAGTGAAAGAGCAACAGAACCAGAATCCAAACCCAGGCAGTTGACTGAGTCCGACTCCTATGCTGGCATATTCTGCCTGTACTTTTCCTCTTCACTGATAACCTGGGTAGCATCTTCATCGTCCAAATCCTCGTAGTCTTTTTCTTATAAACAACCATTTATACAATGTTCTCAAAGCAAAACAAAAAAATCTTTCACCCCAAAAACAAGGTGGAAAAAAAAAACCCCAAAAAATTACTCATAAAGCCCACTACTGTTGTCATTTTAGTTTATGTCATTTAAAGCTGTGCGTTTCTCATTTTTGTAAAAATAAACATTTTAAAATCTGCATTTTTTTCACTGGGGATTATGTCAGGTCTGTTTCTCTTCAGTATATTCTTCTTCAACATAACTTTAATGCTCAGTTGGTTTGATGTTTTCAAATCATGCTTCCACTGCACAGCTGACCTAACTAATCCCTTATTGTTGGAATTGAGGTTATTTCCTACATTTCACGGTCATAAACTACGTGATCATGCACATCTTTGTGTACACCTTTTTTCATCTACGTTTGACGTTTCCTTAGGTGGTTGTGGTGTTTAGGTCGGGAAAACAGAACCAGACTTCAGAATCAAGTTCCAAAGAACCATTTAGGTTCTTTTTTCTCCTGGAGAGCTTGAGAACTAGTAATACTATAAATGTCTTAGGGATGATCTAAGTCATCTTTTACTTTTTTTAGGGACAAAATTTTAAAACTTCGTCACTTGGAAACATGGGGAATTTTCTTCCTGAGAAACGGATGCATGGCTCTACCAAGGGTTACCTAAACCAAGATGGAGCTGGTCTGGGTGCCCCCCTCACCCCTCTTGACGAATCACTCAGTGGAATGAAGGAGAATCACACACAAGAGGATCAGGAAGATACAACACAGATTTAGTAGGAACTCTGTGAGAGTGAAAATGCAGAGAGGCTGACAGGCCAGGAGGGAAAACACAGTGTGAAATAAATAGCAAGCGAAAGACCATCAAACCGTGGTGGTTCAATAGATAGGGGTCGACCTCAGGCTTTGGAGGTCCATGGGGTGGAGGCAGAAGTCCAGCTCCACTTCTTATTTGCTGTGTGATCTCAAGGTTGTTCCTCCTGTCTGAGTCTCGGTCTCTTCATCTGTAAAATGGGCTTGTGAGAACACCTGCTTCAAAGAGTTGTTGTGAGGATTTAACCAGATCATCTAAGTCTAAGTGGTGCTGGCTGGCTGCGTTGCGTGGGGCCCTGGGCTACTGAAAGTTCATCATCATCTTCTTCAGCATCAGCATCACTCCATGGATGGGGTTATGTGATCCGAGGTCAGGGCCCACACGCTGGTGTGGCATGTGAAAACCATCGGGGAGGTTTGCTTTTCCAGGAATGACAGCAAATGAAAGGGTGCCAGGTGACAGCTCTGGGAAAGGATCATCACACTTGCTTCCTGAAGTGTAAGGGGTATTGGCTTGGTATTTCCCCTCTGCTTTCTGAGGCAAACGAGGGCAGTTTGGGGCCCTGTATTGGCAGGGCTGGTACCTCTGACGACAGGGTGTGCAGGAGTGGATAGGCTTATAGCTTGTACTTCAGCATTCCTCTGGTGTTTTTTAGAAGTTTACAATTAAAAATCACTTTGCATTTAAGCTTCTTTCGGGTGCTCTTGGTAGGATCTCCATTCAAAGGGAGAAAAGGGGGAACTCTATTGGCTAAGGTCACTGGGATGTTTAGGGAGTCACTAGGCTGCAGGTGGAGCAGGACTTAGGGCACGGAAGCCGTCAGGGACATTGTGTTCCCTCTCATCTCTTGGCTAGACTTTCCCGGGTTATGCTCATTTCAGGGAATGATGGCTTCTAGCAGCTCAAGGCTTACAGCCTCCTCACCGTGGATAATTTCAGGAATAAAAAGTGCCTCTTTCCTGATGCCCCCAGGAAAAGGCCCAGGGAATAGTTTCATTAGCTGGTCTCTCAGGCACACCTGTTCCTGGTCTGATCATTTTAGGAAAGGTTTTTATTTTATTTTTTTAGGACCGTACCAGTGGCATATGGAGGTTCCCAGGCTAGGGGTCTAATCAGAGCTACAGCTGCTGGCCTACACCACAGCCATGGCAACGCAGGATCCGAGCCTCGTCTGCCACCTACACCACAGCTCATGGCAACGCCAGATCCTCCACCCACTGAGCGAGGCCATGGTTCCTAGTTGGATTCGTTTCCACTGTGCCACAACGGGAACTCCCAGGAAAGGTTGTTGGATTGACTGGGTCTAGATCACTGGGTTCACTTCTAGGAGCATATGGAAAGGAGCAATTCCCTAAGGAGATACCAGGAAGACAGAAAGAATGGGAAGAAGGCAGGAGGGGAGGAAGGAAGAAAAAGTTAGATGCATGCCCGCTATAGCGTCATAAAAACCTCATGATTATATGACTCACACCTGAGCCCTGCAATACTTAATTCCAGCTTAATTTATGAAGAATCATTTTCTTTTCCCTTTTCCACCTCCACTTCCATGGATGTGTGGTTTCTAAGGGTGGCTTTCCATCCCCTGAAGCTCCAGCAGTGGCTGTGTGTGAATCCTGCTGCTTCGAACTCAGAGTGTCATTAGTAGCATAACAGCCACCCTGTGCAGCTTAACTTCTCCCTACAGATTCTAAAAATACCCCAAGGCCCTCAAAACAAACAGTGAGGCCTCAGCGTGCGCAGGCGCCGACCCAGCAGGGCTCCTCCGCTACCCCAGTGCTGCCACTGGAAAGACAGCCATTGGCTCCCTCAGCTCTCTTCTTCCTTCTTTATTTTCAGTGTGGGCTCACCTATTCCACTGCTTGTGCAGGGGAGAAAAAGAGAGGTGATCGACGGAGCAGAACCGACTGGAGGAAAGGGGAAGAGAAAGCAGCACACTGGTCCACGCTGTCGTTTTGCAGCTCGCTGTAGACCTGAACTAAGATGTGTCAAGAGATCAGCCCAGTCCAGGGAGCAGCAGAGATTAGCGGGGATTTAATATAAAACTCTTTAACCTGAGGTCACCTAGAATAACTCTCACGTATGTGTTCATGGAGAGACCCGAGGACCATATGCGAAGGTTAGTGCTCACAAAAATAGTGCCACAACCTGGGTTATTTTTCCAAAGCAAAGCCAAACCCGATCCCCTTTCTGTGAAATTCTTAAGTGAAGTTGGAGCAGCCAGGGAACCGAGCTCTTTTTGTCTCAAGGAGGCGTCTCGTTTTGTGGGATTAAGGAGCCGAGCGTCTTGGCATCACGTGGGTTGGGACCCTGCCTAGTGCTGTCTTATCAAACCAGTGAGCGCTTGGCTTGTTTGAAACCGGGCCAAGGGATTAAGGGATATAATCAGATGGGTTATGAAAATATATGAGTCATTACAGACCTGACCTTTTATAGATTTCCTGGAAGAATCAGATGTCTCTTTAAGATAATGAACTTGAACCCAGTAGAAGCATGTGAGGAAGGTCTTTTGCTCTTGATGCTTAATCGAATCTGAAAAGCGGGGTGAAAAAACCCACAGCTTTTTACCAACTCTATGGATGTCTGGACTACATCGAACATTTGTTTTAGCGATTGGGGAATGGCTGTTGGATGAATAGATTGCCCAGAAGTTGTTCTCAGAGCAACCTTTCAGTTGGCTGGTTTATGGCAGGATGCTGGGATTTAAATGAAAAAGTTCAGCCTTGTAGGGCAAGCGTGAGTAAGTTCTTGGGACAGAACGTACATAGCATTGTTTCCATCCATACGTGAGTGGAGGAAGCATATGTACCCTGGACATGTGCTTCTCATTGGAAAATGCGATCAAATGTCTCTCTCTGGACTGGTTCTCATGGAAAGTCTTTGGCATCTTTTCAAGCCTCAAGTAAAGGCTTCTAAGCTCCCGAATTGCTAGGTGGTCTCTCCCAAGGAACGAGTCGGAGGCAGGGGTGCCTTGCTCTTTGTGGGTGGGAGTTGGATCATTCAGGGTTTCAGTTCTGCCTTCTTTACAACATCTCCATTGCTTATTTAAGTTGAATTGCCTAAATGTGGCAGTGGTTTTTAATAGTTTTGTGAATCTGGGCAGCTTAATAACAATATTAGTAATAAGGATAGCGGCAGGAACCAGAACTAACATTTCTAGAGCTCTTTCTTTATGCCAGACACGGTTCTCTGTGTCACAGATTTTAATGCAATGAATCTACAAACAGTGAGGTTTAAGATTTATCCCTTTATCTGCTCCTCCTTCTAGAGCTGAAATTAGCCAGAGTGCCTATGTGTCTTTTCCAAGATGGCCAGATAATTGCCAACTTTTAACTGTATCCAGTTAATAGAGTTTAATTGAAGAGGGCCGTATGTTGTATGTTCGTTATATGGACTCACTCTTTTTTAAGGAAAATTTTATTGACGTATAGTTGACTTAAAATGTTGCGTTAATTTCAGGTGTACAGCAAAGTGAATCAGTTACACATATACTTATCCATTCCTTTTTAGATTCTTTTCCCATGTAGGTCCTATAGAGTATTGAGTAGATTTCCCTGTGCTATATGGTAGATCCTTGTTGCTTATCCATTCCATATATAGTAGTATGTTTATGTCAATCACAACTTCTCAATTTATCCCTCCCCCCAGCGTTTCCCCTTTGGTAACCATAAGTTTCATTTTGAAATCTTTGAGTGCATTTCTGTTCTGTGAATAAGTTCTTTTGTATCATTTTAAATTAGATACTGCGTATTAGTGATCTCATATGATATTCGTCTTTCTCTGTCTGACTCACTTCACTTAGTGTGATAATCTCTAGGTCCATCCATGTTGCTGCAAATGGCATTAGTTCTTTTTATGGCTGAGTAATATTCCACTGCATATAGGTACCACATCTTCTTTATCCAGTCTTCTGTCAATGGACATTGAAGATGTTTACATGTTTTGGCTGTTGTAAATAGTGCTGCCGTGAACACTGGGGTGCGTGTATCTTTTCAAATTATGGTTTTCTTTGGATAGATGCCCAGGAGTGGCATTGCTGGATCATATGGTAGTTCTATATTTAGTTTTTTAAGGAACCTCCAAACTGTTCTCCATAGTGGCTGCACCAGTTTACATTCCCACCTTTGGACTCACACTTATCTTTTACACTCTCGTTGGTTTGTGGGTGGTTAAATTCAAAGCTTACCATTTATCAATCCAATTGAGAGATTTAGTTCCAGACAAAGACTCATTTGGTTCCCTCTGCCCTTCTCACTTCCAGCACTTTGGAAAGGTTCTTATTTTATACTAAGTAGTTAAATTTTATGCAGGAGTTCCCGTCATGGTGCAGTGGAAATGAATCCACCTGAGAATCGTGAGGTTGCAGATTCGATCCAGGCCTAGCTCAGTGGGTTGAGGATCCGGCATTGCCGTGAGCTGTGGTGTAGGTTACAGGTGCAGCTCGGAACTGGCGTTACTATGGCTCTGGTGTAGGCCAGCAACTGCTGTAGCTCCGATTCGACCCCTAGCCTGGGAACCTCCATATGCCGTGGGTGCAGCCCTAAAAAGCAAAAAAAAAAAAAAAAAATTATGCAAAAAAAGGGAAGTGGACTTTTAGGGTTGCTCCTAAACACACAGATTGCTGGTGTGAACGGAAAGGGTGAACACTTTCAGAAATGAAGATATTTAACAAATTAGTTCAGGTTTGTGACACTTTCCGACTGCTTCAGACCAGTCATTAGTGTTCCGTCTGGTTTTGCCTCTGCCTTTGTGGGAAGATGCGCAGTGTGCAGCAGCGAGCTGCTCTGGGATTGCTGTCTTCCTAGGAGGCAGGGTCCCTTGCGTGTCTTGTGTATCATCACCCAAACAATGTTTTGGAATAATCGGTCCCCAAGGTACCACAGTGCAAAGGCATCGGCCACTTTCACTATGCCTGTGGCTTAGGATCTGGGGATTCTGTCTTTTCCTAAATCCGCACATTGCTTTTCCTTTCAGAATATGGAATCCTCTACTGCAAATGCACTTTTGAGGTAGGAGGCAGTGATAACTGCTGATGCTATTTCCAGGTTTGAAACCTGTGGACTGGGCTTGCATTTAGGGCAGCTTGTCTGGTTTGGTGTGGCTTTCTTCTGGCTGAAACTAGTAAAGGAACTTCCAAGTGCCGTGCCGGTCCTGTTTTCCATGTGCAAGTGTTTCCAGTTAGAAATGCCTGTTTTGCAAAATGGATTGTGAATTTGTGTTTCTTAAAGCAAAACCCACCTTGGAATGCAAGAGAGACGGGTGTTTGCGATTTTCTAGATAGTTTAGGTCATGGAAGCGTCTCAAGTAAGAGACATAGGCCCCAAACAAAAGAAAACAAGCAAAACAAACAAACAAAGCAAAACAGACAAACACAAACTACTCTAATTGCTCAAGGTCTGAATAATCTGATGTGATCAACGTGACAGGCAACATCAGGGACCGTGGCAAAAGCTGCATGAAGATGCCTGTTCAGGCTTAGCTTTCAGGGTTACTTTTCAGGGGCTGCTTAGAGGAGGCTTATTTCTTCCTGCCTACTTGATTTTTTTGCACCTTATGAGTCTTCCTTGGAAATAGAATGAATAGGGGGCTTTGGCCATCAGGAAAATCGAGGCTTAAAAAGTCTGGCGTAGCCCCTTGGCTCTCTGGTAACCTTTTGGAACCTCAGTTGCCTCATTTGAATATGGAGTTGATAATTACTCCCTTTTGGCGATGATCAAGTGGAATGACGGATGTGGACCATCTGGTACATAGCGTGGGTTCTGTGATGGTCACCCGCTTCATTTTGCATCTTACTTTCTAAGATGAGGACAAACCAGAGGATGATCTGATAAAGCGAGCCAGTCCAATCGTGGTTGAAATAAGAAGGTCAAGAGAGGAGTTTCTGCTGCAGTGCAGCAGGTTGAGGATCTGGCTCTGTCTCTGTAACAGCTTGGGTTGCCGCAGAGTTGTGGGTTCAGTCCCCGGCCCAGGCACTTCCACTTGCTGCCATAAATTTTAAAAAGTCAATAAAGAAAGAGAAGCCTATAGCCTCTTGTGGTAACATAGTTTTCAGGCTCTATCCCAGCTTCTACTGCTAACTTGCTGTGTGACCTTGAGCAGTCGTTTAGCCTCTCTGATCCTTGATTTCCTGATTTGTGAAGTGGCAATAACAATAGCAGATCCTACCTCCTAGGGCTGTGGAGAGGATTAAACAATCCAATGCAGGCAGTGTCTACCTCAGTGCGCTACAAATAGTGACAGGAACTATACCTCTGTTTCTCTTTTACCCCTCTGGCTGCCTCCTTCTTGATCTTCATGAAGACTTGGGTCTTCCTGGCTTGCCCAGTCCTCCGTGCATGTCAAACCTGCTGCATTTGGGGAAGCTCACCTGTACCCACAAAGTGGTCTTTCCACCTCCAAGGGACCCAGGACCTTCCTGGGCAGTGGCCATCAACCTGTGGGTATTAAGTGGATCTGTGGAGTGGGGACACTGAAAAAATGTGAATCAGAGAGGGAAAGATGAGAAGGTCACATCTTGAAGTATGTATACGTGATGTTTTTTTTCTTCCAGTTTTACTGGGACGTAATTGACATACAGCCCTGTGTAAGTTTAAGGTGTGCAGCATAATGACTTGACTTACATATGTCACGAAGTGATAATTACCCCACGCATCATCTAATATGGATAAAAAATAAGATAGGACACATTTTTTTCCCTTACGATGCGAACTGAGGATTTATTCTCTCACCGATGTTCGCATATAACATACAGCAGTATTAACTATATCCATCATGCTGTGCAGTGTGTCCCCCGTGTGTATTTGTCTTAGAACTGGAAGTCTGTGCCTTTTGACTTTCTTCATCCAACTCCCTCTTCCCCACCCCCTGCCTTCAGTGACCACAACTCTGATCTCTTTTCCTATGAGTTTGTTTGCTTTTCAAAGCAAAACTGACCTAACAACACTGTTAGTTCCTGCTGTACGACATAATGATTCCGTATGTCTATACCTTTAAAACTGAAGTGATCTGTCCTTCTGAAGAAGATCCAGGTTTCTCAATCTAATCGTTGCCAACTTCTTTTCGCTGCTGTCGTTCACAATTTCAAACAGATTTCATGTCACATTCAAGATGAGTCCTTTTTCACAGGCGTGGGAGGGAGCGACACAGTTTGAGTACCACGACAAAGATTAAGCACCTGAGTTTATAAACTGAGAATGCCAGTGGTTTTGATCCTTTTGTCATTTGTATTTTGGGGGGTGTTTTTTTCAACACTAAATTCTATAAAATTTTTAGATAATTTTAGACTTAAAAGAAGAACCGTGAAAATAATACGGAGAGTTCCCGTATGCCCCTCACTCAGCTTCCTGTCAGGGTAGCATTTTACATAACCAGAGAACATTGATTAAGACTAAAATTAGGAGTTCCCGTCGTGGCGCAGTGGTTAACAAATCCGACTAGGAACCATGAGGTTGCGAGTTCGGTCCCTGCCCTTGCTCAGTGGGTTAACGATCCGGCGTTGCCATGAGCTGTGGTGTAGGTTGCAGACGCGGCTCGGATCCCGCGTTGCGGTGGCTCTGGCGTAGGCCGGTGGCTGCAGCTCCGATTGGACCCCTAGCCTGGGAACCTCCATATGCCGCGGGAGCGGCCCAAGAAATACCAACAACAACAAAAAAGACAAAAAAAAAAAGAAAAAAAAAGACTAAAATTAACCTTGCCCCAATACTATCAGAACTCATTCAGATTTCTCCAGGTTTTCTTTTATTTTCTTTCTTTCTTTTTTTTTCTTTTTTTCTTTTTCTTTTTTTCTTTTTTTTTTGTCTTTTTAGGGCTGTACCCGTGGCATATGAAGGTTCCCAGATTAGGGGATGTATCGGAGCTGTAGCTGCCAGCCTACACCACAGCCACAGCAATGTGCGATCCAAGCCACACCTGCGACCTACACCACAGCTCACCGCAACGCCAGATCCTTAACCCACTGAGCGAGGCCAGGGATCGAACCTGCATCCTCATGGATGCTAGTCAGATTCGTTTCCTGCACCATGACGGGAACTCCAGATTTACCCCAGTTTTCCGCACAGGTCCTCTCTCAGTGCTGGGATCCAATCCAGGATCCCCCAGTGCATTTAGCTGTCTCTTTTCTTCCCATCTGGGACAGTTTCTCAGTCTTTCCTTGTCCTTTTTGACCTTGACACTTTTGAAGGGGACTGATGAGCTATTTTGTAGAATGACTCTCAAGTTGGGATTATCTAATAATTGCTCCATTTCTGGCTTTTTAGTTGACTGCTCTATATATCCTTGATGACTCAGGCAGAGAAGCCATTTATAAATGAAAGTTTCAAGGCCTCATAAATCTGTCCCTCTGAGATGAGCCTGGTTGGGTATTACAGACCCTACAGGTTAAGAGTATAGACTCTGGACTCAGAGAGCCTGAGTTTTGTCCCAGGGTTCTGTTCCTGCCCCTGTGATGTACCTGCTCTGTGACCTTGTGACTATTATTTGACCTCTCTGTGCTTTCATGGCTTCATCTACAAAATGGGGATAATATGGAAATGGTCTCTTCAGGTCGTGGTGGAAATTGAGTTAAATCACGAGCTGCCTCCAACAGTACCTTGCATGTAGTCATCACTCAGCACGTCTCAGCTGCTACCATGGCTGCAGCCTCTGCGGCCCCTTCCTATGAAGCTCAGGAACAGTCCTCTCTCGGTGTCACTTCTCAGGTCTGCAAATTCAGGTGTGGTTCTGGCCAGACTGATGACCTTGCAGCAAACCCTTAGGGTTTAGGGACCGGGTCCTCAGGTCCCATCTAGAAAGCTCATTTCAACTGAATGACTGAACCCAGATTGCCAGGACCATGTAGAGGTTCAGTCTCCAGGGCCTCCTGGCTGCGCTCTGCTCTTAGGATGCACGTGTCGCATCTCCCACCCTTAATCCGTGCCAGCAGCCCTGGGCTCTGCTCTGCACTCTCTCCAGGCTCCCTTTCTCTGCTCTGCGCTTCTGTTCCTCTGTTCTGTATTCTTCTGGGCCTCTCACCGTGGTCCCTTCTCTTCATCTTCGTCCTCAGAATTGATATGAAGTGGGATGATGATGATATGAGGCAGGATGGTTACATACCTGCTTCTCTAGAAAGACCGGCTGGCCAGGTTTAATTCCCGGCCCCATCCCTTTCACATTACTTAGATCCCTGTGCTGTGGTTTCTTTGTCTCTGGAAGGAGCCAATAATGATAGTAACAGTGATTACAGGGAGAGTGACTGAGGCTTTATTCTCTGAGCTGCATTGTGTTAAATGTTACCTCTATTGTTGAATTCAGGCCTCATTGCAACTGTATGATGTAACTACGAACAAGCTTTGGATTTACCGGAAGAGGAAACTGAGAGATGGTTTAAGTAACTTGCCCAAGATCACAGAGCTCAGAGATGGAGGAGTAGGATTCAAACCCTGCCCCTGGCTTTGGAACTCACATTCTCATTCACTGTGCTCTTTGCTGCCTGGGGTCTTGATGGGTTTCTGTAACACTTTAGTAAAGTTCAGTAAACTTGAACAATTACTAATCCCATGATCTGACTTCTGCTTCCTCAGGCTCATGGTTTATGTGATTCAGTGTTGCAGCTTCTAGGATTTCTGGGTCCTGGACCCGGCACTCTGCACCATGCGCAGGGAACACCCTGTCCAATTCTCAGACCAATGTGCCTCCAACTCACTCTGTGCTAGCCACACAGCCCCCCACCCAGCAGATAGGCTCCCTCACAATCCTTCACCTTGATACAGCCCAGCCTGCAGTCCTCTGTTTCTGATCTACTCAGTTTCTAGTATGTTCACTCCTTTTCCATTTAGTTTCACCTTGCACCTCTGACCTTTAGTTCTGCTTCTCTGGCCCTGTTTCTGCCTTTTCCCCCTCACCCACAGCTGGCCTCATACCTACCCTGGACCAGCTTCTTCCTGTCCTCGGCTCAGCCTCTGTTGTGTGGCACAGTCCGAGGTGAATCCTTGCGACTGTTGTTCCCGTTGGGTTTGCTCCACTCATGAAGGGACTTTACCCTGTTATGGAAATAGCAGCACTTGGCCTTGGGCCTTGAGATCTGAAAGAAGGTATTCAGGAGAGGGTGCAGAAGAAGAGCTATAGGAGAGACGGAACAGGAGCCAGCCAGCGTTTTGTTCCCTGGGCCCAGGAAGCCCTTTTCCCATTCTGTGACTGGAGGGCCCCTGTGTTCCCGCAGGCTCCATTCCCGTCACTGTGTCTGAGATGAGGCCTTCTTCGTGCCTCAGCCCCAGCTCAGGCCCTACTTTGGCAGATCCTAGTGCTTCTGAAAGTCTGTCCACCTAGGGTATACACAGGCCCAAATCTGTGACCACGCAGTTATCAGGGAGATGTAGTGGGTGAAGTCCAGGTGCTCCAGCCAGACTGCCTGCGTTTGCATCCCTAACCACCAAGTGCCAAAGCTACCGAGCTCAGGCAGGAGACTGAAATCCTTATACCTCAGTTTCTTCATTTGTAAAATGTATCTACTAAGGGTATTCACCTTACAAAGTAATTTTTTTTTTTTTTTTTTTGCTTTTTAGGGCCATCCCCAAGGCATATGGAGGTTCCCAGGCTAGGGGTCCCATTGGAGCTACAGCTGCGAGCCTACACCACAGCCACAGCCAACGCGGGATCCGCACTCTATCTTCAACCTACACCATAGCTC
This sequence comes from Phacochoerus africanus, assembly GCF_016906955.1. Classification (NCBI taxonomy): domain Eukaryota; kingdom Metazoa; phylum Chordata; class Mammalia; order Artiodactyla; family Suidae; genus Phacochoerus; species Phacochoerus africanus. The sequence continues at coordinate 27,157,301 of NC_062547.1, forward strand.
ACGGCAGTGCCAGATCCTTAACCCACTGAGTGAAGCCAGGGATCGAACCCGCAACCTCATGGTTCCTAGTCGGATTCGTCTCTGCTGCACCGCGATGGGAACTCCACAAAGTAATTTTAAGGAAGTTCAAAGTGTTGATTATAATTATTTTTATTAGTGGGCATTTTTCGAGGCTACCGATAGCATCATACTCATATTTGCAGCTGGTTCCGGCCTAGGTCCTTCCTGGTTATTGAGAATAAATTTGCAGTAAGTACCTGAGGACTTGAGAATAAATATCTCAAATAAATTGTATGGGGGTGTGTACTTGGGAGCTATGAAGAAAAGTGAAAAAGTTAGTAATCTAGCTCAGAGGGTTTGAATGTGGGCTCCAGAACCACGGAAGCAGAGGAGATGGGACCAGCGCACGATGAAACTGCAGGAGAACAGTAACTGAATGAGGCCATCAGTTGGGTGATGTGAGCTGTTAATGAAGGCTCTATATGAAGTGATGAAAATTGGGAGTTCTCATTGTGGCTTAGCAGATTAAGAACCAAACGAGTATCCATGAGGATGTGGGTTTGATCCCTGGCCTCACTCAGTGGGTTAAGGATCTGGCATTGCCGTGAGCTATGGTGTAGGTTGAAGACAAGGCTCGGATCCCGCATTGGCTGTGGCTGTGGTGTAGGCCAGCAGCTGTAGCTCCAATTCGACCATTAGCCTGGGAACTTTCATATGCCTTGAGGGCAGCCCTAAAAAGAAAAAAGAAAAAAAAAATGATAGAAGTGATGAGATTCTAGGTCCAGCTGAACATGAGGGAAAGAAGCACCCAATTCTATGAGAAAAGACAGCAGGGAGCAAGGCTCAGCTGCCTGGAGGGGTGATGGGGTGGGGGTGAGGCGGGCAGCCTCATCATGACTTTTCACCAGGCACACTTCCTTCTCTCCCCCTTCCATTCCTTCTCTGCCTTCTCTCCAAGTCGCTTCTTTGCTCGCCCCTCTACCTGGCTACACTCTGCCCATCTTGGGAAGCTGCAGACAGTAGTTAAGGCACCAAGGGCTGAAGGAGAAGCCAGGCCGGACCCCAGGGCTCCTTCCTAAACTTCCCATGACATTGAGTGGCTTCATAGCTCTTGGGCTACTCTTATTTTGTTCTATTTTTGTTTTTTTCAACCTAGCAAATTTTTAGACCAGCAGCCTAGTCAAATGAGTTTCAAGATCCGGTAGGGTAACGCCTCTTAGACCTCAGAGTGTTTAAGAATCACCTGGGGATTCTGTTAGAAATTCAGTTTCTCAGTCCGCGGGGCTGGGCGGAGCCTGAGACTCTGCAGGTTTCTATCTCTCAGGTGATGGTTGCCAGAATACCCATTGATAAGAGAAGGAGCACATTCATTCAGCCAGTGGTACTTCTGACTGTTCACTAAAGCATTCACGCTACAAAAGGGATGCCTCGACCATCCCTGAAGAGGTGGCCTCCTCCTAAAGACATGCAGTGAGGTCACCGTCTTCCTTAGCAGAAGTTTCCCAGGCATGTCCCCTCATCTGGTGGTGCCAAGGAAAATGAGGCTCTAGGTTCAAAATCAGCTTCGCAGGGAGCAGTCAGCTTTACTTTGATCCACAGATGGGGACTCTAACTCAGCCGCCAAAGTCATATGCGAGCACTGACAAGGGCTTGAGAAAAATCCACTGTAACTGAGGGATGAGGTTCCGAGGGCCCAGCTGGACCACAGTAGATACTCGTCCAGGTCAACAGGAAGGGAGTGAATGTGGATTATGGCCAAGTGGGTGCCATGTCCAGGTGGTGAGGGGAGGCCATAGACAGGAGATGAATGGAATGATAGGAGGCAAGGGATCGGGACCCATACCGGGAGTGTCCATGGTGGGCTGGAGGAGGAGACTTGCTCAGGATGGATGAGGGAGGAAGTGCTCACTCAGGGAGCACTAGACTTACAGGTGCAGGACCAGAGTCAATATGGGTGAGTCACTTCATTTCATTGTCTGGGCAAGAAAAGAGCTTAACACTCCCAACCGGCTGATGGGAGAGGGGGGTGCCTTCCTTTCTGGCTCTCTGTGCCCCCACAGACCGTCGGGGAGGGCAGTTTGCCATCTTCCATCCACTCTGCCTGTCTTTTCGTCCCCTTCGCTCCCCAGCACAGAGAGCTCATTCTGGTCTTGGTCTGGGAGGTTATAAAATCTCTAATTGGCCACTAAGGATGCTGGGAAGGGGGGCTCAACCCCTACATTTCTCCCCCCAGCCATGTGCTTGAGTGAGACAGCTGTTCAGAAGGAATGAAAGGCCATCTCTCCCCGCACGGCCCCCGTTCCCCCTGCTCAGCCCTTCTCTTCACTCTTTACTCCATGCGGAAGAGTCCCTCTGCCTCCCGTGGAACCACAGGGATGCCTTACAACACCTGCTCCATTCTTTGGTCTCCTCTGCCAACCCACAAATCCTGTCTATTGGCCGCTTGGGTGTTGAGACTCCAGGCTGCTTCTCTTGTGGCTGGTGGGGCATCGTTCCCCCTACGCCAGCATCATCCTTGCTCAAGTGAAAGCTGAAGTCATTCAGTTGTGTCAGGAGAGTCTTGGTGCCTTCCTTGCAGAGGTTGAGCCCTGTGTGGCCTGCAGGTGGACCACCTCCAATGAAGAGTGGGAAGGGGCTGTGGAACGGTTGCCCCTCTCCCATCCCTTCTCCTAGCGATCTCCACGGCCAGAGGTGCTCCTTACTGTCTTCCTATATGGACTGTTTCTTACGTTTCTACCTCAGGATATTTAGCATAGTCATATCATAATGATACTTACCATCACTTATGTATTTGAGTTACTTCCATCCCATCCTACCCCAGCCCCCTGTCTCACCACATATACCACTCCAACAACTATGTGATCAGTTCTCAGATGGTGAGGTCTAGTCCTGTCTGGCCTGCAATGGACAGCATAGAAGGCAGTCCATGAAAATTCAGAATAAATGTATCACATCCTGATGTGGAAATGCCAAGCTCTTTTCAGGGCCCCGTCTCTGGCCGTGTCGTGCTCTGATGGGTTCGAGGGCTTTGGTGTCAGGACCAGTGCTCTGATAGGCACCGACAAAGCCATTTTCATAAATGAAAGAACCTAAATTTCCACCCATAACCTACCCATCCTGCTTCCCACAAATGTCTGTCTGTGACCTTGGGTGTCTTTAGCCACAGCACGAAGTATCCTTAGGCTGCCAGCTAGCTAAGACCTGAGACTGTCTGTCCTGTCCTTTGCTTCAGAAGCAAGTGATCAAACCCAAGCCAGAGCATCCAGCAGGCTCCAGGAAGGCAGAGTGGCTTTCCTGGACTGTTCCACCTGTTCTGGGGCTCGTGACCTCAGCTGGAGACTCTTGGGTGCGTTCTGGGTGTGACCCTGAGGCGGATTGAGAGCAGGGCAGGGCCCTTCTCCCTCAGTCCCACAGACTGTGTAGACCTTTATCTCCAAGGTCCCCCTGTCTTTATTTCCAGCCTTCAGCCTGGGTTTCCATTCACTCTCTGCACGTTTGTTTTGCTTCAGTCCAGGAGGGACAGGCAGGTGCGAGGCTTCTGATAAGGAACCTGGAGCCTTGTAAACACATTCTGTGGATGAAGCGTCTGTGACACAGACCTTATGGGTGATGCTGAAATAGAACTTGTAATTTTTATGTTAAAAAGAGTAACTCCGCCACCATTTTGGGTGAGTTCCATGACAAACCCATGCCCTGGCTATTGCTTTGGTCTCTGGAGCCTCCAGTCTCTGGGAAGGCAGTAGGGAGGAAAAATCCATTCTAGGATGCGTTGTTTCTGCTGCGTCTACACTGTCAACTCCAGGCAAGGACTTGATGTCGGTGTTTTAAGGCTAGAGAGGGAGACTACCCTGATGGCCTAGTGGTTAAGGACCTGGTGTTGTCACTGCTGTGGCTTGGGTTGCTACTGTGGCTCAGGTTCAGCCCCTGGCCTAGGAATTTCTACATGCCCCAGGTGCAGCCAAATTAAAAAAGGCCAGAGAGGGCAGAGAGGGGCATAAGAAGGGAAGGCAAGGCAAGGCAAGGCAAGTGACGAAGTGACATGTGTAGAATGCTCATTCTTCCAGTCTTAGACTTCTCTCTCACTTGAAAGTGTTCTCTGCAGGTGGTGATCTGAAGTAGAGTTAAATTAAGAGGCATGTATAAATGGAACATTAAAAATAAAAAGACACTGGAGTGGGGATTTTTGTCATGACTCAGTGGTCACAAACCTGACTAGTACCCATGAGGACTCGGGTTCGCTCCCTGGCCTCCCTCGGTGTATTAAGGATCCAGCGTTGCCATGAGGTCGCAGAGGAGGCTTTGATCCCATGTGGCTGTGGCTGTGGCGTAGGCCAGCAGCTGTAGCTCCGATTTGACCCCTAGCCTGGGAACCTCCATATGCTGTGGGTACGGCCCTAGAAAGACACAAGAAAAGGAACAGGAATGACAGCCTCATCCACACTCAGCCCCATGACAACAGGTGGCAGGGCTCCTTCATGTGACACTGCATCTCCAAGTGGTGTTAGGTGAGGTCTCTGCCCCACATGCTGGTTAACCCCAGGACAGGTTGGCACACTATGGGGGCCAAAGACACAGCAAGGCCCATCACAAACTGGGCCCCAATCTCCTCCAACTCATTGCTTAGGTCCAGACACCAGCACCCTATGTATTTTAGTGGGAGGCAGCCAAGCAAGCCTGAGGAGTTAGGAAAAAATAAAACAGGCAGAAATAAAACTATCCCACTTAGGAATTCTCCTGAACAGTGGGTTAAGGATCCGTTGTTGTCACTGCAGCGGCTAGGGTGGCTACTGTGGTGCAGGTTCGATCCCTGACCTGGGAACTTCCACATGCCACAGGCGCAGCCAAAAAAAAAAAAAAATTATATATATGTGTATATATATATCCTGCTTAAAATATAATCCTGGCTGCTCTTTAAGGCAGTTGCTCATAAGAGTTGGAAAAGCAAGGCTGTATGACCATGATGAATTATTCAGCTGGGCCTTCCTTTCTTCATCTGTAGAATGGGCATCAAAATACCTTATTATTGTAAGTTAACAATAATAAATATTGGAGTTCCCATCATGGCACAGTGGTTAATGAATCTGACTAGGAACCATGAGGTTTCGAATTTGATCCCTGGCCTTGCTCAGTGGGTTAAGGATCCGGCATTGCCGTGAGCTGTGGTGTAGGTTGCAGATGAGGCTCGGATCCCGCGTTGCTGTGGCTCTGGTGTAGGCCGGTGGCTACAGCTCCGATTCAACCCCTAGCCTGGGAACCTCCATATGCCGTGGGAGCAGCCATTGAAAAGGCAAAAAGACAAAAAAAGAATAATAATAATAATAAATATAATGACAGCCATAATTTATTGAGCCTGACTGCATTTTTCGAAGGTCTTCGTATTACAAAGCAGGGCCTATCATTACCCTCATTTTGCAGGTGAGGAAACAGAACCTGAGAGGTTTAGTGACTTTGCCAAAGTTGCACAGCTAGGAAGTCATAGAGCAGGACTCAAATCTATGCCATTAATAATGAAACCAGGAGTTCCCACTGTAGCTCAGCGGGTTAAGGACCCGATGTTGTTCCTGTGAGCAAGCGTTTGATCCCCAGCCTAGCTCAGTGGGTTAAGGCTCCAACATTGCCATAAGCTGTGGCATAGGTCGCAGGTGCATCTCTGATTCGACCCCTGGCCTGGGAAAGTCCTTATGCCACAGGTGTGGCCATAAAAAAAAAAAGAAGAAGAAGAAAATACTGAAACCGTATGTGGTGAGGACCCAGGGCAACAATACAGCTTTGCTCAAAGTGTGAAACAGATGCCGCAATGAAGTGAAAGACAATTTTAGGGGACACATGAGATGATTGTGCACTGGTGACAAGTTTACCCCCTTTTCAATCTCTCCCAGCCTTTCTGTTTATGGCACAGGTAAAACTTTGGTTAAGTGCTACTAGGCCTTTATCACTGTCCTGAAACCTTCCAACTTCCCTCTTAAACGCAGAGAGAGCAGGAGGCTGAGGCTTCGGTAGACATCCAGCAAGCAGTCAATGAAGAGATTTGCTGTCACATTTGTTTTCATGCCGACCTTCTATTTATGGCGAGTGATACTGGTTTTTCATTGATAGTGGTCATGTCAAAATCCCTCTGAGGGATTTCCCAACCTGGCTCAGCAGTAATGAGCCCGACTGGTATCCATGAGGACGCAAGTTCAATCCCTGTCCTTGCTCATTAGGTAAAGGATCCGACGTTGCCGTGAGCTGTGGTGTAGGTCCCAGACGAGGCTCAGAGCCAGCATTGCTGTGGCCGTGGTGTAGGCCAGCAGCTGCTGCTCTGATTCAGCCCCTAGCCTGGGAACTTCCATATGCCTTGAGTGTGGCCCTAAAAATACAAAAAAAAAAAAAAAAACCACCCTCCGTTGATACATGTGTTTAAGTACAAAGAATCCATCAGTGCTAAACATTACTAGCAGAGGTGGTATTCGATGAGGGCAAAAATAGCAAAAGCTGATGCGAGTGACTCAAGCATGAGAAATCCTGTGATCAACCATGAGTAGTTTCCAGCCTGATGGGCAGCATGGGGTTCTTACTCAATGAATGTCAAAGACAGAGGGAAGGGACGATGCCACACTCCCTTCTGATCTGTGAACAGGAGAAAAGACATGAGCTTTGCTAAACTGCATGAGATGTTGGGTCTGAAGTGAACCTGTTCTAAAGGCTGATGGATCAAGCAGAGGATGGAGAAAACTCAGGTGATTTTGGTCATCCACGAACCAGGGAGGCTGCGTGCTGGCCGGGCACCTTAAATCTTAGAGTCCCAGCCTGCGTTACAAATGGGAGGCTCCAGATGGGGGAAGGGGGTTTCCCAAGGTCACCCAGGTGGAGAGCAGCCGCAATGTGACCCATGTGTTCATCCGTTTCTAGGCCAAGGGCCTCATCTTAGTCTCTTCTCCCAAAATAGCCACCACGCCTGAACTAGTTGGCGGTAAAACCCAGATGGCTCAGGGTGCAATCCACCAGTGTCTAGGTGCCCACCAGTTACCAGCACTGCACCGTGCATTACAGGAAACTCCGCAAGGGGAACAAAATAATCATCTCCAGCCTCAAGGAGCTGGTGAGGCTCTGCTGTGTGATTTTGCTTTTAGAAGAGCATCCTTTGGAAGGTAAGTAGCCCAGGTCTTCTAGACTAGCGTCCAATAGGAAGGTTCCCCTAGGAGTTAGAAGCCCTGTGTTCGTCAGCTTCCACCCAGGTTATGCTTCAGTAACAACAACTCCCAAATCCCCATGGCTTACAGCCACAGAAGTTTATGTCTCGTGCCTTTCCACGTTGGTTGCAGGCCAGCTGCAGGTATCCACTATGTCCCCTCCATCTGGGACCCAGGCTGAAGATGCAGCCCTCGCCTGGGTCATGCCACTCTTGTCGCAGAGGGAAAAAAGAGCAGTGACAGAAGCCTGTGCAGGTTCTTGATGCTTCTGCTGGGGAGGGACATGTGTTACTTCTAGTCTGTGTTGGTTTGGGTACCGAAGAGCAGATGACAGCACAAGGATTACCAGCATCCATAGTTTATTTGGGAGGTACAGGGAACACCAGTAAGAAAGGGGGAAGTGGAAGGACACCTAAGAGAGGGTGGGTTGTCAAGCCTCCTACCACTGTGGGAAACTCCAGTTTAACCCATGGGGAGATCTGCTGAGATTGGGCAAATCTTGTGTCCCGTGATCCTCTGCAGGAAGGAGGCAGCTGATGTATTTATGCCTTCAAGCTGGCCAGTCATTGGTTGAGGGCTGCTCTTGGCAGGGGCGTTTAATTCCCCAGCACAGCTGGCCTAGGTGGCCTTTTAGCTTCTGAGAAAGCCCTCAGGCCATGAGATACGCTGGTGGTCGGAAGTTAGCTGGCTGCATGAGAGTGGTAGGCGAGTGGTGAGGTTGAGGCACAGAGAACACCTGGGACATCTCTCCTTCCGCTGACCAAAGCCAAAAGGCAAACAAGTCATCAGAGACAGAGACATAATTCTGCCACAGAGGTGCAGCAAAGATTCGAGGTTGGAAATGCAATTTGCATCAGGTGCTGAGCTCCGATGTGTGTACAGTAGACTTTTTTTTTCAATTATTGTAATAGACTATTAATTTAATTGCACATTGCATTTTAATCTCACAGACTTTTGATTTAGAAACAATACTTTTTTCTGCAATAAACTCTTTGCTCAACAGGATGAGTGATGCTGAATTGAGAGCTGCCAGGTAACCCAGGGTGTGTTGACCTTGGCACCATCGCTATTTGGGGCTGGATGATTCTTTGCTCTGGAGGGGCTGTCCTGCACGTTGTCAGATGTTTAGCAGCACCCCTGACCTTTACCCATGAGATAACAGTAGCATCTTCCCACCCGCAATCATGACAATCAAAAATGTCTCCAGATTGCCCAGTGTCCCCCCGGGAGCAAAATTGCACCCCCACAGAGAACCACTAATGTAGATCATGCAGGCATTGCTAATTCCCAGAGACTTTAAATAAAGTACTTATTCCCAAAGAATTAAAATATATTAGAGGTGTCTGAATGGAGGGGTTCACAGCCTAATGGAGGAGACAAGCAGACAGCCAAACCATAACGGCAAGCTGCTCTGTGTTGCAGCACTTTGAAATATGTAAAGAAATAGACATAGTTCAGGAGTGGAAAATATCCCACTCCTGAAGGATGAAAATGGTCAAGAAAGGCTGTATATTGGAGTTCCCATCGTGGCACAGTGGAAACGAATCCGACTAGGAACCATGAGGTTGCGGGTTCGATCCCTGGCCTTGCTCAGTGGGTTAAGGATCTGGCGTTGCCGTGAGCTATGGTGTAGGTCACAGACATGGCTCGGATCTGGCATTGCTGTGGCTCTGGCGTAGGCTGGAAGCAACAGCTCCAATTAGACCCCTAGCCTGGGAACTTCCATATGCTGCGGGTGTGGCCATAAAAGGACAAAAGACAAAAAAAAAGAAAGGCTGTATAGAGTCTGAGACAGCTGAGCAAGGTTTTGAAGGATGAAGAGGAGTTTTCCAAATAAGTTATGCTGCATGTGGAAGTTAAATATAATCTTTGATGACTGTGGAGACTTGGAATGCTAGAAAAAGTGATGCTGGAAAGCTGACTTCAGAGCCTTCTGACTCTCAGAAAGGCCAGCTCGCAGGACTGGAGTTGAATCAGCTTTACCTTTCAATGACACAGCATTCTGAGTTCAGATGGACCTGGCTTCCAGCCCTCTCCTGCCATCCACCGGCTGTGGACTGCTCTGATTCCTCATTTTCTCATTTGTAAAATGTTAAAATTCCCTCCTTATGGGCTTGTCTTGAGAACTAAATCATGCTGCAGCTATAACCTCTCAGCCCTGTACCTGGCACCCAGTACGAGAGGAATAAATGACAATTAATCATTACCATAAACATTAGGAAATAGGCTGAATTTGCATAATGACAGCTAACTTAACATATTGAGTGTCACGTTCCAGGCACCATCGTAAGGGCCTATATGAAATAACCTATGAGTACAGTAGGGATTGTGATCATTGGCTCCGTTTTATATGTGAAGAAGGGAAGGCACAGAGTAATACGTACCATGGGTGAGTGGTACTTAAATGCCAGGGGGCGGTCGCTTTGCTGGATCGTTAAGTAGTTGGTATTTCCCTGTAGCTTTTTGAAAAGAAACCAAGGGCTTGGTTATGAAGTTATTTTTACCAGGTTATGAGAGCCAGTGTAGCAACTTTTGGGAAAATGAACTTTTCTCACTATTGGCTGAAGGTCTCTAGTACACTTACAGAATATTAAGAAGAAGATGGGCGAGCAGAGACTTATTTTTAACCACAGTATCTGAGCTGGCATCTCAGTGCGAGTCTACTTGGGTAGATGATGGCATCACCCAACACTGATCCCTTCTAGAAATGTCTGCAGAGAGCAACACAAAGGGAAACTTTCAGTTGCATTACCCTCCCCACAGTCTCCACCCCAGCCCCACCCCCAGGCTATTGAAAAAAAAAAAAATGCAGTTTGTTTGCCAGCCTCCTGGACAGAAGGTCCAGAACAGCAGGGGATGGGGGGTGGGGGTGTGTGGGTCTTCTCTCCTTTTGTGACGGGGACACGTATGGTGTTCTTGGTGTTAGAGGGAACAGATTCTGTTTTAAGAGCTGCTTTGAAATCCAGCCTCTGGATGAAGAGTGACAGCGACAGAAACCAGCACAGGGCCCCAGGGTCTGGGGGACACCCTCTTTCTGCCTGTGGCCCTGTTTCTCGTTAAGCTGTCATCTTTGGTGGCCTTTCCTTGTAGGAACAGAAGATACTGTTCGGTGAGGGTCCAGCAAGACAAAGCCCGTGAAAGGTGTGGATGCTCCTTCAGTTCTGACACCACCTACAGAGCCCCTAAATTACACCTGGGTATGGGTTTCTCCCATCTCTGGCTCAGGTGGTGTCTCCAGTCCTTGCTGGCTTCATGTTCTGGGGTAAACTCCTCCCCCTGTGTGCTGCGCCCCATCGGTAAGGCGGAGAGCATGATCATTCCACGCCGAGGGCGGCTGGAAGAAGCCAGCCCAGAGCGCTTGGCTTATAGAAAGTACGCTCCCTGGAAGTTCTTTTGGTCATTTCCAGATGGAGCTGGATCTGTTGGCTGATTTCCATGGGGAGTTGGGGAGGACCGGCATCCTAGAGTCCTACAGCTCGGAGGGATCTTAAGGTACCCTCTGATTCTGTGTCCCAAATGACAACTTGAAACCCTCTGGTGAGCGCCTAATTTGCAAGTGAAAAACCCTTGGCAGCCTAGAAAAAGAGGCATCAGTAGGTAGGAGCTTTGCTCGCCTTAGCTGTGTCCCAGGCTCCAGCTGGGGCCCCTTCCTCGCTGCCAGGCAGCAGCCGGCTGTCTGCCTCTTCCTCGGATGTCCGTGGGTCTGCGGTGACCCCAGAACATTCTGGGGCAGAATGTGAATGCGGCTCCGCCTATGCCTGCCTAATTGATTAGCTGGTTGTTTTCTCTGATTGACACACCAAAGATGGCTTTACTCTTCTCTCCGGCACCCAACCCTGCCTCCTTCACTTCCTAGTCTGTCTTGGATATTCATGTCTCACACTACCCCTTCTCTAGAGAGACAGGAAGCCCATCTGGGAGAGGTAGGGCTGTGCCATGGTTGCAGGCACAGCCTTTGAGAGTTTGGATCTCACCTCGGCCAGAGAACTGCTGTGGGAACTTGGGCAAGTTACTCAGTCTTTCTGTGACTTCTCCTGGTTTATAAATAGAAGTAATAGTAGTGCCAACTTCATGGGTTTGTTGAAATATTTAAATAAGCCAAACATATGAAAAGCATTGAGAATGTTCCTGGTGTATAATACGTCATCAATGAAGGTTAGCCAATGGCAAGATCTTATAGTACCAAGTGGCACCAAAAGAGGACAGAGATGCTGCAAGTAGCGCTTGAATGTAGTCAAGCTGCCAAAGGGGTCTGAGATCCAAAACTCTTGTCGGCTGTGGGTTTGCCATGCATTCTAATGGCAGCTCTCAATTGTGAAGTTGTTCCAAGGACATTAAAGGGCTCATAGGAGTTCCCATTGTGGCTTAGAGGGTTAAGAACCCAGCTAGTGTCCATGAGGACGTGGGTTCAATCCCTGGCCTCACTCAGTGGGTTAAGGACCTGTTGTTGCTGTGAGCTGTGGTGTAGATTGCAGATGCAGCTTAGATCCCTAGTTGCTGTGGCTATTGCTGTGGCGTAGGCCAGTGGCTACAGCTCTGAGTAGACCCCCTAGCCCGGGAACTTCATACACTGTGGGTGCAGCCCTAAAAATAAATAAATGGATAGATAAATAAATGGCTCATAAAGGCAATGGCTCTTTTACCTAAGAAATATTTGTGGAGTTCCCGTCTGGCTCAGTGGTTAATGAATCTGACTAGGAACCATGAGGTTGCAGGTTCTATCCCTGGCCTTGCTCAGTGGGTTAAGGATCTGGTATTGCTGTCAGCTATGGTGTAGGTCACAGACACAGATCTGCTCTGGTGTTGCTGTGGCTCTGGCATAGGCCAGTGGCTACAGCTCCAATTAGACCCCTAGCCTGGGAACCTCCATATGCCACAGGAAGTGGCCCTAGAAAAGGCAGAAAGACAAAAAAAGAGAAATATTTGTGAAATGAATAAATAATGGTGGTAGTAATGGTACCACTTGTTGCATGCTATCCATGTTCTAGGTGCTTAACAGCTTAATGTCTGTCGAGTGATTTAATTTTCACCACAATCTTGTGAGATATTATTATTTATGAATGAGCAATTTGAGGTTCAGAGTTGTTAAGGAAACTTCCAAGCATTACACAGCTCTTCAGCGGCGGGAGTAGGACTGAAACTTCAGGCGGAGGCCCCAAAGATGGCCCACTGCATGCTGCAGACGTCTTTATGGCTGAGATTAGGAACCAAATAAAACAGTCTTTTCCCAAGTGCAACAGCGCTTGTGAAAATTTCAGATCAGTATTGAAATGACTCTGGGTAAAACTGGAGACAGCTTGTGAAAGAGCCCCAAATAAGATGAGAGGTGTGTCTAGGGATCCTGCAAAGGCCCCCTACCCTTTATATCCAGGAGCATTTGGGAATATTTGGGCTCCAAGGGGCACATTCTGAGAACTGGTTTTCTGATCCATGGAAAACCATTGAAGGCGACATGGGGACTGGTGTTCAGATCGATCTCCAAGCAATAAGTTAACCTTTCACTTTATGTAGAGGTTCCACCACAAAATCACAACATGAAGAAATACAGCGATTGAACATTTAGAATTGGAAGGCTGGAACATCTCCAGACCTTAAAAGGAGAGGGTTTCTTTCATTTACTTTGGGAATTAGGTAAAGACACAGTACTTGGCTGAGTCCATGTTAAGTGTCAGGGAGCAAGGCTGCTGGGGGGGACATGGTTAATGGTCACAGGTGGCTGTAGGGATGGTGACTGAGGCAGACAAGCGCCAAGGGAGGATGGTCTGGTGACAGCGACTGGGCTCAGAGGCTTGCCAGCAAACTGCCAGACTTGCCAAGTGGAAAGTCACAGAACCTGGATAGGAAATGGGTATGGTCCTTGCTTATGGAGGAGAAAGGGCTGTTGGAGCCCTAAAATGATCCCGGTGAGGTCTTTAACTCCTGTAATTACACAACGTTCAAACAAACATTTAGTGACCTTGAGCTTTTCAGCCAAATGACAGCAGTCAATAGGACAGTGTGTTACTTCTGTGACATCAAAACACTGGTTAAGTAAACTTGAAAGCACCCGACAGATCTTCCTCCGAGGTATAACAGCACTGAGATGAAAGACAGAATTCATTTCGGGGCTGGGTGGCCAGTGCGTTCCTGGAGACGACGGGATGGTCAGGTCAGAGATCGTGGGTAGGGTGGGGGTGGGCTCTGCGGAGCAATGAGAAGGAAGGAGTCACTTTATATTCCTGGAGGAAGTGATGAATGAAAATATGGAACAATAGGTTTATTATAAAACACTCACTGGCGTCTATTTGGCAAAGACAGTTGCTTGTCTTTAGTTCTCAAGACAATCCCATAAGGTGGGAATTATAGCCTTTTACGAATGAGAAAATAGGGAATCAGAGCAGTCCATAGCCGGTGGACGGCAGGAAGGGGCAGGAAGCCAGGTCCATTTGAACTCAGAATGCTGTGTCATCACAAGGTAAAGCTGATTCAACTCCAGTCCTGCGAGCTGGCCTTTCTCAGGGTCAGAAGCCTCTGAAGTCAGCTTTCCAGCATCGCTTATTCTAGCATTCCAAGCTTCCTTCTGGGAACCAGGTCTCTGCTAGAAATGTAGAGGTTTCGAGAAAGAAAGAGTAGAAATTAGGAAATGTAGTCTGTTCATCAGAAACACAATTGACTTTGAAATGTCTCCGGGTGGAGAAGAAAATGTGCGGTTCCCGCACCCTGGTGCCTGGCAATCAGTGAGAACGTGCGGAGTGAATTAATGAATGAATACATGATATTCATACTCATCCATCTAGGTATTCTCTCCTTTAGATGTTTGCTTAAATAGCATATTAAGAAGCTGCATAGTGGTGGGTTGGAAAAACTGTACCTTGTACCAAAATCATCATCCATGACCGCAGCTTAAAGAACTTAAGCGCCCGGAAGGCTGAGACATAGTCTTTAATGAGTGTGTCTTCTGCATTCAACCCCAGAGGTTCTAATGTTAGCATCTTCAGTAATCATTGCTGAAGAAATTGGTCCAGATGAAAGTCCATGCACTTTAGCTTTGCCATTTACCTGTTGTGTGATAGCTCTGTTTCCCCTTGCAAGTGCAGTCATTAAGACTGCATTGTCAATCAGTTAACCTTGCTGCCAAGACTCTTGGGTCAAAGATTCAAAAGCCAAAGTATAAATGATGTTGCCACTGTAACCTGCACTCAGTGTGTTGGGAAAGTCAGGAGGCTTGGTTTTCATGTTGGAAAGATACTTTCTGACATTGCTAAGGTATTTGGTCCAATGTTCTACTCTGGGATCTGCTAGCATTTCTCATCTCTCTCGCAACAAAGCGTGTAGGTGTTACATAGAGCACCAGCTACTCTTGCTATTTTCTCCTTCAAATTGCTCTTTTTTTTTCCCCTTCTGGAATTGGGAAGACAATGGCTGATATTCATTCAGTTCTTCTTCAGTTATATCTGTTGAGCGTTTGCTATGTTTTGTGGTCGTGGTTTTAGGGTTTACCAGAATTACAGCAATATTCACTCAAATAGTCTATTTTTAATAAAAATATTTTAAGTATAGTTGATTTGCAATGTTGTGTTAACTTCTGCTGTACAGAAACATGATTCAGTTAATATGTATAAAATGGACATAATATATATACAAAACTGACATAATGTATATGAACAGTATATATGTTATTTCTCACATTCTTTTCCATTATGGTTTATTACAGAATATTGAATATAGTTCATTGTTTATCCATTCTGTATATAGGGCCTCACTGTTTATGCATTCTACATATAATAATTTGCATCCCAAACCCCTAGTCCATCCCTCCCTCACCATCCTTCCCCCTTGGCAACTACAGAGTCTGTTCTCTGTGTGTCTTGAGTCTGTTTCTGTTTCACAGATAAATTCATTTGTATCATATTTTAGATTCCACACATAAGTGATGTCATATGGTATTCATCTTTCTCTTTCTGACTTATTTCACTCAGTACCATAATCTCCAGGCCCATCCATGTTGCCGCAAATGGCATTGTTTCATTCTTTTTTATGACTGAAATACTCTATCCTTTAACACATTGATTTTTGTTCTTGGAAGCCCAAAAAGATGATTAAAAAAAAATTGTAAGTCAAATGAATCAGAAACTGCTGATAGCTGTAATTTGGGAAATCCGAAAGAGGCGCTCAGTTGTGGAAAGTGTGGATTTTGAGCGAGGACTCCGTATGGACTGGATGTTGTGGTTGATGCCGAGCTGTGTGTGAAAAACCCTGTGGTTTTCCTTTTTTCTCGTAATATAAATGACTTATTCTGTTCACATTTTGACCCATTTCTCTCACTTTCACACTGATTCCTAAAGGTTCCTTTGTTGGTAGTTTCATTTTTTAAAAAAAATATTAATATGATGATTTTAAAAGTGCTCTATGCTCACTACAGAGAACTGTTAAAATATTTTAACATGTAAATAAGGTGGAAAAGTCACCTGCAGTTCCTTCAGTCAGAGATAATCAGTTAACACACATCCCCTTCTAGATGTAAAATAGGACAATATGTGCCTAAGATCGTGTTATGTACCTTTAGTCTTACATGTGCTTTTTAGGTTGCCTTTCCTCCATCCTTTTTTTAAGAAAAGGAATTCAAATCAGTTTACTGTAAATTCTTATTCTGAGGTCCCTTCTTGTCCTGTGATTGCTCTTATATCTGCTGTGTGCAGGACGGTATAGAGGACCGGCTTTTTGCCCAGCTGTGTGGGCATACGCTAGGTCACCACTAGGAATATGGATGAGAAATTACATCTTTTAGTGGCTCCATTATACTTCACGGCTGATGTGGCATCATTTGCTTAACATTTTCACAGTGATTGAGCTGAGTTGTTTCCCATTTTCTTGTTGTATATAAATAGTGCTTCAAATGACCATCCTTGTCTGAACTGAATTTACTCTTCTTGGAGATTTTTCCCAAGATGAGGTTATCAGACCCATGCATATAAACAGATTTGTAATACTTGTTACCTCTTTCTGTAATTACTAAATCCAACTGACATTGCCAGCCATGCTGACCAAATATACTTGTTTGCCCCAGTCCTGTCTGATTTAAGTCATTATATTTGTATTTGCTGCCTTAATAGGGATACCAAATTAAATAGGTTTGAATTTACCTCTTAACTCTTTCAGTAACCAGAGGTACTTACAATGCTGCCCCTCCCAATGTGTAAATTAGATGAGTGGGTTAATGAACACTGGAATAAACAATACTTTAAAATATATAATGTGTTATTAGAAAGTTAGTTTCTGCTAAATAATAAAATTAACATGGTGACATGTTTGGGAAAAGCTCCGAAAGAAAATAATTGCTTCCATTTTCATTTTTCCCTTCATTTTCTTTAGCTTCTCCCCCAATTGTCAGAAATTTTACACCTCTTAATGCCATTCACCTCCTTGCCCTAAATGTTTCTAGGCAAGACTAAACAAAAGAGGAGATATTTTAGACCTTCAGAACCCATTCTCTTCAAGCGACAAAGAAGGGTCCTTGAATTTCCTTGCCTCGGAGAGAAAAGATGCAACATGTTCTTGACCCAGAGTGGCGGTTGTGGAAGGCACCCCCTCTCTGCTCACGTCCTAACCAAAAGCTTCTGCCCAGGATTCCAGGTGAGCCCTGGTCATTGCCTGGAGTCCATCTTAGCAAATGCACAGCCGTAGCACTTGGCCTGAGAGCCAGGTGAATATCAGTGAATTCTCTCCAACTGAACCTTTCTACGATCCAGGGACACCAATGGGGACAAGGGCCTCACCCCTGCACGTTTTATAGGACCAAGCCACACAAGCCCCTACTTTCTCTGTTAAAAATCATTTGGTCATATTGTATGGATTGATTATAGGTTTGTGAGGATGAATGTGGCCAAAAAAAAAAAAAAATTACAGGCTCCCCCAATTTAGGTGTATTAGGTAGCATTCAGCCCATTCGGGGGCACCCTGACTCAGTAGGAAGCTATGGTGCCTTTAGAACCTCTGTTGGCTGGATGTCTTACACCCAGCTCAGAAGACCCAACCGTTGTGGGCAGTCAGCCATGCGCTGTGTATTTCACCTGATCGTTGTCTTTACGTCTAAAGAGAAGAAACCAGATCTGTAGTGGGCGATGCTGTTAGCAGCCTCCGGCACTCTCCACATGAGAAAACGGAGCCCTGCCGAGCCACCTAAGCTTGTCGAGGGAGACAGTCTGCGAAGGTGCTGAGTCTGGGTCTGTAACTGGCCTCCCTCGCTCCAGAGCCATTGTGTTGGCCACTCCCTGCTGTTTTGCAGCTCCCGTGCAGTCCAGCAAGATAGTTGGCAGGCAGGACCCCAGGGAGGCTCCCCTGCCAGCAAGCCTCCAAAGGCCCCCAATTACTAACCACCGGAAATGCTGCCATCAGAGAACAGAAAAGGGCCCGTGGGGCTGAGCTGAGCTGGGTGGAGATGCAGGAGGAGGGCATTGAGGGTCAGGAGGAGGAGGGTTTTTTTTTTTTTTTTTTTGTCTTCTGTCCTTTTAGGGCCGCACCCAATGCATATGGAGGTTCCCAGGCTAGGGGTCTAATCAGAGCTACAGCTGCTGGCCTACACCACAGCTCACGGCAACGCTGGATCCTTAACCCACTGAGCGAGGCCAGGGATCGAACCCGCAACCTCAGGGGTCCTAGTCAGATTCGTTTCCGCTGCGTCATGGCGGGAACTCCAGGAAGAGGAGATATTAAAGCAAGCCCACCAGGGTTGGTCTCCTCACAGACCCTCTGGCTATTGGTTGCTTTTCATCCTGAGAGTCTGTGCTTTGAACTTTTCTCCCAACGAGGTGGAGGAGCGTGACTTATAGGCTGAATCAGGAGCCTGCTGCAAGGGAGAAATTCTCTGGAGCTTTGTGCGTTGTCCTTGGAATTCAAGCATATTTTATATCATGCTTCATCGTCTATTAGTGTTTATGTGTAATGTTTTAAACTACCGTGTTTCTCTGCTTCTAATATGTAATCATTTACATGAGTTTCCATTGATCTCCTACACTGAGCATCTCTTCCATGGATTCCTGATAGCTTGCATCTCTCCAAGGCACCTCCCATTCTGGGTCCTGCCTCTGTGGAATTCTCGCTCCCCACCCTGTCACCTCTGTGCAGTCTACTTTCCACCCCGCCTTCCCTGCCTGGAAGCTGTATTTTTTTTTTTTTTTTAAAGGCTGTACCCGAGGCATATGGAAATTTCCAGGCTAGGGGTCAAATTGGAGCTGCAGCCGCTGGCCTACACCACAGCCACAGCAATGTGGGATCCAAGCTGCATCTGTGACCTACGCCATGGCTCCTAACAATACCGGATCCTTAACCCACTGAGCAAGGCCAGGGATCGAACCCAAGTCCTCACAGATACTAGTTGGGTTCGTTAGTGCTGAGCCACGACAGGAACTCCTGGAAGCCGTTTTGATGCCCCACGCCCCATGTTATCAGCCTCCAGGCTGCAGCCGTGACAGAGGGCAGCAAGGCGCTTACGCTGCAGGACCACATAGCAAACAGGACACAGTGGCACCTTCAGCATTTCTGTTCTTCGGGAAAAACCGCCA
This sequence comes from Phacochoerus africanus, assembly GCF_016906955.1. Lineage (NCBI taxonomy): Eukaryota > Metazoa > Chordata > Mammalia > Artiodactyla > Suidae > Phacochoerus > Phacochoerus africanus. The sequence continues at coordinate 27,176,013 of NC_062547.1, forward strand.
GGTGATGTGGGTAAGAACAGTTTCTGAAGTCAGGCTGAGATTTTCAGAACCCACTCACGCTGTCACTTTGGGCAGATCACTGTACTTTTCTTCACCCGTGGAGCGGGGCTGAGAGGGTTACCTACCTTGCAGGATGGTGGTGGGTCTAACGTGCTTTGGGAGGATACCTGTAGTAAGTGTTTTGGAGATGTTAGCTATCATTACTATCAACGCTATTATTATTGCTATTGTTATCGTCGGCGTTATTATTTCTGAAGGTCCCTTGGCCACCCCTACCAGCTGGGACAGTCTTCACTGGCCATCTCTGCTCTATAGGCTCCTGCTTGTCCATCGTGTGGAGGGGACCTCTCGCTCCTTAGTCAGGCTTCTCCCTTTTCCTCCCCGGATCACTTCTTCCCAAGCCCCTGAATTCCCATTGACTTCCCCTGCAGCGCCCTTGAACCACTGCATTTGCTCACTCCCAACCTTCCATCGCAGCCTAATCCTGGGACTGAAATGTGTCCATCAGGGTATATTACAAAATGAGGGCAGTTTCCCTCCCTCCCTCTCTCTGTCTCTCTCTCTCTCTCTCTCTCTCTCTCTCTGGTTTGGTACAGCTCCCTCTGAGACGTTTTTATAAATCTAGCTGGACATGATATTAGGAGGAGAAATTGTGCCCATCCTTTGCAGCTGGAGCCTGGCTGGTTCCTCAGCCATTGGGGTGGCTTCTAGAAAGACAACGTTGGCACCAGGACAGGATGAAAATGCCTCATCACTGTGACCTCTGAGGCTTGGCCAAGGCAGGAGTGGATAAAGGGCTAACCTGCCCCGCCCGCCAGCCAAAAATAGGCCGACCGCATCACCAGGCTTTCAGTAATTAAACCCTCCTTCTGCAGAAGGCTGTGGCTCAGACTGGAAGGGGGCCATGGATGGGTTAAGGTGATTCCTTCCCAGCCCTGGCATTCTTCTCTTAGTGTCAGAGGCAGGCTTGGAAACCCAGGAGTGCTCCGTGGAGTGTAAATTCATAACCAGGCACCCTGTGAGGGCAGCCAGGGGTGGGCACATGTGCCGGAGAGGCTACTTAGAGATGAAGTATGCTTTGTCTCTACTCTGAATAACGTAGACTTTTAAGGGAGTCAGTCAGCTTATTTTTTGTAACGTTTTTGTTTCTTATTCTAAAAGTTAATTCAGGTTGGTTGTAGAAAGTTTGAACACAAAGGAGAGGATCAGTAAGGAAATAAAATCCATCCATCGTCCTATCATTCCAGTCACTGGAAACCTTTTGTGCCATTTTGTGTGTGTGTGTGTGTGTGTGTGTGTGTTTTACATCCTGGTGCAATGCCCAGTTTTCCTAAAATTGTGATCATATGCACTTTTCTATCTTGCATTTGAAAAGTACACACAAAGTACTCACAATGACACTGTATCACATGAGGTCATGAAGTATTACTTGAAAGCCAGATGGTTTTTAGTCTGTTAACCTCCCGGTGGCCAGGGCTGAGCGAACAGGAATGGTGGCACATGCGTCCGCGTTGGTCGGAAACTGCACTGGCAGGAGTGTTCACATAGACCCCGCAGCCCAGGAGGAATCGATTTGCCACCTGTGAGATCAGAGACACTCTGGTCAAGCAGGGAGGTGGGGAACGCATGAGAGGCTGCCCCAGCTTCCTTGGAGAAAGCGTGACACACTGGCTAGAGCAGTGGGCTCCTAAGGAAGGCATTTCTAGTTTGGATTCTGTCTCCACTGCTAACCAGGCGCCTGACTTTGATAAACATACCCCACCCTCTAGACCTCAGTTTTCCCATCTATAACGCAGAACTAATGATCATACATATTTCTTGGGGTCGTTGGAGGCCAGGACCTGGCTCGGGATAAGTACTCAGAAGTGGTAGATACTATTATGATGAATGTCTCAGATGGGCACTGGGTCAGCTGATTCCATTCTATGCAGATAGCAGGTAAATGGGTTCATTCTCTAAGAAAATCTCTGAAAGGAAGTGAAAATGCAGGTGGGATTTAACACGTTCTTCCAGAGAGGTGGTGCGGTCAAGGTGATGGGTGGTCCAAAGAGTGGAATTAAGACTTCTTCCAGGCGTGATGCTTTCGAAGTTCGAGGGGAGGGTGCTTCCAGTACCAGCTATGAGGTCACCCACCCAGGGTCTGGATCCAGACCAGAGACAGGCGCCAACCCCAGCCAGGCATCTTCTAATCAGGTTTGATGGGCCGTTTAGAGTATTTTAATAGAGCATCAGATTTTGTTGGGTTCAGCCAAGCTTGTGTGCACCTTAGATGGACAAGCCAGGATGGAATCTCATCTTCATGCGTCTTTGTGGAAGCATCCCCAGGTACCGGGGTTCAGCTCTGGCTCTAGTCAGGAGTGGGGAAGCATCGGAGGTGGTTGGAGAGACCTGCGTTTGAATCTCAGCTCTGCCGTAGAGACCCAGTCTCTCTTTATCTTCTCACTTGATCTGGTTAAGCGTCTGTACCTTGTGGGTTGTTGTGAGGATTAAAAGAGATAAGTCTAGGAGGTGCCTAGCACCATGTTGGCTGGCCTCCTGGTAGATTGCTCAACAAATGTTGACATCCTCTTCCACCCCCCAACAGCTGCAAAATGTGAAGGAAGGCAGAAGAAGAAGAGAGTTGCTGGGTTTCTCCATCTATACATAAGAAGCTGGGGGAGTTCCCATCGTGGCGCAGTGGTTAACGAATCCGACTAGGAACCATGAGGTTGCAGGTTCGATCCCTGCCCTTGCTCAGTGGGTTAACGATCCGGCGTTGCTGTGAGCTGTGGTGTAGGTTGCAGATGTGGCTCGGATCCCACGTTGCTGTGGCTCTGGCATAGGCCGGTGGCTATAGCTCCGATTTGACCCCTAGCCTGGGAACCTCCATATGCCGCGGGAGTGGCCCAAGAAATAGCAAAAAGACAAAAAAAAAAAAAAAAAGAAGAAGAAGAAGCTGGAATAAGAAGGGTTAATAAGAGTTAAAGGGTCTCTCAGCCTCTGGAGTTTGAGTGATGTCTTGTCCTCTGATTGTCAGTCCTAAAAATCAGTAGTGAGCCTCCACTATTTCCTGGCAGGTAACCATTGAATACATATCATGTGCTGAGCCCTCCGCAAGGGTCATCTCATTCCGGGCTTTCCTTCCATGAAGGAGGAAAACTGAGGCCTGGAGACACAACGAAACTCACTCCCAGTTTCTCAGATGGTAAGTGAAGGAGCTGGGCTATATACTCCGGTCTCTGCCTCTGGAGACCAGGTTCATAACTAGAGACTTCTGCCCCCTGCTGGAGACAATGAGTGCACAACAGACTAGCCTTTTCAGCTGCTCAATTGTTAAGCCCGTTGAAGCCCAAGGACTTTGTGTTACGGACACTGTTGTCTCCCAGGCAGGCAGTAAATAGGGAATTGTGGACAAACACCCCCCCAAAATCTAAGCATCTGACTCAGGCTTCCTTTAAGTGCAAGAGTCCTGTGAACAGCAAGTGCATTAGATTCTCATCTTCACTATGAGAGAGACCAGGACTTTCTAAGGTCCCTGGGTGGCTGCTCAGAGCAAAGGGCACTGAAAATCTGGAGGGGAAGGGCCTTTCTTTGTTTTTGCTTCCTCACAAAAGGAAGGGAGGAAAAGGGGCAGAGAAGAAGAAGATTGTTTCATTGGTTTCAGAAGAAAAAAGCCTCTGTGTTATTGATTTTCAGGCCCCAGGCCTTTGCTGGACAAGGTTTGGTGGTCTGCAGATCACATAAAGAATCCTTGTTTCTAAAGCCTCAAACAAAACTGCCACTGAATCCATCATTTCCTTTGACACCTTGTTCTCGGGGTTCTGTTGGCCTTTTATTCGCGCCGCACCTGTGATTCCTTCCCAATGCTCCCTTTTAACGTGATCTTGGTTTAAAATTTAAAATCTTGGGTTTTTTTAGGGTTACACCATGACACATGGAAGATCCCTGGCTTGGGGTCGAATCGCTGCAGCTGCTGGCCTCTACCACAGCCACAACACCACCAGCTCCAAGCTGTGTCTGCGACCTCCACCACAGCTCATGGTAACGCCAGATCCTCAAGCCACTGAGTGGGGCCAGGGATCGAACCTGCATCCTCATGGATACTTAGTTGGGTTTGTTACCGCTGAATTGCAATGGGAACTCCATGGCCTCGGTTTTTATCTTTGTTTTCACCTGTATAGTCCACACCTTAATTCCAACCTCATTCCTCACTCCCTGGGCCCCTGCACCCAGCTTCTTAGTCATCATTTTTCTTAGGAACAAATGAGTGTGATTATTTATTTAACAAACATTTATTGAGGAGTTCCCGCTGTGGTGCAGAGGGTTAAGAATCCACCTGCAGCAGCTGGTATTAGTGCTGAGGTATGACAGGTTTGATCCCTGGCCCAGCATAGTGGGTTTAAGGATCCGGTGTTGCTGCAGCCGTGGCTCAGAATCAGTCCCTGGCCTGGGAACTTCCATATGCTGTAGCCATAAAAAAAAAAAAAGATAAAAAGTAAAAACAAAGAAACAAAACAGCAACAACAAAAAGCATTTATTAAGCACAGTGGTCTCTGTTCCCTAGTGCCTACCACCTGACACAAAAATAAATATGACAATCTCTGCTCTAAATGAGTCCCTAGCTAAGAAATAAAGTGGATGCAAATTACTGAGGGAAGGATGGCAAATATGGGCACATAGATGGCCACTCCTCAACTTTGTGTCCGTGGCAGACATTGCTCATCAATCATTACTCATTCTTTTTTTTTTAATATAATGTTTTTAAATTTTTTTCCGTTACAGCTGGTTTACAGCGTTCTGTCACTTTTCTGCTGTACAGCATGGTGACCCAGTTACACATACATGTATACATTCTTTTTTCTCACATTCTCATGCTCCATCATAAATGACCAGACATAGTTCCCAGTGCTACCCAGCAGGATCTCATTGCTAATCCTGACTCATTCATTTTGAAGCTGGATTCAGCGACAGCCAGCCACTCTTACTGATTGGATTTTTCCCATGAATTGATGGCCGTGTAATCCATTCTTGTCTTTCAGGTGCTCTAAAGGCCACTGAGAGAGGAAGGGGAACTCATTGTAATGAGTTACTGAGTCTGAGTTGTCAGCCCATCAGTCAGGTGGTGCAGCCTAGGAGATCCTTTAGTGGGAGTGCTCCCAAGCAACCCAGCTTTGGGGAAACCCCCCAAGCTCACTTCTCATGACACCTTCACGCCTTGCCTGCTCTCTCACGGCCCCTTTCTGTCTGTGTTTTGGAGGACTCTTCTTCTTCCTCGTTCCCCGCAGAAATAGAAATAGTTGTTTTCTGAGATTCAACTCTCCTCCTTTTTAAGGTCTTTGTTCTTGTCCGTTCTCTCACTTGGAGAGCTCATTGAAGTGGTTAACTCCCAAATCTTTATCTTCAGATACCTCTTTTTCCAAAGCCTCACCTCTGTCATTGTGGCATCGGAGCACCTGTAAGACCTGAGCCTACTGGGCTTTTCAGCTCGCTCCACGCCCCCCACTCCTGGCTCCGGGCCTCCAGAACCACTGCTGGGAGCACCTGGGTCCAGGTCCTGTCGAGTCAGCCGTGGGGATCCTGCCCCCATGTGTTGGCATGACCCTGCCCCTCTTCTCAGCTTTGTCATGACTTATCCGATAGCCTCTGAGTTTCAGCTGAACTGTCACTTCACCTGGAAAGTCATCCCCAACTTCTTTATGCTTTCAGAGAAGACTCCAGTTACTCAACAAACAGCTCCTAATCGCCTCCTCAGTCACAGTGATTACAACATGAACCTGCCCTCAAGGAGCCTAAAGCCTGGCCAGGTTTCTGCTGCTAGTTAATTGTTCTTGTGTATATGTCACGCCTCTGCCATTAGACCAAACCCCCTGTGTCCCCACAGCCCTGTGCACGTACTAGCTGTCGAACACACCAAGTGCCCCCTTTTCCTGTTTGGTTTGCTGTCAAGTCTGGTAGATATGTGGTCCTTAGGGGAGCTCGGAATGGGTTGGAGGGCCGGCTGGAGAAGGAACAGCCCAGCGAGGCTGGACCCCAGAATAGCAGAATCTGGCTTAGAAACGGATACTGCGAATGGAAAGTGGTCATAATTAAAATGCGTTAAGGACATGGTCTGAGTTGGAATTCCAGCTCTTCTGCTTAATAACGAAGAGACATTGGCAAGTTACTTAATTTCTCTGGACCTTGATTGTCTCATCAGCAAAATGGGTCTTAAAAATGTCACCCCCAAGAGTGGTTGTGAGGTTTAAATAAGTAAATGGGTTTAAATGAGTGTAAAGCCCTTAAAACAATGCTTGGTATAAGCCCTATTACTTAGACGTTCCTGGCAGTGGGATTTACTGGGCATTTTCTTTTTTTATATCCTTCTGTAAACAAAGTGCATATTATTTATGTAATCTGGAAAACATACAATAAAACTTTTTTTTGTCTTTTGTCCTTTTAGGGCCACACCCACAGCATATGGATGGTCCCAGGCTAGGGGTCTAATCAGAGCTGTTGCTGGCAGCCTATGCCATAGCCACGGCAACAGCAGATCTGAGCCACATCTGTGATGCACACAACAGCTCATGGTAACGCCGGATCCCTAACCCACTGACCAAGGCCAGGGATCGAACCCACAACCTCATGGTTCCTCGTCGGATTCGTTTCTGCTGTGCCATGACGGGAACTCCGACAATAAAACTATTTTTTAAGAGATGAAGAAAGAGTCTGGTGGGTAAGGGGATCATAGTTAGCCCCACTGGGTCCTGCTCTGTGTGTGTGTGTGTGTGTGTGTGTGTGTGGAGTTCTTAGTGTACTGTGTGTAGGGGAGATAAGCTTGCAACCCCAGATGTGCCCATTTCCTGCGGTTTCACAGTGAAAGCTCCAACCTTCCTGGATGGTGTCACGCTTAGTGCCTAGGAGAACAGGAATGAAATCACCCAAGGATTCCCATGCAACAAGGACTCACTACTGATCGTGTAGTAGCAGGTGCACCGGGTCAGGAATCCTGAGGTCTGGGCAGAGGGCTTTGAGAGTGGGAAAGTATGGAGCATAGGGGAGAAAGGAGGGAGGGAAGGCCAGACTGAGTCTGCAAAAGGAGGGGCAAAGTCTGCGTGTTTTATGAAGTGTTTTATGGTGAAGCTGTAATTGGAACCCTGGTATTTAGTAAGAATTATGAGGTGTGATGGTCTTAACACTGAGAGTCCTGGGGGTGGGGGGAGGTGGCTGAGAGAGACAGGCTGGGGAACCAGGAGGTGTAAACGTCATGGAATGGGTTGCCTGGCTTCAGCACGCTGCTTAAATCTGCCTATTTATTATTTTTTTCAAATGACCACTATTAGTTTTTTACTCTGGGGCATTCAAAACTCAACTCAGAGACAAACCAGAATTATTTGTCAGTGACTTACTGTCTCTCTGAAAAGAGCTGCTAAGCCTAATTGAAAGGCTCATTCTCTTACCATTTTCTGGAGGCTGAAAGTGCCTCTGGGTCGCTTCCAACTCCGAGTGCCCTGGGATCTGATCCAACCAGCGCTTAGGACTCAGAAGCCCTTCCCGTAGAGAGGAGGGCTGGGCCGTCAGCAGGCCCACAATGGAGATGGAGTCTGCTGTTGCCCCAAGTTAATTTCTCAGTCCCCCCAGGCTGAGGGAAGGGCCTCCGATTCTTTTGGAAATTCAGAACCAACCGGTTGGATGAAGAAGGGTCTCGGCCTCCTTTTTTGTCTCTTTCACCTCAGCCTTTTGGAGCCACGCTACCTCCAAAGCAACAATCTTCAGTGGTTGGAGTTGAATAGAAGTATTTAACCAGGTCCATGCAAAAGAGGCTTCAGGAGTCTTATGCTGTAAGGAAGATGTTTCTGAATGTGCCTCTTTCAGGGGGAAGCTCTTTGAATCGCTTCAAACATGTGCTCAGAGTTTGCCTGTGTGTGTGATGGAGGGGAAATCCTCCCTGCTGTTTTTAGGATTCTCCTCCTTGCTCCTGCCTGGGGGCCTTTGCACTTGCTGTTCACGCTCTCAGAATACATTTCCCAGGGACTTCCATGGGCTGACCCTTACTTTTGTCACCTGGGAAAAAAAAAAAGTACAACCTAAAAGTTGAGAGTTATGTTTTATTCAGTGGACTTTCTGGGGACCTCAAGCCTAGGAGACACACCTCTCAGGTGGCTCTGAGAGACTGCTCTGAAAAGGCAAGGGGGGAGCCAGGACACATAGGAGTCTTTGAAACAGGGACCAGTCAGAACGTCAAAAGATGACTGTTGGAGTTCCTGTTGTGGCTCAGCAGAAATGAACCCGACTAGTATCCATGAGGATGTAGGTTTGATCCCTCGATCAGTGGGTTAAAGATCCGGCATTACTGTGAGCTGTGGTGTAGGTTGCCAGCGCAGCTCAGATCTGGCATTGCTGTGGCTATGGCATGGGCTGGCAGCTGTAGCTCCAGTTCTACCCCTAGCCTGGGACTTCCATGTGCTGCAGGTGCAGCCCTAAAAAAAAGAAAAGAAAAGAAAAAAAGAGATTACTGTTAATTAAAGAAAACCAGATAATCTCAAGTAAAGGAATTTAGTGCTTTTCTCTGTGTGAGAAGATGCAAGAGTCTGGGCTCATGACATCATTCCTTTATATGCACCTTAGCTTTGGGGGCCAGTATCCTGTGTTTTCTCATCCTGAGAGTTTCCTTCGGGTACATCTTGCTGGGGGTGGGCGGGGGGTGTGTGTGTGGCTGCAGAGGCCCATTGGGTGCAACAGGTAGCATTTTCAGTTCACACTTTTTTTTTTTTAAATCATTGATCAATTGTCACCTCCTGACCCCCTTATATACAGTAGTACTCCATCACTCTCTCTCCCACCATTGCATCACTTGAGGTTGGTTCTTTCACAGTAGGTTACAGTACTTATTACTGTATGACAACAATTCTTCATTCTCTCTCTCTACATGAGCCTCTGTTGTGTTTACTGCTTTCTGTAGCATGAAGAATGGTGCCAGCCCCAGACTGTATGCTCAGTAGATATCTTCTGATGAGATGAGTGAAGGAGCAAATTGATAACGTGGGTCGTATTTGGATCTCAGGTGTAAAAAATATTTTTTAATTTTAATTTTTTGTTATCTTTTTAGGGCTGAACCTGGGGCATATGGTAGTTCCTGGCCTAGGGGGCGAATTGGAGCTGCAGCTGCAGGCCTACACCACAGCCACAGCAACGCCAGATCTGAGCTGAGTCTGCAACCTACACCACAGCTCACGGCAACACCAGATCCTTAACCCACTGAGCGAGGCCAGGGATCGAACCCACATCTTCATGGGATACTAGTTGGGTTCTTAACCCACTGAGCCACAAGGGGAACTTCAAAGAGTATTTTTTTAAATGATGGAAAATGAAGGTCTGAGTTCTTAGTGGGGCTCCTTCTCAGCCATGTACCTTGGATGTCAAGCATTTCCTCTGCTGTGAAATGATCACCTGGGCCCTGCAATGCACATTGAGGCAGAAGCCTTTCTAGGAGTTTCACAGTGCTGCATCTATCATCGATTTCATCAGTCCTTTGAAATTACCAGATCTTTGTGTGTGTGTGTCAACATGAAGGGGTCAGATTTTGGTGTACCAATGCTATTATTATTAATTGTTATTATTCTCGTGCACAGATAATGGGTTATCCCCCGTGAAGATGGGCTGCTAACATCTGTGTGGTTTTTGTGACTTGTCTGAGTCCTCCCAGTGTGTCAAAGCAGGGCAGTGGCGTAAGCCTCATTTGCAAGCTGCAGCCCCATCCTGGAATCATTATTATTACATGTTGGGGAAGCGTCCCCGGGGTTGGACGTAAGGGACCAAGGCCAGTGCGGGGCCAGTATTTTCTGACACATCTCCTGTGTGAATGGACTGCAACTGCCTCTGTTACTGACCAGGGAGAAGCGGAATTAAGACTAGGAAAAGAGATTCTGCGTTTTCCTCTCACTGTAGAGGAGAAGGTAAAAGGTACCCCCCTTTCCAAGAAGCACATCCCTTCTGGTCTCTTCTGAATAGGCTATTTACTTTGTTTTTCTGGGCAAAAACCTCAGAATCATTTCAGACAGAAGGTTATCTTTTGTCAGTATCTGCATTGCGTGAGCTTGGGTGTAAATTCAGCACACAGATTTTATAACCTCTCTGATAACTCCTTTCTAAAGGACAGCTTCCAAGTTTTGTCTTTTAAAAAGTTAATGCTTTCCTGCATTAAAAAAAAATATTTGGGGAGTTCCCTTTGTGGCTCAGCAAGTTATGAACCCAACTAATATCCACGAGGATGCAGGTTCAATCCCTGGCCTCGCTCAGTGGGTTAAGGATCCTGTGTTGCTGCAAGCTGCAGGATAGGTCGCAGATGTGGCATGGATCTGGTATGGCTGTGGCTGTGGCTTGGATCTGGTGTGGCTGTGGTGTAGGCCGGCAGCTGTAGCTCCAATTCGACCCCTAGCCCAGGAAATTCCATATGCTGCAAGTGCGGCCATAAAAGGAGGGAAAAAAATATTCTATCCTCTTCCAAACATTTTAGATGGCCGATTCACCATTCCTCAAAATAAATTTGAATTATGAAGCATGGCACATGAACATAGCATTGTTTTTAAAGTCAAAACCTACTAAAAAGGCCTGCAAAATATATATACACACACACCTGCCTCTCTTCCATTCCCAGAGTTAATACCTGCAAATATTTTTTTGCTTCTCCTTCCAGAATTTCTCTCCATGCTTTATAAGTGTATGTGTGAGGATACAGTTGTCACATATTTGTATCTTGGACATTTTCCCAAGTAGCAATACATCCTCTTTTTAACAAGGACATAGTCTTTCATTGCATCAGAATGTATCAGAATGTATTTGGCCATTTCATATTGATGGAATTCAGGTTACTTCTCTGGTTTTACCGCTACAAACAATTCTGCAAAAAAAAATTTATATCTTTGTGCTCACGCGGAGTTTGTGGCTCAGTCTGTGTTTCTCTAGGACAGATATTTAGCAAAAAATTGGGGGGCTCAAAGGGTATTGCATACCTTTCGTTTTGATAGACCGCCGCATCAACCATCCCGCCACCCCGCCTTTCCAATCTAGACTCCCATGTGAAATTTCCCACGCCCTTGCCAATCCTGGGCGTTATAACTTTAAAATGTTTTGTCAAGTTGATGTGCAAAAATTATTGTTTACTTTTGCTTTGCCCTGATTTCCAAGGTGATTGAGAATCTTGTGGTCTGTTTCTTGTGATGCCTTCTATGTTGGTGGGTTTTCCACATGGTTCTCAAACTTTTTCATTAATAAGACCATTTTAGAAAAGCCTCTCCTCCAGGGCTGACACGTGTTTGGTAGAAATAAATACTTTTATATTTGTTGGTGGAGTGCTCCGACCTCCAGTCTCAATCCCCTGGATCATCCCCTGGCTCTCAGGTCCCCTGTGCCCAACCTGCCTGGGAGGCAGCAATTAAGCGGTTGGTCTTCAGGCGAGCACTGCAGGTGACTTTTGACAGACCCTGCTCTGTCGAAGTCCCAGCCTCTATTCAGATGGTTTGGTGTCCTAATGTACCATTTTAAAATGTTTTGATTGGAGTTCCCATCATGGCACAGTGGAAACGAATCCAACTAGGAACCATGAGGTTGCAGGTTTGATCCCTGACCTCACTCAATGGGTTAAAGATCTGGCATTGCCATGAGCTGTGATGTAGGTCGAAGATGCAGCTTGAATCCTGTGTTGCTGTGGCGGTGGCGAAGGGTGCAGCTGTAGCTCCAATTAGACCCCTAGCCTGGGGACCCCCATATGCCACCAGTGTGGCCCTAAAAAAAAACAACAAAAAGACCCCCCAAAAATGTTTTGATCATTCTCTCCCCTACTCTGCACCAAATGTACTCTGCCTGTGTTTTAAGACATTTGGAAGTTTCTGGCCTTTGGAGATTTCACTGTAACCTATTGCTGGTTGGTTTCTCGAACTGGTCCTTGCTTTGTTTGCTGGTTTCCCAGGATTATGCTTACATAATTTTCTTTTGCCCTGAGCCTGCACACCATAATCCGAGAGGGCACATTAGGGGAATAAGATGCCCCTTATGTAACTTGTTACGTAAGAGTCCAGAGATCCGAGGCTCACTGGAGTGTCTGCCGAGTTTTCTGAGAAGTCTGAAAGTTCCTTTTGACAGGGGTTCCTATTGTCTCTTTTGGTCAATAGAATTCTTTAAAGAGAATCTTGTTGTTTCAGAACGAGTGGAAGGAAAGGGGAAAGAAGAAAGGACAGTACTGCTGTTCTGTGGCAGACGCTTCGAAGTTATTTTATCTGATTCAATCTTCCTTGCAATCCTCGGTTTTTCTATGGAGACTGAGGCTTTCAGGGATGAAAGTGAGTAGCTGAGGCTCATACAGCTGGAGGTACCCATCTTGGGCTGTAAAGCCAGATCCAGGTTCTTCTTATAGGATGTGCCTACGTGTGTGTGTGTGTGTGTGTGTGTGTGTGTGTGTGTCTGTGTGGTGGGAGGCATGAGTGATTCAGAATCATGCTGGACAGCTGTTTCATATGTCCTGTTTTCTTAGAACCAAACTTTGCCCACTGACTTAAAGCCGATATGAAGCTCATACCATTCTGAGGACTTCCAGGGTCTCTGGGGCCAGGTTGAAGCCAGTTCCTTCATCTCTTTACCAGCGATAACCTCCCTGGACCAGGCTATGCCCAGATGGACTGGAGGCTTGGTGGCTGGAACTTGGGCTCCCCAATGCCTCCTGCACCTTTTCCTCAGAGTTACAGCAGATCCCAAAGAAGCAGGTCCCAGGTAACATGCTTGCCTGTTACAAACTGAGTCCCACTGCTTTTTCTCTTTCTGCTCAGAGTAGTGAAATGGAGAAGAGCTTACCCCAGGGTGAAGGATTCTAGGGCCACTCTCACTAAGCCACAATGAAAAAGCTTAACCGGGAAGCCCTAGGAAATGGGGTTCTGGTCATCTAACTTTTAGGGCCATTGGGAGATGAAATTAGAGGGGTTTTTCATTAAATATATTTTTTATAATACCCTCTTATTTTTAATCCTTACATGGAAAAAGTAATAAAGATACATGGCAACGCATTCAAATTGTGCTAAAGAGGAAGCAATGATCATGGGTCTTCCTCTCACCTGAGATGCTCATTTACTCATTCTTCTCCTCAGAGGCCACCATTATTAACAGTGTCCTGTGATCCTCCAGAAATATCTGTAATCTTTGTGTATACAATAACAAGTGTGTATACTTTGTTTCTATCTATCATCTGTTTATCTATCTAAGCACCCATCCATCTGTCCACCCATTCTTCCTTTCCAACCTATGCTTATTAACTCTAGTGGTTTAAGTTCATTTGAAATTCTCAAATTTATTCTGCCATCTTGGTTTGGTGTGTTGGGAGCAGTACACCCTGACAGAAGGTCTTGTGTGTCCCCTGGGATGCCTGTCTGATGTCCAGCCCTCCTTATAAAGTCCTCCAGCTGTTAAAGGTGGAGCACTGAGTCACATACCAAGCAAAGGCCCCCTTCCCTGAGAGATAGTGTTTCCACACCCTACTCTATGCTTCTCCTCCTGGAGTCTGTCCCTCTCTTTGGAGCAGAATAGAGGAAGATGCTCGGGTGGGGGAAATAATTTCCCTTCTACTCTTCTAGGTTCTTGGCTGATACTCCTGTGTAATAAAAAGACAAATTAATGGGAGGAAGACAAATTTAATTACTTACACACACATATAAAGATATGAGACCCAAAGGCATCCAAGCAATTGAGACTTTTATTCCATCCTGAGCTAAGAAAAGGGCGAGGACTCTAGGGCTTCAAAGGCGAGGGAGGCAATTCATAAGAAGAGAAGAAGAGCAGGTATTTGGTAAACAAATGTTTGCCCTGACGTGCACATAAGTTTCTCAGATTTTTTTTTAAAAAAAAAAGTTATCTCTGGTAATAACTTTCTTCCAGAGATACAAGCCTCCTTTCTTAATTCTTTCAGGCATTTTAAGGGGGAAGCGAAAACCTTTAACTGAGTCTGCTGGGTCTTGCTGGCTTTCAACTCAAATTAGTCCTCATGCCAAAGAGGCATGTTTTTAGGGTGGCATATTCTCCCCTACCATGCTCTGTGAGATGGATGGTCCAGTTGGGTGAGATCTTATGAAATCCTTGCTTCCGTAAAGACTGCCCTGGGATTCCAAAGTGGCTCACTAGGTTAAGAATCCAATTAGTATTCACAAGGATGAGGGTTCAATCCCTGGCCTCCCTCAGTGGGTTAAGGATGTGGTGTTGTCACAAACTGCGGTGTAGGTCGCAGATGTGGTTCGGATGTGGCATGGCTGTGACTGCAGGTGTGATCCTAAAAGGAAAAAAAAAAAAAAAAAAGACTGCCCTGACTTATCCCTTGCTAGAGAAGGGTCCTGACTTATTTTCCTTCTCCCTACCTGGAGACTACCTGTTTACATACGTTGATTGCTAAACAGTCCTATGCTCCAACAGGAGGAGGTCAGTTTTTCTCCCCTGAAGATTTTGTTTTCCCCACTTGAGTATGTCGAGCATGGAGGGCTGAGAAATGGCTAAGACACCACCTTTTATTACAGCTTCATCTGAATCCCATGTGAGAAGCCAGGACTCTACTGGGCCTTATCACGGGATAGTCACAAGTAGAGAACAGGATGATCCCCAAAGGCCTACCCTCTGCAGAGCAGAGATGTGGGTTGGAAGATTTCTTGTCACACACAGGAAGATCACCTGTTGGTTCTGTTTCTGTCCTAACCTGATCTTCTGGGGAGCGCTGGATTCCACTTCCCTCCCCTCATAGAGCTCAGTGTACACCTCGGTCTTAGCCTCTGTTCTGCCACTTTCTAGCTATGTAACTTTAGGCAGGTAACTCTCAGTGGGGAGAATAATTATGTCTCTTTCAAAAGATTGTTTTGCTTTAGTTGCAAGTGATAGAAGCCTGACTTAATCTGACTTGAACACATGTGAAAGTATTGGTTTATTAGCTGGAAATCTAGAATTAGCTTCAGGCAGAGGTGGATCCAGAGGCTCCAATGTTATCATTAGGACTCCTTCTTTCTCCATCTCTCTGTCTTCAGACTTGGGCAGTTCATTTCCATGCAGGCTCTTGTGAGCTCTGGGCTTGCATCCTAGCAACTCAGAAACCTCAGAGGGAAAAAAAGACAGAAAGAAACCCTAAAAAACCAAAAGCATAAAACAAAACAACCAAAAAAGCTAAAAACAAACAAACAAAACACAAAAAACAAACTTCTCCTTCCTGTTATTAACAGGAAAAATCTTAGAACTGAATCACATTCCCACTCCTGAATGTGGTCCACTGAATTCCCACTCCACTAAGTGGTCATGGCAATGGAGTATCTTTTTTTTTTTTTTTGTATTTTTCTAGGGCCACACCCATGGCATATGGAGGTTCCCAGGCTAGGGGTCTAATTGGAGCTGTAACTGCTGGCCTACGCCAGAGCCACAGCAACATGGGGTCCGAGCTATGTCTGCGACCTACACCACAGCTCATGGCAACACCAGATCCTTAACCCACTGAGTGAGGCCAGGGATCGACCCACAACCTCCTGGTTTCTAGTCGGATTTGTTAACCACTGAGCAATGGAGTATGTTGATGCATCAGGCCTGAAATGGGCAGTGGGTCAGCTCCACCCAAACCACAGGGTCACCAGACGAGGTGCCCTTAGGGAAATCAAGAAGCCAGAACCAAAAAAGTAGTGTGTGGATACCAGATAGGCAAGAGCAGCAAGTTTGTAGAGTAGGGGGTCTGCAATGAGGGGATCAGCAATTTTTTTTTCTATAAAGGGCCAGATAACAAATATTTCAAGATTTTTTTCCACACCTACTCACCTCTGCCCTTGCTGTGCAAAAGAAGCCATTGACAATATAAACAATGGGTTTGGCTGTGTTCTGATAAAACTTTATTTACAGAAACAGGCAGTGCACTGAATTTGGCTCACAGCTGGAGTTTGCTGACTCCTGTTCTAAAAAGATAGAAGGTGCAGGATCTTCCCCCACATATTCCAGAGAGGTCAACAAAGGACATCTGCACATACAAAGCACTTAACAAATGCTGGCTTATTAGTATTATTTAGGCTGTAAGTGAGGGTAATGACAATGATACTATTGACACTAATTATAATAATACTAATTGGATAATGAGACATAATGAATTATTAGTAATATGGCAGCAGTGTATTCCAGGAGTGTTTCTACATTGTTGGTGGAACTTCCACTCCACATACTCAAAGGGGGAAGGCACCACAGAGGTGTCCAATGGAAATGCCTTATTTTACCCGAGAATCTTGGGCTCGGCCAGAGATGACACATGTACAAGTTCATACAGACAACTAGTGGCAGCTGCTACTCCTGGCCCTTCTCCTGTAGTCTCAAAGGACTCTGTCCTGTAGATACATGGTACACCCAGTTCATTTTAAAACAGAAATAGAATCAGGAGTTCCCGTTGTGGCTCAGTGGGTAACAAATCTGACTAGGAACCATGAGGTTGCGGGTTTGACCCCTGGCCTTGCTCAGTGGGTTAAGGATCTGGCGTTGCCGTGAACTGTGGTGTAGGTCGCAGACCTGGCTTGGATCCCGAGTTGCTGTGACTCTGGCATAGGCTGGTGGCTACAGCTCCAATTCAACTCCTAGCCTGGGAACCTCCATATGCCACAGGTGTGGCCCTAGAAAAGACAAAACAAATTAAAAAAATAAATAAATAAATAAAACAGAGATAGAATCAGGTCAGACCATAAACACTCATTGAATTTGGGATCCCAACTGGCTAGTGGGGTGACTTAGTATCTATATGATTCTTGGCACTTTCCTGAGCTGTGGAGAGACCTTATTCTGGAGCATGTGTTTTATGACTCGTGAGAACGCCCTGCTGTTGGGATGACTCAGATATCTCTTCTACACGAAGATTACCAGACACCTCTACCTCCTTTTGAAAACAGTGAATGAAATGAATAGTCATTGCCTTTCTTACCACACTATTTGTCACTCTTTCTATTGGTTTAGCATGCTGATAGCCCTCACAAACAGCTAGTTTCCAACTTGGCTGTATGCTGGTGAAAGGGTTCCCCTCAAAGCCCCCATCGGCATGGACACAGAGAGGCCTGTGGGCACTTTTATCTGCATTGAGAGGGTTATAGCCTTTGGGCAAATTCTTCATGGCTAGCGAAGCCTTCTGTGGTTTTGGTTAACCAATAAATAGCCCTGCAGTGATCCAAGTGGTGGATATTAGAGAACCACATCTTTTTAACTGTTTTTTCTACTTTTCGGCAAATTTTTTTCCAACTGTCATTACTCAGGGTCATTTACATCAATCAATGAAAAGAGAATTTGTATGACTCGAAAACATGCCACAGAATTCTTTGGTCTCAAGTACTTCAGAGACCTCAGTAAACAGAATGGAACATCTGGGATTTTGTTTACCATTCCTCTAAGCCAAGGGTCAGAAACCTTTTTCTCTAAAGGTCGGATGGTAAATATTTTATGCTTTGTGGTCCCTTTGGTGAGCCATGATTTGCTAACTCCCGCTCTAAGCTCTAGATACTTATGAAAAGCAGACCAAAGGCAGAGTCTTTGGATCGGCTGCCCGGTTACTGGAATGTAGTCTTTAAAAACTTGAGCATTAGTGTTGGAGAGATGGAGGTTTAGGTCTGTGGTTCTGCTGCTTAGTGGGTAATTGTAGGTATGTCAGTTTCCTTGTCTATAAAACGGAGATAATAATAGTCTCCCCTTGGTAATTTGTGAGGCTCAAGCAAAGGAAGTCACCTGCCACAGAGCTGGTATGCTCTCTAAATGATAGTAGTACTTTATCAGCACTGTTATCAGTGACTCAGATCCATTAGTAAAAGGAATTGAGCATGGAATTGAGGAATTGACCTGTTTGCCTTCAAAGGGAACTAGGTGGGGAATGCCAAGAAACTGCTTTTCATTATCATCGTCTATGGAGGAAAATCTGAGACTGGGTCAGATTTGCTTTGCATTGCTGCAAGGAGCTTGGCTCGAACTCATGATGGGCCATCTTCTTTTCTCTGAAAAATGAGCCTTTACATCATTTAGAGGAAATATTACATTAAAAATCCTTTTCTGGAGTTCCCTGGTGGCTCAGTGGGTTAAGGATCCAGTGTTGTCACTGCTGTGGCTCGGGTCACTGCTATGGTGCGGGCCCACTCCCTGGCCCAGGAACTTCTGCATGCCACGGGTACAGCAAAAATAATTAAAAAACAAAAATAAAATTCCTTTTCTGAACATTTCCTTCAGTCAGAGAGTTAAGCCCAATGGCCTGCTCTGGGTCCAGATCATGAACCTGGTCTGAAAATGAGTGGTGATATGAACCTGGTCTGAAAATGAGTGGTGAGGAGGGACCGCTCACCCCAGGAGGCCTTGCTAATTACTTCCCAGTGACTTCATCACACTGCCTTGATTTTGCAACTCCTGTTGCCGTGGCTGAAGCTTGAAAGAATTTGGCCCCAAGCCACCTATATTCTCCATATTCCAGTAATTTTGAGAGTAATATTCCTCCACACTGGGGAATGTAGCTTTCAATAACTAAATTTTTAGGTATCGCAGAACAATTATGAGTGATGAGATTGAGGTTGGCTGTGTGGCTCAGACTGGGGAATGAAGAGTTTACTTGAGAGTGGCAACACAAAACATCGTGCAGGAGTTCCCATCGTGGCGCAGTGGTTAACGAATCTGACTAGGAACCATGAGGTTGCGGGTTCGGTCCCTGCCCTTGCTCAGTGGGTTGGGGATCCGGCGTTGCCGTGAGCTGTGGTGTAGGTTGCAGATGCGGCTCGGATCCCGCGTTGCTGTGGCTCTGGCGTAGGCGGGTGGCTACAGCTCCGATTCGACCCCTAGCCTGGGAACCTCCATATGCCGCGGGAGCGGCCCAAGAAATAGCTAAAAAGACAAAAACAAACAAACAAAAAATCATGCAAAACAACATCATTTTCTTTGACACACACACAGACACACACATATACACACGCATACACACACTACCTGGAGCAATTCAAGGTCAGGTCTATGATGCAGTAATTAAAGGAATAGCTAAGGATGTTGTTCTCATCTGGACATTCCAGGTTCTTGTAGCCGCCATTGTGGTGAAAAATGATTGGGTTTTGAATGAAGACAGATCAGGCCATGAATTGCAGCCCTGCCCTTTCCTAGCTTTTTGACAGCAGGCACGTTGCTTAATCTTGCTTCCTCATCTGTAAAAACGATGAACAATCACTTCTCTTTAAAAGATGCTGCAAATAATTGCGGACCAGGAGGACTGTACAGGCTAGAGTCCAAATGACCAAATATACATACCCCATCCCTCACTGTCGACTTGTGAGAAAAATAAAAGGCTGAAGTCATTCTCAGCATTTCAGAACATACTGAGTCATTGCTCCAGCGGGTTCTCATCCTGGGGCCTGTGATGACAAGGGGATCTGCTGAGAAGACAGTGTAAGCCCCACTCCGCCCTCTGTAACCTGCTAGCCTGACAGTGACTGTTCCTCTTGCGTTGCCGCTACCTGCTCTCAGGGAAGCTGAGGGTGCAGGTCACTTGCTTTTATGTTTTCACCCTTTTTCCCTGGGAAACTCTGCTCAAAGTTGTAAATTATGTGACATCTTTAGTAACACCATGATTCACTCAAATCATACTCTCCTTTGTAGCCTGGCCAATAAATATTCATTCCTTGCATAGGGATTTTATTTAAGCACACAGAGAAAGTCCCCATCTATACAATGATAAAATGAAACAAGGACAGAGCCTGCTAACTTAACAGGAGCCAGACAGGGGTGTAAATGAAATCAGAAGGTAGTTTACTCTCCTGTGAACATTTCTTTCAGAAAAAGAGCAATGCCAGCATGATGACAAGTGGTCTTGGTGTTGGGGAGAAGCAGGGACTGGTGGGGACTGTGGCAGACTGGAAAACAAGTCTGTCTAAAAGACAATCACTTTTTTTTTGGCTTTTTGCCATTTCTTGGGCCACTCCTGTGGCATATGGAGGTTCCCAGGCCAGGGGTCCAATCGGAGCTGTAGCCACTGGCCTACGCCAGAGCCACAGCAAGGTGGGATCCGAGCCGCGTCTGCAACCTACACCACAGCTCATGACGACACCGGATCCTTAACCCACTGAGCAAGGGCAGAGATCGAACCCACAACCTCATGGTTCCTAGTCAGATTTGTTAACCACTGAACCACGATGGGAACTCCTAAAAGACAATCACTTCTTAGTTCTAGCTGGTTATTGCCACTCAGGAATCTGAGTTTGAGGACAGCTAGATTTTTCTAGTACTTTAAGAGACAGAAATCTGGATTTTTGTTGTGAAATCTACTAGCTTTTAAATATTGTTATGAAATAGTACAAATATTTTTTAAAAACAGTAACAACAATGGTGTGTTGCACTTGTGCTCATAAGCGCTTACATAGACCGAAAGGGAAAACTGATGGAGGGAAACCAAGTTGGGGGGAAAGATGGCCGTGTAGACTAACACCCCAAAAATTGTATACGGCATTTCTTGCAATGCTCTCCAAGTGGAAAAGCTTGCCTGTTTCATTTTAGTTTTATCACGTCCCTGAGGCTTTGCTTACTAAGGCAAGAAAGTGAACAAACACCTTTACCACTTCTCAGTAACAAGGTTGAAACAAATGTCATGGTCTGTGCACGTGGGTCAGAAGAAGAATTTCTGGCATGGCGAGGTGAAGAGAAAGTAGAGTTTATTGAGATAAGAGACGCTGTGCACTTGCAGCAGGACGACTTCCTGACACTCAGGGAGAGCTGACCATGAGCATGTGGTTGTGTCTGTTTTTATAGCCCAGGGAGAAAGGAGGTCTTATGACACACCTGTTGACCTGCTGATCGGTTGGGGAAAGAAGGGTCTTAGGATACACTTTCTGCTTGGTTGGGGGCATATAAGGGCCCTATTGGGGCAGGGTGAGGCATGGACCACATACCTTTCCTAGTAGAAGGCAGGAAGGAGTAGGCCAGGGTGCTCAAGGTGGGGGAAGGGGCAATATCATGAGACTGGTGCGGGGATGAAAAGGGCCTCATAATTCTTGTCTTGGCCAGAGGCTTTGAGTTCAATCTCCTTGAAGGGGCCTTGAAGTCCAACCACAAAGAACATTGAAGTTTAAGAAAAATTTTAATGATGAGCAATTTACCGGCATTGTCACTGCAAATTAAAAGACATTTTTAGAATTAAATCCCAAAATGTAGCCATTAACAGTGTTAAAGTTACTGCTTACTGAAGAATAGAGAAAAGGAATACTTGCCTCAAGGAGTGAGTGGTTTCTGTGACTTCCTTCCATGATTTTTAGTATACGAAATATAGGAAAAAGTTATATTTTCTTAGTGGCTGAGAAAGAGGCCTCTCTGGGGGTACTTGATAAGCTGTGTAGGGATGGGACAGAGACCTGCTCCAAGGAGCATGCTTGAGGAACAGCAGCTGGGCAGCTGTTGGACAACGCATCAGGCTTGTATTTTGCTCTGTGGATTATAAAAGCTGAGAGTGACAAACTTTGGGTGGTATGAGGAAGGAGAACAAAGATGCTTACAGGGAACTTCTGTTCGCTGGGTAGGGGTGAAGTAAAACCTCCTCCCCTTCTCCCCCTACCCTACAATAACGACTCCTCCACAATGGATTGTGGAGTTGGATCTGTTCTCAAGAACGGGACAATGGGCTGAGTGTGAGCAGACTATGACCTTAGGGTAGATGGGGCAGGTGGAGGAAGGAGGCAGAATTGCCCTGGGAAGAAAGCCTGCCATTTCTGTGTTAACTCAAAGCCCGAGGATGTTCTGGAGCCCAGGGAACTGATTTCAAGGAACACTCTAGATCTCTCTCTCTTTCTCTCTCTTTTTTTTTTGTCTTTTTGCCTTTTCTAGGGCCACTCCCGTGGCATGTGGAGGTTCCCAGGCTAGGGATCTATTGGAGCTGCAGCCGCCAGCCTATGCCAGAGCCACAGCAATGCGGGATCTGAGCCACGTCTGCAACCTACAGCACAGCTCACGGCAACGCCAGATCCTTAACCCACTGAGTAAGGGCAGGGATCGAACCTGCAACCTTATGGTTCCTAGTCAGATTCATTAACCACTGCGCCATGACGGGAACTCCAAGGAACACTCTAGATCTTACACAACAGATATTACTATATTTTACCTTAGCACCGAATTTGATCTACTTGTTTTCATTGAAAACCTATTAGATGCCTGGCATTGTGCAGGCCCTTATAGAGTGCATTCTAGGAAATACAGGATGTGATTCTTCATATATATATATATACATATATATATATACACACTTTATATATTTACATATATAATTTTTAAATTTATTATTATTATTATTATTATTATTTTTGCCACACACCCCGACATATGGAAGTTCCTGGCCAGGGATCAAATCCAAGCTACAGCTGAGACCCTCAGCACAGCTGCAGCAACATCAGATCCTTAACCTACTGTGCCGGGCCAGGGATCAAACCCATGCTGCTGCTGAAACAATGCCAGGTCCTTAATCTGCTGTCTCACAGTGGGAACTCACTATTATTATTATTTTAGCTTAAACAATGGAAATTTATTTTCTCAAGTATCTGGAAGCTAGAAGTCCAAGATTATGGGGTTGGCCAGTTTGGTTTCTTTCGAGACCTCTCTTTGGCTTGAAGATGGACAACTTCTCCTGTGTCCTCACATGGTCTTTCCTCTGTTTTCATGCTTCGCCATTGTTTCCTTGTGTGTCCATATTTCCTCTTCTTACAGGGACCCTGTGGGTCTTAGAAGGTCTCTCAGGGAGGTGGGGGTCAGGCATGGCTCACTGTGGGGCCAAGGACGCAGGTGGCAGAGGCCCCAGGGCACACCCACTGAAAGCCATGATTCTTGTTCTGATATCATGATTTAGAGCCAACCAGATAAGTCCTTGACACAGGAAGAAACCACATTCATAAATAAATGAAAGATTTTTCAAGCTGAGCAAGATTAAGCTTCTCTTCCCAAGCACCTGAGACGAAGGACTTTCACCTCAGTTGCCATGGAGTGAAGTGGTGTTGATAGTCCAATGGGCTAATATGCCAGACCACTTCCAGGAGTGTTGCTGCTGGAGTGACTTTAGGAATGCATAAAAAGTCAAGGTATGATTGCTTGTGGTAATTAGAAGCCCTGGTTGCTTTTGGCAAGGTCATCGGACGTGAGTTTGAGCCTCCAATTGACTTTAAGGCTAAGGAGTTTTGTACATACTTTCCTTATGCTTTGTTTAGGCTCCTCTCCAAATTCATTCCCATAGAAGGAGCCTCTCATTCTGTGCCTGAGCTGGGAAGGCCGCTGCCACTTGCTGCCAAAGTCACCTCCTAGATCCTATAGACTTGAGTCCCCCTAGTACCTGCAAATCATTAGTCTTTCAACAAAGTCTTAATGAGCACCTAATAGGTATTGAGTCCAGGGGTAGATACAGGTTCTTCCCTCACAGAGTTAAGTTTCTTCTTCTAGTGGAGAAGACTTTCAAACATTAAGGTGACAATCTGAATGTGACAAAGTGATGTGTAGGATCTTACACGCCTGCAAAGTAGATCAGGGGCTCAGGAAAGGATTATTCAAAGGAGCAACAGCAGAGCATCAGTTAAGACTTCAGGTTCTAATGTAAGGAGTGATACAATCCTAGAACACCATGAAATGCATCTGGCTATTAAAAAGGGGAAAATGGATAATAGAAAAGTCTATAGTCCATGTGTGGACTGGGCCATGTCTCTGTGGGGCACTGTGAACCCAACCCACCTCCATCAGCTCCAGTTTGAGAAAGGGCGCATTCTTCTCTTAAGAAGGAATTTTCCTGGTTATGTTCCCACTAGTAATTATTGAATGGCTCAGTTTATCACTTGAGAAGTGAACATATAAAATTAGTTAAGAGGGGATTGGGCAATCTGGTGAATTAGCAAGGACTAAATATTTAGTTGATTGATCACAAATGGTGAATGTAGCAGCTCATTAGAAGGAACCAAAGTAAGAAAAAACACAAGTCATCTGGCAGACCCTGAAAATGCTTCCTTGGGTGTTAACCTAAAACAATCAACAAACAGCCAGTTTGGGGTTTTTGGTTTTTGGTTTTGGTGTTTGTTTGTTTGTTTTTACCAGTAAGACAGGTTTACAAGGGAGCAGTGAAGAATTGCAGTTTGGGATATGCAGCTATAGAGAACTATGTGCAGGTTTGGTTAAGCAAAGGAGAGGACCCTCTTTTATAGAGGAAAATGGGAAGTTGGGAGGAGGGCTGTTATAAACAAAAATTCCATTGGAGGAAACTGAGAGTTCAAAGTATAGCAGCTTTTCATTGGTTGAGTTGTGACAGTCTCTCATTGGCTGAGCTGTTGGTGGGCAAGCAGAATCTTTCTTCCTCCTGTGAAGGTAATAAAGCAGTGTCTCTCCCTACTGGAGATGCAGGGTGTGTCTCTTCCTATTGGTTTGTGCATGAGAGCTCCCCCCTCCTGGCGTCCTAACTCCATTGTAGTGAGGTTTCCCTTCATTAATTTTTGCAGGTGATAGGAGGAGCCATTTAGAGACATGATGTTGACCAGACTTTGAAACAAGTTAGTAATTAAGGAAAGATGTTGCTTTAGCCTGTGTTTATCCAGTGCTTCCCTCAAAGTTGAAAGAAAGGAGGCTGATGTCGAAGAATTCCGCCTGCATCTCATTAAGAGAGGCTGGGAAGCAAGTATTTGAGCCTACTGCCTCTCTGGACAGAGAGGACTGGGTATTGATAGGAAACTCTCAATGTCTGCCCTCCTGGCCTCTTAGGCTTATTCTACACATCAGATACTTAGCCTAGTGTTTGATACTTACATTAGTTTTCTATTGCTGCTGTAACAAATTACCACAAATTGAGTGTTTTATTTTATTTTAATTTATATATACATACACATATGCATATATATATATATATATATATATATATATTTGCTTTTTAGAGCTGCACTAGTGGCATGTGGAGGTTCCCAGGCTAGGGGTCAAATTGGAGCTACAGCTGCAGACCTTTGCCACAGCCACAGCAACACAGGATCCAAGCTGTGACTGCAACCTACACCACAGCTCAAAGCAATGCCGGATCCTTAACCCACAGAGCGAGGCCAGGGATCGAACCTGAAACCTCATGGTTCCTAGTCAGATTCGTTTCTGCTGTGCCATGACGGAACTCCAAATTGAATGTTTTAAAACTGTGAAAGTGGGGAGTTCCCACCATGGCTCAGCAGAAACGAATCCAACTAGTATCCATGAGGATGCAGGTTCAGTCCCTGGCCTTGCTCAGTGGAATAAGGATTTGGCCTTCTTGTGAGCTGTGGTGTAGGTTGCCCACACAGCTCGGATCTGGCACTGCTGTGGCTGTGGTGTAGGCCAGTGGCTACAGCTCTAATTCGACCCTTAGCCTGAGAATCTCTATATGCCATGGGTGTGGCCCTAAAAACAAAACAAAACAGACAAAAAAACAGTGAAAGGTTATTTATTTATTTATTTTTATAATTCCAGAGGTCAGAATCCAAAATGGATCTCACTGGGCTAAAAATGTCAGAAAGGCTTTATGAAGGCTCTAAAAAAGAATTTGTTTTTTTGCTTTTCCAACTTTCAGAAGCCACCCATGCATTCCTTGGCTCATGGCCCCTTCCTCTATTTTTTTTTTTTTGTCCTTTTAGGGCCACACCCGCAACGTATGGAGGTTCCCAGTCTAGGGGTCTAATTAGAGCTGTTGCTGCTGTCCACAGCCATAGCAATGCCAGATCTGAGCCACGTCTGCAACCTACACCACACCTCACAGCAACACTGGATCCTTAACCCACTGAGGGAGGCCAGGGATCAAACCCACAACCTCATGGTTCCTAGTTGGATGCATTTCTGCTGCACCACGATGGGAACTCCCCCTTCCTCTATTTTCAAAGCCAGCAATGTTGGGCTGAGTGTTTCTCGTGCTACCATTTTTCTAGTTCTCTCTCTCTCTCCTGCTTCCTTCTTCTACTTGTGTAAGAACTCTTGTGATCATATTGGACCCACTTGGATAATGCAGAATAAATGCTCCATCTCAAGGTCAGTTAGTTAGCAACCTTAATTCCTTTTAATTCCTTTTCGCCATGCAACTGACATGCTCATGGTTTCTGGGGATTAGGACATGGCCATTTGCGGGGAGGGGCCATTATTCTATATGTATGATGTATGTAATATGCTGCACGTAATTTAAAAAGTCAATCAATGGTCCTTGTTTTATTACCAGTGCTCCTAGTAACTTCATTCTCGAGTGTGAAGTTACCTACTGGCCTCCATTCTTCAAATACAGAACCAAAGCCTCAGCTCTGGTAGATTCTAGAAATCCTGCCCTCGACTGGCTCACGGGGGTGGAGATGTGGCTACACCCCTCCTGGAGGGTCGTGTCCAGCCTAGGAGGCACATTGTAAGGGGGTGTAAGTGGTTTGAGGTGCTGCAACCAGGATGGCAAGGAACCTGAGGAAGAGAAAACTGGGTAGAGAGGAGAGCTGCCTTCCTGTGCCTGGAAAGCTGGTGGATGGAGGAGGAATTAGGCTTCATACAAGTGTGTCGTGGTTATACGCGTGCACCTTGCACAAGGAGGAGCTGAGTTCCAGATGCAGCTCAGCCACTCATCAGCTGCCTAGCCTTGGGCAAATGACTTCACCTCTCCAACCTCCAGTTTTTCACCTATAAAGAAGGGATAATAATACTATCTGCCTCGAGAAAGTGTTTCAAGTGGTTAATGACATAACACACGTAAAATGTCTAGGACATCGCCTGGTGCTATTATTATTATCAACTAGTTCCGTGGGGTAGAAAAATAACCAGTGGGTAGAAGCAACAGGGGAACGAAGGAAGAGCTTTGTAATAGTCAAAGCTGTCCAGTGGCAAGATGGTGAGACGTGGGAAATAATAAGCTCTCCTGCTTTCACTACAGCTGTTGAGGTGGTGACGAGACATCAGCCTGTGGACTGACAACAGCAAAGTCACCTGGGTGCTTTCTAAGAAGTTCAAAGGTCTAGGATTCATCCCCATGTGCTGAATTGGGATGTTCAGGGATAGGGCTTGGAGATTTGTATGTTTTGTTTTGTTTTTTGTTTTTGTCTTTCTAGGGCTGCACCTGCGGCATATGGAGGTTCCCAAACCAGGGGTTGAGTGGGAGCTGTAGCCGCCAACCTACACCAGAGCCACAACGTGGGATCCGAGCCATGTCTTTGATCTACACTACAGCTCATGGCAATGCTGGATCCTCAACCCATTGAGCGAGGCCAGGGATCAAACCCACGTTTTCATGGATGCTAGTTGGGTTCGTTAACCACTAAGTCATGATGGGAACTCCCTGGGTTTTTTTGTTGTTGTTGTTTGTTTGTTTTTTGATTTTTTTTTTTGATGGGTTTAATTTTTTTGAAAGTTTGTAGAAAGTTTAAAGGTTAAAAGCACACATGTGAAACTAACATCCAAACTTAAAAAGGGAAAAAAAAAGAAAATTTCTGGCCTTCACGAAATCCTGCTGAGGCCACAGAGTTTTGAACCCAGTGGCTTCAGAACTGACTGCGGCATTAGAGTCTAATTGGCAAAGATAACGTCTAGTTTCCTGGCCTCCCCTCCTTTATCTGGCTTCTGGGTGTGAGTCTGGCCAGGACCTGTGTCAAGGGGTTTTTCCCCAGCAAGTCCTGTTCGTAGGCAGAGATCTGAGAAACTCCATCACATTGGGGTGTCCCCGAGTGGTTTTCTCTGGATGTCTGGCTTTAATCTGATCTCCTGTGGGGATGCAAAGGGACAGGTCTCTCTCAAGGAGGCATTTCAAGGCCTCTGGGAGTCAGAAGTATGTGACTTTGAAGAGCTCTGGAGAAACTTTAAGGAAGTTCCAAAGTGTCACCCCATAAAGACACAATATAACCTTTTGAATGCCAGCCCAGGAAATCTGACCCTTGGCGCAGTCATGGTGGTGACTTGCTTTCTAGTTTGGAGTTGACACTGCCTTGCAAGGTTGGCTTTTTTGGTCTGAAACGGTGAAAAAGACACACGTAGACTTCTCTGCTTACAAAGGGAGAGAACTGCATTGAAGAAAAGCAGTTGCAGGGTGTGACCAAAATGCCCAGAATGTCTCAGCTACTGGACTCCTCGCCCAGTTTTTGCTGGTGCCTGAAGGTGCTGCCGCTAATGAAGCCACTGAGTCACCATCTCAGCCACTCCTCTGTCTGGGGGACTGATTGGGAAGGCAGTTGGGAAAGCTTCTGGGGCAGAGGAAGAACATTCCAAGGCCTCGGGGCCAAAGGCAGTGCTCTGTTCATCAAGAGGGTACCTTAGAATCAGAATCGCATCGATTCCTGGGAAGGGGATGAATGCCCGGACTCTTTGAAGTTGAAGGATCATGTCTGGAGGATCACATTTAGGGGTGTTGATCTTGGCCGTCGAGTCCTGAGGCATCTTCCTGGGTCCTCGTCCATTTCCCCTAATGGCCTCGTTCGCTGAACCCAGCTTGGTTTATGGCTCCTCCTTCCCCGCAAGAGTGCTGGCAACAGTGGGGCCAGCATCCTTGGGCAGGGCAGCTGGCTCAAAACCACCAGCTGGGAGGGACCAGCCCTGGGTGGTGCTGACCTGCTGCCTTGCTGCCACCTACTGGTTTTTCTAATGCAGGTGTTTGTGCTTCGGGGGTCTTTTCTCACCTCTCCTCAGATTTCCTAATCTTTAGAACATTCCTCTAGAACCAAGTATCACACACCACCTGTGACTAGAACCTGTATTTTTATCTCCTCGCCCATTCATTCATTTATTCATTCAATCACTTCCCCCCCCCCCCCCGCCATGACATATGGAAGTTCCCAGGCTTGGGGTCGAATTGGAGCTGCAGCTGCCAGCCTACACCACACTCATGGCAACACTGGATCCTTAACCCCCTGAGCAAGGCCAGGGATCAAACCTGCATCCTCATGGATACTAGTCAGGTTCTTAACCCACTGAGTTGCAATGGGAACTCCCTCATTCAATCACTTTTTTAGCATACAATAATTGCTTTTCTGCTACATGCCAGAAACTATGCTGAGTGTGGGGAAGACAGAGTCAAGTAAGTCAAGAACTTGCCTTCAAAGGGTTTATATTCTAGTGGGGAAACAGGTACATTGCAATAAATACCTTGAGAGAGGTAAGCACAGGTGAGTACAGGTAAGCCCAGGTAAGCCACAGGAGGAGCATCCAAAAAGCACTCTTGGGAGTCAACAGACTTTCTGAGGAAAGTCGTACTTGAACTGAGTTTTTTTGTTTGTTTATTTTATTTTTTTTGGCCACACCCATGACATGTGGAAGTTCCTGAGCCAGGGATCGAACCCATGCCACAGTGGTGACTACACTGGATCCGTAACCCACCTGAGCCACAAGGGAACTCCTTGAATTGAGTTTGAAGAATAAATGGAATTTAGACTACAAGGGCTGGGTCGGAAAGCGGGGTGGAGAGGACATTTTAGCCTGAAGCGACTTGGCCTTGGGGCCAAGTTCCCTGTGGCTCAAACCCAGAGTGCATGCCCTATGAATCGCTTCCAGTTTGTTGAAATTATGTGACGTGTTCCAATATATCTTCATGTTGTTCTGTGAGCCAGAGGGGGTAGCAGTTCCTTCAGAATTGACATGCATCTGGGGACTGGGCCGGCCAGTGTGTTCCTGGGTCATGGCTCTATATTTTTAGAAGGGGCTCCCAATTGGGGATGATCAAACACCCCACCCCAGTCTCTCACTTGGGCCTGGAAATGTACTGTTCATTGGTGTCTTATTTCTGTTTTGGGTGGTGAGTCTTTCTGGAAATGGGCGATTCCACTGGTCAAGGAGTCTCTACTCTGGGGAGGATGTTTCAAAATTCCAGAGGTTTTATACTTGAGCCTCTATTCCTGATGCTCTTTGAGAGTTTGTCCAGCCCATTCCACAGTGTGGAAGCTTACAGCACTGGGAGCTTCCCAGGATCCCACCCACTTGGGCCCTTCTGGGACTTTGTTTTTGTCATAAGCGCATATATCCTTTGTTGCCAAAGAGATTTGCTAAAACTCTGTAGCTCAGCTATCTTCGTGGTCATTTTGCATTGCACCATTTTAGGCCTTTAGGAGAAAGAAAGGAAATTAAAATTGCATATTGATTTATAATGATTTTTATTTTTTCTGTTGTAGCTAGTTTACAGTGCACAAATACCATATGATATCACTTATATCTAGAATCTAAAACTGAATATCAATTATATGTTAAATACTCTTGGTCCTTTCATAAGTATTATCTTACTGAAGCTCCATAATGACCCCCAGCAAGTTGAATGTTATTGTCCAAGAAAATAAAGGAATGCCTTGTCTCACCCATAGCTAGAAAAGGCAGATTTCCAACTAAGAATCCCATGCCCATGCAGTTATGTAATTGCATTCCACCAAGTTGCCTTCTGATGGCTGCTCCTAGGAGCTGGTGTTTTGACTTGTGCTTCTCAGCAAAATGAACTTATTCCTTCACAGTTTTCCTTCCTACTACTTCTTCCTCCTCTCCTACTACCTCTTGTGTGAGGACACCCCAAAGCCCCCGTTGACTCTCTGTTTGCCATTTGTGTCATTAGCCAGTTTGTCATTAGCTAGTCTTGGCCTAGGACGTGATATGGAAAAAGGATTCCTTTCCCTCCGTTTTTCATCCTGAAAGTATCTGCAAATGCCTCCTGTCCAATTCCACAGAACTTGACTGTGAATGAATCACTCAGTGATTCAGTGGTGAATTTGGCAGCTGGCTGCTCCCAGTGCCAGTTCACCTGTCTGACTGTATTCCCATGGCACTGAGCTGCCCATCTTTAGAAGTCCAGACTCAAGAGTTGGTCAAGCATGGACAGAAGATGAAGAAGAGGCCTGTGTCTGAACTGTGTACTGAATTTGACCCCTGACTCAGCTTTAGCAGCCCTGGAGAAACATGCTTTTGTAGCAGCGACAGGAAAGGTAATAGTGGAGGTAAAGATGTAACGAAACGGTGGTTATTGGTGTTGGTTTGTCTCTTGTTTCTAAGTCACCCATCAACGCTAAGCTTAGTCAGTCCTGGGTAGAATAGAATGGAGGCAGCATCTCTGGAACTGAAGCCTGTTACTATCCCCCACCTCTCCTCTACCCCAGGAGAATTAGAGAATCACAGACTTTTAGAATATTAAGAGATCTCTGATCCAACGTTCTTATTTTACAGATTAAGTGTCTGGGACCTAAAAAAGTAAAAACCTGCCAAAATTGACCCCTACACCCTGTTGGTATTTATAGTGAGACGGACGGAGATGTGGAGGCTGTGACCCTCTAGGTTTCATTCCTTCTCGGGATCGATGAGGACACAGGAGCTGTCAGAGAGATCCTGACTTCTTGGTCAGCGAGCATCCCTGACATGGTTAAAGTAGGTCTTACAGGACACAGCAAGGGTGGAGGTGCTGGTGGTCGGAAATTCCCAGCTGTTGCAGAGCTCCAGTCCCTTTCCCTGCTGGGGTGCCGTTCTCTCGGGAGCCAGGGAAATCCCAGCTAAGGGGCAGTCACAGCTGTAATCACCGTTTCGTGGCACTCAGAGCTGACACCAGTGGTATTTCCGGCATTCTTTTCCAAACCACCTTGGGGGAAAGCCCCCTCCACAAACCTTGTTTTTGTCCTTGATGGTCTGACCTAATGTCCCCCTCTAGGGCAGTTTGTGGGCACTGCCTTTTCTGTGCTTCCTGAGGCCTTTGGAAGCAGCCAGCAGAGGAGGGCTGGGTGGCTGAGGTCCCTTGGAGACCTCACATCCTCCAGGCAGAAACATACCAGTTGCTTTTAGGTTCCCTGGGGAATGTTCTGCTGTCACTTCATCGAACCAGTGAAGGAAGGAAAAATAATTCGGTGCAGAGAAGGTGACACAGAAGTGTACAGGCAGGAAATCTGAATCCAGCACCACATCTAATGAGCCTATTTTGAGAGGCTCTTGGCAGAACAAGGGAAAACAAATGCAAATGAAAAGCAGATTCTGAGAATAGTTGAAAACTTAGCCCCAGCCCCATTACATGTTCCCTTTGGAGTCACAGAGGATGTTTTGCACGATATGCTGAGCTTGCCTTTGAAACAGGACCACGTGGATGCGTGTGAGGAAAAATGGGGTGATGAGTGCAAAATGAACAGCTGTTTAAATAATTCCACGGAGGAACTAAGGCTGAAGGAAATTAGAGGCTCATTGTTCAAGTTTTTAATTATCCAAACATCCGTCCCATCACACAGCCTTAATTTGTTGGGCAATGGGGAGAGGGCTGGCGGAACTGGCTTGCAGAACCTTCCAGTATTAAGGAATTGTGTTGCTAGATTGTTCATCCAGAAGGCACGCAGGAAAAAAGTAGTGGTGAACAGTGTGGGGAGGGCATCGGGCTTGATGGATTTGGTATAACCAAGCCACACCTGGGCTCTCAGTCGTCCTTTCTGCTTGGTTCTGCCTGCACAGCCACCAGTTGTAGGAAGGAGGTATTAAGAAGGGGATACGTGTGCTCAGTTGAAATAACGTATTGTCTTTAGCCCGTGGACTTACCCAGATCAGGTCTTGCCCTTTCTGTTTGTTGCCAGGGAGACAAATCTGCAGGCTGTTGGGACCTCAGGCCTTCCTCCTGTGGCCAACTCGCATTTCCCTGGTATCCCTTTATTTGCTGGGAGCTGGGACAGTCATTGAAACTCCGCCTTATTCCTAATGGTCATGGGACCCAGCATTCCTGCCTTGACATTCATTTGAATTGGTGCCTGTGCTAAAAAACCAACACGTGGCCATCATGACTTGCATCTGGTGAGCGTCAGGCTCTAGTTTGGACAAATGGATTTCGGACTGCGTATATTCTATTTATTTGCTGAGCTCTGGACAAATTGCCTGCTTCATTTAGGAGACCCCCTCATTCCTCTAGGTTTCTGTTCAAATGTCCCCTGATCACAGAAGCTCTCTTTTCCTCCCTGACCAGTTGATGCAGAATAGTTCTGCCTTCTTCCTGTATCACCCTCTTCCTAGCATGTACTCCACTTGAAATGTATTTATTCATTTATTTGTTCTCCCGTTAAAATATATATCTCATGAGCAAGGGTTTTATCTATTTTGTCTCTTGTGATGTTTCAGTATTTAGATCAGCATGGGGCCTGTCATAGACGCCCAGTAGGAATTTGTGGAACAAATGCAGAATGGTATGAGGGTTGCCAGGTGGTATGCTAGGTGGTATGCTGCCAGTCTACTCTAGAAGGGCCTCCTTCCCAGGAGGAAGCACAGTGCCCTTTGTAGCTACTTTCTGATTCTTAATTTCTTTGAGCAAACATTTATCAAGCACTTGATACCGGGTCACAATCCTACTCTCAGGGTTCGAAGACTGGTGGAGGATGTAGACATTTAAATTAAATTCGTCCTTTAAGATCCAACTCTGGGGACTTCCCGTGGTGGCTCAGTGGAAATGAATCTGACTAGTGTCCATGAGGACGCAGGTCTGATCCCTGGCGTCGCTCAGTGGGTTAAGGATCCGGTGTTGCTGTAAGCTGTGGTGTAGGTCGCCGATGTGGCTTGGATCTGGTGTTGCCATGGCTGTGGGGTAGGACAGGAGTTAACAGCTCTGATTCCACCTCTGGTGCCTGGGAACCTCCATATGCCATGCATGCGGCCCTAACAAGACAAAAAATAAATAAATAAAGATCCAACTCTATTATCAGCCTCTCCCAAGAGACTGTCTTGAACTCTCTTCCCCAAAGCTGGATGAGGCATCATCCTTACTGTATCCCAAAGCATCTGTACCTTATCATGGCCTGTATGTAAAGCAGACAAGTACCAGACAGTGTGCTTTCTGTTTCCCCTTCAGAGCTCCTTTAGAGCAAGGATTATACTCATCACTGACTAGAGTGTCAGACCCACAGAGCACTCAGAAAATACCAGCCACCCTTGTCGCTGCCATTGTTACTATGTGCATTCAGTAACCAGTCTTTACATAGCTGTGCAAGTGTGTGGTCTTATTTTAAAAACTCTCTCTGTTCTACACAAAACTTTAGAAAAAAAAATTTAAAAGGACTACCCACTGTGGTACAGTGGGTTACAAAGCCGACTGCAGCAGCTCTGGTCACTGTGCAGGTGCAGGTTTGATCCCTGGCCCAGTGCTGTGGATGAAAGGATTCAGTGTTGCCTCAGCTTCCGCCTAGGTCCCTGGCCTGGGAACTTCTCTGTGCTTTGGGTGTGGCCGTAAAATAAGCAAACAAACCAAACCAAACCAAAACAAAACGTCTGTCTGTCCTTCGAGGGATGCAGTGTGTATTACGTGGTGAATATAATGAACACTGCTATACGTTATATATGAAAGTTAAAAGAGTAAGTCTTCATCACAGGAAAAACATTTGTTCTGTTTCTTTAATTTTCTGCATATATGAGATGGTGGATGTTACTACACTTATTGTGATAATCACTTCATGTGATATGTAAATCAAATCACTATGCCATATACCTTCAACTTATACAGTGCTGTGTGTCAATTACATCTCAGTAACACTGGAAGGAAAAAACCCCAGAACTATAGGAAGGAATAAAGATCACTGGAAATGATAAATAGAAACCAAAACAAAACTACATCCATTCCTCTGAAGCTAAATATAAGGCTGAGAAGCTGCTCTGTATGATGCTTTACCATAGTATTTAATGTTATGTTGTATATTATTGTCTGTTTCAGGCTCTTTTGTGGTCCGGGGGATACAGTGATCACTTAGACTGGTCTAGAATCTTTACACAGTGTTCTTAGGGGACTCTCTGTATCCCCAGAGGCAAGCTGAGGCCCTGATGTACTTTAATAATGATTTTTTATGCACAGATGTTACGAACTCCTCTGAGCCTGGAGCATGGCTTTAATTCCAAGAGGGCAAGTCCAAGACATTCTCTCAATAAATACTTGCGGGTTCATGACATTTTGGTGTTGCCACTTTGATGTGGTTGTTTTGATTCAGGGCTTCAGGGACATTTTGTCATGGCTTAAAAAACAAACCATTAAACATACAGCGATCTTATGCAACTAAGAAGTGTGGCCAGCAGGCATCCAACCACATTGCTGGATGGGGCCTGTACGTTAGCTTAGCATGTGTGTGTTTTCACTTGGGCATGGCTGACTTGATGCCTGATGCTTTCATTACATCATATAGGTCTTGCCAGAATGTCTGCTTTAAATACTTGTTAGTCTCACTGAAATATCCACCTGATTCTCCCGTCAATGGCAGGAGGGCTTCAAATGAAGCAGAAGGCAGGTGATTACCATCTCAAGGGAAGCCTAGAGTTTTTGCCAAGGGCTGGCTAACGAATGCATTCACCATTTCAGAACACGACCTCCATTCTTTGCTGGCAGTTTCCTGGTTTAAAGCTTCAGATTACTGGCTGGAGAAATGTTTAAAAATGTAAAAAGATTCTCATGCAAGCGTAGAAATAGGGTCTATCCATGTTTAAAAAAAGATTGTTTTGATCATTTTCCCATGCTGTGTTATAAAAAGAACATTTCTGTCTGTTTCGCTTGGCGGTGAGAGGAAGTAGTATTTGCTGCTACTGATCAGAAGATTAGAAAGACATCATCTGCTTGCTGTGAGCTTCATGCCTTATTTTCTTTCTTTTTTTTTTTTTTTTTGGCTGCCTCATGGCGTATGGAGTTCCTGGGCCGGGTATGAGATCAGCCACAGTTGCAACCCATGCCTCAATTGTAGCAATGACGGATCCTTAACCCACTGTGCTGGGCCAGGGATCGGACCTGCATCCTGGTGCTGCAGACACACTCCAGGTCCTGTTTCACTACAGGGGGAACTCCCTTATTTTCTTTTTTTAGACGATGTGAATGATCATTAACACAGACATATGCCAGATGGTCAGAGGTTGCCCCTAAACTAAGTAGATGAGTGGAACGTAGACCACTAAGGGGAGACAAAGAAGCTTGGATTTTGACTCATGTTTTTATCTGGATATTCTACCTGGCCATGCCACATTACTCCCAATTTTAAAACCATTATGAAGCAAGGATATTAAAACGTAAGTAGCTGTATTGGGTCCCTGGTCTTGATTCTGAGACTCTGGAAGCTAAGCTTGGTATCTTGTTGGAATGATGGTGTAACTGGGTAGGTCCCCTAAGTTTAATGTCATTCTTGTCATGAACTTGATGAGTATTGTGTTTCCGTGTTCCCTGGAGAAAGGAACCAGCTGTGTCAGGTGTGCGCATGGCCCTTAACATACGTTAGGCTATTTACCTTCCACAAGGTAGGCATTGAGTGTTTCTTTCCACACACCTCACAGCTGCCAAAGTGATGGAGTCATGGTTTATATCCCAGCCTCTCTGATTCCACAAACCCACGCTCTTTCCATTAGAACTGGTGATTCCAAACCCCTGGTCTGCAGACTGGTGTTGGTTCCAAAGGAAGGTCTCTCCAGTCTGTGCTGAGACTCTCTGGGTATGGCTGACACCTGCCTATCCCGGAAGGCATTGTCGTGATTCAGAGACTGTGACTTGTCTTTCAAGGTGTTACAGACTTTTTTCCATTGGTTTGCCACGTGCTAGTGATTGTAAGGGCAGCTAACAAAAATGTCCTAAGATGTCAAAGTGAAAACTTGGCCTCCCTATGTCGATCCTGAAACTTAGCTTTGGAATCTTATTGTCCTGGGAAATGGCGAAGCTGGTTATCCTGGCAAGGGCTCCATTGGCTGAGATTTAGCATAGCCTGGGTCCACATGGAGTTTATCAGGAAGAGGACTGGGGTGCATCGATGGATGAAGGCGATCACAGGCTTCCTAAAGCCACACTTCATTGACACTGAGTAGCATGACTCTTGGGCAGCTTATAGGATAATACAGTGACTTTTTTTTTGGCTGCATCTGTGGTGGAAGTTCCCAGGCCAAGAATCAAAGCCTCCACACAGCAGTAGTCCGAGCCGCTGCAGTGACAACGCTGGATCCTTAACCTGCTGTGCCGAAGGAGAACTCTAATACGAGTCACTTTTAAAAACCACAATAGGGAGTTCCCACTGTGGCTCAGTGGGTTATGAACCCAATCAGTAGCCATGAGAATGTGGGTTTGATCCCTGGCTTCGCTCAGTGGGTTAAGGATCTGGCATTGCCGTGAGCCGTGATGAAGGTCGCAGATGGGACTTGGATCCTGAGTTGCTGTGGCTGTGGCTGTGGTCAGCAGCTGCAGCTTCAATTTGACCCCTAGCCTGGGAACTTGCACATGCTGCAGGTGTGGCCCTAAAGAAAAAAAAAAAAGTAAAAACAAAACAAAAACAAAAACAAAACAGTGGACTGAATTTTTAAAAAAACTAGATAAGCCATCTTTTGGATAAAAAAAAAAAAAAGGTAAAACTTGGACTCCCAGCATGTATGACTCTTTTCTGCACCTAGGATAGAGAAGGCTTAAACTCAGAGGCATTTTTATTTCGCATGATTTAGGCTAGGGCTCTTCTGACCCTAGATTATCCAACAGTCATCTTTTTTGCTGTGGATACAAGAATGAAAGTTCTTAGGTTTTGGAGCCAGGCATACCTGGGTTTGAATCTCCATTCCTTTTAGCCTCATGAACCAGGGCAAGTTACTTCCTGTTAAACGGGGCAGGGATACCACAGTGGGCAACTCTTGGAGAAAAATCTTCCTCTGCCCGTGGGATGCCTTTTCTGTGATGCTCCAAGATAATAAGGATAAGAACACCTGGCATGTAGGTGTTCAGTGTGTCCTAGTGTCCTGCTTGTAGGTGAACAGAAATTCAGGGTACCCTGCATTGCTCTGGCTTTTGTTTTCCTGTCAATGGTCCCAGATTCCCAGCTACGCCTGGGGAAGGCCATTTCCCCTCTTAACACCTGAGCCCCTCCAACTGCAGTGGGGAGGTGCCCAGCAGACTCTAACCACTGCCTTCCCTTCTGTTTTAGTGCCAACAACATGCCCAAGCAGGTGGAAGTACGGATGCACGACAGCCACCTCAGTTCAGAGGAGCCCAAGCCCCGGCACCTGGGGCTGCGCTTGTGTGACAAACTGGGGAAGAATCTCCTGCTGACGCTGACCGTGTTCGGTAGGTGGTAGGGGCTGCCCCACCCAACCCTCCTCCCTGGGTCTCTCCTGCCTCTGCGAAGAAGCTGGTTCTGCCAGCCGGCTCTCCTGCTGGAAAGCAAGCCACCTGCTCTGCCCCGCTGCCTTAGTGATCTAATCCTCCTGCTCATCTGTCCTAGCTGTGTTCCGTCTTAGGACTCTAGCGGGTCTCAGATTTCAGTTTGCATGCACATCCCCAGAGGTACGTTAGCATACAGATTCCCAGGCTCTTCCCAGAGAGACTTTGCTTTGAGCCATTTGGGATGAGACCCTGGAATCTGCATCTTAACAAACCTTCTAGGTGATTCCAAAGCAAAGGGTCATTTAGAGAAGCACCTGCATCCTGAGAAGGGCAACAGTTGCCAAAAACCCTACTAAGAGGGCTCCCAAGGTCTCACCTTCTCCAGGCACTTCATTAACTTAGGGTCATTAGCGCAGTAGCTAACGAGGTCGGAGTGAAAGACGCTCAGCCTGAAGCCTGATCTACTCCAGCTCCACCTTGAAAGACTTGCTTCCCTGCTTCAGGCCTCACCTGAGCTCTGGGTGTCTTTGTTTACTACGAGAAACTACATTTTTCCCCATTCTCAGTAAACCCTGGTTGAAAACCCAAGTTTCTTGTAGTAACAATCAGATCATCTCCTTTTTCAATCTTCTCCTTGTTCTTCAACTCTTCTGAGGCTACACACAGAGGTAATCTCCCCACCCCCTTCCACTCACCCACACACCCCCCCACACACACACCACTTCTTACTTGGCTTCTCCTTCAAGTCAGTCATCATGGGTATCAGTGGACCTGAGTTAGGACTGGGAATTTGCCCCAGCTCAGTTCACTTAATAAGAAGAAAATCACAGGCATGGTAGGGTCTTCCAAAAGTTACTCTCCACAGAAGCACATTTCACTCGTCATAGGTTTTAAAGAAGGCTGTTTTTCACCCGCGGAAGGAAAAAAGATCAGACTTTAGGCCACATTTCTCCCTTTGTATCTCCAGAGTTGACACCATAGCCACATACCTAGGACCTCCCTCTGTCCCTTCCTTCTACCAGTCACCCTATGACCCCATCTGTGGTTCCTAGAGGTGGATTATGTTGGCCACCAGTTTGGAGAGATCCAGGTTTTTCTTGTGGGTCCCAAAGTACAAAAGGTGAAAGGCTCTTGCTAGAATCTCTGCCCAAATTGTTTCCTCCCAAAGTATATATTTTTAGACACCTTCCTTGATCTCTTCTAAGGTCGGCAAGTCTAGAGATTATGTACAAGGACACACAAGTCAAAGACAAAACTTCTTGAGGATGAGCCAGGGGGAAATTATTGGTAGTCAATAGAAGAAAAAAGAAAACTCACCCCAGCTGGATCACTTAAATGTTCCTTTTATCTGGTATTCAGTTTAAAAAGGGAAGAAATAGGACTTCCCGTTGTGGCTCAGTGGTTAACAAATCCAACTAGGAACCATGAGGTTGCAGGTTCGATCCCTGGCCTTGCTCAGTGGGTTAAGGATCCGGCGTTGCCATGAGCAGTGGTGTAGGTCACAAACGCGGCTTGGATCCCGCATTGCTGTGGCTGTGGTGTAGGCCGGTGGCTGCAGCTCCAATTCAACCCCTAGCCTGAGAACCTCCATATGCCACAGGAGCGGCCCAAGAAATGGCAAAAAGACCGAAAAAAAAAAATGGAAGAAATACATTAAACACCTTGCCACATAGCCGGCCTGGGCTGCGAGGAGAAGTGTTATCTGCCACTGTGGATTATTTCTACTGACAACTTCTGACTCTGGAAGTGGATCATATTCTAGGCAAGTCACCAGGTTATATTTCCCCCAAAGCCTTGAGAAAGCTCTCTTTGGCTCTTCCAATGCTGCCTTTTAGAACAGTAAAGGAAGTAAAAAATTTTTTCTTAGGAGTCATCAAAATCAACTTCACTTGTCTAGTGGTATTTTTGTTATGTGTTAGTCATCATCTGATAATGAAGTATAAGAAAGGTCAATGTCACTAAACTAAGTCCCTAGAGCTATTCATTTGATGAGGGCAGAAAAATAAATTCAGATTTTTCCCCCTTGTTTATAGGTGTCATCCTGGGGGCAGTATGTGGAGGATTTCTTCGCTTGGCATCTCCTATCCACCCTGATGTGGTTATGTTAATAGCCTTCCCAGGGGATATACTCATGAGGATGCTAAAAATGCTTATCCTCCCTTTAATCATCTCCAGTTTAATCACAGGTAAGATCACCTCTCGAGCACTTGGCCACAGTGGGTCATACTCCTGCTCCAGCTTTTGAATTGACCAGAGAATCTCAGTTTGGTTGAATGAATGAATGTGATCATCTATGTCATTTCACTTCAGAACCTTAGTTTTCCTGTCCCTAAAACTGGATAATCAACCCTCAAACAGTAGTTTGCCATCTATTCATCAGTCCATCTGTTTGTCAGGCAACAAAAGATGAAAAGGAAATGGCTACTCGTTAAAAGTGATCATATCTATAGGGATCATAATTTTTAAAAGTGTAGTTTTTTCTCATTTTCTTAATTGTATTTTGTTCAGAAACTGACAAATTAAGAAGTAAAAAAGGAAACTGTCTCAGAGCTTCCTGCTTTGGCACAGTGGGTTAAGAATCCTCCTGCAGTAGCTTAGGTCACTGCAGAGATACGGGTTCAATCCCCGGCCTGGCACAGTGGGTTAAATGATCAGGCATTGCTGCAGCTGTGATGCAGGTCACCACTGCAGCTCGGATTCAGTCCCTGGCCTGAGGATTTCAATGTGCCACAGGTCCAGCCATTTTAAAAGAAAGAAGGAAAGAAAGGGAAAGAAGGAAAAGGAAATTTTCTCTTTACTGTCTAATTGGGTATAGAGGGAAATGGGTATTAAAAATAAATGAAATACTAGATGGGAAACCCTTCCAGTTTTTCAGAAGAAAGATACTCTTAATGTATAGATCATGTTCAGTAGTTATTTTTTTAATACATTTAAAAATTTACTATCCACTTAGATGGAAATTGAATTAATTTCTCTTATGTATGTACATATCAGGACCAGCAGATTATGCAGTTTCTTCTCAAATGAGTCTTATGGTCAGTCAATTAATTTAGCTCTACTGGAAAGGGATTTCTTTTTTTTATTGTTATTTCCCCAATGCAATTTTTTTCCTACTGTACAGCATGGTGACCCATTACACACACATGTATACCTTCTTTTTGCTTTCATAATCATGCTCCATTATAAGTGACTAGACATAGTTCCCAGTGTTATACAGCAGGCTCTCATTACCTATCCATTCCAAAGGCAATAGTCTGCGTCTATTAACCCCAAGTTCCCCAACCACCCCACTCCCTCCCCCTCCCCCTTGGCAACCACAAGTCTATTCTCCAAGTCCATGATTTTCTTTTCTGTGGAGAGGTTCATTTGTGCCATATATTAGATTCCAGATATAAGTGATATCATATGGTATTTGTCTTTCTCTTTCTGACTTACTTCACTCAGGATGAGATTCTCTAGTTCCATCCATGTTGCTGAAAATGGCATTATGTCATTCTTTTTTATGGCTGAATACTATTCCATTGTGTATATATACCACATCTTCCTAATTCAATCATTTGTCGATGGACATTTGGGCTGTTTTCATGTCTTGGCTATTGTGAATAGAGCTGCAGTGAACATGCAGGTGCATGTGTCTTTTTTAAGGAAGGTTTTGTCCAGATATATGCCAAAGAATGGGGTTTCTGGGTCATATGATAGTTCTATGTGTAGTTTTCTAAGGTACCTCCATACTGTTCTCCATAGTGGTTGTACCAGCTTACATTCCCACCAACAGTGCAGGATGGTTCCCTTTTCTCCATACCCCCTCCAGCATTTGTTCTTTGTGGACTTATTAATGATGGCCATTCTGACTGGCGTGAGCTGGTATTTAATTGTAGTTTTGATTTGCATTTCTCTAACAATCAGGGATGTTGAGCATTTTTTCATGTGCTTGTTGGCCATCTGTATATCTTCCTTGGAAAAATGTCTATTCAGGTCTTTTGCCCATTTTTCCTTTGGGTTCTTGGCTTTTTTGCTGCTGAGTTGTGTAAGTTTCTTGTATATTTTAGAGATTAAGCCCTTGTCAGTTGCATCATTTGAAACTGTTTTCTCCCATTCTATAAGTTGTCTTTTTTGTTTTCTTTTTGGTTTCCTTGGCTGTGCAAAAGCTTGTCAGTTTGATTAGGTCCCATTGGTTTATTTTTGCTTTTATTTCTGTGGCTTTGGGAGACTGACCTGAGAAAACATTTGTAAGGTTGATGTCAGAGAATGTTTTGCCTATGTTCTCTTCCAGAAGTTTGATGGTATCTTATCTTATATTTAAGTCTTTCAGCCATTTTGAGTTTATTTTGGTGCATGGTGTGAGGGTGTGTTCTAGTTTCATTGATTTGTATGTAGCTGTCCAGGTTTCCCAGCAATTCTTGCTGAAAAGACTGTCTTTTTTCCATTTTATGTTCTTGCCTCCTTTGTCAAAGATTAATTGACCCGAGGTGTCTGGGTTTATTTCTGGGTTCTCTGTTCTATTCCATTGGTCTGTATATCTGTTTTGGTGCCAGTACCACACTGTCTTGATGACTGTGGCTTTGTAATATTGCCTGAAGTCTGGGAGAGTGGTGCCTCCTGCTTGGTTTTTGTTCCTCAGAATTGCTTTGGTAATTTTGGGTCTTTTGTGGTTCCATATAAAGTTTTGGATTGTTTGTTCTAGTTCTGTGGAAAATGCCGTGGATAATTTGACAAGGATTGCATTGAATCTGTATATTGTTTTGGATAGTATGGCCATTTTTACAATATTAATTTTTCCAACCCAGGAGCATGGAGTATCTT
Organism: Phacochoerus africanus; assembly: GCF_016906955.1. Lineage (NCBI taxonomy): Eukaryota > Metazoa > Chordata > Mammalia > Artiodactyla > Suidae > Phacochoerus > Phacochoerus africanus. Next base: position 27,218,806 of record NC_062547.1, read on the forward strand.
TCCATTTCTTTACATCCTCTTTAATTTCCTTGATTAATGTCTTATAGTTCTCAACATTATAAGTCTTTCACCTCCTTGGTCAGGTGTATACCCAGGTATTTGATTTTTTGGGGTGCAATTTTAAAAGGTATTGTATTTTTGTATTCCTTTTCTAATATTTCATTGTTAGTATCCAGAAATGTGACTGATTTCTGAATGTTAATCTTATATCCTGCTGCTTTGCTGAATTTGTTGATCAGTTCGTTCAGGTAGTTTTTGGGTTGAGTCCTTAGGGTTTTCTATATAGTATCATGTCATCCGCATATGGTGACAGTTTTACCTCTTCTCTTCCTATTTGGATGCCTTCTATTTCTTTTGTTTGTCTGATTGCTGTGGCTAGGAATTCTAATACTGTATTGAATAACAGCGGTGAGAGTGGGCATGCTTGTCTTGTTCCAGATTTTAGTGATAAGTCTTTCAGCTTTTCTCCATTGAGTATTATGTTTGCTGTGGGTCTGTTGTAAGTGGCTTTGATTATGTTAAGGAATGTTCCCTCTGTACCCACTTTGGTAAGAGTTTTGATCGTGAATGGATGTTGGACTTTGTCAAATGCTTTTTCTGCATCTATGGAGATGATCATGTGGTTTTTGACTTTTCTTTGGTTAATGTGGTGTATGACATTGATTGATTTGCATGTGTTGAACCATCCTTGTGAACTTGGGATGAATCCCACCTGGTCATGGTGTACAATCTTTCTGCTACGTTGTTGGAGATGTTCACTAGTTATTGACTGAAATAACTGTTTTATTTGAAAGATTTTTTTCCCCTCCATGGGCTTATACTGATAGTTTCCTCCTTACCAAATAATATTAGTCAAACACGGTCTAAGTTGATATAGTTTAGAGACTAGGCTCAGAGTTAAGAATGAGTAGGGCTTTGGTTTATACCTGGCTGCCACCAAGCTGGGTGACCTTGAGAAAGTTGTCCTCTGGACTCTTCACCTTACGAAGATAGAGAAGCTCTGATAACTCCATGAGATTCAGAAGCTACAGTCTCATAGATGGTTGACCAGTGAACCCAGTGATGGAAAGAGATAGACTCAGTATCATTCAGCCCCATATTGAGTAATGCTGTGTTTTATGTTAAATGCTCTTTTTGAAACCAGAGGAAATGTTCTCCATGCCTGTTTAACAGATGGTTCATTGGCCAACCTGGTAAGGAAACCTTACTTCCATTGTCTGGAATTAGACTTCATTTTGTAAGAAGTGGGTCATACATGGGTCAGCTTCATTCAGAAAACTTAACATCAATAATAACTTCCTCCCCAAAGGCAAAAAAGACTGATCCCCAGAAAGGGTTGCAATCTCTTGGTCTCATAAAAGCAGGAACTGAAACCAGGAAGTAGAAAGACTAAAGAAATTACTGGAAAAAAACCCAGTGAAGGCTGGGGTTTTTGTGACTTGCTTGGAATTTCCACTAACAATCACAGGAGCTCCTGAAATACAGACGAAGCTCCCACCTATGCTGGGTGTTTTTTGCACGTGTTGTCACATCCCTACACGAGGTCAGAAAACGTGGTCTCCATCAAGCTTGACCTCAGGAGCGAGAGGGCTGTGCTACATCACTTTTGCAGACTCTTGATTTCATGACTAGTCTTTTGAATGTCTTTTGAATACATAGGGCTACCAGCTTTTTATTTTCCTAAGTGAGGACATTAAAACAAACATAATGAGGTCCTACTGTACAGCACAGGGAACTATATCTAGTCTCTTGGGATAGACCATGATGGAAGATAATATAAGAAAAGGAGTATATATATATGAGTGGTCACTTTGCTAGACTGAAGAAATTGGCGCCACATTGTAAATCACCTATTCTTTAGTGAAAAATATGCAAAGCATAAATAAAATATGTAGTATAATTGACAAAAAACTAAACAAAGCAAACAAAAATCCTAGCATGTCCCAGGACCATCACTTCATAAAGGCTATCTTCATACCAAATAAGCGGGAAGGGCATTATCTCAGAATTAACCATTGAACACAGTATTCAGCTTTAACTCACTATTGCAGACTGATAAAAAGCAGTCACCTGACCAGTTTATAAAGTTGGAACCAAACGCTCTCCACCTCTGCCCACTTCTCTAGAATCTCAAAAACATCCTCGGAAAGTGGAATTGTAAACTGTGGAGTTGACAGATAATTCAGTTAGAAGGAGGTTCGATTAACCATTAATGCCTTTGAGTGGGATGAAGCTGCGGGTTGGTGACAGCTATGCAGAGATGGGCAGCTCACAGGAACATAATGGAACTCCTCCTCCTGGATTTCTTTTCCATGCAGGGTTGTCGGGCCTGGATGCTAAAGCCAGTGGCCGCCTGGGCACGAGAGCTATGGTGTATTACATGTCCACCACCATCATCGCCGCAGTGCTGGGGGTCATCCTGGTCTTGGCTATCCACCCAGGGAACCCCAAACTCAAGAAGCAGCTGGGGCCTGGGAAGAAGAACGACGAAGTGTCCAGCCTGGATGCCTTTCTCGACCTCATTCGAAATCTCTTCCCTGAAAACCTCGTCCAAGCTTGTTTTCAGCAGGTAACCCTGAGCTCTGATAGCCTCACTTCTCCAAACTCCTAAGTTCCCAGGGTGGTAACTTAGAGACCATTTCAACCAACCAGCTCTGGGGAGCAATTTCTTAATATTTAATATTCTCTGCCTCGGGGTGGTATGAGGTCCTCTGGAGCAGATTTTTTAGGACTGGGGTTGAGTCGTTTTTGTTTGCTTGTTTTTGAACCTTCCTTTTTTTTGCAGTACACTTCATAGCGTTTTAATCTGGGATCCCTCTTCTCCTTTTCTCTTGGGTCTCTTTTTCTCCATGTTTGGTTATGTCATCCCAGAGCATATTTTTATCACCTAGCCCACCACCCTCTTGAGTGCCTGGTGGGTCTCGATCTTAGCAGTGGAGCAAAACCACATGTGACACACCTTAAAATCCGCATGCTTTACAGAATCTGAATCTCCAGGATGGCCCAGTGATTGGGTATTTGTCAAATTCTAGAAGTAGTACATGAGAACTGAGGAGAGTTTAAAGATTATAGATGTACACAAGTAAAAATTCAAGTCCCCATGTCCCTTTCCTAGAGCAACTCATGTTTCCCCTTGTGTATTTTTTTGGTCACATGTGCATGTGTTCGTATGCGTAATCTTAAAAAAAAAAAAAAATTCAGCCTGGGAGTTCCCTTGTGGTCCAGCAGGTTAAAGATCTGGCGTTGTCACTGCAGCAGCTTGTCCTGCTGCTGTGGTTTGGGTTTAATCCCTGGCCTGGGAACTTCTACATGCTTGGGTGCATCCAAAAAAAAAAAAACAACCCAAATGGTACTGTGTTACACACACCATGTTGCAGCTTGCTTTTTCATTTAAGTGTGTTTTAGTGCCATTGCTCTCTTTGCTTTTTCATTGGTGTGTAGTATTTCTAAGAATAAATTCTTGGAAGCAAAAATGTCTTGCCAAAGAGTTTGATATTCTGAGTTTGCTGGATGTTATAGACATGGCCCTATGAAATTTGTAGCCAGGTATACTCCTACCAACCTCATACAGGCATAGCTATTTTTTAACACGTGGTTTTTAAAAGCAGTTGATTCTGCTGAGTGGTTCCACTGAGTTAGCCACCCAGGCTCCATTTGCCAGCCTCTTGTCCAGACCCATGGCTAATTTAGGTTAGAATACACCTCAGTTCCGATGAGCCCTGGTTGGAAGTAAACTAGAACCAAGGAACCTCCTTCAGCTCTTTCCAGGAAATCATAGAAGAATAAATTTAGGAAACAGGCCACAAAGAAAAAAGTCTACATTTCCAGTGGCCCCAAATTACCAACCACTGCTGAGCTCAGTTTACTCTGGGTAACTCTGTAATGTGTTCTCTGATGCCCAAGGCCACTTTGGAGGCTCTTGTAGCAGGGAGCTGTGTGAAAGGCAGGGGAAATTGAGTGGGGAGTGAACAGAAAGAGGCTAGGGAAGGGGTGCTTACTGGGACCCCCTCTGTATAATGAGCTTTCCCCTCCGGCAGCCTGCCTAGAATGATGAATTTGCTTGCTTTGGAGGGATAGATGCAACGGGGTACCAAGTCTATTCTTGACATTTTGGAAAGAGCGCTCTGGAATTGTAGCCGTGGAGGCTGAGCTGGTAGAAGGTCGGGGGTGGAGGAGCTGGTAGCATGAGAGCGACGGGGTACAGATTTGGGCCCCCTTCCTGTGCTCAGTCCCAACCACGCTCCAGGCAAGAAGGAGCCCCTTTGGTCAAGCCAGTGAGGCAGGACTGAGAATCCGGCAGGCAGCGGAGCTGTCACTCTGGGCAAGGGGTGAATGTCTGTCCTGTCAGCTGAGCTCACACTCCCACTCACACTCCCTGGCCTGTCTAGTGGTGGGCAGTCTCTGCTGTCTTGTCACTGCCTGAGGCACTAGGGGTCACTAGGCTTGAGGACAGAGCCGTTTCCTTCCCCACCCCCACCCCCACCGGCAAAATTCTTGCGAGGAGTGAGCCCATAGTCCTCCAGCTAAGCCCAGGGACATGGTCCCTTTGGGTTAAGACAGTCAGAGAAAAAGCATGTGGAATATTTTACCTTAGGGTGAGGGAGGTGCATATTCTTAAGCTAGACTGCAGGCAGCCCAGGGGAAAGAGAACTTAAACTTGGTACAATCCCCTGGGCTTAGGAGGCCGTGAAGAGAGTCGGAAGAAAGGGAACTCCTAGGGTGTCGTGGCATACCCGGGAAGGAAGGGTGCTGGAATATGGCTTCAGTGACCCTGGGGTACAGCTGGCTTCAGATAGCCTCTCTTGGGTGGTGGAGGGGGCTTCAGGACCAGAGTTAGACATAAAGACGTTGGAAAAAAAAAAAAAGGTGCACAGTACCCAGAGCGCAGGCCCCCTCACCCAAAGTGGCAGGACCTGCATTTTTTGAGAGCAGGGAGGCCACCTGTTCGCTGCTTTGGGCGGACCCTGAACCAAAGTGAGGTTTCCAAGGCAACAACAGGCTCTCTTGTGTGGCCTGACCGCATGCAGTCAAGCCCAGTGAGAAGGGCCACGTGGAGGCCTTTTCTCTGGAAAGTTCCTTGGCCTTTTCTCTGGAAAGAAGATTGCTTATGGGGAAATGGTGTTAGGGAGTGCTTCAGTTACAAAAGAAAGCACTCGGTGTAATAGAACTCTAACTAGAAAGTAACCAGTAGTAAAAGAAAGCAATTGAGCAGGGAAAAGATCATTTGAGAAAAACTGGACACTAGCTACAATAGAACTCTAACTAGGAAGTAAACATTAGTCCGAAGTTCATGGGCCAAGGCAGGACAGAACCTCATGGAGACTGTTTTAACTAGTTTTTAGCTGTAACAATATTTCCTAGTCATTAACTCGTCCTTCCTCCCTTCCTTTCTTCCTTTCTTTTTAGGGCTGCACCTGCAGCATATGGAGGTTCCCAGGCTAGCGGCTGTATCAGAGCTGCAGCAACGGGCCTACACCACAGTCACAGCAATGAACTTTCTGCGACCTACACCACAGCTCACGGCAATGCTGGAGCCTCAACCCACTGAACAGGGCCGGGGATCAAACCCGAGTCCTTGTGGATATTAGGTTCGTTACTGCTGAGCCATGATGGGAACTCTGAATCACTAACTCTTGAGTCAGCCTTTTGAGACTGAGGGGAGGCCTGGGGGCTAAAGGACAAATAGTACGGGGTTTCAGGCCTTGCTGTTGGGGAATTCGGTGACCTGTGTTTGCTCATTCGCTGATTCTTGAGAGCACCTCCTGGGGGCCGTGTGCTCCTGTACGCAGGACGCCACAGGGAATGATCCAGTGAGGGTCCCTGCCCAATAGAGCTTACTTGCCTTCGGGGACCAGGGGCAGATAGACCAGAACAAACAGGTAAACACCCAAGATACTTAAAAATTAAGGCATGTGAGCACAGGGGGCTGGAGGCAGGATGATGGGCTAGGCAGTAACTGGGGGAGACATCTGAGCTGAGGGAATAACGGGTCAGAAGGAGCCTGGCTGAGAAGAACTGGGGGAAGAGCCCACTAAGCCGGGACGTAGACTTTCAGAGGTTGGCAAGTTTTTGGTACATTTGGAGAAGAGAAGGGAGTGGGGAGGGGAGACGTGGACAGGGAGTGGAGTGGGTGCAGGAGGACCTGGGGCCAGGGTCAGACTCCGCTTCTTATTCCAGGAGAATTTAGGTCCTCTGTTTTCGAAAGGCAGCTGTGGATATAGCCAGAGCTCTAGGTAGCCACACCGCTGGCGATGGCAGATAGCCAGGAAGAGGAGGTGCGGGGTCAGTGACCAGGGTTTTGCAGGTTTTAAGGTGAGGGAGCCTCAGGGGAGTGGAGTTGGCACCCAGCTGGGGTGGGCTAGCCTAGACAGGCTTGAACAGAGAGCCCAGGCAGATCCTTAACCCACTGAAAGAGGCTGGGGATCGAACCCGCATCCTCATGGACACTATGTTGGGTTCTTAACCCACAGAGCCACAGCAGGAACTCCTGGGTCTCACATTTGCTATTTTGTCCAGGATAATGAGAGAATCAGATATGCATCCCTGAACGTGCAACTTGTGTCCCAGTAGTGGATCGTACTGTTTGTAGTAGTTACAAAAGAACATTATAAATCCTATTAATTGTTGTGTGATAAGGACAATTGTATTGTGCTGTCTTTGTGTCCTAAAGCATCATTCTGTCAAACACAAACACAAAATACTCTCCGCTTTCATAACCTTGTTTTGGGCATTTCTTAATTACCTTTGACACATTGGGAATTTAAAACTATGTAAGCGGCCAGGCTCATTTGATGGCCCTTTACCCCAACCTTCTCATCTTTATGTTTTTTTCCCCCACCCCATTAGATTCAAACAGTGACGAAGAAAGTCCTGATGGCCCCTCCGTCAGACGAGGATGGCAATGCCACCAATGCTGTCCTCTCGCTCCTGAACGAAACTGTGACTGAGGGTCCTGAGGAAACGCAGGTGGTTATCAAGAAGGGCCTGGAGTTCAAGGATGGCATGAATGTCTTAGGTAGGCAACCTGGTATTCACCTCCTCAGGGAGGCACCTCTGCCGAGGCCACGTGGCCAGCCTTTCCCGCAGGTCAGCAGCTGGGCATCCTGCGTCCTTCTCAGAAAGCATACAGCTCTCTCCAGGGAGCAACCTGAGGGTCACCAGGACTGACAGCTGAAAGATTAAGGGCAAGGGAGGGAACAGGAGCAATGCCAGGTGGGGACCTGGCAGGTACGGGACTGACATTCAAGGGCACATCCCTTGACATTCTGCATGGTGTTGGCAGATCGCTTTCCCCAGTGCTCCATTTCATGAAGTTACACATCCAAGGCTTCCATGCCTTAAGCATTCCCCTCCCCCCACCAGCAGCAAGCTGCCCTTGGACACATACCAGTTCTGTGCTAGGCATTAGGCATGTGCCCTCCTCACCTCCAGCCTTCACAGTCTATAAACAAATGCAGTGCTCTCAGAAGTCAAAAGTGTTGACATCGGTGCCTAAAGGAGCTTGCCAAAAAGGAAACTATCTTGGAGTTCCCGTCGTGGTGCAGTGGTTAACGAATCCGACTAGGAACCATGAGGTTGCGGGTTCGATCCCTGGCGTTGCTCAGTGGGTTAAGGATCCGGCGTTGCTGTGGCTCTGGCGTAGGCCGGTGGCTATGGCTCCAATTAGATCCCCTAGCCTGGGAATCTCCGTATGCTGTGGAAGCAGCCCTAGAAAAGGCAAAAAGACAAAAAAAAAAAAGAGGAAACTATCTTGATGTGGTACATACATACAATGGAATACTACTTAGCCATAAAAAAGAACAAAATAATGCCATTTGCAGCAAAATGGATGGAACTAGACTCTCATACTAAGTGAAGTAAGTCAGAAAGAGAAAGACATATACCATATGATATCACTTACATCTGGAATCTAATATAAGGTTCAAATGAACCTATGTACAGAAAAGAAACAAACTCATGGATTTGGAGCTCAGACTTGTGGTTGCCAAGGAGGAGAGGGAGGGAGTGGGATGGACTGGGAGTTTGGGGTTAGTAGATGCAAACTATTGCTTTTGGAGTAGATAAGCAATGAGGTCCTGCTGTAAAGCACAGGGAACTGTGTCTAGTCATTTGTGATGGAACATGATGGAGGATAATGTGAAAATAAAGAATGTATATATACATTTGCTTTGCTGTACAGCAGAAATTGACAGAACATTGTAAATCAACTGTAATTATTATTATTATTATTATTATTTTGTCTTTTTGCCATCTCTTGGGCCACTCCCGAGGCATATGGAGGGTCCCAGGCTAGGGGTCCAATCGGAACTGTAGCTGCCGGCATATGCAAGAGCCACAGCAACATGGGATCTGAGCCGCATCTGCAACCTACACCACAGCTCACCACAACGCCAGATCCTTAACGTACTGAGTGAGGCCAGGGACCAAACCCGCAACCTCATGGTTCCTAGTCAGATTCGTTTACCACTGAGCCATGACAGGAACTCCCTGTAGTAATTTTTTTTTTTTTTTCAAAAAAGGAGACTGTCTCAGAATTCCTGCTGTGGCAGAGTGGGTTAAGGATCTAGCGTTGCCACAGCCGTGGCACAGGCACAGCTGCAGCTCAGATTTGATCCCTGGCCCAGGAACTTCCATATGCTTCTGGTGTGGCCAAAAAAAAGAGAGAGAGAGAAAGAGAGACTGTCTTGTTTACCTTTCTGGGATCCCAAGGAGCCCTTTCCCCGAGCAGGGAGCCTTCCAAGTGTGACATCCCAGGGGTTTCTTTGGCTCTGCAGTTAGACAAGTTTGAATCCAGTTTGGATCTGTTACAGACCACTAACCGGTTACCTGACCATGGGCAGGTTGCACCACTTCTCAAGATTCATCTGTAAAGAGGGCATGGGGTTGGCATTTCTCTTGTAGATCATTATGAGGATTCAGTGAGATTGTGCACGTAGGGCACAGAGATGCATGCATGAGCTTCATTCATGCGAGCTGCTGTCATGACTAAAGGTGGGTGGAGCGCTGAGATGCTCAGTAAGAAAACACCCCACAGAGGACAGAGACTCCCCCTCAGGTGGGTGGCTCGTTTGCTCATCCACCCTGGGTTCACTCCCCACCATAACCCCTACCCACTGTTAGAATGGTGTCCCCCAAACAAGAAGGACACACATTTGGTCATAAGATGGGAGAAATGGGGAAACTATGTGGATGAAGTATGTTGGTCCATACAAGTGAGGTTTCTAAGGGTTTGAACGAGAGCTGTTTAGAAATGTTTGAGCTCTGGGCTCCTTCCACGGAGATTACATGCCCTTGTCTCTTTGGTAGGGCTGTCAGATAAAATGCATGTACCCAGCTACAAGTGAATTTCAGATGAACAACAAGAATTTATTTTCTTTTTCATTTTTGGTCCCCCCAAGGCATTTGGAATTCCCAGGCCATGGATCAGATCTGAGCCATAGCTGGATTCTAGTCATAGCTGTGACCTATGCCACAGCTGTGGCAATGCTGGGTCCTCAACCCACCGTGCCAAGCTGGGGATCTAACTTAACATCCCAGCGCTCCAGAGATGCTGCCAATCCTGTTGTGCCATACCAGGAACTCCAACCACTAGGAATTTTTAAGTGTTAAGAATATCCCAGATATTTCATGGGACATACTTACACTAAAAAAAAGTCATTGTTTACCTGAAATTCAGATTTTAACTGAGTGTCCTGTTCTTTTGTTTGTTCTAGATTTGATAACCGTTCTCCTTACTCATCAGAATAGTGGAGGAATAGCTGGGGGTGGGGGGTGCAGGATTGCCCAGTCACTGAAAAGTGGAAGCTTCAGTGAGGGATCTTTTCTTTGGCCTGGCAGGAAGTGGGTTGAGGAGGTGAGAATGAGGGAGGAGATAAGCTGACTAGGTTGCCAGGCAATGGAAGATGAGTTGGTTGTTGGCCATCAGTGGGAGGTGAGAAGAGGAAGGAGAGAGGAGAGAGTGGGAGAATGCCTCTGAGAAGGAGGGTTTGCAAATATCCTCAGCATCCAGGCCGGTGTGGCTCTTCTCTTCCACTCTCCAGACATCTGTGACCTTTTCAGGACCTTCCCAGCTCCTCCCCGGCCCCCCCAGACCTGAGGGCCAAGGGGCCCCACAGTTTTCTACTTTGGCCACGAGTAATGGGGCCAGGGCTTTGAGGTGAATCATTCCGAAGACTTTTGTGGTCTTTTCCAGATTCTCGGTGGATTCTGGGAAGTCACATGGCCTTTGGCGGTCCTGGGGAGTTTCAGCCCCACTCACTCCTCTCTCAACCTGGTGACCAAATCTAAGAGGGCTCTGTTCAAATGGAACACCCCCGTCCCAGTGAGTGTGTTCAACGAGGCCGTGTTTACACAGGGTGCAAGTGTCCAAGTGCAAATTGAGGTCTGGAAAGCTGAGGGAAGTCAGATGGTTGAGAAACTTCCCATTTACAAATCATGGCTGAAATAAGGTTCTTTCCATGGTCCTCCAAGGGCAAAGATAGTGGCTTTTTTTTTTTTTTTGGTTTTGGTTGTTTTTTTTTTGTTTTTTTTTTTTTTTTGTTTTTTTTTTTTTGGCTTTGGAAAGTCCCAAAGAGCGAGCATTGCAATAGTGAAGATAAAATCTGGCCTCTGACTTTTTAAAACACTTATTTCTTTCTTTCTTTCTTTTTTTTTTTTTGTCTTTTTGCCTTTTCTAGGGCCGCACCCATGGCATAGGGAGGTTCCCAGGCTAGGGGTCTAATCAGAGCTGTAGCCGCCGGCCTACACCACAGTCACAGCAATGCCAGATCCGAGCCGCACCTGTGACCTACACCACAGCTCACGGCAACGCCAGATCCTTAACCCACTGAGCAAGGCCAGGGATCGAACCTGCAATCTCATGGTTCCTAGTCAGATGCGTTAACCACTGAGCCATGACAGGAACTCCATAAAAACACTCATTTCTTTACGCCGCAGACTTGCAGACTCTTTTGGACTCGAATCTCAACCACTTAAATCAACTCCTGTGAGAGACGGCTCCTTTCAGCATCTCTGTAGTATGCACAGAGATGGCCAGTTTCTGCAGACCCCACCGGGGGAGCTGTTTTATGCTAGTTCTTTGGGACCTTGAGACCTGGAGCATTTTCTTTTAAAATTTCCAAATGGAATTCACCAAGTGATAACTAGCTATTCTCAGCCAGAATGTTCACAGATTATTGCTCAGTTCTCCGCTAGCAAACGCCTCTCCACGGGCTTGAGAAGAGCCTGCCTGCAATGTCCTCTATTCCTGCAGAACTAGGTCACTCTCCCTGGTCGCTCTAATTCTGGGTCACTTTAATTCTCACTAAGCCTTTGTTTTTGTGGCCAGAACGGCTCACTGGTAAGTCACCTGTCGCTCTTTCTGGCCAAGAGCTGAGAAGGGGAACTATGAAATAGTGAGGATTAACAATTTTAATGCAAGTTCTGGGTTCTTTTTGCTGAAGCTAGAGAGAGGGTCTGGTGGTTGAACAGTCTGGGTTGATATGTGCTTGCTGTGGGGAGGTGAGAGGTTTTGGTGACCAGGGAAAAGGTAAAATCAGAGGTCCAGAGAGAAAGACTTTTCCTCCAAGAGAATCAAATTATAATGCTGTAGTTTACCTTGGTACAGCTCGAGACCGCAGGCCTAAACAGACACATGAGGAAACTGGATAGAATAGGGAGGGACTGGAAATGACGGGACGGGGTGGGTGTGGGGAAGAAGAGGGAGAGGTTCAGAGAAAGTCAGATGGGCGAGCAAGGTCCCATCGTCAAGGGGACAATGACACGGATTTATAGTCCATGCAAGTCATCAGAATTGGAGCCCCAAGGGAGTTCCCATCGTGGCTCAGTGGGTTAACGAATCCGACTAGGAACCATGAGGTTGCGGGTTCAATCCCTGGCCTTGCTCAGTGGGTTAAAGATCCAGTGTTGCCCAAGAAATGGCAAAAAGGCAAAAAAAAAAAAAAAAAAGAATTGGAGCCCCAAGACTGGAAAACAGATTGGGAGTTGAGGGGCACATGGTGATTTGTAATCAGAAACCCAGAAAGCCCCAGGCAGTATGGGGACATCTGTTAGCCATACACATGGGAGGGTCTGGGTGACACTCCAGAGTGAGACCCTGAGGGAGGGACCTAGTAGGGAGTAGTGGCGGAGAGAATGTTTTGGGGAAAGAAAAGCCAGGTCTTGGAGAAACTAACAAATCAGGCAGGTTCCCAGGACAGATACTTAGAATGAGGCAAAAGGCCGCCCAGAACTAAGACCCAAGATTGGCTGTTGGAGTCGGTCCAGGACCTAGTGCAATTTGCTGCTGACATCAAGAGGTGGAGACAGTGTTCCTCAAATCCTCCTGGACGGGAATTAGGATTGACCCTGGGGCCAGGATGGGGTTACACTGAGGTGGACATCAGGTGATAACAAGTGAAGGAGTTAAGACGGCTGAGGGGCCAGGAAATTACAAAGACTATGTTTTCTCTTTATGATCCTGGGAAAAAACTCAGTAAAAAAGAAAGCATTCTAAACTTTTTTGACCATGGAAAAAATGGTGATGAATTAATGAATAACAGGTTGAATGCAAGCAAACTGGGTCATTTGGGGTTTTCCCAACTGTTTTGTATTTCCCATTGCTTTCTCTTTGATTTTTTTTCCTTTTTGTCATTTTTCTTCCTTCTCAAATTAGGCAGTAGGAAAATAATTTTATCTTTAGGGTGTTCCTGGAGTGAACTATACCAGCCATGCATTGATTTGGGATAACACCAAGCCAATACAGACATAACCCTGGCAGAGACTTAGTTGTTAATTGGTCTCTGCTCTTCTAACATTGGCTCCAAAATTTGCACAAAACCCCCCAAGTCCCAACAAGCCTTGCTTTGTTAATCTATATGCTAAAGGAATCTGCTCACACATGATTTCAAAAGCAAGGACGAGAAAGAAGAGAGTACTTTATCGTTTGGAAGGAACATGAATTTATTTCCTCCAAGGAACTAACCTGCTTACACTCCAACTTGCTCATGTGGAAAATATTCAGGAAAGCCGTAATTATCCAGGGGAAAGTTATTTTCAGTGTGAAACCTAATGCTTTTGTCTTTTAATGCTTACTTCGTGGGATAACAGGCGGTGAGAACGGGGCTCCCTACTTGGGGAATGGGAAAGCCCACGGGAGAAGAAATACATCCTTTATAATTTGTCCTTCTGTGTCATGTGATTCACCCAACAGGTCTGATAGGGTTTTTCATTGCCTTTGGCATCGCCATGGGGAAGATGGGTGAGCAGGCCAAGCTGATGGTGGAATTCTTCAATATTTTGAATGAGATTGTGATGAAGTTGGTGATCATGATCATGTGGTAAGTGGGCTTCTTCTTACCTCGTTGTGGACCCCATGGTGTTGGGGTCCCCCAGAGGACACTGGAACCTTCCCAGCAGCAAAGAGTGGGCGGGCGTGAACCAAGCGAACCAAGCAAAGGGCTCTCAGGAAGGACTGAGAAAGGGCTGAAAAACTTCTCTTTTAGAGAGTTCCCCAGAAAATGGGTTGGAAACCTACAGCCAGCCCATGGACCACATCTCATCTGTTTTGTATGACCTGACAATTAAGAATGGGTCTTTTGTGTTTACTTTGCAGAAAAAAAAAATCAAAAGAGTAGTACTAGTCCATGACACATGAAAATTACTTGAAGTTCACATTCAGGGCCCATAAATCGTTCTGTTGAAACCCAGTCTCATACCTGTTTGTTCATGTATTGTCTACAGTTGCTTTTGTGCCAAAAGACAGAGTTGAGGGATTCTGACCAAGAGTATGTAGCCTGCAAAGCCTGAAATATTTACTCTTTGGACCCTTATATAAAAAGTCTGCCCATCCTTGCCCTGTGAGAAAAGACAAAAAAAAAGAAAAAGAAAAAAAAACAACCACTGGAAAAATCAAGCAGGAATTCTGAAACCTGAAGCTCTCAGGAAACATTGAGATAGGGCCAAACTCCCTGGGACATGGCAGGGCCCAGGGCCTGTGGAAGAACCACTGCTCCGTATGCTGGTGTGCATAAGCAATGGATCTTAAACTCGGGTTACTCGTGACTCATGTGGGGGAAGAAAAAAAAAAGACAGAGTGAGACAGCTGTCAGGCCATGCAAGAAAAGTGAAATCACAGAGGATTGAACAAGAAGTGCTCTTGGAAATCTGGTTCCACCCTCTGGTTTTACAATAGAGAAAACTATGGTCCAGAGACACTGAATCTTGATTCTTTAACATCATCCTGATCATCATCATCACAAAAAACTCTCTTTTATTGATTTCTTTTTATCTGCCAAGAGCCATGATATTGCTTCATACCTATCAAATGCAATCCCAACAACCCTGCAAAGATGGCATTAGGGTTCCCATTTTACAGAAAGGACCACTGAGGCTCCTTGACATGAATGAACTTGCCCAACATTATATCACAAGGGAGAGGAAGAGCTGCAGTTTATGCTGATGGTAAAAATCTTTGGTGCATCAGTGGGTTTGTTTGAATCATCTAAGCAATATTGATTCCACTTCATTCCATGTGAGTTCGTGGTCAGTGGTTCTGAGACCTAGGGTAGCTCAGGAGACTGTGAGTAGTCCCTCCTTCACCAAGGATACAGTGTCACCTCCGGTCACGGGAACCATCTCATGTCCCTTTTCTATCAGAAAGATTTTTACATGCATTTTTTTTTTTCCAATCCTTACGATGGTCCTGTACGTCTGCCTAGAAAGAAAATAACTAGGAGACCAAACCACTTGTGTGTGCTCTGTGCCATAAGAATGCTGGGTTACGGGAGTTCCCATCGTGACTCAGCAGAAACAAATCTGACTAACATCCATAAGGATGCAGGTTTGATCCTTGACCTCGCTCAGTGGGTTAAGGATCCGGCGTTGCCTTGAGCTGTGATGTAGGTCACAGACGTGGCTTGGATCCTGTGTTGCTGTGGCTGTGGTGTATAGGCCCTCAGCTACAGCTCCAATTGAACCCCTAGCGCGGGAAGCTCCATTTGCCATGGGTGTGGACCTAAAAAGACAAAAAAAAAAAAATGCTGGGTTACAGACTCCCTGACTCTGCCCACTCCAGTGCTTCCCACCTGTTCCCCCCCCGCCTCCTCTGAGCCTCCTCCACTGCTGTGTGCTGCCTTCCCCTGAAACCCAACCTTCTTCTCTCTTCTTCTTCTCCTTGGCCCCTACTCCCACCTTACAAGGGCAGAATCTCCCCTTGACTTATATTTTATTTCCAAACATGGAGATGTGCCCATAGCAAGTTCTTACCAAAACGCGAGGAATGAGTGGGCCTGCCGAAGGCCCCAGGGTCTCATATCAAGAAGGTATTCCTCTTGATTTCATCAACCTGATTTAATAGATCTGGCTTGTTCTGATCATTACTTTATTGTACTTTGGAGACAGAAAGGATGCTAGTAAAATTGTGTCCCTTTTTCAATGATTGTACTGATTTTTCAACCTCCCAGGCAATGCTAGATGTCTGACTATTTCTTTTGTGTGAAGATTTAAAGTCACATGTCATGTCCCGCTGTAAAAACATTTTATATTATTTATTTTGTCTTTTTGCCTTGTTCTAGGGCCACTCCCGAGGCACATGGAGGTTCCCAGGCTAGGGGTCCAATAGGAGCTGCAGCCGCCGGCCTGTGCCAGAGCCACAGCAATGTGAGACCCGAGCCAAGTCTGGAACCTACACCACAGCTCACGGCAATGCCGATCCTTAACCCACTGAGCAAGGCCAGGGACCGAACCCGCCACCTCACGGTTCCTAGTCGAATTCGTTAACCACTGAGCCACGACGGGAGCTCCGTGTAAAAACATTTTAAAAGCCTTTTAAATTGTTCCGAGCTTACTGAGAGTTTGAGGTAAACGGTGATACATAAAGCCAACCAGGCCTCTTGCTATTAAACATTAGGATCTGCCTTTTTTTTTCCCTAGAATTTCTAGCAGAGTGAACACCCAAACTCTAAACAGGCAGTTCATTTTCCTGCATTATGATCTGGGCAAGGTATGAAAATTCCTTTCTTCATCCATACCAATGTCATCGCCACTGAAGCCGAGGGAATCTTTGAGGAAATCAGATGAGTCATGGGATCAAGTGTAACCTCCTTTCTCCCGGATGGAGTGGGTGTGGGTCAGGAAGTGTCCTACCCACTGAAATCAAAATCCTAAAGATGTAGCATCATATCCCAGGAGATAAAAGCAGGCGTGAGTTAGGAAGAAGACCCACGGAACAGTTTCTGACAGCTGTTCCGTTACCTCATCCAGGCGAACAGTCCGGAGGGTGTTATATGGTGAGAGATCCCAACGCTACACATTTCTTTCATTCTTCAGCTGCCTTGTCAGTGATTGAGAATGATGTGTGTGAGAAGGTTCTAGATAAAACAGCCAACAGACTGTCCCTAAAAGACACCCTCGAAGCTTAAGTCATCAGAGGACTTTCGTGGTCTTCTCTATGTGGTAGTAAGAACAATAATAATAGCAAAATATATCATTGAGATTACTATTATTCTAATAATCATCAGTATGAAATTATAACAGAATTACTAAATTCTTGCAATATGCTCAGTATTTTTACAATTATTGCACTGTACCAAATTAAGTCATACCAGATTTACAGATTCCTGCTCTATGCTTAATACTATTCCAGTACTTTCCATGCATTTATTTTTTTTTACTATAATAGCAGCAAATAGAGGTGCTTTTGTGAACCCAGTCTTCCTGTTGAGAAAACTTAGCACAGAGGTTAACTTGTTGCACAGCCTGAGTAATGCATGTTATAGAGAAATACTACCTAACTCAACTTCTGGGTTGAAATCAGGATCCTCTTATCACGAGCTGTTGTGACTTTAGGTAAGTTAATTTAGACACACTCTAAACCTCTCATCCTCATTTGTGAAATGGACTGATAGGGTTGTTATGAGAACTAAGTGGAATTATGATCAATATTTCTGCACATAGGAGCATTTCCTATGTGTCTGCCTAAGCACTTTATATGGACTAGTTTTTTTATTCTTGTTATATTGTAATTACCATTATTATCATCAATTCAGTCTGTAACCTTTGCTTCTGTGTGCATGAATTCCTTAAGAAGCTTGCAAAGCCCTCTGATTTATAAGAGAAAAAAGAAAGAAAGAAAGAAAGAAAGAAAGAAAGAAAGAAAGAAAGAAAGAAAGAAAGAAAGAAAGAAAGAAAGAAAGAAAAAGAAAGAAAGAAAGAAAGGAAGACAAACTCTTAATTTTGGTCTGATTTTCATATCCTCATTTTTTGCAAAGTTTTTTTCAAAATCTACACAACTTAAATAGAAAGTAAAACTTGGCATAATCTTACCACTATAGAAACATAAAGTGAGAAGTGAAATCTCTGCTCACTCTTTCAATTCTCCTCCCAGTTAACCCATCACCACCACCATCCATCCACCCACCAGTCCACCCATCCACTCATGCATTCATTCATTCCTTCACTTCATAAATACTTTTTCTGTGCCTAAAGTAATTTTAGGCACTGTTGATATAATGCAGCCTGGAGTCTCTACGAGCTGACTTGCACTCTATCCTGATGAAAAGGTCTAATCCTTTGAGCAGAAGTCACTCCTCGGATAGCCAGAACCTCTCCCTAAGTGGACTGGGACAAATGAGACTTGCCTTATTTTCTGACCCTGAGTACCGACAGCACCTTTAGCTAACTCTTGGAATGTATGCATCTTTCTTGACAGACTCTTCCAACTCTGAGGTCCCTTAAAATCTGTCCCAAACTGGCAGACTGGTGTTGCTACATGGGCCAGAACCTGAGTGGCTTGACGGCAGGCCTGAGAAAGTCCCTCTACTTACTTGCACTCCACGTGTCTGGCCCACCATCTGTCCTGTGCCTGAAAGTCCCAAATTAGTCACTTCAGTGGGTTAAGACCAAAGGCCTTGAATAAGCTGTAGCTAAAATAAATGGTTTCCAAAGACTGACCAAGGAATATCGGTATTTCATCAGTTGCAGATCATATTTTATTCCTGGAAACACTGATTTCCAAACACATCCGAACTATTTGGGGAGGAGTTCCCATTGTGGCTCAGTGGTAACAAACCTGACTAGTATCCATGAAGACTCGGATTCGATCCCTGGCCTCACTCAGTGGGTTAAAGATCCAGCGTTGCATGAGCTGTGGTGCAGGTGGCAGACGCGGCTTGGATCTGGTGTTGCTGTGGCTGTGGTGTAGGCTAGCAGCTACATCTCTGATTTAACCCCTAGCCTGGGAACCTCCATATGCCATGGGTACATCCCTAAATAGATTTTTTAAAAAAAAGAATTACTTGGGGAACCTGTTTGAAACGTGAATGCCCCAAGACCAGCTCCAGGAAATTCTAACACAATAGGCACGTGATGAGTCTAGGAAATCCATATTGTTTCAGGCAGGCCAGGTGATTCTGAGGCAGGAGTCTGTGGGTGCATGGACTGACTGAGTTCTGGGTTCATTAGTGCTGTGGGTGAGTATCTTTGTGGAGCCGAGTGCAGAGGTGAGGGGGCATCTTGGCGGGAATCTTAGGATGACAAGGACTGAGGTGCAAGTGGGCGGAGATAAGAATGGGTGAAGCAACAGTAAGGAAAAGACTTCAAAGGCCAGTCCCGGATGAACCAGTGGCTTTGGAAGTGATGCCCAGAGCTGAGGATACAGCGCATCTCAGGGCAGTATGGGAGCCACTCCCTCCCCAGCTCTGTAGTCATGTTCTTCCAACTTAGAAACTGGTCCCATAATTACTGGGTATCATTTGATTACCGAACTTTCATGGGAGCCCTTAGCCTCTGTATTTTTATTTTTTCATATCTTAAAGTTTTATTGTAGTTGATTTACAGTCTTGTGATAATTTCTGCTGTACAACAAAGTGATCCAGTTATACGTGTTTACATATCCACTATCATTCAGATTCTTTTCCCACATATGTTATCACAGAATATTAGGTAGAGTTTCCTGTGCTATACAGCAGATCCCCATTGGTCAATCAGTCTATATACCTCAATGTGCATATGCCAATCCCATACCCCCAGTCCACTCCTCCCCCTGCCCTCCACCTGCCCCCTTTGGTAACCATAAGTTTTTCAAAGTCTGTGAGTCTGTTTCTTTTCTGCATATAAGTTCATTTATATCCCTTTTTTAGATTCCACATATAAGTAATATCATATGATGTTCATCTTTCACTGTCTAACTCCACTTAGTACCATCATCTCTGGGTCTATCCATGTTGCTGCAAAGGTCATTATTTCATTCTTTTTAATAGCTGAGTAATATTCCATTGTATAGATGTACCACATCTTCTTTATCCATTGCTCTGTCAGTGGACATTTAGGTTACTTCCATGTCTTGACTATTGTAAGTAGTGCTGCAGTGAACATCAGGGTGCATGTATCTTTTTGAATTATGGTTTTCTTCAGATAGATGCCCAGAAAGGGTAAATTATTTTGCTGGATAATATGGTAGTTCTCTTTTTAGTTTTCTGAGGAACCTCCATACTGTTTTGTATAGTGGCTGCACCAATCTGCATTCCCACCAACAGTGTAGTAGGGTTCCCATTTCTTCACACCCTCTCTGATATTTATTGTTTGTGGACTTTTTGACGATGGCCATTCTGGTTGGGCTAAGGTAATACCTTGTAGTAGTTTTGATTTTCATTGATCTAATAATTAATGAAGTTGAACATCTTTTCATGTGTTTTTTGGCCATCTGTATGTCTTCTTCAAAGAAGCAACTGTTTAGATCTACTGCCCATTTTTGGGGGGATTGGGTTGGGTTTTTTTTGATATTGAGCTGGAAGAGGTATTTGTATTTTTTGGAGATTAATTCCTTGTGGTTTGCTTCATTTGCAAATATTTTCTTCCATTCCCTGGGTTTGTCTTTTCATTTTATCTGTGGTTCTCTTTGCTGTGCAAAAACTTTTAAGTGTAATTAGGCCCCATTTATTTATTTTTGTTTTTATTTTCATTACTCTAGGAGGTGGATCTGAGAAGATACTGCTGTGGTTTATGTCAGAGAGTGTTCAGCCTGTATTTTCCTCTAAGAGTTTTATAGAATCCGGTCTTATATTTAGGTCTTTAATCCATTTTGAGTTTATTTTTTGTGTATGGTATGAGAGAGTGTTCTAATTTCACTCTTTTGCATGTAGCTGTCCAGTTTTCCTGGCACCACTTGGTAAAGACTGCCTTTTCTGCATTGTATATTCTTGCCTCCTTTGTCACAGATTAGTTGACCAAAGGTATGTGGATTTATTTCCGCCCTTAGCCTCTTTATTTGCTCTGGTTTATGGCTTTGATTGTTTGCCTCATCTCAGAAACGTTGAGCAGTGAACTTGAACTTGGACACTTGCCTTTTTCTTTTCCATGGAGTGTCATTTTTTAAACAAGATGATTCATTAATGTGGAAACCCAGGAACTAGAGGCTTAAGCTACCTGATTTAAAAACAGGTGCAAGGAGTTCCCCTTGTGGTACAATGGTTGACGAATCGGACTAGGAACCATGGGATTGCAGGTTCGGTCCTTGGCCTTGCTTGGTGGGTTGAGGATCTGGCATTGCTGTGAGCTGTGGTGTAGGCTGCAGATGCAGCTTGGATCCCACATTGCTATAGCTGTGGTGTAGGCCGGCAGCTACAGCTCCGATTCGAACCCTAGCCTGAGAACCTTCATATGCTGCGGGAGCGGCCCTAGAAAAGGCAAAAAGACAAAAAAAAAAGAAAGAAAATAAAAAACCCATCACAGAGAAAAGGTTCTTCCCTTGTCCTAATTAATGCTCATTCAAATTCCAGACACCAAAGTGTTTGGGTTAACTCGGGCCCCTGCTTGCCATGTTTATTTACCCTGACACTCTACCTTCTGGCCTTTGACTAACACTCTCTATGGAACTCAGGTTCCTCCCAGCAAGCTGAGTGCTCCGGAGGTAACCCATCACCTCTCTAATCCATCGAACTCTAGCTCCAGTGTCTTCTCCAGGGGGTCTCTATAGCTGGTCTTGCTTGGCCATTCTACAAATTGCTTGTCCCAGAAGAGCAGGGAAATTGAATGGCACCCCAAACGTCTGAAATTTGTGGGGCTTTTTTTTTTTTTTCAGCTTTTTGGTATTTCTAGGGCCACTCCCACGGCATATGGACATATGGAGGCTCCCAGTCTAGGGATCTAATCGGAGCTGTAGCCGCCAGCCTACACCAGAGGCACAGCAACACGGGATCCGAGCTGTGTCTTTGATCTACACCATAGCTCACAGCAACGCCAGATCCTTAACCCACTGAGCAAGGCCAGGGATCGAACCTGCAACCTCATGGTTCCTAGTTGGATTTGTCAACGACTGCGCCACGACGGGAACTCTGAAATTTGTGTTTTTATGAACACCTTTGAAGGGTGACTGGTGCCTGAGAAAGGATGAATCTCTTGGTTTCTGAAGATAAGTGCTTTTTGTCCGAGGGAGTTCCCGTCGTGTCTCAGTGGTTAACAAATCTGACTAGGAACCATGAGGTTGTGGGTTCGATCCCTGGCCTTGCTCAGTGGGTTGAGGATCTGGCGTTGCCTTGAGCTGTGGTGTAGGTTGCAGACGCAGCTCGGAGTCCAAAAGTGCCTTCTGCTTATTTATTTATAATCCCAAGGAGCACAGAGCCATGCTGAGATGTTGTGAGTACAGATAGGCACACCCAGAGACTGTAAAATGGCAGGAGAGGTGAAGGTTTATTGGCCAGACTCCCTAATTCCTGGGGAAGTGGTCCTCCAACGTTGCCAGCCTTTGCCTCCAGGAGCGGAGCAGTGGAGGCTACAGGCTAGGTGCTCCTCAGGGAAAAGAATAGCTATGCTGATATTTTAACTAATTAGTGTCAGTTACAAATCACCTCTTCCAGGGGAGGCTTCCTCTTGAGAAAATATTTTGTTCAGAAAACCATCTGCAGTTGGGTGGCAGTAGCCTGTGAGATAACTTAGAAAGCCTTGGGCACGCAGACTTGACTCCTTAAGAATGGATGATGAGGGGACAAGAGGTATAAAAACACAATCCTCACAGCAACCCAGTGAGGTTGCAGTTAGCTTCTCTAAGCCTCAACTTACACATCTGTAAAATGGGCTTAAGTCACCAACCAAGGTCACATAGCTGGTAAGTGCCTGGACAAGCTCCATGTCTCATGTAACTCTGTATACATCTCTCATTTACTCCTCCTGGCTTACCTTTTACCCGGGAAGTGCTTGCTCTAGACACAACTGCAAAAGAACCTACCAAACCTGGCTTAGGAATTCCTCTCTTTTTCCTGACGTCCCCTCCCTCAGCTGGGAGCCCCACAGTCTTTCTTTCACATATGTTCATAATTCTTGAAAAGGTATCCACCTTTCCACAAGCATTTTCATTTCAGTTGGAAGTGTCACAGGCTGAACAAATTCATGCTCCAACAGCACCAGATTAGGCAATTAAAAAAGGGTGTTGCCACGCATGCAAAATGTGAGAGAGAGCGTGGTTAGCTGACTCAAAGAGTGACGACAACAGTGAATTGTTTTCAAGCTCCCTATAAGATAATACTAATATAGAAATATAAAATAAGCTTATGTAGGACAGGTTGGTAGATGGTAAATTGTCTGCTTAGGTGCCAGAAGCCATGAGTGCTCCTCTGAGAGAAGTGATTTGGCTGATGTGATGAGAACACCCCGTGGTGGAGTTTCACAGATTTGAAATTATTCTCCTCCTCCTTCCTGGTGTTGTGGTCTTGGGCCAGTTATTGAACTTTTCCAAACCTCAGTTTCCTCATTTGCCAAACAAGCATAATGACCTTGATGTTATGGTTGTGGTGAGAATGAAATGGGTGGAGCCCTCCCCATGCTGCTTGAAACGTGATGAATGGTGGCCAGTGTTGTTGGAGTAAGTGTGGGAAGAGATGCTTTCCGACTTGGAATTAATGAAACCACATTTCTCTAAACATACTCTTTGGCTCAGATTGCTTGTCTTGTTTTGGCAGATCTCTCTCTTTCCCTCTCACTCTGTATTGCCTAAATTCCTTCCAATGTGAATACAATGCACAGTTGAAAAACTCCCGTTTATAACTTGGTGAAACTCTTGTGAGCGTCTCTGAGAAACTCTAAATTCACTATCCATTTTCAAAGGAGATAATGGAGCGGAGAAGTCAACCAAGATTCTCAAAGACATAACCTGGGTGCTGCTCAACTTTTAGCTTAGTGCTTTCTTGAGAGGTGGTAACGATTGTTTCCAGTCGTGGCACAGTGGAAACAAATCTGACTAGGAACCATGAGGTTGTGGGTTCGATCCCTGGCCTCACTCATTGGGTTAAGGATCCAGCGTTGCCGTGAGCTGTGGTGTAGGTCATGGATGCGGCTCGGATCTGGCATTGCTGTGGCTGTGGCGTAGGCTGGCAGCGCAGCTCCGATTAGACCCCTATCCTGGGAACCTCCATATGCTGCAGGTGCAGCCCCCAAAGAAAAAAAGACAAAAAAAAAAAAGAGATGGTAAAGCTTATCTCCGCCAGCCCTAAAAAATTACAATGAAGCAACAAGATTTTCCTTGGGATTTTTTTTTTTTTTGCTATTTCTTGGCCCGCTCCCACGGCATATGGAGGTTCCCAGGCTAGGGGTCGAATCGGATCTGTAGCCGCCAGCCTACGCCAGGACAATAGCAACGTGGGATCCGAGCCGCGTCTGCAACCTACACCACAGCTCACGGCAACGCTGGATCCTTAACCCACTGAGCAAGGGCAGGGGCCGAACCCGCAACCTCATGGTTCCTAGTCGGATTCCTTCACCACTGCGCCACAACGGGAACTCCTCCTTGGGATTTTTCATCACACCAGGGGCCACTCGATCCATGGGAAAGATTTCAGATAATACAGTTAATCTAAAGCAGAATGTAGCATCTATTGAATCTCATGGTCCTCATTCAGCAAAACTCTTTGTATAGAAATCCCAGGCGTGGTACACAGGAGAGCCCAGATTTAAATTCTGAATCCCATAACCAGCTCTTCAATGCTTTTTTTTGTTTGTTTTTCTTTTATGTTTTTCAGGTACTCTCCCCTGGGTATCGCCTGCCTAATTTGTGGGAAGATCATTGCAATCAAGGACTTGGAAGTGGTTGCCAGGCAACTAGGGATGTACATGATCACGGTGATTGTCGGCCTCATCATCCACGGGGGAATCTTTCTCCCCTTGATTTACTTTCTAGTGACCAGGAAAAACCCTTTCTCCTTTTTTGCTGGCATTTTCCAAGCTTGGATCACTGCCCTGGGTACCGCTTCCAGGTAGAGAACATAAGAAATCACTCTCGTTTCTCTCTGCTCACTCCTCTAACTTCTTTGCCTCTTTCTCTTTTTCAAAACCCTCCGATCACAACATTCGATGAGAACACTTTTTGCATATTACTAAAAATTTTTTGAAAAAGTGGGATAGTTCGTACTTTTGGCTCCTTTTAGGAACTTTTGAGCTCTCTTAATGAACTTTTTGCTGGTACGCAGCTGTCTTGGATCTATGACCTTATATTAAATTTCCCAGATGAAAACATACTCTTCGTATCTACACATAATTTGACACATATAGCATTGGTTTAGTTTTAAATGTTTTCCAAAAGAATGTAATAGGATGTTACTTTATTTTTTATTTTTTTTGTCTTTTCTAGGGCCGTTCCCACAGCATATGGAGGTTCCCAGGCTAGGGGTCTAATCAGAGACGTTGCCGCCAGCCTACGCCAGAGCCACAGCAACATAAGATCTGAGCCACGTCTGCGACCTACACCACAGCTCACGGCAATGCTGGATCCTTAACCCACTGAGCAAGACCAGGGATCGAACTTGCAACTTCATGGTTCCTAGTCGGATTCGTTAACCACTGAGCCGTCACCGGAACTCCAATCAGGTGTTTCTTAAATGACCTTACAGGCCAATAGTCATGACAGCCTGGGAAGTTAAATTATATTTCCATCTTGCAAATCAATGAGAATTCTGTACTAGTAGAATGTGAGGTTGCAAAAAAGCTAAAATATATACAACTGGGAGACCTGGATTCTGCATTCACTTTCCCAAGATGAAGGGGAATACTCCTGTCCTTTTTCCTTCTTGGTCCTGTAAATTTCTTATGGCTAAGTATCTCTATTCATGAAGATTCTCTCCTTGGGGAGAAAAAATTAACTTTTTTTTTTTTTCAAAAATAAAAACAATCCTGTTTAGTTGTATGTTTGCTTTCTGGTGATGAGCATGGTAGTTGCTCATTATGAAAAAGTTCAGACGGAATAAAATTTTGGAGAAAAGGAATGTCCCCAATGATAACTGACAGTAACCCTTTAGTTAAAGTTAATATTTATCGTTATGTACATTTCCCACTCTTAGTATGTGTAGATATTATATTAAGTTGCTATTTTTCACTGGTCCACATATCATAAAAGTTAAATTATATCTATTAATATAGCTCTTGCTATACGTCTTATTATATATCTCTTACTGATATTAAAACCTGCATCAGAGTTCCTGTTGTGGCTCAGTGGTTAACGAACCCACCTAGTATCCATGAGGATGCAGGTTCGATCCCTGGCCTTGCTCAGTGGGTTAAGGATCCAGCATTGCAGTGAGCTGTGGTGTAGGTCGCAGGTGCCGCTCAGATCCTGTGTTGCTGAGGCTGTGGCATAGGCCCGCAGCTGTAGCTCCGATTCGACCCCTAGCCTGGGAAGCTCCATATGCCATGGGAGCGGCCCTAAAAAGAAAGAAAGAAAGAAAGAAAGAAAGAAAGAAAGAAAGAAAGAAAGAAAGAAAGAAAGAAAGAAAGAAAGAAAGAAAGAAAGAAAGATAAATAAATAAATAAAAACTGTATTATAATATACTGTATATACTACAATCCACCCCCACCCCAAATGTACATTTAAGGCATGTCTATTAAACAGAGCTGTGACAAGCATCCTTGTAAATACATCTCTGCAAGGATGTCTGATGATCCCATAAGGATAAATTTCTGCAAGTGGAATTTCTGAGTCCAATGGTGAGGGCATTGATGGTCTTGAAACACATCACCAGGTTATTATTTAGAAAAGTGTATTAATTTGTGTCCCCACTAACTGGGTGTAGGAGTGTGTCTTTCCCCACCTACTCACCCACCCTGAACGTTTCCAGCCACATTAATGCTTTCCAGATCCTATTGGTGAAAAGTGCTCTCAGTGAATTTGCATCTCCATGGTTTCTAGGGAGGGGAAACATCTTTCTGTGTTCTTTTGTGAGCATCCTTCCCTCCCTTCCCCTGCCCTGTTGGAGTTTCCATCCTTTCCTAATTGGTTCTCAGCTCTCTTATGTGTAAAAATATCAACTTATGTGTCACGTGTTGCAAATAATGTCCCCCTCCACTTGACATTTGTCTTAAACGTTTACAGTGCTCTTTGCCCCTATCAAGTTTTAATTTGTATCTTGGTCAAAGTTACCAATATTTTCCTTTAGCATTTAGAATTTTGATTTTGCTTAGGAGTATCTTTTCTACCAAAGATGATAAAAATATTACTTTACATATTTTTCACATACCTTCATCATTTTGATAGCTACACTGTCTCGAAATATTGTCATTATCTTTTTTTGTGAATGAGTAGAAAGTATCCCAGTCCCTTCCTCTCTTAAGCATAGGGAAACCCCAAATTCATATTTAAATCAAAGACAAATTCTTGGGTTGTCTGGCCAAGACCATGAATATTAGATTCACTTCTCTCTGTTACCCTGTATTTCACTTGAAAAAATATATATGGTTTTAATCTTTGGTTAAACTGTGGCTTTTGTCTGGATGTGGAATTTCTTTAAAAAAAAAAAAAGTCACTGTGGCAGGAGTCACATACTAGGAATTAACTAAGGTTTTCTTTGCCATAATGACCACAGGGAAAAGCCCTGGGCAGTCAGCTAAATATACTTTCCACCTCCTTGGGCCTTGGACGGAACAGCAGAGGGCAGAAAAGCAGGTGCTCTGTAGCTACTCAAAGACCCAGTATGGAGTGGGACATGGAGGGGAGTGGTTGACCCTCTTTTCTCAGTAGGCACAGAGGCTGGTGTCAGGGATGGCCCAGGACACATCTCTCTGCATCCCCGTGACTTCAGTACATGTTATTAAAATGAATCTAGATTGAAAAAGAGGAATCTCAAGTACCAGGCAGTTATTATTAGCAACTTTGGAGTCTGTCACATGGCCATTGAGGCAGGAGCCAACAAAACCCATGTCAGAATGTCAGCCTGTCGCCTGAGGAAAGAGTTAAAATTCTCGAGTCCCAGTTTGGACTGAAGGGGTACCTATGGATTTTTAAGACACAAAACTGTCCAGTAATGACATTAGGATATTTTCATGCCTTAGCAGTGGTTTTCCCTTGGGAGTTCCTATCATGGCGAAGCAGAAAGGAATCCGACTAGGAACCATGAGGTTGCGGGTTCAACCCCTGGCCTCGCTCAGTGGGTTAAGGATCTGGCATTGCCGTGAGCTGTGGTGTAGGTCACAGACACAGCTCGAATCTGGCGTTGCTGTGGCTCTGGTGTAGTCAGTGGATACAGCTCTGATAGACCCCTAGCCTGGGATCCTCCATATTGCTGCTAGTGCGGCCCTAAAAAAACAAAAGACAAAAAAAAATTAGTTTTCTCCAATCTGTTTGTAGTATCCAAAGACCCTTTGATGACGTCATGGGGAAATGAATGGGATAATAACAATGGATATAGTCCAGTCTTCCCATCAGTGTCCTTAGAATCATACCTTTGAGAAGCCACCTGCCACCCGCAGCTGAGCAACCACTGCAGACCAATGACAGTGTCCTGGTGACCTCAGAGGGGTCTTAGGAAAGGGCTGGGGTGTGGGTAAGAGGAATAAAGGGACACTAACTTTTCATTAAAGCAGCTGGGACAGCAAGCCAGGTCTGATGGTGCCCCTGCATGTGAATGAGGCCAGACTCCAGCTTTGCTCCCTGGCTTTATAGGTTGTGGTCATGAACCATCTCCAAATATCCATTTCTTCTCCCTACCTAAGACCAAGGAGCAGGCCTGCTTTAGACCCCTGACCTGAAATCACAAGGAATGTTCCAGTAAGATGACTCTGGCTTCTGTAAGGTTGTTCATAGGGCTTGTGTGTCCGTGGGTTGATATGATACATATTTAGAAGGACCTAATTTGAGACCTTCTGAGTCCTCTGGTCTGGGTAGGCCCTGGAATCTACATTTTATTTAGTGTGCCTGATGCTGATGATCCTCTCTCACTCTCTGAGAAACTGAGATCACTGCAGGTGTCTTTGTCCGGCTTGGCTGGAGCCCCTAATTCTGACAAGCACGAGGAGGGAACTATGACTCAGGCTGTAAATGCAAGAGAAAAAAATGTGCTGTCTGCATTGGGGTTTCCCAAGTGACTTTGCTAAGCTTTGAATAAGAGAAAAAGAGAATGGGCCACAAGGCACTTCCGTGGCAGTTGGAATGTTCTGCATTGCTTGCCATATTACTTAAACGTTGACGCAAATTCACCTGCCCTCCCATCCTCTCTAGTCCCATGGAAATAATATTCTAGCTTTCAGCAACCCTTACCCTTATAGATCTCCTGTTTCAGAAGACACAGAATATGTCAGGAGTTCTGGCCTTTGAGATTGAGTCATATGGTCATGAACTCCCATCCCACGCCTGGGAGGGGTGGGGTGAAGTCACTCCATATTGGTCTCTGACTAGCTACAGAGCACCTGCTTGTCTGCCCTCTGTCGCTGGAGAGACCTTAGGGTTGGCCAATGACCATTTATTTACTGGACTGTCTGTGAGGGTCTCCGGTGAATTTCTTGAAGCTTGGATTCTTGCCGAATGATCTTAAACATGTTTGTCCAGCAAGCTCAAAATTAGCAAACCCAGCACAGGGCAATTCCCAGGGGCTAGATTCAACCTATGTAGTCATCCTGTTGGAAACAGCATTTCTATCATGAAATCATGGGTCATTCACAAATTCCTCATTCCATCTTAGTGTTGATAGCTGATCCTTTTCTGACACTTTCCTTTGCAGCCCAATTAATGTGGGCAATCAGATGGGCTTCAATATGGAATCCAAGGTGGAAATAGTGACCAAAGGGAAATAAGAACTTGAACCTCTGAGTAGACCTCAAAAACTGGAACCAACAAAAATATTTTGCTGCCTGTTAGCATCTTACTAAGATTGAATTTGAGCCTCCAAATCGGTGGTTTTTAATTTGATTCCAGACACTGCTTTTTTCCAAGGCACTCTGTTTGACTGGAACAAAAGAACCAGAACCTTGAATGGCGTTTCACTTTGTCCTGTGCCCTACTTCTCTAAAGGGGACATAACTCTTGTTTCCCTCTCTTTGTCCCTTAGTGCTGGAACTTTGCCTGTCACCTTCCGTTGCCTGGAAGAAAATCTAGGGATTGATAAGCGTGTGACCAGGTTTGTCCTTCCAGTTGGAGCCACCATTAACATGGACGGTACAGCCCTTTATGAAGCGGTGGCCGCCATCTTTATAGCCCAGATGAATGGCGTTGTCCTCGATGGAGGCCAGATTGTGACTGTAAGGTGAGTGCAGTGGTTTTGGGGAAGCCCTGAAACAACCTATTAGCCTATCCCCTTCCAGGCTAATTCTGTTTCACAGCAGCCACTTGAATTTTGCTTGTCCAGGTGGAAGAATGGTAAAAGAAATAAAAGGAAAGAGGAGCTATTGGCAGGCTCATACTAATGCCTCTCTTTGTCTTGCCTATGTGAAATTGCTTCATAAATTTGATGTTATTTTATTTTTAACAGTCCCGGGAAGTTGCAAGGCAGTCATTGCTATGTTCATTTAATAGATGAGGAGACGCAGGCTTCAAGGGGCCTGCGTGTTTTGTCCGAGGCTCTAATGAGCTGGTGGGGTTGTCACTGGGGCCAACATCAACTGACTCTGGATCCAGTTTCTCTTTTCATTGAAATGTGCTCCCTTCAGCATTCCAAGGGGTGATAGCAGAAATGATGAAATACTGGGAGAAAGAGATTCCTTAGTGTAACATATAACATTTTCTACAAATAAATAGCACCTTTTTGTTCTTCCTAAAGCTATTTTTACCAGGTATATGCATCATTTAAACAAATTCAGAAAGCAGAGTTCCCAATGTCAATCAGCAGTAATGAACCTGACTGGTATCTATGAGGACTTGGGTTTGATTCCTGGCCTCACTTACTGGGTTAAGTATCTGGCATTACTGTGAGCTGTGGTATAGGTTGCAGATGCAGCTCAAATCCCTAGTTGCTGTGGCTGTGATGTAGGCTGTCAGCTGCAATTTGGTTTCAACCCCTAGCCTGGGAACTTCCATATGCCACACATGCAGCTCTAAAAAGAAAAAAAAAAAAAATCAGAAATAATACTTTCCCAAGAGGTCATTAAAAACACATTGCTTCTCTGTAAATTTAAAGATCATATATTAATTTATCTAATCCTCACAGCCACCCAATGAAGTAGGTACTTGTCTTAGTGAGCTTAGGCTACTGTAACAAAACACCATAGATTATATGGCTCAAGCAACAGCCATTTATTTCTCACAGTTCTGGAGGCTGGGAAGCCCAAGATTAAGGCACTGGCAAATTCAGCTCCATCCTCTTCCCGGCTTGCATACAGCTGCCTTCTAGATGTTGCTCACGTGGCCTTTCCTTGGTGCATGGAGAGAGCGAGCAAGCTCTTGGGTCTCCTCTTATAAGGGCGGGCACTAAACCCATCACGAGGGCTCTACCTTCATGATCTCATCACCTCCCAAGCTCCTATCTCCAAATTCCATCCCATGGGAGATTTGGGCTTCAGCAAGTGGGTTTGGGGAGGACACCGCTCAGTCCAGAGCAGTACTCTAGGGGAGCCTCAGTTTCCTGTATGAGGGGGACAGTCATCACACATTCAGGTGTGGTTGAGAGCTTTGTACCTGGTGCATTGTCACCTGTCAATAAATGTTTGCTACGAGTATCGTTACTATTATTATTATTATTATTTTTTTGTCTTTTGTCTTTTTTGTTGTTGTTGTTGTTGTTGCTATTTCTTGGGCCACTCCCGCGGCATATGGAGGTTCCCAGGCTAGGGGTTGAATCGGAGCTGTAGCCACCGGCCTACGCCAGAGCCACAGCAACGCGGGATCCGAGCCGTGTCTGCAACTTACACCACAGCTCACGGCAATGCCGGATCCTTAACCCACTGAGCAAGGCCAGGGACCAAACCCGCAACCTCATGGTTCCTAGTCGGATTCGTTAACCACTGCGCCACGACGGGAACGCCCTCGTTACTATTATTGATGCTTCATATAACACTCTTAGAATATGAAAGAAAAATGTGGCTCTGATACAGCAAGTGCCATGCTGTTAGTCAGTGGAAAACATGCTTCAGGTCATTTTATCAAGCTTCTAAATCATGTCCTCCTAACAGATTGCAGGTGAGACTGCCTACCTCCCTTGCTTAAAAATTCAAAGATGGATGGAGCTCCTTGGTGTCCCTGAATTCTTGGCCTTGATGGCAGTCATGCTTTCCATCAAGTTCACACCTCGAGATGAGAACTTAGAGATGGGAGGATGGTCCAGTGACCAGCTGATTGAGATTGTGCCTCAGTTATTTAAATTTATCTACCCAAGATTTATTTTATTTTAATAATGATACTACTGAGAATTTTCCCTGGATGAAGTTGGAACAAATATATTTAATACATGTGTCCCTGGCAAGTTCAGTGAAACCTGCTATATTTGTAGACATCCCAAGGGCTGTCTCTATGGGGTGGTGGTGGGGAATCTCCTGCCCCCATAGAGTATATGTAGGTCACTGTCTCTAATTTAATCAGAGAAAAAGAGCCAAGTCTAGGTTCATAGCTGTGCTTCCAAGTACTTTCTTCACCTCACTTCCCTGTATTCAGGGGAACAGGGGCCAGGAATTCTCAGCAAATGCATTAATTAATCATAGAGTTTTCAATGTGAGGAAGGATCAAGGGACATGAGGAGCCAGTGCAGCACTGGAATCAAGCAGACGAGGGTTCAAATCCCAGCAGACCTTGTTCAAACTCTGTGACCCTGGATCCACTCCTTGGTGCCACCATCTGTGCCTTTGTGTAGGGCTGAGAGGTCCGGCTGTGAATAACGTGTGTGTAGTTCCTTGCACAGCATCCAAGAACTAACCGTAGGGAAGTGAGCCAGGAGAGTAGAAGGACTGGATGAGCAGGAAAGGATAAAGGGACAGAGGGGAGGTCACTGCCCGGGGAGCCTGTGGTTGGGGGAGGGTATATTTGGGATGGAGGAACAGAAAGGGAACCAACCTCCAGGAAGAATTCTTTATGGGACTTTGTCTCACACAACCCAAGGGTAACGAGACAACGTGGCCACAGTACAAAGGGATGTGTCAGAGTGACTCATAGAGCAGAAGCTACTGATGTTATAAATAAAACAGCCAAGGCCGAGAGGTCCTTGGAACTTGGGGAGTTCCCCTTCCCTGGTGTTCAATCCATCTCGGGGAAATGACTGAGAATTCCCACCTGCCAGGACTGTCCCACCTGCCTTGGGACTTTAGGGACGTATTCATTGCAAAGCAGCCTCACCCTGCCCAGATTTCCCAGTAAGAATAACGATTCCCATTTACTAGGGGGTTGCAATGTGCTGGCCTCTTCTAAGGGCTTTTGATTTATGAGCTCCCGATGACTCCAAGAGCGAGACACCACTCATAGCTCCTTTTTGACAGATAAGGAAGTCAAGGCACAAAGAGGTTAAGTAAGTTGCCTAAAGCCATGTGGTTACTAAGTGGCAGAGCTGGGATTTGAACCTAGGTCGTTCAACTCCAGAAGCTTTGCTGATAACCACTGCACACTACTACTTCCTCCATCCTAGATGGATTCAAGGAAAACAGAGTTGTTGAAACGCTGACCCCCAGCTCTACATGGACGGAGCCAGGGCGAAAGCAAAGATGCGTTCTGTAGATCTCACGTAGGGAAGTGTCTGTTCTGAGCCAAGCCCAAATGTGGGAAGGATGGTTATATGGAAAAACCAGTGTGAACCACAAAACCTCCTGGGACCTTCCTTGAGGTCAGTTCAGGTTCCTCCCAGCTGTAAGACCAGGATTCGGTGCCTGGGCACACCAATGGTCGAACCCATTTGGGACTCTTATTCTTAGTTTGGAACCAGAAGACCTACTCTAAAAAATCTAGAACTGTGTAGCTATGAAGAAAACAGCACCCCCCCCCCCTTTCTTTTCAGCGGACAGAAAAGCAGCTTGGGAACCTGTATTTTCAGAAGCATTGTTCCATTTAGAAAGAACAGCTTTTACACATGGGATCCAGAAAAGAGCTGAAAAAGTCACTGCCACTTGCTGGACCAGAGAGGCTCCCTGGTGTCTAGACAGGGCCCTTGAACCCTAGATGAAACCCTCTTCCAGAGACTTCCACATGGTGTTGGGTGTGCCCTTGGCATTACTTGGAAAGCAAGGGTTGAGATGCTTCAGAAGGAAAGCCTCCCGTTATTTCATTATCATTTCTTGGCATCCCCTTTCTGAGTAATGCATTTTCCAGCCCAGGGTGAAACGTCCAGGCATTTGAAGCTTAATGTCATTTGGAATTCTGTTGATTTGTTTCCCTGATGTCCACTCATTTGAGCCTGGATATTTGCTATCCCGAGTTCCCATGTTAACTTTGGCAATGGTCTCCTCAGACTCTCGCCACATAGTCTTGACGTCTCTGGTTCTCTCCGAGACATAAAGGCGTAAGCAGAAATGAATGCAGTGGTGTTCCTGGGGGAGGATTAAGGGTGATTTGTTTTTCTTCTTTAATATTTCCGTGCCCGCTTTTAGGGCCATGCTTACCTTACTTGAGCCCTGTGGCATATTAGGCAAATCGGATGTCACGAGGGGTAAGACTCTAAGCCCTGAATGTGTAAGCTTCCATCATGATGAAGCAGAATCCAAATAGACCCTCTTTCCTGGGTCTTGGTACTCCGGCTTTCTCTATTCTTTGCAAAGAAAAAGGGATTTTATGACTGTCGGGAAAATTAGTGCCTAGAATTGCCTGCCAGGGAAGGCTTTGCCGAGTCTACTTTTTCTTCCCTTGACCCGGCCTCTTCTGTTCTCACAGCCTCACAGCCACACTGGCCAGCGTTGGTGCAGCCAGTATCCCCAGTGCCGGACTGGTTACCATGCTCCTCATTCTGACAGCAGTGGGCCTGCCGACCGAGGACATCAGCCTACTGGTGGCCGTGGATTGGTTGCTGTAAGTGTCTGTGGCGGGGGGGGGGGTGTCCTGCTGAGGGTCTAAGCACTGCCTCCCAGGGGAGGACAAGATGCATGGTTGCAGCCAAGATCTTCAGCGGTCCCCATGGCAACTCCCTCCTTTCCTCCTTTCTTTCTTCCCTCTAACATTTACTGAGAGCCTGTTTGGGAACTAGGGAAGAAAAAGAATCTTTGAGGGCTTCACCGTCTAGTGGAGGAATCAGATAAGTGAGGCCACAAAATGCAAAGCAAAGCTGTAAGGAACCAACTACTGATGCGCGCAAAGGATCTCATGCATAACTGTGCTGGACGAATGAAGCACGAAGCACAAAGGAATACATACTGTGTAAATCCATTTATATGAGGCTCTAGGAAAGACAGTATCATTTCTAGTGATAGAAAGTGATGGTAGTTTCCTCCCAGGGGTAAGTGCATGAGAATTAACTGGGAAGGGCACAAGGAAAGCTTTAGGAGTGAGAGAAATAGTCCATATATACACGTATGCCCAGGTGTCCACATTTGTTAAAACTCATCCTACCATGCCCTTGAAATGGGTACACTTTCTTGTATGTAAATTACACTTCAGTGAAATAGATTTAAAAATAGCCTGCATG
The DNA here is from genome assembly GCF_016906955.1 of Phacochoerus africanus. Classification (NCBI taxonomy): domain Eukaryota; kingdom Metazoa; phylum Chordata; class Mammalia; order Artiodactyla; family Suidae; genus Phacochoerus; species Phacochoerus africanus. The sequence continues at coordinate 27,253,557 of NC_062547.1, forward strand.
TAGAAGGATAGCGAGAGACAGAGCGAGACCCCTATCTCAATCCAGATGGAAGGTCAGCGTGGAGAAATCAAGGAACAGGGAAAATGGCTACGGAATTTGAGTGCCTGCTGGGTGCCAGCCCTTCACAGTACTGTGTACGGAGCCCTTCACACCTTCCTCTAACAACCCTGAAAGTTTGCTGTTATCACTTCCATTTTACAGATAAGAAAACTGAGACTTTGGGAGAAAGAACAGAGATTTGGCCCTAGGTCAACTTGTTTTTGGAGGCCAGCCCATTGACAATCAAGGCCGTGTGCAAGCTTCTAAAAACAGTGATTGCTGAGTTGGCTCGTGACTGCTAGGTAGAGTTACCCAGGTAGAGGGAGAAACAGGACCTTCCAATCAAGGCCAGCCTGCACAAAGGCAACATGTTGTGTGGGCATGTGTGAGTGTGAAGCAAGGAGGGTAAGAGGTGAGGCAAGGTGGACAGCCTTGAAGCCACGCAGAGGTGCTTGAACTTGGCTGTGTACACAGAGCCCAGCTGCCTTTCGCAGGGAAGGGCATTATCCGAATGTGTGACCCACTGCCCATTCACAAAGGCTGGCCGGTCTAGCCAGGTGCACCCCCGCCTCCGCCCCCCCATCCCCCCGCCCGATAGGGAGATTGCTAAGGTCGAGGTGGGGCTCTGAGGTTCTGTGGGCTTTACACGGATACTTCCTGGCCCATCCTGGAGCTAAAGGACAGGGGCTGGGGGATGCCAGTGGCTTCCATGTTGGAGGCTCAGAGTGACAAGTGCCGGGGCAGAGATCCAAGGTCAAAGTGCTTATTTCATTAAATTGCCCAACACGCCAGCGGCTATTTTTCTGATATTTATTGATATAGATTTTTAAGAGCTGTAAGCCACGTTTTATGGATTCAGGTTTCCTCCATGCTAAAACAAGTGCTATCCCTCTGCAATCACCCTTCCAAAGAGAGAAACATGCAAGTGGCTGAAGGGAAAAAGAATATCTGAGAAGGCTAGAGGGAAGCATGATCTTTCCAGAAAACTTGCCTGCTCTCATGGTCTAGATTAGAAACGAGAAGTGCCTCCTGGCCAGAATCTGTTCAACTCAGGAGCGCTGGGAGGAGGGGCACAGAGCTTCCTGACTTGTTCTCCCAGCAAATGCCTTGCGTGGGAGGGAAAAAGCAAAGCAAAGGACTCTCACCTGTCTCTGCCCTTCTCTCTCAGGTTGGGGGGGCGGGTCCTCCTCGCCAGCTTGGTTGATCTCTGTGTTCCCGTGCTGGCTCCCGAGGGCAGCTTTTCTCATGATGTCCATTCAGACAAGGCAGTCTTGGGGGTCCTGAGATTCAGTGGTGGTGGAAGGGTGGAAGGCTTTGGAGGGGATAGGATGAAGGAGACAAAACGGTGGGCTACGATTGGGTTTGGAGGAGGGCACAGTGGGAATGAAGACACGGGCCACCCCCTGGAGACGGAGCACACAGTAGAAGCTCAATAAATGCATGCTACACGTTCCCATTGTGGCTCCGCAGGTTAAGAACCCAGCATAGTGTCCATGAGGATGCAGGTTCGATCCCTGGCATTGCTCAGTGGGTTAAGGATCCCGTGTTGCTGTGAGCTGTGGTATAGGTTACAGACGCAGCTCAGATCTAGCATTGCTGTGGCTGTGGCATAGACCGGCACCTGCAGATCTGATTCGACCCCTGGGCTGGGAACTTACATATGCTGCAGGTGCAGTCCTAAAAAAAAAAAAAAAAAAAATGCATGCTTAAGTTACCCAAAGAGCTGCTGTGTGAGAACCAGGGGCCTTTCTAAATGTGAAGAAGCTGTTAGAGTCCCAGTCGCTTCCCCTGTGACTCTGGCTTACTGAGTCCTCTGCCTCTTTGCCCCTGGAGGTTCTTCACTTGTGTGATCATTGAACATCCCTCGCGTGTTCTGACAACGTCACTTAGTCTCCTCTTGGGCTTGTTGCTGAGGCCTGAAATCCCCCATTAGAGAGTCATCTCTTTAACAATTGTTGCTGGCCCCCATTATAATGTGAATGCATTTAAGTGGGAAAAAATGCACTTGTCCTATCAGGAATGAAGAAAAGGAGCTGATACTTGGTAGGTACCACCACATTCTTTACATCTGTTTAGAGTGAATCTTTAAAGATCGCTATGGTGTATTTCACAGATGAGGAAACCAGGAGTCAAAAGGCACAGGAGAGCTTGTATGGTCAGCTCAGGGCCCTTTCCACCACCCCACCCAGCTTCCTAGTGGGTACCAAGAGGCTCTAACAGTGGGGAGGAGGAGGAGGGGGGCCCAGAATCGGGGAGGTTGGGGAAGACAGAGCCATGAGGGTCACCCCTGGTTCTACATACTAACCAGAGAACATTTTGTCTGACCTGTTTTTCTTTCCTCTCCCGGGATTAAAACAAAACCAAATAAAAAGGCTAAGCGGGGACAAACTGGGTACACACAAGGTCTCAGCCTCTCTTAGAATTCCAGTCCTGCAGCCCTCGTAGGTCAGTCATTGTGGGCCCTGGTCTTTCTGGTCGTCATCTGCTTCCAAGCCTGCTGGGGGGCAGTCAGCTCATGAAACATTCAAGACCTTGCCTCCACCTGACTTAAATGGGAGCAAATGGGCGCGCACATGCTCCCACTTGCACGGAGAGCAGGGCGTCTTGACTCCAGGGCTAAAATGTGCTGGGAGTTGCCTAAACAGACAAACAAAAAATAATAATAATACATTTGTATTTGTTCTTCTGATGAAATTGCATGTGAGAAAACTACCCCAGGCTGCAGCTGGAAAGGGAAGAGTGATGAAGAGCTTGCCTCTAGTCATAGGGTCTGATCCCAGATGGAAAGAGGCCCCGTGATCAAGGGAAGAAAGGCAGAGTCAGGAGGCGTGGGTCTGACCATTGCACCTACTTGCTGTGGAACTGCCGACAAGTAATACTTCCTCTCTGGATTCAGCCATGGGAGCAGTCCCTTCCCAGCTGGAAAGCACACCCCGGGCTTTTTGAGCACCCTCCTAGTTTTAAGACCCAGACTAGGAGTTCCCGTCGTGGCTCAGTGGTTAACGAATCCAACTAGGAACCATGAGGTTTTGGGTTCGATCTCTGGCCTTGCTCAGTGGGTTAAGGATCTGCCATCGCCGTGAGCTGTGGTGTAGGTCACAGACATGGCTCAGATCCTGCATTGCTGTGGCTCTGGCATAGGCCGGTGGCTATGGCTCCAATTAGACCCCTAGCCTGGGAACCTCCATATGCCATGGGAGTGGCCTAAGAAATGGCAAAAAGACCAAAAAAAAAAAAAAATCCGGACTAGGATTCTGCTGGTGATGGCTGTGTGTATACAAATAATATATTTCTTCCTCTTTAGAAGAAAAGAAAAAGGGAAGAGGATCCTGGGAATGTGTGCGTCGGGGTTGGCAGCTAGGTCAGATCTGCTTTGAATTAACACTGGTTCCACACTGGTTTCTTGCTAGCGAGAGGAGTTCTGGAAACACGCTCTTGGTCTTGGGCTTCATGGCTGTTGGGTGTCCATCAGCACGTGGGCAGGGGGGATGAGCTGAGAGAGGGGTGCGGGGGGTGGCTGGTCATTCCCAGGTGAAGACATCTCAGGGTGGGGGAAAGGCAGAGACAAAGGAAAGGGGGGCCTTTCTTTCCCTCTCCAGGCAAGGTTTGCAAGCTTTCGTAACTCCAGCAATTTTTAATTTAAAACCAAGCAAACCCTTCAGTGACTTTTAATGTGCCATGGTGTTTGCCAGCTCCTGGAGATCAGCCAGTCTCATTACTGCCCACCAAGTCCTGGATGTTTTTCAATGGGCAGGCTTAGCTGCTCTGTCAATGTCATGGTGAAAACCAAGCTTCTTCGCCCTGAGAAGTGGCTGAGTCCTAGAACACTGGATGGGTGGGGCTGGTAAAACCAAAACCTTCCCCAGGGTTCAAGAAGTCCTTTGTGTCAGGAGTCCTTGGAAGATGTTTTTGAGATCCCCCCCCCAACCCTGACATCCCTCTCTTTGAAGGAGTCAGGATGGAAGGAAAACGGGGAGCTGATGATACCAGGGAGAGGGGACGAATAGCTGGGTCTGGCCACAGGTGGGAGGAGAGCCAGGTGGATGTATGGCCCATGTATCATGTGGGTCTGCTGGTCAGATTGTTTCTGGGGACATATTTGCTCCTGGAGGGTGTGATTGAGATGGACTTACAAGGAAGCCTAAAGGAACCTCCATCCCTCAGGGGGGACCCTGAAGCCCCACCCCTACCCCCCAATCCTTGCTGGAGGGAATAGAGCATTGATTCTCATATGTGAGCATACACCAACATCTCCTGGAGATTCGGGAGATCTGGGGAGCGGCCTGAGAAGTGGGTTTTCTAGCATGCTCTCAGGTGACACAGAGGATGCTAGTCCAGGGACCTCACTTCAGAAGCAGTGGACCAGAGGTAGGGAAGGGGGAGCAGGCATTCCTGACTGTGCTATAATGAGCATCTCTACTCTTTTCTAAGCACCAGTTGACATTTTCTGCATCCATTCAGTGAAACTAGATCAAAAAGGCACCAGCCTCTAACAGCTGATACTCAGTGAAGGCCCCTTCATTGTCAGACATTGTTCTAAGCACTTTACATGGGCTTGTTTAAAAAGTGGTAGCAGGGAGTTCCTGTCATGACTCAGGGGTAACCAACCCGACTAGTATCCAGGAAGACATGGGCTCAATCCTTGGCTTCGTTCCGAGGGTTAAGGATCTGGTGTTGCTGTGAGCTATGGTGTAGATCAAAGACACAGCTCCGATCCCAAGTTGCTGTGGCTCTGGTGTAGGCCAGCACCTGTAGCTCTGATTCATCCCCTCGCCTGAGAACTTCCATGCGTCTCAGGTGTGGCCCTAAAAATACAAAAAAAAAAAAAAGTTGCGGAAAATTATGAGGCAGTAGAAATATTATCCCTAAACTGTTCAGAAAACTGAGGCTCAGAGCAAAGACACTTATCCCAATTGAGTGGCTATTAAATGACCAAACTGGGATTCCAGCCGAGATGATGGGGCTGTTACTTGGGTGTTCCATGCTTGCCCATCTGGGTTCTTGTTCTCTTATCTGAGACACACACATATCTGATATTTACACATGCACAACTGATTTAACCACCATAGCATGTCTGGTGGGAAAGAAAACCAATTCCTACATCTCCTGTATCTGAAGATTCTGGGGGCTTATACTTAAACCTCCTGCTTTGATTTCCCACTTCCACTGATTTCTCCTTCTTTCCACATCTCACCTCCTCTTCATTCTCTGTCCTCCTTAGCATGGAATGTACCCCTTTTCAACTAAGTCCTTCCCTCCCTGCCAAAGTGTCCCTGACTTAACACACAGTGTAAGTGCCCACCAGGGGAGTGGGGTGGAGGTGGGGTTATCTTTCCACACAGCAAAGTCATGTTCTACTGTATCATAAAAGAAAGACATGCCAGTGAGGGGGAGGACAAAATTTAGGAGTTTTAAAACAAGAAAGAAAAGTCTCCCATCCCCAGAGTTCCTGTTGTGGCTCAGTGGGTTAAGAACCTGACATAGTATCCATGAGGATGCAGGTTCGATCCCCAGCCTTACTCAGTGGATTAAGGGTCCAGTATTGCCACAAGCAGTGGCTCAGGTTGCAGATGCCACTTCGATCTGGCATTGCCATAGCTGTGGCCTAGGCCTGCCGCTGCAGCTCTGATTCGACCCCTAGCCTGGGGGCTTCCCTATGCCACAGGTGCAGCCCTAAAAGAAGAAAAAAAAGTCTCCTTTCACCTACAATCTAATCTTGAGAAGGAGCAGAATATGTGACCCCCCCCCAAAAAAAAAAAATGCCAGTTGGTGTGTGGGTTATTTTAAGCTGAAGGCAGTCAAGACCCAGCAGACTCAGGAGACACTTTTTAACCTCCCTAAAAGAATTTAGAAAGAAGGCCCATGCCAGGAAGAGCACTGTTACCAAGAAGAACTTTTTCATTGGAGAGACTTACCTGTGTGACAGTGAAAACATTCGTTTACCTAATATGTGCTCTTCCTCTGTCTTCCTCCCCTTTCAAGCCCCAGACCCTCAGCCCCTTCTTTGCCCAGGCTGGCAGGTAAACCTCGACTGCTGACTGCCTTTGAGGCTCCTATTTTTATAAGGCTCAGGGATGTACAGAGTTAAATTTCACTGTTAATCTGTCTTATGTCAGTTTTTGTTTTTTTTTGTTTTGTTTTGTTTTGTTTGCTTTTTTTAGGGCCACACCCCCAGCATATGGAAGTTCCCAGGCTAGAGGTTGAATCAGAGCTGTAGCCACCAGCCTACACCAGAGCCACAGCAACACCAGATCCGAGCCTTGTCTGCAACCTACACCGCAGCTCACGGCAATGCCTGCTCCCCAACCCACTGAGTGAGGCCAGGGATCGAACCCGCATCCTCATGGATGCTAGGCAGATTCGTTTCCACTGCACTGTGACGGGAACGTCATGTCTTATGTCAATTTCACGATTAGACCAGTCAAAGACTCTAGAAGGGAAGAAGGGAAAATTTTTCCAGCCTGATAATCTCAAGTCTGGTTTCTCTGAAGTAATCATTGCTAATAAGAATTTATGGAAAGTAAAAATTTAATAATAGGCATCTATGTTCTTAAAAAAGAAATCTTTTGGTGGCCCCCAACCTTTGGGAATCTCTTACCAAACTTGTTTAGTTCCAGTGTCTCCCTGCCTTGCTGGGGCCACCCCCCCCTCCACCACCACGTCTTTCCCCAGCTCCCAAGACACCCCTCTCAGTTCCCCCTGCAAGGGAATTGGGGTGCTCGGTGTGTCTTTCCTCCTTCTTCAGATCTTGTCCTGTGTCCTAGCTTTTCACCACCCAAATGCCCAACCAGATATCTGCTCAACAAAAGACAATTCTCTTTCTAGAGTTAATTCTGCTTCTACCTCTTAACTAACAATCCAGCCCCACCCTGCCTCCTTCCCAGGCCTGCCTGCCTCCTTCCCCAGGCCCTGCCCAGGTCATAAACAGATAAAACACAGCATCACCTCTCAAAGGGCTCATAGTCTAGTCATGGGGGCGGATGGGGTCAAAAAATCCCAATGGTGCCCTAAGTGCCCAAGAAGAACGGATAAGACTTGATGGAAGAGCAACAGAGGAGGTTCCCCCTTTTCCCCGAATAACAGGAGGTGACTGTTATTATTACTTCCCACCATATACTAATAATGGTGATGAGCACAGAAGGTCGAGCTGAGTTTTTAGGCTGAGTTCATCGTGGCTGCTCTGTCAAGCCTTTTAAGTGCGGAGTAGAGTCTGGCCAAGGGCCTCTCCAAGGACAAGTACTCCATACTTGTTAGCAGCTGTTATCTTCTCCACACACTTGGAGATGGGTATTACTTTCTGTATTTTCCAAATGAGAAAGCTGAGCCGAAAAGGCTAAGCAACTCTTCCCACGGGAGCGGGATTGCCGTCCAGGCTGGAATCCAGAATTCACACTTTTCACCAGTGCTTCTGTGGGCCTTCCTTCCCTTCCCTAATGCCAGGTGGTCTGAGTCCTCAGATGCCCAGCATTGTGCCAGCCTGCTTAAGGTCCAGGACCCCAGGGGACTCCTCTGCCGCACTGTGCACCCTGCATTCTGAGAGGCAGACCTGAGGGTCGGTTTCTATGGCTGTTAAGCTGAATCATATGAAATTGCCAATAGATAGCCCTCTGGACTCATAAAAATTGGCAATTTCCTGTGGGTCACTCCAGTACAAGGGACCAGATGAGTTTTGAGTGACCTTGTCCCCTTGGCTCTGTGTTTCTGGGAGCAGGACTTTCAGACCATCCCTCCATCTCCCTGCCAGGAGATGCAGGCTGAGGAGAAACGAGAGACAGCACCTTGGCTGATGGCTTTTCTTCCAGGGAACCAGACCTAGGGCCTCCACGTGGAAGACCTTGTCAAGCCCCTCTTGGTTTTGATTCTCAGCAGCCCCCAAAGGCGAGCTATATGGTCTGTGCTTTCAGGTTCTGTCTCACCTCGGTCCCCTTCTCACGGTCTTGTGACACTGTATCCAGACCCAAGAATAGCAGCTGGCACTCTGAAATTCTCTTGACCAAGCAGCCTAAAAACTGCAGAGGTCAGCAAGGTGTCATGAACAGTGGAGGCAGTTGGGAGGGAAAAATGCAAGTCTTTGCCTGGTGGAGAAATTTTCCATATGTGAACCATAAATCCCCCTTTCCGGCTTTTGGCCAGAGTCAAACTTTCCCAGCGTTGGTCGGATATTCCCCTGGTGGCCCGGAGAGCAAACCCTCAATTCTCTCTTCTGTCTGCCACCAGCTGTCATGCCCTGTCCTCACCTTCTCAGTCAGTCTTCTGGAACAAGTCAATCCTACATAGTATCTTCCCTTCCTTACGTCTCATTCTGTTTTCTACCGATGGTGAGCTGGCTTCTGTCCCTGCTTCTGTATTGAAACTTTATTGCCAGGTCATGGAGTTCCCGTCGTGGCGCAGTGGAAATGAATTCGACTAGGAATCATGAGGTTGTGGGTGTGATCCCTGGTCTTGCTCGGTGGGTTAAGGATCCTGTGTTGCCATGAGCTGTGGTGTAGGCTGGCAGCTGCAGCTCCAATTTGACCCCTAGCCTGGGAACCTCCGTATGTGGCAGGTGCAGCCCTAAAAAGACACACAAAAAAAAAAAAAGAAAGAAAGAAAGAAAGAAACTTGATTGCCAGGTCAATAAAGACCTCTTTGTGGCTAAAACCAAGCCACTTCTTTTCCTTTTCTTGCATGACGTGCAGGTGCTTAGTTGGGAATGCTGCCATGGGGATGCTCCTCTATAGAGGGTGAATGTTCTTAGGGGGAAATAGTAACTTAAGTGGGCATGTTTGGATGCTCGACCTAGGAACTGTCAAAAATACATTTGAATCGACTTGATAAGATGAACGGCAACGTTCATCACGTAATCCTGTTTGTTTTGTTGGAATTCTTACTATATGTCTGGACAGTGCTAGGCATTTTGTTATTTTATTTAATATTCACACCCACCCTTAGGTAGGGAACATTTTTATTATTTCTCTTTTATAGATGAGACAAGGAAGGCTTACAAAGGTAAGTATAATCAGGGTCGTCCAGCAGGTAAGGGGAAAAACTGGCCTTTGAATCTCCGTCAGCTTGCCTCCAGGGCCATGCTTTTTCTTTACCACTCTCGGGTATTCCTTGTCATCCCCTCTTACTGGGGCTTCTTAGCAATCTCTGCCTGATTCTGTGGTGACCTCAAGACCCCAGTCTTCCTTCATGTATAGACTTTGTCTCTCTGAGGCAGATCTTCTAAAGCAGACAAGAGGAAACAAGCTTTTTTAGATGGACAGATGCCCTCGAGAGTGGAGGCCAGGCTTTGATCTTTATTTTTTTCATGGGCAGCATCTTCCTGCTTGAAACCAGAAGGACAGCTGGCTCCCAAGCTCCTTGCAAGAGGACCAGGCCAGCCTCTTCCTAGTGCAACTTCATTGTTATTGTTCTTTAATGAGAAATAGATTTGATTATAGCAGCTAGAATTTATTTCAGGGCCTTGTTCCAAGAACCAATTAAAGATTCCACTTTGCCTTAAACTAATTCTAGTATCCTCATCTATTTATTTTGAATTGATGGAAGACTAGTGTCTGGACTAATGTCTCAGCAGCATCTTGACCTAAACTCCTCTCTTTTCTTTTCTTCTCTTCTTTTCTCTTTTCTTTCCTTTGTGGTTTTTCGAGAATCCTTTTTAGAACTTTGCATATGGAATAAATGTGGTCAAAAGGACTCTGCACTGATTTAAACTTACAGGTGAGAGGGAGTTCCCATCGTGGCTCAGCAGTAACAGAACCCAATTAGTATCCATGAGGATGCAGGTTCGATCCCTGGCCCTGCTCAGTGGGTTAAGGATCTGGCATTGCCATGAGCTGTGGTGTGGGTCACAGACACAGCTCAGATCCCGTGTTGCTGTGGCTGTGGTGTAGGCTGGCAGCTGCCGCTCCGATGCAGTCCCTAGCCTGGGAACTTCCATTCGCTGTGGTGTGGCCCTGAAAAAAATTAAATAAATAAATATACTTACAAGTGAGAGAGTATAACTTACTCTTAAGAACTTAATTCCTTTTCCTGCTGCTGACCTTTTAGGAGGGAGAGTTACCAACCATCCTATTCTTTAGGTCAGAACTTGAGAAACAAGCTTTGCAGATGGATTTTTCTCAAACCTTCCTGGCTCAAGAGGCCCTCTGGAAGGTTTAATTTTTTTCAAGGTAATAGAGAAAGTGAGAGAAAATATTCTGGTTTTCTCAGGACACACAGTCACTCTGCACGTTGGTCAGGGACAACACTGTGATGGAGTTTCTCACCCAGCAGCTGTGCCTGTGGATGTGTGTTGCGGGGAGAAACTGGGCTCCAGGAGAAAAGAGAGCATTAGTTTTGATCCTTCCAGAAAGATGAGTTTTCTATTATGGGGAAATTCACAGGTGACTTACTCTTTCCCGTTAATTAATAAATAACTAGAGAAAATCTGGAGTTTTCCAAGAATAGATCAAATCAAGAGAAATTGCTGGGCACAGCTAGGAATGGCTGCAGTGTGGGCGCGAATTCTGAGATCTGGGCGCATTATTTCCTCGAATTCTTCCTTCTCTCCTCTCCTTTCTCGTGGCCATTGTTTATTGGGTGTTTACCATTCATTAGACATTTTGCTAAGCAATTTATTGTACATGATCTCATTTAATTTTCACACAAGCGTGCAAGAGAAGTATGACGGTTGTCACCAAATGACCAGTAAAGAAACGGAGGTTCATAAAAGTTAAGTCACTTGCCCCAGACCAGGCAGGAGGGAAGGTCGAGCCGGAACTCAGTCCCAGGTCTTTCCGTTCCAGACCTTGACCCAAACATCGCATTGTACTGCTTCCTCACTCAACGCATTCTGTTCTTCGTCCCCAGGGACAGGATGAGAACGTCCGTCAATGTCGTGGGGGACTCTTTTGGGGCTGGGATAGTCTATCACCTCTCCAAGTCTGAGCTGGAAACCATTGATTCCCAGCACCGAGTGCATGAAGATATCGAAATGACCAAGACCCAGTCCATTTATGATGACATGAAGAACCATAGAGAAAGCAACTCTAACCAGTGTGTCTATGCTGCACACAACTCTGTCATAGTAGATGAGTGCAAGGTACCTTTCCCATTCATGGATATTGAGACCTGTATATAATAGTGCATGATCAGTTTCTTACTGCAAACACAAAAGCCCTGCATGGATTCTTATCATATTTATTTTTCTAAAGAATCACGTAACTCAAGCTTGTGCGAGTCCCAGATCATCTAACTCTGTGTCTAACGTTATAGGAAATCAACACATCTAACAGTGAAAGAGCCAATCAGTTGCTTGTTTCGTCCGTGTGATAGAAAAGAATCATTCTGGTTCCCCCACCCACCCACTCCACAAATTCAATCAGTTCTCTTTGAATACTGTGCTCAAGAATTTGTGGCTTTTAGGGCTTTCCTGGTTTCCGACTATTCCAATCCTCAAGTGAAACACGAAGAGAAATACTCAGAATCATATGATTTATGGCATAAGTATTCCGCCTTGCTGAGTATCATGTATTGGTGGAGAATGTGCTCCCATAACTTTGTGCAGCCATCGTTCTCTCAGTTATTTTCGTGGGAAGGTGAGTTTTGATCTGGCAGTGACTTTGCTCCAAAAATGGTGAAGTATTTTCAAGTAAAGAATAACTCCCCTTCAGGGAAATTATCCATAGATGTCTTTTAAACAACACCGTGTGTCAGACACTGCCTGGCAGCACCTTCTTTCCTGAAGCATGGATGTTCTGGACTCTTTTCCAAGCTGTTGAATGCTTAAGTCTTCAAGCTTGATGGGCTCTGTCTAGCCTTCATTGTATCTAACTTACATTGTCAAAGACCATGTGTCATGACCAGAGTGAAACAAACTTGGAAAAACCCTGGCAGGTGATCGGGGTCAACTTTGGGGGTTGGGTTGCTAAAAATGGTTCCAGGCAACAACTGAGGACAATCTGAACCCAACACAGATTTCTGATACCTTTTTGACTCTTGTTGACAAGATCTCATTTAATAGTTCATTTCTCCCTGCATTTATTTCTGGGTCATTCCGCATATATGTCTTGGCTTCTGCCCAGGCAACTAGGGATGACCCAGAAGCAACTGTCTTTATTGGACTGCAGCTTAGGTCCAGCCACCATCTTTGGCTCACCCTCTTTGTACCAGCTACCTGTGTGGGTACACCAGGGCTCTGATGAAAATTAGAGGGGGGCCCCACCCATCAAGAGGCAATCGCCTAAATTAATTGACTCAGGGAAAATGATTACAATTGTTGGAAATTCAGATGTACCTAAATGGTACATACTCCATTCTGCTGGAAAGTTAGTGTTTCCCACATCTAAATGAATGTGCTGGATTATTCCCCATCAAAATGTTAGCTTTGGTCAACAAGGGTCAGCATTCCATGAAATGGCTTTATGCCCTGTTAATGAGTATTTATTGTGTGCCTTGTGGGGTTTAGTTGAGCACCCCCGTCGTATTCCTAGGACTTCCTAGATTTTAATTATTAATCAAGTTTTATTGAGTGCCCATAATCTGCAAAGCCCTGAATTTGGCATTGGAGGACAGCAAAAGGAAGGTACAGTTACATAGAGGAGATATAACTTGATCCCAATTACTGCCATACAAAGAAAACTAGTATTATGAAGCAAAATAAAATTATATATGTTATATATGAAAAGAATCCTAATGGTTAGTAACCTTTGGTATGGCCCTTTCAGAGCATCTCAAAGGCTTCTTAACAATATTGTGTAGGATATGTTTTGAAGAAGGTATGGAGGTGTGGAGATACCTTTAAAGTTCAGACTTTTTTTCCCTTAAAAGACATGACGCACATCAGGACACATTTGCTTCATTTTTAAAGCAAAACAGTTCAAGCCCTAAAGGGAAATATGAGTCAACTGCCCCTCTCATTAGCCCATAAGGAGAGAGGCAATGTCCCCATTTATCATTGCTGTGCCCTAAAGGAGTACCAGGGATGCAGTATGCTCTTCAGAAATATTTACTGAGTATATCCTTTTAGCATCTTGATCTTGTGCATTAATTCAGAGACCCTTTTTTTCTTTCTTTTTTTTTTTTTTTTTTTTTTTTTTTTTTTTTTTGCTGGACAGTTCCATAGAGATAGTAGCTCAGTCTCTCTAGGAGACTGACCACCAAATCAACCACCTGCAACTCATTGGCGAATGTGTGTTTAGATGGTCCAGTGGTGAAACTGAGCAGGTCATGGAAATGATGAAATGGCCATATTGGTTTAACAACTATTCTGCTGTTTGCATTTTTTAGTGAAGTGACTGGGTTCAGCTCAGTTGATAGGTGAGGCACAATGACCCTGTTGGCTCTAGACCAATTAACTGAGTTGACACCAAAGTGCAGAGGAGGCAGCCAGGGCTATGGAGATGAATTTTCGAGCTTTCCCAGAATATCTGAGACACATTTACTTTTGTCTTTGAACCTCCTTATGGTCCATTCCCAGTCTCGCTGCTTTGAAAACTGAGATGGGAGCCTCCAATGCCTACTGCCAGTCCTCTCCCCTTTTTGCTTTTCTATTACCCAGTGTTAGAACAGAATGGGGTAGAATAGATTGGGGTGTAGAGTCCCCCTTTCCTTAATCCAGCCAGAAAAAAGGAAATGAAAAAAAAAGGAGTTCCTGTCGAGGCACAGCAGAAATGAATCTGACTAGGAACCATAAGGTTGCAGGTTCGATCCCTGACCTCACTCAGTGGGTTAAGGATCTGGCGGTGCTGTGAGCTGTGGTGTAGGTCGCAGACACGGCTCAGATCCTGCGTTGCTGTGGCTGTGGTGTAGGCTGGCAGCAACAGCTCCGATTCGACCCCTAGCCTGGGAACTTCCATATGCCGTGAGTGCAGCCCTGAAAAGACAAAAAACAAACAATCAAAATACCCCGCTGTCCCAGCTACTTTTGAAACACAGGTCCCAGTATTTGAAAACAACAATCCCCCCACCCCCGCCTTCCACACTGAGTTCTGTCTGATTTCCAAAGGCACCACACTGTGATTTATAATTTGGCACAACTATTGATCTGGTTCGTCACTGAAAGCCAAACAGGTACATTCAAGGTCATGGTGAATAGGTAGCTTGCTCCAGGCAGACAGCTTGTCCCTGGCAGCCTTTTCTGACAGTTCACTGAAGGGGAACAAATTTGCTGTCACTCTGGTCATACCTCTAACCACTTTAAGCATTGTTATGTCATGTAGGTCTGTCTATTTTCAAACTCTTGCCTTGTAATCGTAGCTTGAAGTTAATGCAATTTTTTTTAATTTTAATCAGAATAACTGCATGTGATGCTGTCATTGCTTGTTGCATGGTCTTTCTTTTTAAAAAAAATGTGGGGATCTCATGGGGACTGGAGGAATGAGCGGTTTACAATTTTCATTTGCTTGGTTCATGCAAAGCCCTCGGTTTTCTGTTCCTAGCATGTAGTGTGTGTTCCTAATGCATGCGACTCACTTCCACATGGGTACGAAGAAGGTCAGATTGCTTTCAAACATTGCTGCGTTTGTCATGTCTCCATATCCTAATGCTTCCATAAATCCAGTCTCTTCATTATGTGGAATATCAGTCGTGGGTTTAAGTTTGCACATGACCTTGAGGACAGACAGATGGAAGGTAAGCTAGGAAAACGACTTAGAAGAGGAGGGGGAAAGCCTCCCATTCCGTGTAAGGGTTCAGTTCGCTTAGAGCCAGGGAAGCATAATATGGACAATCTGGTGATTACAGTTGATTAATTAATATCTGCATCAAAATAATTTGGATATGCCTGTCACGGATCTCAGGTTTTTAAGGCCCTCCTTTCCTTTTTTAATGTTAAAAGTCTGGGTAGCTTATATGACAGAGCCAGACCCTCATGATTTCTGATTTTAAAATTGGATGTGTTGGCGTTTTCACTGTGGCACAGTCGGTTAAGAATCTGACTGGAGTGGCTCGGGTTGCTGTGGAGGTGTGGCTTCGATCCCCGGGCCAGCACAGTGGGTTTTAACTGTGACTGTTTTTTGGTCACAGCTGCAGCTCAGATGCGGGTCCTGGCCTGGGAACTTCCATATGCTCCCTGTGCAGCCTTAAAAAAAAAAAAAAAAAAAAATTGGAGTTCCCATCATGGCTCAGTGGTTAACGAATCTAACGAGGAACCATGAGGTTGCGGGTTCGATCCCTGGCCTTGCTCAGTGGGTTAAGGATCCGGCGTTGCTGTGAGCTATGGCGTAGGTCGCAGATGGGGCTTGGATCTGGCACTGCTGTGGCTGTGGTGTAGGCCGGCGGCTACAGCTCTGATTTGATTCCTAGCCTGGGAAGCTCCACATGCTGCGGGTGTGGCCCTAGAAAATACAAAAAACAAACAAACAAACAAAAATTGGATTCACAGAAAAAACACCTGGCCTCATTGCAACTGAATCTTTCACGTGCATGAGTAGAGCTAGATGCCTAGTTCTGGAATTTTTTTCCCCTCTGTGGTTGTTTGGAGTAGCACCATGTTTTAAAGGCTGCATTATTGTATAAGGGGTCTAGGGGTGATCAGACACCCTCACAGCCCTAAATGCATAGTAGAAGTTATTTCTCCCCCAACTCACAAAGTCTCTCTAGTCCTTTAATACCTTCCCCACAAGGCAAATATATATATATATATATATATATATATATATATATATATATATATTTTTTTTTTTAATATTCACAAATCCGCATTAAAAGCCAAGACCAAGCTCAAAATTGTTTAGGAAGGAACAGCATTTAAAATTCACCCTGAAGTAATGGAATATGAACCTGGGCCTGGTGCTCCTCCACATGACCCCAGGGGGTGTGTGTGGGGGGGTCTGGTTCATGGCCTGTAAGCTGGATGTTGGTGATAATTATTTCCAGGTAACTCTGGCAGCCAATGGAAAGTCAGCCGACTGCAGCGTTGAGGAGGAAGCTTGGAAACGTGAAAAATAAAGCTATGACTCTCAGCAAATTCTTGAATAAACTCCCCAGCCTATCTTATGGTAAAAGAGGATATAAACAAGCTTTCTTTAAAAAGAAAAAAAAAAAAAGCATATATTTCTATGTTTACTTACTCTGTTAGCTGAGGCTTAGAAGGTCCGTTGCGAATCAGTGATAGGCACGGTGCTGTGTCTTTGCCAAATAATGCTTCGTAACTGTCTAATTTTCTCACGTGTATTATCCTTTGGATGCTGCTGGAGGAATCAGTTTGAATCGAAGACACGTTCTTGCCAGCTTCCCTTTTCTCTCAAGATGCAGAACTGTGGATGTTCTTTTTCCCAGGAGACAGGACTGAAGCATGTGTGGCACATGCCAGGGTTTTGGAGTCATGAGCAGACACCCAGTGTGCTACTTCTTCCAGTGTTCTCCATGCCTCGCCTTGTAATGCACAAGAGATTCTGTTGGAAGCCTCTAGAAGTAAATCCCCTTAAATGTCTCATAGCATTTGCCCTGGTGTTGAGTCAAAGAAAGTATCTGTCATAGGGAGCTTGGACAGTTTCTCTCCTGTACACTCTTTAAACTAAATGCTTCAAAGAGCATTGGAGTGGGAGCCGCACTCTTAGAGTTAGCGGATCATGGAACCCTCTGAGCCTCTGCTCTACCCCGTCTCATCTACGGGCATAATTGTTGGAATTTCAAAGTATGTTTCATAATTGGGTCTAAATTCGATAATGGATTAGGATGCAGTTTGCACATAACTGCTGTATATTGTGGCAGTGGTATTTGCCTATAACTGCTGTATATACTGACAAAAGTCAGAGAGCACACTCAACATACCTTTTGACCAGATTCAAAGCTGCAGATTTGTTTGTGTTTGGTTTTGCGTCACCTGGCGTAGTCGAATCAAATGAGGTTATTTGATCTATGCTTCCGTTTCTTTGTTTCATCTATAAAATTCTTATTTGGGTTTCTACCCTTCAAGAAGGGCATTCTAAATTCTCAAATCATTTCAATCATATTCTCATCAAACTGGAAGGCTTAATCCTTGTATCCTCCTCACAGAGGGAGGACAGTTGTGTGGGCTGCACCTCTTTTAGTACTAATCTCTTGGTAAAACCAAAATGCTCTTAGTTACCTAATATGTAGAAAGCTTCTTGTTCTAGTATATCAAAGCACCTAAACCCAGTTCCAGGACACAGTTGGAAGCAGAGCCAATCTTCCTCCTCAGTCTTCTCCGTGAAAAGGAACAGAAAACAAACACACGCAAACTCCTACAAAGGTGACATTCCCATGGCAAGGTCAAGGCCGCCTTGAGCCATGAAGTAGGAACAAAGGATGGCTCTGCAGAATTTTACAGATGGAATCTTTTCAAGGCTGTGAAAGGTGGAAAGAATACATAATCGAATTAGCACAGCACCTTGCATGCTGGAGGCATCTCCAAGGGACATTGTTTCATGTCTATCCTATCATTTTCTATTGAATAACCCACAGTGTTTTCCCAAGGTTGCTGGCTTTGGGAGTTTGCTAAGGACTTGAACATGAATCCCTGAGAAATCAAGCCCATTTAACTCTAAGGAGTGTGTAGAACCTTGGTCTGAGAGGGAGTCGGGTGGTCATCTGAGGCCAGCAGGGGGGCACCGAGACATTCATGGATAATCACGGAGCTCAAATTCTCGAAGAGAAGATGCTTATAGACTTCACATACCCTTTATTACCTGCTCCTTGTGTCTTTTCTCTTCCAAACCAGATACCTTTGGAACATCCAAGAGACATGAAATTCTAATAGCATTGTCTCTTAAGCCCTAGTTACTTTGGGAGACGAATCACTGGAGAGCAGTATTAAGCAGCTTTTTGCTGTTTTAAAAAAATGGCATCAGTCTTCCTTTTCATTGGCTGGATGGTTGAAAGGGTGGCTGAGGGCGTGCTGAAATGTAGTAACAAAAAAGTGCATCCTTTACAGCAGATGCTGTGGGTGGAAGAGACAGTTCCTGAATTTAACTATGAAACTGTTAAGGAGGGTCTTTAAGTGGTGCTCCCAAGAGCTTTTTTATGATGAGAAGAAGGCTCTAGGCAAGGCATCTAGGAGCTTGTGGTTTTGCTTCTCAAGGTCAGCTTAGCACCTGTGCATGCCGATGTGTTGTTTGAAGGCGTGGTCTCAGGATCATCTCCCTAAGACTCTGCCTAAAAGTCTTCCTTCTTCCCTTGTCTTCAGCTTTTTCCTAGTTATCGAGTTAGCCTGTAAGTATATAAGAGAACAAAATGTTCAGAAGAAGCTTGGTGCACAGCTTAACAAAGCAAGTTTTTTCTGGTTTGAGTCTGTATGCAATAAGTTTCCTAAGAATGTCCTTAGGAAATCAATTTGTCTGGAAGTCCAACAAAATCATAGTTTAAAAAAAAGGAATCTCTGAAATTCAAGACTAACCTGAAAATCCAAAACGTATGTAGAGCTGACATATGAGTGTGTCCTCTGTTTTTGTTTTTGTGTTTTAGGTCTTGTTCATTCTTCCTATGCCATGCCCATTGGGATTTTCCCTGCCAGGCTATGTGCCATAAACAAAACAAGTAGATCCAGAATATACCTCTAACCTCCTTTTTCTAAATAGGATATTACAACCTATCAGTTATATGCATAGATTTATTTTAATAGGTCCCACACAAATATGAATGCTTGTAACAGTCCATTAATTTTTGATGATGCATAAATATTATACATGTATACAGACATGGCAGGCCAGATACATACACTGCATCCTGTAAGTTTTGTTAGGTTAGGGCTTTGGCGACACTGTCTTTTTTTATGGACTCATTTGATATTTTTAGGCATCAGAATAGTTTCAGGAGAAAACCAACTAAGTAGACTCTTATTCTCCCCTTTCTCATTTTCATCCTTTGGGAAACCCAAATGGCATCATCATCATTGGAATACCTACTAAAATTCAATGAATCCAATCCAATCAGTGAAAACAGGGGCTTACCTTGCAAGGTAAAGCCTTACCTTAGATCTCTGAGGTTGTGCCTCCCATGCGAAGAGCATCAGAGAATCAAGGCAATCATCTAGATGGTGCAGACCTTCCATATAAAACTTCAGATGACAAGTTCTGAACCAAGTAGCTACTAGATTCAATTTTTGCTTTTCATTGGGTGTGGAAACTCAACCTATGGTCTCATTGCCTGCAGAAGTTACCATGTCCCATAAAATACAAATATTTACCTCTCTCTACTCATAAGCTTGGATGTTCATGAACGGCTAAAGAAAGGGTGTCAAAATGCCTAGCATTTGGGTATAGACTGGTGGAAGCTGAGAAAGGCTTAGGGGAAATTCCGTTTACAGGTGATATTCTCCTGGTAGGTATGGGTCAGGAATCCCAATGACCGGTAGATCAGAGGACTCGTGCATAGAGAAATATATCCTTTACAAGTGTATATCTAGTCAAGAAGCCCTTTTGGAGTTGAGTAATTGCCTACGGGGTCCCCAAAAGGAAACCCAATCCTGCCATGTTTTGGCAAATACCACACTTCCTTTTGTTCCAAATAGCAAAAGTTACTGTACAATATTTCACTTTTGTCTGAATCAAGGGTTCTGTCTGTGCTATATTTTCCATGCAATGAGCGCCAGACAATCAAGGCAGTCGTCTAGCTCATGCAGATCTTCGTGATCTGAATCAAGCAGCTGTCGGGAATACAGCAAAGAACCAACTAGGTGCCCACATGTTCAGAGAGAATTCTCCATAGTTCTTCCTCTTGCTAAGCAAGCCTCGGCAGCTCCTGCCTGGTGTGGTGACTAAATGCTCAGCACTTACACCCAGTGGAAGTGGCTCTTCCACTTCACTGCTCTTCAACACTCAGGGCTGTGCTGTTGCAGGGCTTGCTAGTTTGGCTTTGCTTACTCTCTAAATGAATTCATTTCAAGCCAAGAAAAAGGACCAAGTGAAATTTTTTCAATTATTGGAATACTTGTTCTTTGAAGATATTGTGGTCTAGGAGCCTAAAAAGATTAGGTTTAAAAGCAAAGAGCCTGAAGGAGTTCTGAAGTGAGAGTCCTGTAAATCTTGTTGTCACAGAAGATGAATGGTCTCATATCTGGTCATTTCTGGCTAAAACCGAGAAGGTCCACCGAATGCCAACCCTGGCAGGTCACACGGTAGGCAGATTTGGTCTCTTTGGATGGAATAAGTTTAAAGCTGCTCAGGCACTAGTTGTTTATGATTTTTCCAAAAAGAAAACCCAATTTCGGCTCTTCCTTTTCCTCTCTTCTTATTCCGATGATCATTGTTGCTGCTTAAGAGACAGTACAGTAAATGACCATCCGAGTTAGTACAAGGCTTGTTTTTAGAATAGATAACAGAGCATCTTAGTTGAGTAGTATCTAGTTTCATAGCACAACACAATTAATGCAGGGAATGACATAAAGATGAGAAATAATGCAGTTGGGTAGAGGTAACTTTTGACTCAGACTCTGCCCATTTTTATCGCGTAACTTACACAAGTCACTTTCCACCTGAGCCCCATTGAAGAAAAGCGAAGGACTTGATGAAATGATTAAATTCCCCTTTCAGCACTAAGACACGATGCTTATAATGATCTCTGCTTTAATTTCTTCTTTCATAACAGGCTTACTACTATAAAAAATATACTTATTTATATTTTAAATCATAGGCGCCCACGAGAGTGAATAGTCAGTTTGGAAGACATTGAATTCAAACCTCTCTCTTCTTTTGCTGCTTGACAACAAGCTTGGAAGATGGCCATGTTCATTTCGGTGTGTGGGGATACAAACAAACATCCTTTTATAAAACCGCCTTTTGCTAAGGCACTGTCCTAATAGAAGTAGCAGTTCAGCTCAGGAAGAGATACTGCCAGAGTCACCATGAGGGGCCAGGATGGGTCTATAACCTCCCACAAGGTCTTGCATCATTCCTGCTGTAGCAGACACAGCTGATGCTGAATACCTGAAACACACAATTTCCTCCTAATAAACGGTCCTAATCACCAACCCAGCATGGGAATTTGGGAGCCTTTGGCAAATAATCTTGCACATGCTTATGAAATTTGGTGCAAGACTTACACAATAACAGCAACTCTCTGTAAGTACCTTCTCTTTCTACCTGTATGCAGACACGCACATCCACGTGTAGGGTGGGCCCAGGGACCAAGTCCTTTCTCTGGGGAGATATGTAGGGATGTTTGATGTTCATTTGCAGATTTTCCTCTTGGTTTGCTTTTATGGTGGCCACCACATCCCAGAGGGAGAAGGTCTGTCTTACAAGAGTGGCATTGTATTGGTGATCATTGTCCTTCTTCAAGGCCCAGAGTTTCTAGGGTGTATAAAATGCATGGTCTGTCTGCAAGGTGCATGTCACCAGCCATGGCCTTCGAACAATATCTTGCACATTCTGGTACCTCTGTAACGGACTGCTGTTTGCATCCTTGCTGTTTGTCCACATTTCTGCTAAAGACGGAATAGGTTTGGTATTCATGTACTGTAAGCACCTTTGTTGCCAGAGAAGACTGCAGCTCTGCAGATCTGGGGGCGAGAGATGTAGAGCTAGTGCTAAAAGAATTGGCTTCGTTCTTTTGTTGGTTTGTTTAAATTTTTAGTGCAGAAGATCTGACTTCTGTACTAAAGAACATCACGAAGAAGATTATTTCTTAACTGACCTAGATAAGAACATACAGAAAAGCAAGAGAAGCCCTCAAGTTCTTATCTCATTCACTCTCAATAATCTCCTAAGTAATTGCTGATCAGACCTTTTTTTCCCCTATGTCCGGTCTTGCCTCTCCTTCTTAACTCTGGAGCAAGTATCCACTTTGATATTTGTTTAAAGTCCTTCTGCTTGTTACAAAGGGCCCTTTTATGCTGAGGATAAAACCTGCTTCTGGAACAGATCCCTCTGTCTGGCAGAGTCAGCCCTGGACCTACAGCCCAGGTAGTGACAGGTCTGTTCCTCTTGGAGACACCCCCCCACGCCTGGGTGAGTGTTGGAACATAACGGCTGACTGCTACCCTTGTCATTGTCCCCCGTGGAGCTGGGGATGATGCAGTGGGAGCCTTGCTCCTTCTGGGGCTCTGTTTCTTCTCATGGCAACCACTGAGCTTGCCTAGAAACAGCCTGTTGCCTTTGGTAGGAGAGAAAGGCACACACCAACCAAGGAAGCAGGTCTAGCATGTCTCTGAGGTTTCGTCCCCATGGAGCCAATTCTCTGAGATGTAGGATCAGAACACTGGTACTCTGGTTTGCTTCTCCAGCAACTAGGAACTCATCCCTTGGCATCCAGATCCTTCCATAAATGACCTTCACTCCCTCCCTTCCTCCTTCCTCTGGGAGACCTCAGCATTGCATCTCCATGTTGCACAAGACAGATCAGGTTATCTGGTCACTGTAGATCTAGATTTGTATATAGAAAACTACTTTTGTGAGGATTTTTGTATATTGTTTTTCTCTTTGTTTTCTGCAGCTTGAGGGGAGAGCTGGCACACGGTGAATCTAATCTGATCTTGCTGCCAGCAGATATATTTTGGCTTCCTGGTAAAAATCTATGTGATCAGGGATAATATATTGCCCTCTGATCAGTATTGCACCCCAGACTCACTGATTCCTCCAGGTCAACCTTACACTCTTTTTAAAACAAATCCCTGGGTCGTCTTTGCTATTATTTATAAAGAGCATGAGAAAATGTATTCGGAGTCCTGGAGAGTCTATGTTTCATATTGATTTAGCCTTTAATGATGTTACAGGTTTGTATCTATTCTTCATAAACCATAAAGAACTCAGTGTAGACTGAATTGATCTATTTAGTATCTGTAATTTTGCAGACATATTTTCATACAGTATTTTCTATATAACCACACAGGTAGAATTATAACTACATAGAGCACAGGACATCTCTACAGCAATTTAGAGCTGTCCGTTGTTTCCTGAGCATACAGCCACATTTGAAAATTTTGAGAACACACTTCTTTGTGACACAAAGAACAAAATGACCATCAAGAACAACGAATCACTTCAATCCCTTAGCTGGTTAGGATATGTATTTCAATAATTCATCTTTTTAACCTGAGGAATGGTGCTGACTCATGTTTGACACCAGGCCTTGTTTTTCCAGCTAAGCTTTTTTCCCCGGAAAAAAGGAAAAATAAAGTGATAATAGTGGGATCATTTCTATGTCGGAATTTCCCATGCCTTCCTAGTTTACAGGAAAATTAGCTTAGTACAACTTTCACTGGCAGAGATTGAGGGTGAGGGCTCAGAAGCAAATCAGGACAGATTTGGCACTGTTCATTCTCACCAAGAAAATTGGCAGTGTAGTTGTTGCATTGTTAATAAATTCAGCACATATTTTTAAGAACAAAAATATTAGTACCGGCCGTGAAGCAATACTCTATCACTGGGGCTTAGAGTCACATCAGAATTGTTTAGAAGCAGCCCAGATAGATTCTGTCCTCAGGTGAGTAACAATCCATGTAAATTTCCCCCAAAGGCGATCACTAACCACTGCAAAGACGGGGGGTGGGGGGGGGGGTGTCTTCCTTCTGCCAAACACACTTTCTGATATGGTTGTAGGGCTATAGTATTTTTGCTATGTTTTAGGAAAATAGTTACATAGAAAGTGTACAGGTGTGTCTTTGAACCCACTCCTCAGTAAGCAAACAGATTAGATGTGCCCTCAACTGGCAACAGTTGTATCTGTGGTTTTCAAGTACAGATAGCTGTCAAGCATGAAGTTCTTGTGTGCACACAGTAACACTTGGTTCACGCATGAAGGACAGTGCCTATGCACTTTGTGTAGCTATAATGTAGGTATCTGTGTAATTTCAGTGAAATGGTATATAGATGTATTGTAATTTAATTTAAATGCCATTTTTGGCTCTTAATCTAAGTGCAGTAGACTTGTTGATGGATGTTTTGCAAACCCTTCTTCTTAGATAGCTCGTCGTGAATCATTTCTCCTCTTTCTTACTGTGACTTGGGAATGTATATCGGTGAAGAATTTATCTATGAATCCTTTGTATCGAAGATTATTTGAATGTCTGTGTGTGTCCAGTATCTTTGTAAATATGCAATTCAGGGTAAGGGAGGGTTGGCTGTGTGTCATGATTCTTATTGAAAGGCCACCTGACACCTCTGTAGTGCACAGTGAATGCAGCTGTGGAACTTTGGCTTATCTAGGCTTAGGTAGAGTTCGAATGAGAATATTTCTCTACAGCCCTCCTTCACTTGGTGGAGTGGGCTCAGAGAGAGGAAGGGCTGGTCTGCTTCTGAGCATGAGCTTGTCAGCCTCATGTCATTCGGTAAAGGTCTGTCTCTTTGGTTGCCAAATACTGGTCATGATGCTCATGACATAAAGGTTCTGAAGAGCCTTGTCCCCTTGAGTCAGGTACAAGAAAGACATTCACTGACTAACTGCCAAGCAGGAGAAACCCCACAGAAGCACACGTTTGGGCAGTAAACTGCACAGTTGTCTCTAGAAAAATAGAGAAGCACAGGAATGGTTGGTGTGTAGCTTTGGGGTTGCAAAAAAAAAAAAACCAATTGATGAAGCACAGATCCCACATATGTGACGGGACTAGGACCTCTACCTAGTAGGCTGTGTGTCCGCGTGTTTCAAGTGGCTGAAGATGAGGTTAATTAATACATTATATATTTGCCTCTCAAACACACATTCTCATTATCACTAAGTGGACCGCTGAGGGGTCTATAGTTCCTGGAACCCCCTTGGCCTCCATAAGGACAGAGAAGAATGGCCAAGTGCAGCTGGGACCACTGAGTGCCCTTCTCTTCTCACGAGAGGAGCAAAACTTGGGCGATCCTCTGAGGATACAAAGCACGTTCATTTTCAGTGGCTTCTCCAATGAATGGAGAGAAGGGATGTGAATGTGGGCAGGCACATGTTTTCTTTTTTCTGAAAAATGTGGTTTCTTCAATTCCTGTCAAATTCAGGATAGAAACCTTCCTGAAAGCAAGCTAGCTTTTAGGCAGAATCCCCTCTGAAGATTCTCGTGTGTCCAGAATGAAAGATAAGAATAATTGTTTCCCTCATGTTTCCCAATCCCCATTCGTCTAAGGTCATGTCACTCAGAGCATCTATAGCACATAGTGTTTAAAGACTAATGAACGAAAAAAAAAAGAGATAAAAATGTCAACTAATTTGGGGGTGGTTTTCTTCTATATGGTACTAGGAAATGCCTTGGTGGCAAAGCACATTTTGAGTAGTTGAAATATTTTGTTTTCTAAGCTTTCTTACAATGTGGACTGATTACTTTAGCCTGTGTAAAATAACTGTCATGTGTAAAATAACTGGATGTTCTTTACATACTGGAAATAATCTGTAAATCCAATATGTCACTAAGTGTTTTAACCTTTATGTATATATCTCTCATCAATAAATGTGGATTCCAATTTCTCTTGGTTGTTGCTTCTTCTTTGATTCCTATTTTAACTGAGAGCTGGTCACATAGTAAGTGTCTCCAAGTGTCCCTTTTGGAAAAAGGGATTGTGGATTGAAACACACGGTGTTTACTTGGCTATTTTCTGGGAATTATGAATATGTGATGGTGTGACATTTTATGCCATAAAGTTATGAGTTGGACAGAAATGATGTATTATCAAAATGATCCTTGCGAATCAGCCAGTATGGGTTGTTTTGGAGCTCCTGAGCTCCAAATCTCAGGAGCTTGAAACAACTGAGGTTGATTTCTTACCCATGTGATATGCCCATTACAGTCTGGGCATCACTGGGGGACCCTGCTCCATGCCACCCTCACTGAGGGAATCTGAGAAGAGACTTTCACCCCATGCTTCTGCACTTCCCAAATGCACGAAAAGGCGAACGTGGCAAATACTACACACACTCTTAAAGCTTCCCACCAAATGTTGTGCACCTCACTTCTCCTCTTTCAGTGGCTGGAACACAACACATGGCTCTACGTCAAGAAATCAAGAAAGGAGGACAACCTTACCAGGTGCCCAAGAATAAAACTGGAAATAGTTGGTGAATGGCTTTAGTGACTATTAGGCCATAGAAATTCCTTATGTCACTCATGAAGGATAGTATACAAGCCTGGAGTCTTTCAGTAAGTCAATACAGCAAGTTTTTTTCTAGGATTGGAAAAATCATTGCTATGGAAATAAGTGACAAGCATATTCAAGACGTTATTAAAATCTTATTTACAAAAATATGCCTATCTGGAGTTCCGGTTGTGGCTCAGCGGAGATGAACCTGACTAGTATCTGCGAGGACGCAGGTTTGATCCCTGGCCTCGCTCAGTGGGTTAAGGATCTGGAGTTGCTGTGATCTGTGTTGTAGATCAGAGACACAGCTCGGGTCTGGTGTTGCTGTAGCTGTGATATAGGCCGGCGGCTGCAGCTCCGATTTGACCCCTAGCCCTGGAACCTCTGCATGCCGCAGATGCGGCCCTAAAAAGACAAAAAGACAAAAGAAATATGCTTGTCAGTAAATTTCTGGCTTGCCATTTTGTTTTAAGATAGCAAAGAGCCAAAGATCACAGTTGAAGTAAACTTAATACTTTCGTATGGATGCAACTTGGTCGTTATTAACCACTCCTTCAAAAGAGGACACAGACCAAAAGAAACTTGACTTTGCTTGCTCAGGAATTTGATCTAATTTCTTACCCTTTCTTTTGGAACAGAGGTGTTTGTTCCACTTGCTGTCATTGTAAGATCACTTAAATGTTGCTTTTACTTCCTGAAAAAAGAAGAATTACCATTATGGGGGGGGGGGGGTGAGAACAGAAGGAGGAATTGTGGACTAGGAACCAGGAGACAGAAGTTCTGATTTTTGGAGTTCCCATCGTGGCTCAGTGGTTAACAAATCCGACTAGGAACCATGAGGTTGTGGGTTCGATCCCTGCCCTTGCTCGTGGGTTGACGATCCGGCGTTGCCATGAGCTGTGATGTAGGTTGCAGACGCGGCTCGGATCCCGCGTTGCTGTGGCGCTGGCATAGGCTGGTGGCAAAGCTCCAATTCGACCCCTAGCCTGGGAACCTCCATATGCCAAGGGAGCAGCCCTAGAAAAGGCAAAAAGACAAAAAAAAAAAAGAGAGAAGTTCTGATCTTTGCAAGTCACTAAGGAGTTGTGCAACTGGGACCAAGTCCCTTTGGAATTTGGAAGTCATTTTGGCGTATGTAAGGTAGGGGTTCAAAGTAGATAATTTCTAAGCTTTTGAACTCTGGAATTTGAATTCCATCAGCTGGGTAAGTCATCATGACTATAGATGGTTTTATTTTTTCATCTGATTGTTTTAACATGCTCTCTCAGACACACAAAAGAACATATGTAACCTACATCTAAGTTATACAGGATCAAATAAATCTGTTACCCAGTGCGAGATCTAGAGCATCACCAATAATTTCCCTTGATCTTTGTACTCCTTCCTTATCCGATGCATCTGCTTTATGCCCCAGAGGAAGCTGCTACTAGGAATTCTGTGTTCATCCTTCCCCTACTTTAAAAAATAGGTTTATCTCACACGTGAGCATAACTCAACAAGGTTTGCTTATTTCTGAGCTTTGTAAAAAGTGTGTCACACTGCATGTATCCTTTTCCATCATGTCTTTTTTTTTTCTATTTAACATTGTGTTTCTCAGTTCATATTGTTATTCATAGCTGTGGTTCATTCCTTTTCTCCTCTGTATAATAACATAGTAGGTGAAATGTGTCACACTTTGGTTATTTGCTTTCCTACCAAAGGCCATTTGCCTCGTTTCCGGTTGTTTTCCTATATCAAAAGCACTGCTGGGAACATTTTTGTATGTTTCCTGGGTGTATAACCCTAGGGAGGCTTTGACATGTGTGCTCCTAGATACAATAAAAAAAAAAATATGTGTATGTGTGTCTGTGTGTGTTTGTGTGTCCATGTGCGTTTGTGTGCCTGTGTATCTCCTGTGTACATAGGTGCGCATGTGCCTGAAAAGCTCCTATTCCAATCTTGGGCCTATTTATCCGTGGCTCTCTCCGCGGACCCACTTGTAGACCATCGCTGGAACCCACGGGAATCCATACACTGCTGGCTGTTGAATGGAGTCCATCTCTCTAACAGGAACACCAACGCAGACAGAACTAGGGCATTTTAAGGAAGGGAATTTAAATTTAAAGCCGAAGCCTCAGGCTCACATGGTACAGCCTTTGAGCACAGATCTGGTGGTAGCCAAGCAGGGCCCGTTGTCTTTGACCTCTTCTTTGAACCATAATGAGACATTAGCAGGCTGTGTGCTAGGAGGCAGTCCCTTGACAGAAGAAGTTACAGGAAGTCACAGGAAATTTCTCTGCCTACCCTAAGGACCACTAGTAGCCCCATTAGCTCTACTCCCTTCCTCCACAGTGAAGGATTACAGTGCCATAAAGGGCAGTGTCTCTGCAACGAATGGGCTCTGTGGCTGCCACCTAAGGCATTGAACCTTCTGGGCACCTCTCCTTCCAGGCACAGTGACATAAACAGGAAGCCAGGACTCTGTGCTTCAAAGAACCACAGGTGACAGAAGATTCTGGTACCTCCAAGGAAGCTTTCATGAGGTGCTCTCCCCACTCGTC
Organism: Phacochoerus africanus; assembly: GCF_016906955.1. Classification (NCBI taxonomy): domain Eukaryota; kingdom Metazoa; phylum Chordata; class Mammalia; order Artiodactyla; family Suidae; genus Phacochoerus; species Phacochoerus africanus. Next base: position 27,282,046 of record NC_062547.1, read on the forward strand.
ACCTTTCAGCCCAGACAGGAAGGCGTGGGTGGAGATGCCCACGCATGTAACGCAGGCCATGCAAGAAGAGAAGACTGTGGAGTCCCTGGCAAATAATACTTTCCTTCCTGGTAATTTGTAAAGTTCAGTTAATTCATCCTCCTACTGAGGCAGTGAGAGGCCATCTTTAATTCCCATGTCAAACTGAGCCTCAGAGTCAGGCTGAAATTCAGGAGTGTTTACTGGGTCCACACTGCTTGTCCAGAAACAGTAGAAAGAGAATAAAGCTGTCCAATATAAATACTGTTCTTACTCGCCAACATTCAAAAGCAACGGCTTCAAAATTCTTCTGAATTCCATAGAGCAGACAAATAAACATCACTGCGTTCACCCATCTCTCTTGATCGGGTCAGAATGAATATGTAAAATCCCAAGATCTATTTTTGTCTGTGATTTTTGTCTGTGATTTGTGATTTCAGCCTTCCAAATATTGTCTGGAAAAATCTAGTGGCCTCCGGTGAAGGGGGGAAAAAAAAAAAAGGCAAATATAGAACTGCTGTCGTCTGCGCTACATGCTTTTTGTTGCATGACCTGGCTTTCTTGGAATTCTCCAACGGTTTCCGTCCCTTCTCGGATGTTTTCCAGGTCTGGGTAACGTACTGCTCACAGAGGAGGGGCTGTGGAGTTTCCAAATGGCCTTCATCTGAGTGAAAAGTTCAACTGGAACAGTCTCCCTTCTCCAGTTGCCTTTCTGCAGATGCGGAAAGTGGTACCATAATTTAAAATGAATTAGAGGTAACACAGTGGCAAACCCAGGTTAAATCCTGGTTCTCTACCTTTCCTGGCTGCACGCCATTGGAGTGTTTACGTAGCCTCTCGTTCCTCATCTGTGGAATGGGGCTAATCATGCCTGTGCCATAGGGGCTTTGATGAGAGAACCTCCAAAAACCTAGTTAGCACAAGACTTGGCCATAGTAAGGGTTCAGTCAATGATAGCTATCGTCACCGCCACCATTATCATTGTTAGTCAAAACTTCTTAGCGACTAAGCTAGAGGAAGCCTTGCTTCCTCTTTCCCAGTTTGGCGTCTTTTTCAGTCACATCACATGGACTGTGATAGCTTGTAACCCAGAGCTCAAATGGCCTTGCAAAAATCTGAGCTTAGTTGCTGGCCCACGACCTCTTCTGACCTGGTCTGGGGTAATCTCTTCTTTCCTCCTAGAGAAGCTTCATGAACACAATGAGCCTGTCCTATGTTCCAGATGCCCCTCTGCACTTTCTTCTGTTAATTGCAAAAGCTCTGATTCTTGGCAGTGAGGTAAGGCACTGGCTTTCTTCAGAGAAAGAAACTGAATCTCAGCCTGGCCAAAGTGGCCCCTCCCTGGAATGGCTCTTCCAACAGGAAGGGAAACAGGACATTCAGAAATGAAGCAACGCTTTTCTTCACTGCAGAAGTCCCTTGGGGACTTCCCAGCTCATGGCGTTGCATGTCCTAGTAGAGGCAAATGTCATGAGAAAGGCTCTTTCTATGGAATGTGGCCACCCCAGCAGGACCCTCCAGAATTCCCTTGGCTAAGACTCTTCACAGCAGCTTCCCTTCCCAGCATCCTTCTTCTCCCTTGCCCTGTCTTCTTTCATGAATGATGTTCACGTTCTCCCTCAGCGGTTTGAAAACAGAACTTGGGAGAAACTTTTGGGAGCCTTTTGGTTTGGGGAACTCATCCATTGCTGTGCTGGAATCATCTCAACACAGCACCTCGCTATACTTTACAGCAGCTTCAGGGCATAGCCACAATATTAGGAGCCTGCTGTCAATAATTATATAGTAGCTATTGTCTTAGGTGGCATCCCTAGAAACAGAACCTGAGACAGAACTCAAGTTCACAGGGTGTTTTTGAGGGACCACTTTCTCAGGAAACCCTGTAAGGACCTGGAGGGAGTGGGAGAAGGAGGGGAAAGAGCTAAGCAAGAAGATAATTTCAGGGAAAGTCCGCCTTGGAGTTGTCCCCTTGGAAGAAAGGAGACTTGTCTTTGGCACCCATATCAGTCAGTCATTGGCTGTGGGCTACTTAGAGCAGGAGGGCAGAACCTCCAGGTAAGGCAGCTCCCAGCTGCAGAGAGCCATTCTCTAGAGAAAGGAGGGAAGCCGTGAGCTGTTAGGTGTCAACATGGCAGTTAGGGGATGGGTGCACCAACCCAAGAAGGGGATCTGGGCAGAGTACCAGCGGCATCTACTACAGCATTTATTCCACACGTGCCTACCATGTGGCAGGCTCTTGTGTACATTCGGTCTTTTAGTTCTCCCAACAATCCTGGGAGGCAGGCACTATCACCCTCCCTACTTTACAGATAATGAAACAGAGATTCAGAAACTCATATACTTAAGAAGGAACTGACCTTTCTAGTCTCAATGCCTCCCCCTGTACTAGCTCCATTTTCCCAAATAATCCAGCAGGGTGTAATGCCACATTATCAACTTTTTAATGGTATTTGAACATCTGGGCTGAGTGTAATACTCCTGGAGGACTAATCTGGAGGCCCAATTATGCCCGAGACTCTAGGGCATTCAGAGAGGATTGATCATGCTTGTCATCCCATAAGGTCCTGCATCATTTACTTAACCTCCTCCCTGGAGACATGACACCCATGTACGGTAAAGAGAAGATCTCAAAGGAGCCCCAAGGTACAGCTGTGATAGCTGGCCCAGCCAGTGAGAACATATTCTCCTCCCTAGAGCTGGCTAAGTCAACAGGCCACTGAGTGTCATCTTGAGAGTCAACACTGATGAACTGGGTTGGAGGGGGATTCCCAGGTGCTATCTGCGCTCACCAGGAAAGACTCACATTTGATTACCGATGACTGCAAAGGGAGAGAGAAGAGGTTGGGCTTTATGTCTGTCCTACATGTGCCACCCCTAATTGTAGCAGTCAGGATGAGTTGCACTGCAGTGAGAAACAACACCCAAGTCTTGGTGACCTCAGCAAGGTTCATTTATTATTGACTTAACCGTAGTTCTCCCTCGGGTCCGCAGGTTACCCTGTTCATTGCAGTTCCTCAGGAACCCTTGATGATAAACCCATGACTAGCTTAGACGGGGTTGTCGCCATGGCAGGGGGGGAAAGAATTCTAGGAACGACCTCACTTGATCAGCCACATGTCCTCTCGGCTCCCAACTCTTTGACCAGAACAAACACATGGTCCCACACCATTTCAAGGGAGCATGACATGCAGTCCCATCACATTCTCGGAATGGAGGAGATCCAGAAACATTTGTTGACCAGCACTCACAAATTGCCGTCTTCTTCCCTCGTCAGCTAATATCTGGTGTCGTCCATTTTCCAAACGGATTACCTAAAACTAAACCTATCTCATCACCTCCAGGATTAATTTCCTTCAGAAACACCTGGTCTTGACCTGAACAACAAATACAGTTTTCTTCCACTCACCTCGACAGTCCTCCTAGCAGGATTAACACCCTGGACTTAATACGCTACTAGAGCATTTACAGCTGCCTTGCCTCAGAGGTAATTTATCAGACACCTTACTCTTAGTGGACATAGACGATATCTTATCCAGATCATGTTTCCTGAAACCATGAAGGCAGGAGGAGATCTCAGTTCATCCACTTACACTGATGTTATTTGAAAATTTAACTCATTTCTGACGTTGGTAATGAACTTAGAGGATACTTTTGGTAATAGAAAACATTTCCGGTATAAAACTGCTGGAAATAAAGAATTTTCCAGAAAACAGATGTTTGGTTGTTTATTTACCTTTCTATAATAATGGAGTAGACCATTAATTTTGGATTTGGTTGTTGTTGTTGTTGTTGTTGTTGTTTTAAGCTGCACCGGTGGCATATGGAAGTTCCTGGGTCAGTGATCTAACTGGCACCATAGCTGCAACCTGGGCTGCTGCAGTGACAATGCTAGATTCTTAACCCGCTGAACCACAAGGGAACTCCAATTTTGTATTTTTAATGTTAATTTTCTGTAAGGAACAATCTAAGACATTAAATAAGCCAGTCCCTTCTTTGAGGAGCCTTAGATTCTTTTAGCCAATTCATTAAGCCAAGAGGAATGAATTCCAGGCCAAAATCAAGAGCCAAAATTTGGTATGAGATTGAACTTTTCCCCAAACACCAAACAAACCAGTAACATGTGTTGCATTTAGAACCCACTAATAGGCATAAACTGTGTTAGAGTCCCAGATGATGCTGAAACTCTTTTACTAGCTGGTCAGTGTTGATGCCAGCATATTTTGAAGCTGTAATGAAAATCATTCCTTGGGAAAAGATCAGTATGTCAGGCAGAAGCAGTACATGCAGGCATCTTGGCTGCTCACATTGGCATCCTGGCTCTGCCACTTGCTAGCCTAGTGCCTTGGTTTCCCCGTCTGTGACATGCGGATCACAGAGTACTTGCTCTCACATGGTTGTTCTGAGTCTTATTTCATTTTCTTACTTAACCCTGTATTTATGCAGCGCTCTGTGCCAGACGCTGTTCCAAGACCTTCAAGATGTTCATTGGTTTAGTTCTAACAACTCTATAAGCTCCATTCTATGATCTGTTTAAGCCAAGAGAGGCTAAATAACTGAGTTAATACATACCACCTTTAAAATTTTTAAGTTTAATTTTTTTTTTGTCTTGTTTCCTTTTTAGGGCCACCCCTGCGGCATATGGAGATTCCCAGGCTAGGGGTCCAATCGGAGCTGTAGCCGCCGGCCTACGCCAGAGCCACAGCAACGCCAGATCCGAACCGCCTCTGTGACCTACACCACAGCTCACGGCAACACGGGATCCTTAACCCACTGAGCGAGGCCAGGGATCGAACCCGCAACCTCATGGTTCCTAGTCCAATTCGTTTCCACTGGTCCACGACCAGAACTCCTTAAGTTTAATTTTTAATTGAAATAGAATTGAGGAGTTCCCATCATGGCTCAGTGGTTAACGAAAGAAAACCAAAAGAAAAAAAAATTGTTTTACAAGGTTATATTAGTTTCAGGTGTACAACACAGTGATTTGATGATTTTATAGCTCATACTCCCTTTAAAGTTATTATAAAATATTGGCTATATTCCCTGTGCCATATCCTTGCATTTATTTATTTTATATCTGGTAGTTTGTGGTTCTTCATCCCCTTCTCCTCCCTTGCCCCTCCCTGAACCCCTTATCCCACTGGTAACCATTAGTTTATTTCTGTGAGTCTGTTTCTATTTTGCTGTAGTTGTTCATTTATTTTATTTTTTTTTAGAGTCCACAATCAGTGAAAATATACGTATCTTCCTCTGTCTGACTTACCTCACTATGCATAATACCCTCCAGGTCCATCCATGTTGTTGCAAATGGCAAATTTTCATTCTTTTTAATGGCTGAGTAACATTTACACACACACACACACACACACACACACACACACACACACACACACCCCACATCTTCTTTCTCCATCCATCTCCTGATGGAGACTTAGGTCTCTTCCATTCCACCACATGTTTTAAACATTGTGTCTGGTGGATGGTAAGTAACGTCAGCCATCCTACGTCAATACCCTCCTACACATCCCTCTGTCCTGGCAGGAACCTCTGCTGCAGTTGCCTGTATCCTGCGGACAAAGGTGTGTAGCACAGTGCCCAGTACAGAGGAGGTATTCAGTATTATGATTAAATGGCAACTAATTAATATTTCCTACTCCTTTAATGATCTTTGAATCCTGTGTATAAGATACTGTTTTAAAAGAAAATGTGGACAATCAGTGTACCCTGACCCTTGCTGCCACCATCCAGGTGACCCAGTTCCACTCCAACCCCACAATCCTTTTGTACATGGACGCTCACCTTCACCTTCTTCCTTCTGCTTCTACTTTGAGGATTCAGGAACTGAAGTCAGTCAGGTAGCAGGATTCCATCTCCTTTTGGACCTGGCCTTGGGCGGGGCGGGGGGTGGAGGGGTTCCAATGCGTCCAGTAGGGGGCGCATTATCAACAAGGTGGTTGAAACTAACAAGGAAAATCATCAGATTCTGCAAGGATGGAAATTCCATGGGAGAATTTCCATTGGTCCCATCCCTGGCTTGCCAGATGAACACACAGGACTCTCCTTAGTTAGCTGTTACACAAGTCTCTAACTTTTGCCAAAGGAGAAAAGTGACTTAAAATAAGGGATCAAGGGGAGTTTCCATTGTGGCTCAGTGGTAAAAAAACCCGACTAGTATCCACGAGGACTCAGGTTCAATCCCTGACCCCACTCAGTGGGTTAAGGATCCGGCATTGCACAGCTCTTCCTGAACTCCAGTAACCTTGCCAGTAACCTGAGCTGTGGTGTAGGTTGCAGATGCAGCTGGGATTCTGTGTTGCTGTGGCTGTGGGGTAGGCCAGCAGCTGCAGCTCTGATTCAACTCCTAGCCTGGGAACCTCCATATGCTGCAGGTGTGGCCCTAAAAAGCAAAAAATAAAAATAAAATAAGATAATAAAATGAAACCAACTGAAATAAGGAATCAGGATATTCTTGTGTTTTGCAAGACATTCCAGCCTGGTGCTGCCCTAAGACAGAGCTGCACGTTGCCAGTGACTCTGTAGCCCAGTGCAGATCTTGTGCTTCCAAATGTGCTATGCCCCAGAGCCCATTGAAAAAGTGGCTTCAGAAGGCAGAGGGAAGAGAGGGCAGAATCCACCCTGCCCTGGGAGTGCAGCCAGTAAAACTCACTGAGAATCACAGAAAAGATGCTGCCATTATTGGGACTTTGGGCGGGGGGACCGTGTGCTTATTCTGATTTCTGTATCTGCTCTGTGCTGATGGTCCTCAGTAAATAAGTACCAGCATTATTTCTGTTAGAGCAATTGTTCAAGTCTTGTTCGTCTTTGCCTTCCAGTATTTGTATCCTCTGACAGCTTTTCCTGACATTTCTGTCATTTCTTAATGAGACTGAAAGAATCCTGGGAGGAGGAGAAATAAAAAGCACAGCTCTTCCTGAACTTCAGTAACCTCGCCTGAAATTTGAATTGCCCTTAAGCCTTGAGTGTGGGAAACCTGTCTCTCCACTTCTGCTTGGAAGGGTTCCCAACGTTTGGGCCCGGGATCTTTTCGGCTCAGCCCCAACCATCTCCTCTTCCAACCTCATCTCCCACTTCCAACCCATCTCCTCTCTCTTCCCATCTAGGAGCTACCCTGAAGCTTGGCTCTGGCAGGGCCTCTGCGTGGTAAGATTGTGGTCACTAATAAGCCTTGATAATTTCACCCTTCCCTAGAAAACAGGAAGGGAAACTTTTTTTCCTTTCTGATGGTGTTTTGGCCATTTCAGGGTGGGAGGTTCTCGGGACCCAAATTCTTAGAAGGGTTTGGGAGGGGCTCTGAAATTCTTGGACTACCTCTGACTTCCCCGTCATCATGGTTCCGATTCTAAGTCCCTGCTATGTATTTTCGCAAGAAAAACAGGATGATATCGGGAAGGAGGGAGGAAACTTGTGCACAGCTATCATATTCCTTGCATGCGACACCCATTATTCTACTTAATCCCCCAGCCCTCTTTCTGGTGCTAAGTGTTCTTCCCCTTTTACAGATGAGGAAACTGAGGCACAGAGCCATTCAAGAACTTGTGAAGGTCATAAAGGGAGGAAGTGGCATGGGTTGGATTTGAATTCAGAGTCTCGTTTTAAAGACCCCCGTTTTCTAACTAAACGTTAGCTGCCTTTCATGAGGTTTTTGCCATTCCTCTTTACGGAGTTAGGCAGGAGGAAGTGGTTTGGACAAGACTCCTGGAAAACAGTAGTCATCCTCCGATGAAGCAAGCAGTCTGGAAACCCGAGAGGGCAGGATTGAGGAGGCGGGCGATGGGCAAACTACTGGTGATGAAGACCAGATGTCAACACGGCCAAGGGGTGGGGTTGGTTATTGGGAAAGAACGATGGCTCAGCCAGACTGCTGTTTCCCCGGACCCTTCCCCCCAGGGCATCACGGCAAAAATCACACGTAACGCGTGACTTGCTTCTTCCACTTCTGGTAAGCACGACTTCCATGAGGTCGTTCATGGCTTCCTAAATCAGTGCTATCACCCCTGCGCCCGGATGGTGCGTGCGTCTTCACTTACTCATCCCTAAGCCCTTCCTGTGGTTTCTGAACACCTCCTTCCACCCCATCGGGCACAGAGAGTGAGGGCGTGCTGACCTGGTTGGTGGCATTTGGAGACCATCTCAACTCTGACAGGCTCAATTTACCAAACTTCCGCCAATAGGCACTAAAGCATGTTAAGTCAGAGACATTGGGAGGAGCTGAGCTCCATGCTAGAGCCCTTTCTATTCCTGTAATTGGGGGTCCTAATAACTTGTTCAAATAAGAATTCTCCTTCAAGGGTTTTAGGGAAGAGACAGATGTGTACACCCGGGTACCCGTAAATGCTCAGCAGATGGCACATGTTGAGGTGTATGGAGCTGGACCTTCCCTTGAGTGCCGGAGAGACAAAGCCAAATCCTGCCCTCCAGAGACCTACTATGTCCAGTGACAGGTTCGTGGGCAAATTGATGAGGTGGCAGAGTACGACCTGCTTCAGGGATATGTGGGCAAGGTGAAGAGGTGGCTCGGAGAGGAGAGAGAGGGCTCTGCCTGGGTTGGGGTGGGTGAGACTCCTTCCTGGAGGTCATGATCAAAGCCATGGGTGGCACCCCACCTCTGGTTAATCTGCAGCCACAGCTCAACTAGCCAAGATTTCATCAAGGGACACCAGCTAATCTGCTTCCTGGTCTGCAGGAGCTTCAGCCTTGCTTGAAAAACAAAAGGCATTTCTGTTAAAATCCAAGAGCTTTTAGCAGAAACCTCATCCCTCATGAGAGCCTTGGATTCTGAAATATTCTGGTTCCAGATAACCCTGAGTTAGTAGCCACGCGTATTTAAAAGTTGATGAGAGTTCTGAAAATTAGAGGCGGGTGGTGGAGAGAGATCTTAAGTACCTAGAGTGTGCCTGTGGAAGATGAATTCATATTCAGATAGGAATGAACATTTTTGAGGACCTGATACATGTCAGGCATTGTCATGTACTTATTACCTCATTTAATCCTCCTAACAACCCTGTAAAGGTTTTATTGTCCCTTTTTTATAGATGGAAAAAGTAAGACTCAAGAGTATTTAAGCTGTTAAGCAGTAGAGTCAGTATAAATCTCAGGTCTGTCTAATTCCAGAACTCGGGGCTCTTACTACGGTACCAGGTAACCTCCCAAAGAATACTTAACACAGAATCCTGCTCCTTCCTTTTCTTATGAAGTTGTTTCTGGCTTTCCAAATGAATGCTATTGTCAACACGGCCCACATGGTGTGTGTATCTTAAGCATAAACATGAGAGGTGCCCTTGAGCATAAGGCTCTTTCAAAGCGTCCGTCACAGGTTGATTGTGCTAATGGCCCTGATCACTGGCCTTGACCGTTGTAACTACGCTTTTTGCGAAAGGACCGTGCAGCTCCTCGCATTCAGAGGTGGAGTCTGTTTTCCAGCCTTCAAATCTGGGCTGCTCTCGAGCCTCGATTTGGCTGATAGTCTACGGTGTTGTGGCAGAGTGCCAGTTCTGGGCCTCGGCCTCAGGAAGTGTTGTGGGCATCTGCTCTCACTCGGAGCTCTGCCAGGCCTGCATGCGATGGTTGGGGGCCTGTGGGGGACCCACAGAAAGAGACGCCAATGATGCTGGCCATCCCAGATAAGCCATGGTAGATCAGCCAGCTTCTAGCTGCCCTGTTTGTTCGTTTGTTTTGTTTTGTTTTGTTTTTTAATTAATTAATTAGCTTTAAAAAATTATTCAAATGAATTTATCACATCTGTAGTTGTATAATGATCATAACAATCCAATTTCACAGGATTTCCCTCCCACAACCAAGCACATCCCCCCACCCCTCAAACTGCCTCCTTTGGAGACCATAAGTTTTTCAACATCTGTGAGTCTAGCTGCCCTGTTTGTTAACCACAGCCAAGTGCATGAGTCGATGCTCAAGGGAGCCCTGGCCAGAAGCAGAAGCACCCAGTCAGTGGGTGGATTCATGAGAAATAACCGATGTTTGTTGTTTTAAGTGGCTTACTATGTTTTGAAGTAGTTTTAAATGCGTCGAGTTAGCCGGTAAAACCAAAAAGTAATTTAAAAATTTTTATTATCATTATTATTTTTTCAGGGCTGCATGTATGGCATGTGGAAGTTCCCAGGTAGGGGTCAAATTGGTGCTGCAGCTGCAGGTTGACCCCACAGCCACAGCAACGCAGGATCTGAGCTGCATCTTCCAACCACACCACAGCTCAAGGCAATGCCGGATCCTTAACCCACTGAGTGGACCAAGGATTGAACTCTCATCCTCATGGATACAAAAAAAATTTGACTGGAGTTCCTGTCATGGCTCAGTGGTTAACAAATCCGACTAGGAACCTTGCTCAGTGGGTTATAACGATCCGGCGTTGCCGTGAGCTGTGGTGTAGGTTGCAGATGTGGCTCGGATCCAGTGATGCTGCGGCTGCAGTGTAGGCTGGCGGCTACAGCTCCAATTCGACCCCTAGCCTGGGAACCTCCATATGCTGTGGGTGCAGCCCTAAAAAGACAAAAAAAAAAAAAAATTTTGGCTGTCCCGTGACATGTGGATACTAGTCAGGTTCGTTAATGTGGAGGCACAATGGGAGCGCCCAAAAAGTGATTTTCTTTTAACCTAGAGGTCAATTATGCAAGACAAGGCATGTATTGTTTCATTTATTCATCAGTAGTCCAGTTTGGACTGTTTGTTCCCCAGACATGCTGTCCAGTGGTCATCGCAGCATCTCCCCTTATCATCGTTTTCACCTTGGTTTCTGAATCGCCTGTTTTCCCCTCGCGTGGTAACTCCCTTGTTTTGATGGGGAACACCCTTCAGGAGCTGCCTGGGGATGGGCGAATGGGTTTGGAGACAGGGCACACCTGAAAGGTCTTCACCCCACTCTTGCTGTTACTTGGTGGTTCAGCAACCTTAGAATTCTAGCTTGGGAATGTTGCCCTCAAAATTTCAAAGGTGTGGTTTCCCAGTTCTCTCTTGCAAGGTGGCTGTTGAGAAGCCCACTTCTATTCTGATTCTTGATCCTCTGTGTGACATAACATTTTCCTCCTCAGAAGCCTATAGGATAATCTCTTTGCCTTGACTGTTAGGAATTTTTAAGATGATGAGCCTTAGTGTGTGTCTGTTTCATCCATTGTGCTAAGCACTCAGTCCTTTAAATCTAGATATTCATTTTTAATTCTGGGGAATTTTCTTGATTTATTTTCTTGGATGACGTCTTTGTGCTCTCTGCTTTCTCTCTCTCTCTTTTTTTTTGTCTTTTTTTTTTTTTAGGGCCCCACCCGAGGCATATGGAGGTTCCCAGGGTAGGGGTCTAATCAGAGCTATTGCTGCCAGCCTACACCACAGCCACAGCAACGCCAGATCCATGTCACATCTGTGGACCTACACTACAGCTCACAGCAACACTGGATTCTTAACCCACTGAGCAAGGCCAGGGATCGAACCTGCAACCTCATGATTCCTAGTCAGATTCGTTTCCACTGTGCCACGACAGGAATTCCTCTCTCTTTTTTTAAAAAAAAAAAATTTGGTTGCCCCATGGCATGTGGAATTTTCTGAGCCAGTGATCAAATCATGCCACAGCAGTGATAATGCTGGATCCTTAACTCACTGAGCCACCAGGGAACTCCTCTCTGTTTCCTCTTTTTGTAATTCCTATTCCTAGACTTTTCGTATATTTTCTCCTCTGTTTCCATTGCTTTGTCTTTATTCTGTTCCCTGGGATTTTCCTTCAACTTTATTTACCGTACCTTCTGTTAAGTTTATTTTTTTAATTTGTGGCTTCATGTTTAAATTTTAAAGAGCTTCTTTTTTAAGTGTTTGCTGAATGTTCCTTTTCACCCTAGCATTGTGTTCCTTCATAGATAGGCATTATCTCCTCTTTTCTTACTGAGATTATGAATGATCTTTTTTTTTTTTTTATCTTCAAGTTCTCAGTGAGTTATCTCCACTCAGCCTGGGTGAAAGTGAGCCATAGAAATCTAAGAGTGCTTTGTGCCTGGTGGAGCATGAGATCTTCCTTGTAGCTTGCTTTGCTGGGCTATTTCCTTGGGGAACTATCCTGTTAGCATCTTTCGGCTTTGC